>NC_137127.1:38283648-38979497 GCF_949319135.1 Squalius cephalus | reverse complement strand
AATGTACATAACTGATTAGAACAAACTAAGAAAACTATGAAGAAACATAGTTATTTTAACAAAAATAGATCAAATGTGAAGTGTCACGCAGGGAATTGTGGGAATGTCAATTTACGGTTTTTCACTGTAAATTATACAATGAGTTGTTCTTTTTCACTTTTTAAATGTACCATTAGATCTATCACAGTTATTTACCGTATATAGTACGGAAACTTTCTGTTAACCAATTAACACATTTTTACAGGTCTTTTACCGTTAAAATCACGATAATTTTTTATAATGCATGCATGGGTTAGACAGATGACCTACTATATTTGCCAAAGAGCACACTATGTGTGGAACAATGTATCCCACAATGCAATGTGCTCGCTCTTTCCAGTGTAACAAATGCACCAGAATTTTATTTATACCCATTTTGAATATTTAATCAAATTAACAAAATTCAAGACACTTATACATAGGGTTAAATAAAAAATGTAACCACATTTATGTCCACATATAGTATCATATGTGGGCAAACATTTTTCAAAAACAAAAACAATAGGCAGTATGCAGTGTTTATTATGTTAATATTCCATTTTGAGCATTCCTTTTGTCTTCTAGTCGTAACTTTTATGTGAGAGGAACTTTTGCATTCTAAATTGTAAAATAGCCAACCTCAAGAAAAAGTTAAATATCTATGAACTTTTTTGTTGCTGTTGTTGTTTTGACCTGTCAAAAGCCACATTATCTCCCACTTTGAAAATGCTAATCAACCCTAATAAACCCTGTGACTGTATGTGATCCTAAATACAGGAACAGGTGGCAGACACCATAGGTCAATCAGTTGGTATTCTGTAGAGAGAGAGAGAGAGAGAGAGAGAGAGAGAGAGAGAGAGGGGCAGGGGATTATCCTTTCACAGGCTGCTGTACTGGATGTTTTTTAGCATTAAACCTCACAGTCTCCTACAGCAGGGCAGTCAGACTAAACCTACACACACAAAGCCTTCTAACCTAGTAATAGCATAATAGCTCAAAGAGGTCATGTCATACATTTTAACATTTTCCCCTACCCTATAACGTTACTCAAGGTTTCTTGTACCAAAATCGATTTTTACTTTATACTCATCCTTCAATAACAGTCTCTTGCAATTATATTGCGACTTACTGTGATTGTTACATTGTGATTTGTTATTCATAAAAAAATCCAAACTAAATGGTACTGTTCAAACTGTTAAGATCACACTGAAATGATTGAGGATATCGTTAAAAATAAACTTCAGCTGCTCGTTTCCATTATTGGTATCCTTCGGAAGGGTCTGCAGAGTTGTAGGTGCTCCACACAGCAGAAGATTTGACAAACTGTGCTTTATGCTGACTTTTACGCTGACTCTCTTTTAGAATTAGCATCAGACTTTTGATCAGTTTCACGTTTCAGGCAGATGGTGAGTTTACTGGAAGCAAATATGGCAGTGTAAGTCGATCTCTGCGGTAGATAATGGCAGATAACAGAGTGGGAGGTGTTTTTGTGTGATTTCAATGGGTTACAGGAATTACAACAGACAGACAAGAATTGCTGGCAGATTCCAGCTCCAACATTCAGATCTCTGTTTCACACATTCTCCTCCTACTTAGTCTTGCTTTTTAAGAGCTTTGAGCTTGTAGGCTTTTGATGAAATAAATTTAATTTCAAATACAGCGCACTGAAAAATAAACCTATGGACCATGCACCTTTCGTTGTGTGTGGGTTTTTTTTTTTTTTTTTTTGTGCAACATTATCATGGGGTCTTTAAAGTGTGAGTTCACTGATTTTCAAACCAAGTTTTATTGTTAAAAGATCAGTAGTATATGTAAATGAAGTTGAAATCATTGTGACTAAAAGTTTGCTAAGAAGTATTTCCTACTAAAGCAAGGTGATATCTGACTCTGGTCGAGCCTATCCAAGCGCAGACTGGAAGTGGCCTTGAACGGCAACATGCCCAGTGCATTATGGGTGTTTTCCTTCCTTTTCTCTGTTTCTCTAGTCAGGTAGCACTGATTTCAAATTCAAAAGACATGGAAGCTAATCTATTGCCAGAATCTCTGTTAATATATATTAGCTATTTATCATCTAAAAGACACACACTCTCACTTCTAGACATACAGGTTGAATGTGAAAGTGTTATATAATATTATATAGCATATGGATGCACGCCCTTTAGCTCATTCAAACTTTAAAAAATATCTGCTTATGAAGGGTTAAAAACTTAATATGGTGATCAGGATCCAGAGGCGAAACACTTTTATGCTATTTCAAAACTGAAATATTTTATCATGTGAGAAAAAGAGACTACACTACAGTAATGTAGGAAACTTGTGGAGTTTAGTGGTATTAATATTTGACCCCAGAGTGCCTCCATAAACTCAGAGAGCCGTGAAATGTTACAGCAAGGGTCTGTTCACACCAAGAATGATCATTTATCATTAAGCATGAGCTGCGGTTATGGTGTCTCATTCTTCAAATGCTTGAGTTATTTAAAGTCGGGTCGATTCTGATAGGCATAAACTTCATAAACTGGAGAAAAAAAGATCGTTATGAAAGTGATTCCAACAATATCGTTCCTTTGTGTTGACATAATTATGGTCTCTAATTTCATACAATTAGAACTGTTATTAAAACTTTATTAAACTTTGTTATAGTAATCCTTAGTTTTCGTCCTTAGTGTGAACAGCTTTTAATATTCAGTTTTGATAATTTTGTTTAAATGGAGAGATGTGAAATATTTTCATGTGTTCGGTTTCAGATGATCCTGAAAGCTTTCGGCAGCTGGACGGGACTCCGCTAACAGCTCAGGACATCGTCCAGAAAATCGCCAACAAAATCTACGAAGAGGATGACAGAGGAGTGTTTGACAGAATTGTGTCTAAACTGCTCAAGCTGGGCCTAGTAAGAAATTCGAAATCGTGGCATGAGCAGTGATTCTGATAACTACCATGTTGATGAACCATGCAACAAACATCATATATTATGTATTAATTGCTCTAGGGGAACACATTTCAGTTTAACCAGCTTGAATTGCATGGAAAATAGATTGTCATACAATAATCCCTCTGTGAATTGATTGTGCTAGCAGATGTTGTGTTCTTTTGTTTGTCCTCCAGATCACAGACAGTCAGGCAGAGACGCTGGAGTATGAAGTTGCTGAAGCCCTGCAGGATCTGATCACTAAAAACGCCAAAGAGAACATGATTGGAGACCTCAGTATGGACTACCCCGTAAACGCAGCTAAAGACACACAGAACAATATGGTACAAGTGTGTGACTAGTATTTCTACCAACTAGGTGTTTATCGAGAATTTATATATAATATGTATGAAGAGTTCAGATGCAAAAGCCTCTAAGTGCCATCTGAAATTTTCTTCTAGAATGATCATTTATATCAAGCTCATATATTTAAGTTCAGTAATTTCACTTAAATAGCAATGAAAATGACCTTTTAATTGTCATTTAAGTGAAACAACTGAACTTAAATATACGAGCTTGATAAAAATGAACATTCTAGAAGAAAATTTCAGATGGCATTTAGAGGCTTTTGCATCTGAACTCTTCATATATATATATAAATGCTGTTTGCTTGGATTCTTCTATTAAAGTCCCCCTGTAGTCAATAATTTTATCCCTTAAAATTCATCTTTGATCACCAAAATGACATATTTAAGCGAAATATTAAATGTGACTACACCCTTTGCCTCATTTAGTATATGCGGTTCTATGAATATGCCAGTTAGCCCCGCCTCCACTCACTCACACCAGCTCAGAGATCCACTCGTTGACGATCACACATTGACATGATTGGTTACAAGGTAGTTTGTGACGTCAGAAATGCGTTTTTGAGTTTGTCTTTAGTTCACTGCCGTTTTAAGGAGAAAATACTCAGCAATGGTGTTGACTTATGAATTTGCACATGGTTTGTCTTAAACCATTTAAAAAAAAACACATAGGCATATAAACAACATTAAAAACTTGATTTTCACCACAGGGCGATTTTAAGGACGAGGAAGACAGGCCCAGCCGGCGATACGAGGAAGAGGATGAAGGTGATAATGATGGTGGCGATGATGATAATGGTGATGAAGAACCGGAGGAGGAGAGTAGAGATGACACAGTGAGGGCAGATGACTCATGGGACGCCGTGAGCGACGGGAATGACAGAAATGAACTGAACCCTGAAGACGGACTGCAGGACCTTCAGTTCTTCCCCAACTTCTACAGACTCCTAAAGAGCCTTGACTCAGGTAGACAACACAACAAAATACGACATACAATATAAAATAATAAAATAGAGGTCAACACACCACAGTAGAGGGTCACTGAGGTTTTGCCAAGTAAGACATATTTTGTTGATCCTGGAACAACATTCCTGTCCGAAAACCCTGAACCTAACTCAACCCATAACTTATCCCTACAATCAGAGGGAATGATGGTGAATAACACTGTTGTAGAAGCTCCTAAGCCTGGTTTTAAGCCTGAATTTGACATAAACTGTAAACTTGTCCCTCAAATCTGATTGATTGATTGATTGTAAAGTATGAACATATATATCATTGTGACAAAATAAAATACATAACAAATAATACAGCACACAATATGCAAACAAAACACACAAAAAAAACACAAAACAAACCAAAATAAAACAGCAACATTTTAGAATATAGCATGACACAACACACACAGAAAGCTACTATACAAAACAAACCACCCTTTGTGAAAAAATGTGCTTAATTGTGTTCAATCATGTGCACTTGGTGTACTTCAAATCTTAAATATATATATATATATATATATATATATATATATATATATATATATATATAAATTATATGATCTGCAACTACATTTAAAAAAAAAAATATATATATATATACATATTGTGCTATATTGCAAGTTGAGAAAATATCAATGAACATACACTTTAGTACAGATAACTTGAAAATGTAAGTTATCGTATTTCAACTAATATTTAGAAGTCCAGGTAACTTGAAAATGTAAGTTATCGTATTTCAACTAATCTTTACAAGTCCAGGTTACTTGAAATAAGTTGTTGGCTCAACTATTTTAACTATGTCAACTAAACTTTTTAAGTTGAACATACTTAGTAGATTAAGTCAATAAAACTTAACTGAGTCAAAGCAAAAAAATAACTAAACTTTTTTTTTTACAGTGTATATATATATATATATATATATATATATATATATATATATATATATATATATACATATACACACACACACACACATATATATATATATATATATATTTATTTATTTATTTATTTTAAATGTAGTTGCAGATCATATAATATATAATTGACTATATTTCTTAACACTCTTAAGTACACTTTTAAAAAGTGCACTTTGTAATAAATGTCAAATTTAAAGTTACATTTTAAATCATTATGTTTTAATTATCTTTTGTCATTCTTTAAAGACGTACACCTACGTATTTGGCTATGTTGACTAACATACTAAAATATGTAAAGTACTTGATTATCATTTTAATTGTAGTGTGTTATTCAATATTATATAGCACAACACGGCACACACAGATGACACAGACCATATTGAAACACACACCTCACAACACAACACAGCTCATTGAGTAAATCAGCAGCTATAAGGGTCTGTAGAAACATCACCATCTGGCCAAACACATTCCCTGTGGCCTCAGCTGTCCCCTTCTTCAGCAAACACCACATTAATCCAGATTAAAGTCTAGTTTCATCACTTAATCTATCACATCCTTCTCCTCTCACTTTACAGAGCAAGATAAAGAGGAGAGAGAAACCCTGATCACCATCATGAAGACCTTGATTGACTTTGTGAAGATGATGGTCAAATATGGAACCATCACACCTGAAGAAGGAGTGTCTTATCTGGGTAAGACCAAAATACTCTCTGCATCTTATTTATGATGTATTTTCAATTATTTAAAATTTTTAATTTCAATGTGCAAAGCTATAGGTATAAAAAAACAGCTTTATATTGCAAACTAGTATTTGTTATCATATTATTTTCATTTATTATCGTAATCATAAAAACACAGGTTTGTAGCGCAGATAGTTTTACCATTTACTGCACTTTGTTATTCTTCTTGTCATTTACCAATAGCAGCTAATGAATCGGAAGTCTCGCACAATCACAGGAAATAGCTTACTTTCACGTTGAAAAATAAGGTAAATAAAGAAGTCCAATTGGCGACCATCTTGGTAGTCCCTCTGAAAAAAGCTTCATGTTATTATATATTTCAATAACAAGTTCAAATCAGACTAAAACATTTCATGTTGATCTAATGCGTATGTGCACAAGAACAAGGCTTTTTTAAAGCCTCCATACTGAGAGTTGCGATTTCTCTCTCATTTTTTGTAAGTGAGGTACCCTCATGTCCTAAAGTCATATAAGCTGTCTCTTCAATAGAAACCATAGAATATTTTATCTGCTTCACTCAAGCTGTGTTAAACAACAAATATGTTCTGACTGGCTGTTATTGTGGCATATTACACAGTATTTTCTCTTTCAGTGAGGATAGCAGTAAATACTTGTTAGTCATGTCTAGTTAGGGCATGTTGTATGTGTGTGTGGGCTGTAAGGAATCCCTGAGATAAGCTTAATGTGACTGCATTTGCATCTTGAAACAAAGCTTTGTCCAGCCTGAAAGAGAGACAGAGAGAGAACAGTTGTATTTTGACTCGCTTCTACATTAATGTGGAAGGTTTATTCTCATTCAAATCAAGTATAGAATAGATAGTTGAAGCAGATTTTTGCAGATGCACTCTCAGTGTTTGCTGTGTTTACAATCATACAACAGCATGGACGTCACTTTCTTTTAAAAAATGGTGGGGACAGTTTTGGCGGAAGTGTGTTTGGCGAAGTGGATCATTTATGAAGTGATGAAAAGATGAAAGCTTAGCTCGTGAATATTGCTACTTTTGCTTCCTCCATGATGACAACCACAATAACCACTCAACAAACATTGACTGTATACAAGTACAGTTTAGCACCAGATCGCTTCATTGTAATACTTACCGGTACTAACCAAATATCTTAAGCACTGCTAAAAGTGATTCCTACTCGAAAATGATGTCAACCCTTGTGAAAAATAAATACACTTTAGCATACTTATAAAAAGTGTATTGATGACGTACTGTAAATAATACATTTTAAAAGAATATACTGAATGAACTGAATGTAATGTTTTGGACACTTAATTGCTTGTTAATTGTAATTAAATAAAAATGTATTATAGTTTAAATTTATACTGAATGCAGTTAGTTAGTACCCGCTTAAGTAATTTGTTATTTCATATTTCTATTGTCTTTGAAATATGGTTAAAGTAGACTACCGAATGTACTGACAAGCATTTATGGTAAACTAAAACATTATTTATATTTATATTGGTATTTGTAATTACACATTTGTAATGATGAAGTTGCAATTTAGCACATTTAAATATATTACCATAAAATGTAATATTGAATAACACATTTATGATATAATCGAGTACTTTACATGCTTTAGTATGTAAGTCAGCACATCAAAATAAGTGTACTACTTTAAAGTATGACAAAAGATTATTAAAAGAAAATGCGCTTAAAATTTAAAATGCACCTTCAAGTAAAACTTTTTAAGTTGATATTATTACAACGAGTACTTTGTAAAAGTGTACCTAAGTGTGTTGAGAAACATAAGGGCTTTTCATAGGTAACCCAGGGTCATTCTAAACCCCGGGTAAACTGAATCCTGGGTTATCTTGCTTCACTTTTCACATTGTTCATAATTTACCCGGGGTTAACAATTAATCCTGGGTATTCATAAACTGACGTTTCACACTGTGCATTCCTAAACCCCGGGTTAACGTTGTTATTTGCATTTGCAGTGTCAGTGTCATTGATTGGACGAATGCAGTATCCAACCTGTTTACATAAAAGCTCTTGCATTGCGCATCCACGTATTATATATTGTCGACGCTACTATCAAGTTCATACTGAAGGGACTTAAACCCCTTCTTTACCCTAATTGTCACGCATTCTGTCACCATTTAACATTTATCCCCTCAAATGCTGAAAAGTGCATTGCTGCATTAACTCTCCAAAGCAAATATGAGCCACGTGCGGTTTAGAACGCTGATAACCAGAGGTTAAGCCCTGAAGTCATAAAAACTCTCTTTAAGTACACTTGATTGGCCTTTTATTGATTTAAAATGATATCATCTGCAAGATTTGAAGTATACCTACAGCAAATGCACATTCTGTATTTAATGGCAGATTTGCAATAACTAATTGTAGGGGAAAATGTTCCCTGTCATTAATATGACTCATATGCGTTTGTTTGACTAGTACTGGATTCTGTGCTAATGTAAGGATGGATTGATTCGGTTGTGTTGCCTGTGGGTCATGTGACACGCACATCAATAATGACTGCAGATGAATTAAATTTCACACGCTGATGTTAATAGTTTGACGTCAGTGTGTGTCTGTATGCATATCTGTGACTAAAGACAGAAAATCACAGAATATACTGCTACCTTCAACATTATTTTCTGAGATTTGTAAGTCCTAATCGAACAGAAAAAAAATATAGCAAGGTCAAGTTCTATAAAGATAAATGAGAGACCACATTATTTTTTTTAATAATTATTTTTGCATTTTCTATTTACTCCAACAGCAAAAGGTAAAAAAAAAAAAAATCATTCAGATTAGTGTCTGGTTACACTGGATTCAGGATTACAGAATGTAATTTTAATGAATCTGTATTTGCATTTCATTAACTTTGTGTCACTAATCATCACTGATCAGTGTTTTGAGGAGACATAAGCAATGTGCAGAACATCCCATGCCCTTATATGTTCAAGCAAACAGCTTCCTGTTTCTCTCTTTTGTTCTCTCTCTCTCTTTCATTCCGTGTAATTAATTCTGTGTGTTTTTCTAACGAGATGGCCGCGGTCGTTCTGATAAAACACAGATAGCCATTTGGAATTCTCCATTGCGTAATAATGGGGTTACTCTGGCAACCTGCGCCACAGGATGACACACGCTGTAAAGATCAAATGGAATGGCAGGGTGTGTTGCCAGGATACGGCTGGTTATTGATCTGCTGTGGCTTAAACATGAGATGATCATTGTGCCCTAATTGTGTGTGTGTTTGTCTATGGCAAACAGCTCCAAGACACAAAAGTGTGTACACAACACATAATGAGCAGGGTACATCTGCATATGGACTGTTGGAGGCAGCTCTCTGTTGTTATATATAATTCTGATTAGTCAAAAACATACGCTCTTTTACCTCTGAGAAAGAACAAATAGACATTACTCTAACTTTAGCTTTTTCCCCATTCACACAGATCAATTAAAAGGATTAAAAACTGTATTTGTACTTGTATTTATATATGTATGCCAGGCCAGTAGTAAAGTGATGTCACTTTACGCATGTGCATGACGTCACCGTTTTTACAAATTCACGTTTTTGTAGTTTACACGGAGACGATAATGGTATAGTTTTCAAAAACTTGTACTTTGAATCCCGTTTTCAAAAGTTTGCGTTTTCAGGCCCCCAAAACGCTGTTGCTGTGTAAAATGAACGGCCAAAATGCATAAAAAGTTTTCTGTTTTTAGTTAACCGTGTCGTGTAAATGGCCCCTACATGTCAAATTATTCTACTAACCCTAAACTAATAGTCTCCTAAAACTCTAATGAAAAAAGTTGCAAAGTTACTTATAGTTAATATAATGTCGAAAGTGGAACATCATAATAAAGTGTTACCATTAATATTATACAGTTTTAAAAATTGGTTACTCTTTACAAAAAGGTTTAATTTGTTAACATTAGTTAACTACATTACTTAACATGAACTAAACATGAGAAATACTTCTAAAGCATTTATAAATTTTAATGTTAATTTCAACATTTACTAATACATTACTCAAATCAAGTTGTATCTGTTAATATTATTTAATTTACCTAACATCAACTAAAAATGAAAAGTTGTATTTTTATTAACTAGCATTAATAAAGATGAATAAATACTGTTGCAAATGTATTGATCCTTGTTAGTTAATGTTAGTTAATGCATGAACTAGTTAATGTTAACAAATGGGACCTTACTGTAGAGTGTTACCGTAAAAATACAGGGCCCTATTTTAACGATCTAAGCGAATGGTCTAAGGCAGAGGTCCCCAACCCCCTGGGCCACGGACCGGTACTGGTCGCATCAGTCAAAAAATGTGTCATGAAGAAGAAAAAACATATATAGCCTAAGTCGCACTGGACTATAAGTCGCATTTATTTAGAAATGTAGCCTATTTCACACAAAAAACAAAACAAACAAAACAAACAAAAAAATTTTACGGACGGGACAGTTCTCCGTTACGGACGTGAGCGCTCTGAAAGCAGCACTAAAAGACTGCTTTAAAACTTTCACAGAGACCTCAAACAGAAAGCAAAAAGCCTGTCTTTAAATTTAATTTCGTTTTGTATTAATTGTATCTTAATTTTAATCAATGTTTCATCAACCAATTGCCTGGATTTAATAAGTAAGAATAAGTAAATATAGTAGAAAATATTTAATCACGACACGAAGGCGCGGGCGCGTGAACTGGAGTTGATCTCATAAATTAACTGAAACTCAGTAATAAGGTAGCCTACTTGCCTCACAGACCTGAGATATAGAAAGCATGAAATGTCTACTTTTAAACAGAACAATTCAAAACAAAAGAAAACTGACTGTTCCCTGCTTATGTAGGCTAATTCGTATGAAATGTGCATTTCTCTTTGGCGCGTTCACTAGGCCTACTGCGAAGATCGAGTCAGCATCGTCAACTTAATCTTTGCACAGAAAACACTTGTTTATTATTAAACAGTTAAAATGTCTCCTGCTATATTTTATATATTCATAATCATTAATTTTGCCGGTTCTTTGTGACAGCTTTTAGGTGCTTTATTGGCAGCGCCACAGCATCGCATCAGCACCGAAAACATGGAGATTTTTTTCTTTTGGGGGGCATTTTGTTTGTGTTCAGGCTTTCTCAGTTGTCTTTAGGCACGATGTTACGAGTACACTGCTAATAAAATTGCGAGTAAGCCTACACATTGGATTCACGTTTATTATTATATTTAAAAAATACCCCATTTTTTATGCCGGTCTTATCATTTTATTTTGTTGTATTTATCCGCCACACCTTAAAGGCCGGTCTGTGAAATTATTGTCTGATATTAAACCGGTCCGTGGCGCAAAAAAGGTTGGGGACCGCTGGTCTAAAGCACACAGCGCAAGCACACTTAGGGCATGTCGGAATCCACTTTTGCTAGTTTAACAACGGGAAAAATGGTCGGCGTGCCCGGCGCAAGGTCTAAAAGGGTTGTCCCTATTCTCTTAATGATTAATGGGTGTGTTTTGGGATTTACATGCAATAAACCAATCAGAGTCTCATCTCCCATTCCCTTTAAAAGCCAGTTGCACTCACGCCATGGCGGATTAGCTATTTTGCAAGCGGAAAAACTGAACGCTTCTCTAGCAAAGAAACGGATCTGCTCGTGCTTGGTTAAAGCGCGCAAGCAGACCATCTTCAGGACAAAGTGTAGGCACACCTATAGGTGCACATTACTAAGTCTCTTTAAATAACAAAATAAATATTGCGCCATTGACTTTAGACCAGGTTTCAGTTGGCGCAGTGTATTTCAATAGCAACGGCGCCAACAATGCGCCTGAACACACCGCTTTTAGACCAGCACGCCTATGGGCGAACAGATGGGCGCAAAAATGCATTTGCTATTTAAACAACGTGGCGCAGGACGTGAAAATGATAACTGTGTCAGGCTGACACTAGAAAAAAACACTTGCGCCGCGCCTGGTGTATGATAGGGCCCACAGTCTCCAAATTGCTTAAATAATCATCACTGTATTTATAAATATTCCGTTTTTCCCACAGAAAATCTGGATGCAATGATTGCCCTGCAGACCAAGAACAAGCTGGGCAAATCTCTGGTTCCTCTCAGCATCACGCCACCTACAGGTAAATCATCGCCCAAATCTGACCCACCACCACACCTCAAACCAGCCCAGGTCGCAACACTGCAAACTGCAAGTCATTCACTGCAGATTCTGCAGGAACACTTTGGCATCACTATACTGTTTCCCCACCTCGTTCCAGGAAAAGCAGCAGATGATGATGACAACACCAAAACAGAAGCTGCCAAGATGCAGAAGGAATATGAGTCCTTGAAAGACTCAACCAAAGACGTCCAGGCTGCTGCAGAAATCAGTGAGTATATGCAAGGATCCTGTATCCTATTCACATTTTCACCAGCATGTTTATGGTTTTGGGTCATATTAAAAGCCTCTCAAGTTCTGCTGGTGTAATTGAGCTGTTTAGCATGCTAGCAGAAGCACTGAGGCAGATACACTGATAAGCCTGCATTAAAAATGAAACTAGCCTGCAATTCCACTGGAAACATACAGCCAGACTGCAGTATGTGTGTTATAGAGATACAGAGAGAGAGTCAGTCCCATAGGGAGACTCTGCAGCAGCCCAAACAGATTGAGAGCATCGCTGTAACGCTCGGAGTGAACTGACACTAATGAATGAAATTATGAGACCCTGTTAAGGGAGACTTTTATTGATTCTTTGAAATGTACTGTGCATTATTGTTAAAAGGCTGTGATAATCACAATGGTTTATTACCTAAGAACCATTTAGAGCACACCCATTATACATTATTGCTGCTTTTATGTCAGAATTACCACAATTATGAGATGACGGGTTCAGAATTTATGCGCTTACGGAAATTATTTGTTGCTATGGAAACTCTCATAACGCCAAAGTGATCTGTGTACAAATGTGTACTTGATGATTGTAAAAATACATCTATTGTAAAAGCACCATTTGTTCATCTCTGTATTCTCTTGCAAAATATTAAAGAGTTAAACAAACAAAAAGAAGAAGAATGTTTTCATTTTCTTCTGTCACTGGCCAAAATTCCAACCTTGAAAACAGGATTAGTCATAAAATAATATGATAATTGAACAAATAGCTCTAATCTGGCTCAGAGCAAGATAGGAATCATGTCTTTGAGGTAGTGTTTCTGGTGATTTAGGGGTATAATAATCATTTCTGTCTGTCAGGTCATCCTGGGAAGTCTGAGAGTTATCTGGATGCAATCAGGAAGAACATTGAATGGCTGAAAAAACACAACAAGGAAGGCAACAAAGAAGGTAAATGTTCATCAGATATGACATATTTTACAGATGCTGAAATGGAGCATGTGCTGTATTTGCTCTTAAGTGAATCATGATTCAAGCCAGCCGGATATGTGCACTGCCTTTTGTTTTACTGTTTTAATGCACATACTCTGTCCATTTTATTAGTAATAGTATTCAGATTCAACTGAATTAGGGGATAAATCAATTTCTACATTCTAATTAGACAGTGGTCAGATTAGTGTAATATAGGTCAGCAGCCTATGCACAACGTAATTTAAAGATGTCAGGCTGTTGCTAGATTTTGGCAGAGGAGGAGCCAGAGGGGTGTTCAGGGTGGCATCTGATGGCATCTGGCCATCCCGGGTGCCACCCCAAAACTTAATTAGCTACTTTCGCTTCACCTCCACTTGAAAGAAGCATTTATTTTGAGCTGCGGTAGCACTGCACATTGTTAATGTATGAATATACATTTGTCGACTTGAATATACATGAATATAAATGTTGCAAATTGTCTGGTGTGAAGCACATGGAGCTTCATCCATAGCGCGCATACAGAGGAGAGGGCACGTCTTGCACTTACTCTAAAAACTTTTACTATGATTTTACTCAATTTTTTAAGCAGTAAAATCAATTACCTACACTGTATGAACTGAGTAAATGTAAGTAAAAAAATTAAGTAGATCTGAGTAAATTTGGTACATTAACAAATAAAATTGAGCAGAAATAATTGGGGGAAAATATTTAAAAACCAATATTTATGAGTAATATTAACTGTTTTTATTTATGAGTAATATAAACTTTTTTATTTCCTCTAAACCTTTGTAAAATATCCCATACAACCACCGGTATACATGACATTGGCCTTTATTGTCGATGAGTACAGCAATACAGCATATTTTGTACTGTTTATATTGTTTTAATTGAGTAAACGTACTCAATTACTTAAGAGTGTGTTACATATATTAATAATATTGATTTGAATTGAGTAATATTTGTGGTTCTTGAAACAGATCAGTTTAATTCTCCATTCTCAAATATTTTGATTGAAATTTCACAAATATATTAAGTGTATTTTAAATAAATAATTGGTTAGTCAAATACTAGATGCTTTTAGTGAAAAAAACTTAAATATAACTGTAGATTTTAGACAACATTAACTGTTGGATTTTTAGTCAGTTATTTTGGTATGCTCAACTCAAACCATCAAGTAAATGATATGCAGAGATTTTATTAAGGTAATAAAGTTAATTATTACTGTGATATTTACTAAGCCACTGAATTATTTTTTAGAGTGCTTGAACAGACAAATACACATAAAACTAAGGCAAAATAGTGTAAACAATTAAGAAAGAAAGCCATTGTGTGTTCATATAGCCTGTTGGATGCAATATGCCTATATTGCAAACGGTCTTAAAGTGACAGCAGCCTAAAATAGCCCTCTGTTCTGTGACATTAATGTTAAAGAAAGAACGAAAGAAAAAACTTTTGTTGCTTTACCAAGGATTAATATTTAATTAATTCATACGTGAAGATTATGCAATGTTATTTTATGTTTGATCATTTCATTTTCTTAGAGCTGTATGACCCCTAACCCAAGGTTACATAGAAACATGGAGAAGAACAGTCAAATTAAAGACTCTTTTTTCCCCTTAATTTGCAATTAAAATAAGCGTGGGTGAGAGCGCTCATGAATATGCGTCGGTTTGATGAGCTTGGCTCTGTTACGGCGTTGTAAGTCTGCTGTGTTTTGGACAAAAGATCTGTGTATTCCTCTCTTTATACCTGCCAGCATGAGACTGAGTGACTATCTGTGTTCTTCAGGCATCATCTGCTCAGAAAATGAGAGTGTGTTTTGAGATGAGAACTGTTGTTCTATTGTTCATTTTCCAAATAGATTCATTAGAAGCAGTCTGTTACCATAGACGGGTGAATCATGTCCAGGTCATATTCATCACACACACACGAAAAAAGAAGAATATTATTCTGCATAAAGCAAACGAAGCTAAATTTGATCTCTCATTCTCATTGCTCATTGCTGTATTTCTTTTATGTTTTTATTTAGATCAGAATAAATTAAAGAACATAAAACCAATAATTCCATGATGAATAAACAATTTACCTTAATGTAAATACATTAATGAGAACCTATTCTAGTAGACCACAAAATCAAGACTTTGTAAAAGAGCTTAATATGGCCTATAATTGTTATGAAATTAATGTTACAATACAAAAACATGTAATAATCCTAAAATTGACTTCACTTTCTTTCAGCACAATATTTCATTTTTAATATGGGGGGGGGGGGGGGGGGTTGTTTATAGCAGCATTGCAATAATGTATTTTGAAATTTGTCACACATGTATGACAGTGAACGTCAATTTTCTAAATAACAAAATATTAAACCAAGTGTGATTTACTTAGACCTAGAAATAGAATATAAAAAGCACATTTAGCAAAAACATTTTACAAAATATGTTTTCAAAAAGAAAGGCTCGAAAAAGTGAAGCTAGTTCTGGGAAAAGCTTTTGCATATATATATATATATATATATATATATATATATATATATATTTTTTTTTTTTTTTTTTTTCTCTGTTGGAGATGAGACTTAGTTTGGTCACAGAAAAATAGCAACCTTAATGGTAACATCTAAAAGATTAATTCAAGTAAAAAAAAAAAATTATTGAGCATCACTGAATCAACGTAAGTAATAAAATTTTACAAACACAATTATTCTTATGGGTTAATAAATAAGGTTGAAATAGCTATTTTTAAGTAACAATTGGTTGCCACTTTTTACAGTGTAATACAATAGCATCCTTTTGGTGTTGCTGTATGGGTGAAAAAAAGACACTGCAATGTACAAAAGTTGTACAATATGCAAATTAAACAGAAAATATTCATACAAATACTATACACACTTATTTCTCAGGTGCACACCTTCACTCCTCTCTCTCTCTCTCTCTCTCTCTCTCTCTCTCTCTCTCTCTCTCTCTCTCTCTCTCTCTCTCTCTCTCTCTCTCTCTCTCTCAAACAGACAGTCTGAAAGGCTTTGCTAATGTGTGTGCAAGTCTTTGTCCATTGATTCTAAGGGAAATTAAATTAGCAGTGGCATGCATTGCATGGGAATCTGGAGAATGATTGTAAGATAGGCATGTGTGACAAAGATAGAGGGAAAAAAGTTGAGGAAGAATGTTTTGCTTGTAAAGAATGTGGGTTGCTACTTTCTTTGAGTTATTTGAGTTGTAAAGTTGTCTAATGAACCCCTTTTAAACCCAGAACAAAAACAGATCTTATATTAAACTTTACAACTAAAATAAAAAAGATCATCCTTAATTAGGGTATGTTTACATGGCAACAATGTTTCCTTTGTTTCCTCACTTTTGTTTCCTGATTTTTTCGTGTACAGATGTCAATGTTGTCAAAACGGTCCCCGTTCACAGATCCGCGAAAATGACTAAAACGCCTGGCCTTATGCTGCCAGGCCAGTAGTTGGCGATGTCACTTTTAAAAGAAACACTACACGCCAATAGACTGAACATGTAATACGCATGCGCATGACATCACCGTTTTCACAAATTCACGTTTTTTGTTGTCTCTTTCAAAAACTTGCACTTTGAAACCCAATTTCAAAAGCTTGCATTTTCAGGCCCAAAATGCTGTTGTAGTGTAAATGGATGCATGAATGGCCAAAGTGCATAAAAAGTTTTCAGTTTTTAGTTTTAAACAGTGTCGTGTAAACAACCCCTTAAACAAATACATTTTTGGTGCATGTTCTGATTATTTTGCTCAACTGTCCAAATGTTTGGGGTCAGTAAGAAGTCTCTTAAGCTCAAAATTATTTGATCAAAAATACTGTTTTCTCTTTTAATATATTTAAAAATGTATTTTATTCCTGTGACGCTCACGCTGCACTGTGTAGTGTAATTCACAAAAGAGTGAGACGCAGAATGAACGGGATATAAGAAACTTTAATAAACACAGAGAAATCAAAAAGCCACTCCACATTAAACATCAGCGATAACTCAGATGACGCCGAATGAAGAACTGAGAGAAACTGACGGCTTATATACAGAGGGAAGGTAATCAATGAAACGAGAAACAGGTGCGAAACTCAATCAGAAACCATAGCAACAAATAATGAACGAGAACTGTAGCCGCATTTCCATTAAAGATTCGCGCAAAACTTTTGCGATTTTTTTCTAAATATCGATAAAAAACTATTGCGATATGACGGCGTTTCCATTAACCGATGTTATGTGACTAAAACGTCATTTTTCCTCTCATGATAAGTCATTCCAAAAATCATGGCAACGGACGTTGGTAAGTTTATATATATATCACAGTCACGTACCGCACTAGACGTTATTATTATTAATGGAAGGAAACGTAGGCGTGTTATCCAAGCATTAATGGCAAGGAAAGAGCTTATACTGTGTCTGTGAGCGGCACATATGAAGTATTTCTGGGTTTTTCTCACTCATTTCTGCTTCAAGGTCTTGATTGTGGCATTTCTTTGAGGTTTAGAATCCAGTATTTCTGTCATTCTTTTGTCTTTTATGAATTCAATAAAGAACTCCGTCTCGTATTCTGTCCAAACACACCGTGCCTTCTAAGTCAGGTGACCTGTAAATGCGCAAAAACTGTTTCCATTGCAGTTTTGCGAAATATTTCTTTTTCGAATTGCCTGAAAAACCACCTCATGCGAGCGTAAAAACTTGTTTACGATAAATGGTTTTGCGAAATTGACGTGTTTCCATTGAGTGTATTTTCAATTCGCAATTTCAATTTGCGCAATTTGAAGGGTAATGGAAACGCGGCTTCAGACAAACAGTGATAGAGAACACTTGGTAGATAAACAGTACAGAACATGACCATTACACTCTGATGGCAAAGCTGAATTTTCAGCATACATTCTTGCTGATTAGAAGTTTTGATTTCTTTTTAAAAAAATGAATAAATAGATCAAGTGCAGATCACCCAGCCATGTTCATGCCACATTAAAACATTTCTACTATCATACCAGAGTCGGCGCCAGCGGAGCACTGAAGAACGAAATATGAATACGAAGTATGAAGTAACAAAAGGGGGCGATGATGTGACACAAAGTGTCCTCAGCTTGAAAAACATATATGGCCCATTCACATATTTGTCGGACCATAAAGTATGGAAGCTTGTTTCCACCACGGAATTAAAAAATGAAAAGATAATTTTCTGACTTTTTTTTCTTGTACTTGCGAGTTTATATCAATTCTGACTCTTTTCCCTCGCATTTCTGACTTTTTTTCATATTTACACTTATAAAGTCACAATTATCTTTTAATTTTTTTAATTCCGTTGTGGAAACAAGCTTCCATACTTTATTCCATACAGAATTGCGATATATTACTGAGTCCCACAAAAGACATGCAGAAAAAATGGGCTAAATCGTGCGCACGATTTATAAATCGAGGGAACTAATTAGTAACTCGCATGATTTACTTTTTTTTTCTTGCTTGTCATGTGCGGGGCTCCGTAAGATATAAACTGGAGATATGTGAGATAAAAAAGGTCAGAATTTCTAGGGAAAAACATCATAATTGTGAGATAAACTCATAATTGCGAGAAGTCAAATTTTGAGGAAAAAAGACTAACTTTTTAATTTGACTTTTTAGTTTATATCTCACAATTCTGACTTTATAACACAATTGCAACTTAATATTTCGCAATATTGACTTTATAACTCGCAATTGCAAGTTTATATCACACAATTCTTAAACAAAAAGTTTCATCGCAATTCATGAATATTGATGAGTCGAGAAAAAAGAAAAAATAATTGCGCAATGTAAAATTCTGAGATGGCCCTGACATAGTCAGGAAGCATGTGAGGTCTGGAGTACACTCCACTGCTCTGTGAGGACTCTGTCCAGTCTTATTCAGTTGTAATGGTCAGTGTAGGAAGAATCCACTGGTCTATAAATTTTGCCAGAGCCCACCCACACAAACATGCAGAAACACGCTCTGCTGGTAGCCAGCATTTTCAGCCCACACAATGTACTCAAACACACTCGCACACACATGCTCTGCCAAAAACTGTGAATATAGAATATGATTTATGCATGTTTACTCTCAGGCATTACTGTGACCTTTGACATCCAGAGTTTATAATAACATTTCTACAGAAAACATACAGTCACACATTTCAAGTATTTGTCTTTTTCAAGGCTTAGCCTTCCAAAGTACCTACAGCATGGAACACTACGTTATTTCAACCTACTCAGAAATTGATATAGCCTATAATAATTCTCTTCTGAAACATGTTGCCACCCTCAATAGATCCAAAATGTTAACAAAACTGAAGTTCAGTGCAAAAATGCAGCCTTAACTAAAACATTACTAACAAACTACTGTAACAAAAAAATTACTACACTAAAAAAAAGAAGAAAAATTCCATCAAATTGAATTGAATACTCCTTACGTATTATTCATATTATGAATTAAGAATTTTGAATGAGTAAAAAAAAATATATAGCTTAATAAAACATTTTGTATAAATCTTAACAAAAAAATATATTTGACCATTTAGTTTTTGTGCTTTGTATTAAAGGTGCTCTAAGCGATGTTGGGTGACATCACGTCTTGTTGACGTTCGAAGTATTGTCAAACAAAACTAGCTCGACCCACCCTCCTCCTCATCCCGTCCCCTCCCCTCCCCCTCCCTTCCGTGCTTCCTGAAACAGGCTTTTCCGATGTAAATTCGGGACTTCGCGCGCTCCTTCTCCTTTCCTATTCTTTGCTATTTGTTCATCGGAACGTCGTCTTTTTGGTCACGTGTCGGCCATATCAAAATTCAAGAGAATATAATTCTAACGTTAGTCGTTGTCTAGGACATCTCTCCTCTAGCTAACTTCCCTCTTCATGCTTCTCTCTCCTAGCCTGGGAAAACCCAGACAACTTCCGGCAAATTTAGATTTGCTCTGCAAGTAGTCTGGCAAAGAGCTCATTCAAGCCCATTTCTAATCCGTCGAAATTGCGGCACCAATCAGAAACGTTGGGGCGGGCTTTACACGATGACGATCGCTCTGATTGGTTTTAGGTCTATCCAATTGCACCCAGAGGCATTTGAGCGACGTCCGTTGGTGAAGCCACCAACTTTTAAATGCATTATTATATTCAAATTGCAAACACATGAGGACAGTCTCCATGAAAGACCCACTGGCAGATGAACGTGCTACTACATTTCTCTCCGAAACGGTAGGAAATTAAATTAGATTTAATAGAGGATTTTAACTGTGACAAGATGATTGACAGGGCAGTTTACGTGACAGGATGCACGCGACAGATCGGTCCGATAAAGATGACGAAGTAGTATGTCCAAAAGCTTGCCTACTTTTTTGCTACACATTCAAAAGTAAATACCTTTTCTTCACAAAAAGAGTACATACTTTTATGGCGTAGTGTAACTTAGGCGAACTGGGACGCAGCATATGGCTTTACACGATGCCGATCGCTCGGATTGGTTTTAGGTCTATCCAATTGCACCCAGAGGCATTTGAGCGACGTCCGTTGGTGACGCCCCTTTGGAAATGAGTTATTAATGAAGCTTTGCCAGACCATAACTCAGTTACTACTGAGAATGGTCTGGTTTTAACCAGGCTATCTCTCTCCTTCACTCCCCTCACACCCCCCTTCATGTGCACGCGCACTAACCCCCCAAACCCCCAAATCATTCTTGTCAGTTATTGGCTGGAACACTGTTTGTTATGTTTCGTGGTCCAGGCTGGGCCAGTTTGTTTTTCTTGCCGTTTGTGGAGCCTGTGGTGTCTACAGAGACCGCATTTTTTTACAGTGTGTTTAGGGGACAGGCAGCTAGCGGATAGTGAGGAGATGTTTGCTGAATGTGACAAAAAATGTTTCAGCCTAAAAAACGTGTGACATCGCTTAGAGCACCTTTAATAAATTTAAACATATTTTAATTTTTTCATTCAAGTTCATAAAATGAATACTTTTTTTGGAGTGTACATAACTAAAGCACCACACCACATTATTCACAGTCAAAAAATGGATCACCAGGATTTTTTGAGTCCAACGAATTAGAATGTTTGAGCTCAATGAGGCCAATATACGTTTAAATGTAATGAAATACCAGTCAAAAACTGTAACATATATTTTTTTTATGATGCCTCTCTGGTTAATATGATGTCTGAAAGATCAAACCATTATTTTAAGGGAACAAAATATCACATTTATTTATTTATTTAGTATTAAATAATCATTAAAATATTAAATTAATATATATTGTTTTAATTATTTTAAGTTACTTTGCAGTAAAGTTGTAGCCTTTTTAAATACTATGTAACATCAATGGAAAAAAAATTTACTCAGTAATTGCTAGTAAATTTCACAATTAATCACAAAGAAATGGCAAGTAACACATTGAGTTTACTTATACATTACATTTTGAAGTAGAAAGACTAAAATAATATTTTCTCATAAAACGTACTACAATAATCGTCTTATTTACAGGAAAATCATTTTGTCTGTACTGACGCGTTTCGGTGTTCTTCTCTCTGTTTGCGTTTCTAAGATTACGACCTCTCTAAGCTGAGGGACTTCATGGACCAGCAGGTGGACACATACATCGATAAAGGCATTCTTGAGAAGGAGGAAGGTGATGTCATCAAGAGAATCTACGGAAGCCTGTAGGAGCCAGCCCAGCTTCACATGTTATAGTGTAACAGCGAGTCTACTAAATGCTTCGACCGGGCATACTAACACAGATCCTAATGCTATAACTCGTAATAAATAAGATTTAGTCTGCAGCTCAGACAGTATTTCCTCCTGAAGGCAATATCCTCTCTCAGTGAAGTCAGCAATAGGACGCAATCTAGTTCTAGACAAGCCACAAATCACATTTGAGTTGTTAGTGTTTTTACACATTAGGACAGAATAACAGCATTGGCTACCTAGAAGAATGAAATTTAGTGGACTTTTTTGTATGACTTGCATAGAAGCTTTTGCACCTCTTTTGCAATAGACTTTTACAGTATCATAAACATATAACATTCATAAATGTATGGTGTATAGCATTCTTTCCTCTTTTGATCTGATTTGATGAAGGAAATCAACCTGTTTTATTGTTTCTCAATCAACCAAAAAATCAGCTTTGGCTGTCAGTGAATTGCTTTTCCTCTTTTGTTGTTTTCTCTCCCAGTCTATAGGGGGCAGTCTTTATATCTGTATATCTCCCTTCTCTATCTTAAGTTTGGTTTTCTTGGTTTTGTTTCTCCACTATTCGACTCTGTATATTCCACATGCTATAGATTCACAAAAATCGAGTATTTTTAAATGTACATATTGTGATTTTTTCCAAAACTCTATTAAACATTGCTTTTCTTTAAATACGTAACTTATGTGGTTGTCATTTTTTTAGGTTTCGATCCTGTTGGACTATAAATCAAATGACTAAAAATTAGATCATTTAAACAGTTCTGATGGGTGATTTTGCTTTTGCTTTGAACTGATCAGGATACATCAAAAGCATCAACACAGCATCCTGGAGAGGGCAACATGTTAGTTTTATGGTTCATATAATATTGTTTGTGCAGTTAACAGAGGTCATATAGTCCGCTGTGCGGGGCCGTCCTTAGGGCGGTGCAACCAGTGCGACCACATTTGTGACAACCCCGTTTCCACTACCTCGCACTGGGCTCCACCCCGTACATGGGACGGCCCTGCCACTGTGTGTTGTTGGAGATTGGGACTAACTGACATAAAGGCTATATCTGAGTTCTCAGTCAAATGTCTAAATACATAAATTGATTCTTCCAGCAGTGTCCAGCAAACATCTAGTTCCAAATGCCAAACACCCTAAATAATGTTTGTGAATTCTGTCCTCCAAATTAAGTCACATTTATTTACCCAGCAAACAAAAATGTATTCTAAAAACATTTTGCTAACATTCCCATTAAGTTATAAATCATTATTCATCATTCATCAGTGCGAACATCAAAACCAGTCCTGGCCTGTCACAAGGTGGCACAATTAGAATCCTAAATCATGCAAAAAAAGAGACCAATAGCTTCAAAAGAGCAGGTCTAAAGTTTAAGCTAAAAATCAGATGTCTTTCTCGTCTTTTTGCACTATTTGCTTATCTGCCATAAGAAATTGTCTGTAGTTTTAAGCAATCCAGGGGATTGTAGTTAGTAGACACGGTATCTGCTGGCATTCAGGACTGCGTTGTGGTCGCGTCTATAGGTGCTGGTCCCCCATCTGATCTGGATATGGCCTGGATAACTTTATCACAGCTTAGTCCACCGGGATCTGATCTCATTTCAACCTCTTATTTCAGTCTTCTGACTCAATTATGCTGTATGGTAATAGCCCTACCAGTTCATCTGTGTTTATAATTGTTTATGTGTGTGTGTGAGAGAGAGAGAGAGGGTGGATGGGTCTGTTTTTCACTATTGATGTTTTAGAGTTTCACCCCTGCATTGCTGAGCACTTTTTTTTTTCTGCATCGTGCCCGATTTGTAGAGAATTTTTGTATTTTTGTCAATTCATTCATTTCCTATGGTCGGCCATTTTTGACCGAAGAGTTTTTTTTTACGACCACTTAGCCTGCTGGAATCATTCCCTCAATTTTGCTGTTGTTCAATTTGGAATGTTCACAAGTCACAAGTAAAAGTCACCAAGTTTCGTACCATTCCGATGAAGATGTGATTTTTAGAAATTCAAAACAGAATATTTTCCAGTCAAATATGACCGAAGGAGGGATGGAAAAATGTGGCTTTACAGATGCTAGAAATGTGGCTTTCAAATGAAAGATTGGCATGAAAGAGCACACCCCAGGTTCCTAACGGACAGCCATCGGCACAGATCCTCAGCAAAGACCATATGGCCAGCTTCATCTCCATACCGGCATGTTGAATCCGATCTTCAAGCAAAAGGAACTGGATGAATATCTGAAAGCTACCGATCACAAGGTGGACAAAGTACACAACTTCCTTACTTGAGTGAAAGTACTGGTCAAATATTACTCCGTTACAAATAAAAGTTATAAAGACTGGTTTTTACTTAAGTAAAGTTACAGAAGTACTCGTTTTTAAAAGTAGGCTACTTAAGTATCAGAAGTAAAAAGTAAATGTCAATGCATTGTTTTATTATTGTTGCATCGTTGTATGTAATACTTACAGTACCGTATGCCTCTGAATCTGTGCCCGCCTGCCTACCCTCATATCAATATCAAATTAATTTCTAGAACACAGTTCCAGTAGTGGGATTGAATGTGAGATTGAATAAAGTGCACAATGGTTTCAGACACCCAAATGGCTGTTCCCTCAAATGCCCTTTTTAAAGTGTTTTTGCTTTTAGTATAAATATGTTAGCCTTACTGCTATCTGTAAGTTAGTGTGCTCCAAAACAATGACAAAATTCGCATTTAGAAGACCAACCCCAACGTTGAAAATGAAAATCAGGTTGACGTTAATCTCCAACGTTGGACAGACGTTGCATTGTGGTTGAAAATGAAAATCGGGTTGACGTCAGAAACCAACATCAGTCGGGTTCTGACGTCAATCCGATGTCGAGTTCTGACGTCAACCCGACTTTCATTTCCAACCAAAATCATCCCCTGACTGACAACTTTCTACTCAAGGACCTTGACAGAAATGTAGTGGAGTAAAAAGTACGATATTTGTCTTTCAAATGTAGTAAAGTTAAAGTAAAATGTTTCCAGAAAGAATAATACTCAAGTAAAGGTACTTTGTTACTGTCCACCTCTGAATTCTGACTTGTGATATAGCGTGAATCATAATCACAACCAGAGGAGAACTGGCCCTCCGACTGAACCTGGTTTCTCCCAAGGTGTTTTTCTTCATTCTGTCCTCTAATGAATATTGGGCTCCTTCATGCCACTGTGGCCTGATTTTTCCATTTTTATGTTTTTGGTTTAGTTTGATATAGTCATATCATCATAAACCTATTGCCAAGTCAAATTAGCTCTAAATGTAGGGCATTCAAACAAATAACGCTAATTTAGGTTTTTGTTTCAGGTCATGGAGAAAGACATGAAGAACATCAGCAAACAATTCCTGTCATGGCCAGAGTGTGAGCTTTGCATCTGGCGGGCTGACATGAGTGGACTTTCCATCCCTCCACTTAAGAACATGTATAATAAATTTGTTTTTATATTCCACTGCTCAATTGTAGTGTCATCATAATAGCACATTCCCCTCAAATAGTCATTTGTCACTTCTATGGCCCCTGTCATGAACCAAACATTTACTGCCATCGCTCACACTTCAAAGTGACCACGATTAATTAACACATCCGAGATATTTAAAAACCATACATCAGACATTGTTAATGTATTCACCTTGAGATCAGCACCCCCGAGCATCAAAAATAGTAATTCAATTGTAGCTTTAACTTGGCGTCCTTGTTGCATTACAAGTGCAATCAAATGTTCTGTCAAAAAATGAATAGGCCTGTGAATAGACAAATGTTGCAACTAACTTCAACTAACTGAACTTTTGTTCTGTAGAAAAACTGCCAAGAATTTACTTCTCTGGGGACTGTTAAAATCTCGACTGCCTGGGTGTTTGTGAGAGGCAGGGTTCCTACACATTTTCCATTTCAAAATAATATACTTCACCAGACTCAAATCTCCAAACCACTCTGTAGATTTTTCAGACCATATTTAACATAAATGGTTCATACAGCATTATTTTCAGCATTGCATTTGATAGAACGGTCAACTGTAAATATTTTTTTCTCCGTTTTTTTATTTTATTTTCTCGAAGTGATTCACGAAGCACTTACATGATAAGACACCTAAAATCTTTATAGCCTGCATAAATAACTTATCGTGGTTTGATGTTGAATGTTTAACAAACAGCAAAGTACAGTATGATTTAGTTAATCATTTGCTCTTTGTTTAAGTGGCACACGTACATTCGATTAGTGTTGTTCAGAAGAGGCTTGCTAAAGACAGAGCTTTACGTAACTACAATGTACGCCTTGAATTTATTCAATTGTGCTCGACAATCACTAAAGAATCACTAAACTTTTGGCATGAAAACACTCTGCTTGTATACATTTATTTTTTAGATATTCTTAATATTATATTTAGGGCAAATATTTATCCATGCTTGTCCAGGCCTGAAAATGACTCAAATAAAACTCCATACTTTTCCAAACTACGTAGGAACCTCATAGATGCTTATGTGGCGATGCTGAAGGGTGAGATGCGTCCTATAAAAACCCCAACTATGATCTATGAAACAGGAAGCTCTTATGATCCGCTTACAGAAGCATTTATTCTGCATAACCCAAATCAAACAGCACATTAAAACATTTTTATTAAACCCCAACACACATAAACACAACATTCACACCAAAACAGCATTATTTATCCCTTTCAACCCCACACATAAAGCTTTTATAGGTAAACAAAACAAAAACCATTAAATTAAAATCAGCAGGCAGCCACACAGAGTCCGGATACTTTTATCTGTTATACGATATATGGGATAGACTGCAGATACAGTTTCATATGAGCATAGCCTGTGGTTATCATAAGTTTGTGATCTGCATGTGGATGGCTATTGCTCTTCCTAAAGAAGACAAACTCGGCTGTAGAATCTTTACTGTTATGCGAGATGGAACAGGTGATGATAAAAATCAGAAATAAAATCACTATAATACTGCTGAAGAAGGCAATGATGGACCTGTGGTCCTGTGTTGCAGTTTGGGTAAAGGTAGAGTTAAAAAAAGTAGGCAAAAGAGGGATGGAAAGATGATAATGATGGGTCATTGTCAGCGCTGCAGGTAAACAGATGAAGAAGAATCCATCAGATCTCCTGATATGATGATGTTGAGTTGGTTGGGTCATCTTCCTCTCTGAAATTAAACACAGACAAACAATATTTAAAAAATCATCTGTAACACTAATAGAATATATAGTCAGTGTTGGGTGTAATGTGTTACTAAGTAATTAATTACTGAAAAGGTCAAGTAAGGGATTACTCTTAATATTCTGCAATTTAATTAGTTAATTTTGATGTAATTGCATTAAATACATAGAAAAAAATGTTATTTCTAATGTTAAAATGTTTGTTTTTAATGTAACTTTAAATACTTTTTGTCAGTTCAAGAATAATTTTACATTATCTGAAATAATTAAGAGCAGTTTCCTGTCTATCCTTAATTGTTCCAACGGTCAAGGTTGATATGGGATTTAGAAAGTAATTTGTAATAAGTAATGCAATTATTTTTAAAGTAAGTAGTAAAGTAATTAATTACACCGCTGGCAATGTAAATAGTACCAATTAATTCATTACTTTTTTAGAGTAACTTACCAAACACTGATTGTATGGACACCCAACTTCAATTGTACGAGCAACTTCCATGTCTTTTTTTCCTCATACAATTGAAGTCAATGGGAACCAAAACTGTTTAGTTACAAGCATGCTTCAAAATATTGTCTATGTTCCAGTAAAGAAAGTAGGTCATACAGGTTTGGAACGACATGAGGGTGAGTGAATGATGGCAGAATTTTAATTTAGAGTGGACTATCTCTTCAAGACCCCCTCACAGATTCAGTCATTTCCTCCTCCAGTAGTTCAATGAGACGTCTGTGGAAACAACTGTATCAGACTCTGATCTGCCCCTGTTTGATGTCCTGTATTCCCCAAACACACTGTTTAAACAGCGGAAATTTGTTTTAATTGAAACGGGCATGTTTGCCAGTCAATAAATATTTCCAGATTAGAGGTTTGGATTGGCAGTTTCTATATGTGGAGAAAGCGACTGATGATCAGCGCTGGCCATTGATCATTTCCATGACTCAGTCGCAACATTGATCCAATCAAAATGTCACTTCTGTTTGATCGTTACATGTAGAGGACATGGTTGAGCGCATGTGTACTGAGGGTTTGTTACTTCCTTTCCAGAGCTTCATGATTAATTGAGCAGTTTTCTGCCACTGTACTCATATCTCTTACACCGGCAGAGAGAACGTGTGTATGAATCTCTTTTCAATTCAATGTTTTTTTATACATCAGTTATCACATGATTGACTGAGAATGTATTACACAGGAAATTAATTACAGGAATAGTTCACCCAATAAACAAAATGCTGTCATCATTTGCCACCCCTCGTGTATTCTGACATCAATGACGACAAACACAATTGCTGCCTGTGTGTCTCATGGCAGATTGAGAAGCACTGAACACTGACTCAACTGCCCAGAATGTTCAAGCTGCCCAAGGAAACTCAAGAGGAATCCTGACATTTCAGACAGTCCTCTTGAAAAGCTACTGTATGGGTTCAGAAGACTTGGAATACACCTCATGACTCGTATGGACTACTTGCATGGTGCTTTTGTATCATTTTTGGACCTTGACAGGCTATAGAGCTGGTAAGTCCCGCCCCTTCCGCTAACCCCACTGGACCTCTAGGTTGAAAAATCGTCAATGCAAGTGAATGGGAGAAAATAATTATTTTCTGGTCCCGTTTGAATTGTGCCATGAATGTGAACCCATGAATGATGTTGTCTGTGAATTTTTTATATAATTTTTCGTGTGAAGAATGCTACAATTTAGCGGGTAGAAGTTTGATACGGTTAGACTTTGTGTGAGAGCACTTTGTGGACTACAACTCTTCGCTGCTTTCGACGCGTTTGAAACGTCACCACCACTCGCACACGGACACTAGCTCACGGATCCCGCTAAACATGGCTGTGTCTTTGGTGCACTTCACCGCCTTCTTTCAGGGAGAGGACAAAATCGTTGAGGTTGGTGAAAACCACGGGTAAGTCAACTTTATGGGGTGACGTCACATAGGCGACATGTAGTCTTTCTCGTTATATCTTTTCCACAACTGCTAGCCGAAGAATCATACCATATACTGTCAAACTCGTAACATGAAAAATTATATAAAACATTCACAGACAACATGTTCACATTCATGGCACAATTCAAACGGGACCAGAAAATAATTATTTTCTCCCATTCACTTGCATTGACGATTTTTCAACCTAGAGGTCCAGTGGGGTTTTACGGATGGGCGGGACTTACCAGCTGACAGTCATCAAGCTGTAAGCTCACATCAAAACATCTCCTTTTCTGTTCTACATAAGTATATAGTCATTCAGATTTGCAATGACATGAAGGTGAATAAATTCTGAGGATTATTTTGGCATGAAGTTCACCATTTTCATCCTTCCAGTTTGAGCGATGGTATCATCAGAGTTTAACACTCGAACAGGTTACAACCTGCAATTAAAAAAAACGTGCCAAATTGCAGCACTTCTTGAGTGAATAAACGTGATCAAGCTCACGCCTATAGATATGTCAGTGATATGTCCTTCCAGGACTGACTTGACTAGTTCCACTCTAAGAAATATGTCAGGTTAAAATGGAGGGAAAACAACAACTGCTGCCTTATCCACTAAAAGATGCAGACACAAGTCTGGCTGACTGATTCAGCTCAAATAAACCTGCACCGTTGAAGGAACTGACGGACAGATTTCAATTTCTTAAAAGAGGTCAGCAAATGTTCTCAGTCGTCCTCTGCTCCAGTGAGCAGCCAGCTGCTGCTGCTGACCAAAAGAGTGCCATGATCAGCAATATAGAGAGAGAGAGAAAAAAAAAGTGTGCTTCTTTCAAAATGTACACATTATGCTTCCTCATTTTGGCCAATTTCTGCATGTAACCTTTACAGATAAGGTAATGCCACAATGAATTGCAATTTAAAAAACAGTAAGATGCTGGGCAAAGTTGAGAGTAACGTTGACTGCAAATATAATTCATTCAATACTTTCTATCATTATGTAAATTTGACTATGTTGCATCATATGATTATGGTATATTTTGCTTAGCAACATGCTAACATCAAACTACTGAAATCTTCTGAGTTCTGATGGCTACGTTGAAAGTTTGGGGTGGGTAAGACTCATCAATGCTGCATTTATTTGATCAAAAATACAGTAAAAACAGTAATATTGTAAATTATTATTACTTAAAACAGCTTTTCTATTTTAAAATATTTTAAAATGTCATTTATTCCTGTGATGGCTTATTATCAATGTTTAAAATGATATTCAAGAGTTGTCTCAGCCAGGACCCCTGCTTTCTGTTACATTCAGTTGTGGTCTATCTTGCTTTTACAAGAAGAACATGTCCTGTGTGTCCATGACTGTCAAGTGCATATTTACAAAGACCAACAAGTAATAAATTCATTTATGGACATAATGGCACAATAGGCCCTGTTTAAACCTGGTATTAAGACGTGTTTTGTTTGATCAGATCACAAGTAGACAATATGGGTCAAAAACTTTTTGAGCTGGTCCACTTACAACCACTTCCGGAGGTAGCTGAAAATGCATTTGACCGGATTGCTTTCGTAATGTAGGCGCTCATGGAGTCAACCACAAAAGACTGACTACTCTCCGCCTACTGACCTAAAAAAAACCCACAAAAACATATTTACCCGCCCATAGACTCTCACCTCAAAGAAATCAGGACAGAAGTGGTTGAAAGTGGATAAAAGAGACGGATTAAAACACCAGGTGTCAATGGGTATGAGTCTCCCACGTCTACTTGTGATCCGATCGACAAAAACATCTTAATTCCAGGAGTAAACAGGGCCATAGAGAGTGTTAAGTTAGGATGCTACCATATAAGGCCACTGCCTATATAGGCAACAGACAGCAAGGCACCTTCCTAGGGTTTGGAACAGAGCTTCTGTTCATCATTAATTAAGAGGTCAGTAGGTTTATTAAGGCGGAGAGACTCTCATGCAGGTCAAAGGTTCTTTTACCTCTCACCATCCTCTTTCAGTTTGCGGGCGGCTTGTTTGGACTGTTTGATCTGTAAGTCCAGTCGTTGCAAGAAGTCTTTAGCAGACAGCTCTTCCGCCTGCACGGGTCGGGTGTTGGGCTCCGGGACGGCCGGTTCTGGAGGGGGGGACGGGACGTCCACGTCCTGACTCGAGCACAGCGACTCCTGCAGTGTGCTTCCCTCGCTGTCAGGTGACTCCAGAGACAGTCCATTAAAGAGGGAGCGTTTTTTGGACTTAACAGGAATATTGAGAGTGTTTCGCAGGAATATACAGTCATTGCTGAATAGCTTATTGACTCGTTTAATTTGCTCCATCTGTGGAAATCAAGAACAAACATGAAAATATCACATTAACTTCTATTTTCAAGAAACAGTCATAAACAAACCTATCCATTCAGTGCTTGCTTCTTCCACATTACCAGCATGTGTCTTCTGCATTTAATCAAACTACATGAGTAAATATTTGCTTAGAGATTTGCTTGATTTCCTTCGGCGACTCCTGACAATTCCCGCTTTCACTCAATCAGTTTACACAACTCCAAATCTCTCTCAACACACTCAGTAATGGCTGGACTTGTGGTTTATGATCTAGGTAATTTTCTCACAATTATCTTGAGCTTCATTATGTCTGCATGGCCATCGTACGCAATCATAACTCTGAGTTTTGCACATCACATAAAGTTCTATGTACTTAGACAACTTAATAGGTTTTGAGCCAATCTAGACTGTTCAAAAATGCTGTCGGGATTTTGATTCACAGCATTTTTTGGCATCACAGGACATTTTCTTCATGCAGATCAAGCCAATTATATTCTAAAATGACTAAAAAAATCCCTAAAATTCTGCTTAGACTGCTCATTAGTTTTGAACACACAGCAGTTTTTGAATATATGACATAGTTAATGATACTCAAACTTCACAATTATGATGCCCAAAATGCTGTAGGTAGATAACATCCTTTTTTTAAAAGCAAAAACACTGTTAGACAAAATGAAAATTCTGTCATCATTTACTCACCCTCAAGTTGTTCCAAACCTGTATGAATTTCTTTCATTCAAACACAAAATAATATATTTTGAAGAATATCTGTAACCAAACAGTTGATGGGCCCCATTGTTTTTGTCCATACTATGACAGTCAGTGGGGTACAGCAAATGTTTAGTAACCCATATTCTTCAAAATATCTTCTTTTGTGTTCAGCAGATGAAAGAAATTCATACAGGTCTGGAACAACTTGAGGGTGAGTAAATGATGACAGAATTTCTATTTTTGGGTGAACTGTCCCTTTAAGGGAGTTTACTAGGTTTTAAGGCACGTCTGAATCCGAAATCACCCCCATATACCCTCAAATAGGGCATTATTTGGGGGTACAGGCATTTGTAGTGGTGTCCGAAACCATAGTGAGTGCACTCATTCTATCCCACATTGCACCGCAGTAATAAGTGTACAGCCAATGTACTCAGCGGCTGTCCAAACTCACTCGCTCGTTTTCATTCACGCTTTCAAGTGAACTGTATTAGTGGACTAACATAGGGACTAGTGATTGAGGGTTTAGGGGGCGATTACGGATTCAGCCACAGTCTATGCAACAGCATGCCAGCTAACAGGAAAGGTTTTCTCAAAGTTACGAACAAATGCTTTTCAAAGGATACTGTAGAAGATTTGTTTTAAAGTTATCTAGTCTTTAAATTATGAAAACGACAGCACAAAAACATGTATACAACGTTCATGGAAAGTTTAGTTGGACGTTTATCTAATGCTGTTTAAATGTTACTACTTGTTGCAGAAGGTTCAGAGAACATTCAAAAGTAACGTTACGTTCCCATGATGGAATGTTCCCGCAACAATGTTATTATTATAACCATAACCTAAAAATAAAAAAAAAACACTTTTAAAAAGAGGACGTTTTGAACGTGGACGCTCACATTATTTTACTTGTATTTTATTGTTAGATGGGTGAGCTCAAACTTTCAGCTGCTACCAACGCGTCTATGATGGACGCTATTATGATGTACAAAAACGTTGCCTAAGTAAGTTAAGGAGCTAGAACTAGGGTTTGAAATATGTATGTTACGGCATGGGCCCAAAAATTGCTGTCCCAAAAATGTTGTCTAGATAGGCAGCACATTAGTTTTTGGGACACACTCCATGTTGTACTACATGATGCTCCAAAAGGATGCACAACAACGTTGAATATGTATGAAGATGACTAGGAAATGGTTTCTTGCAAATGCGTGTGACTTTATTGATGTGAGACTCACCGTAACACCATATTTGAGTGCTATACCCTGCAGTGTGTCCCCGTCCGTTACCCGGTGCTCTATGTATGTTTCTCCTAACGGCGCCGTGACGCTCGCGGTGCTGCCGTACGAGCGCGTCTTTGTGCGGGCCAAACTCTGCGACAATTCACTGTCCGACTCCGAACCGGACAGGGATCTGGGGAACAGCGGCTGTCCGTACCGTCCGCCTCCTCCATCATCCCGCAACGGAGGCAGCACCGGAGAAAACTCCGCCATCTTCAATCCCTTATTGTTAGAGCTGCCGTGACGCGCAAAGACTAATATTAGCCAACTCACAAGATATTATTACTCATGTTTCCACCGTCACACCTCGAACAGCGCATTTTTAGCGGTGATATTCAGAGGAAGCAGTAGATGTGTGTGATTTTCCCCGTCGCCATTGTCGTTACTGCAGGCCGCCTGCGCGTCGCGTTTTTCAAGGTTACAAATAGAATGTGACGTCAGCAGCCAGTCGACCAATCAACAAATTTGTTCAAGCGTCGCGTCGAGTTCAGTGTAGGCTACAGTTCTGAGGACCTCTTGTTCTACATCTTAAAAATAATAATAATAATAATAATAATATATAATTTTTTAATTTAAATTCGACGAGTGTATAATTGTAAACATCCATTTACAAAGGAAATGGGGTATATTGGATTTGGTTATTGTTTAATACACATTTCACTATGATAATCACAAGCACAACAGGCCTTTCTTCAAAACAGGGCTACACATTCAAAGCACGTTGTCCCCGTTTTAAAGCTTTGTTTTCTAGAATGTAATTGTAAGCTATTTGCTTAGAAAACGCAACTGTTCATTTGCACAGACTGGAGAAATGTGACACTCTAATGTCACCAAACAAACGACACAATACTGAAATGCTTTCAGATGTTAAGATGAACTAAACTTATCGTGATAGTGATTTAAGTAGATGTAGCCTACATGCAGACAGCATTGCCTGAAATGTGAAAGAATTTCTTTCTTCTAGGCTCTAGGCTATGTATCTAATCTTAAACATGGACAGCAAGGTCACAAAATATAATCCAACCCGATTAAAATACTAGTCTGTGCAGATTATCACTTAACATAATAAAACCCAAATGAAAAGCCTACTTCTAAAATTACACACCTTAATGGATTTGTATAATTGTAGTATTTAATAATACAATATATTGGTGTGCTTTTAAATACAGAGGATGTGATTATTGCAAGAAAAAACATTATCTGTTGATGACAGAAACTCTTCTTGTGCACCCTGAATCTGTTATATCTTTCACCCCTGAGATGTTTCTTGATTTTTTTAAACCACACATGACCTGGTTTTAAGAGAGAAAGAGGAAGCAGGTGTCTACATGTTGCTGGATTGTGGTTGCACAGGTTCACTTGTAAGCAAACAATTAGAGAGAAAACGGATTCAACCGGCAGAGCAAGACCATAGCCTACATCTTTTTACTTTTGACACACTGAATGATTTCTGTTGTTTTCACAGTAATATTACTGTATTCTCAATACTGTAGAATCAGAGTACAGGCTGTTACTGCAGATTTAGTCGTTTTCACAGCATTATTACTGTATTCTTAACAGTTTCATACTACATAAGCTGTGTACATTACTCTAGATTTTGGGAAATTCTGGGAAAATATTAGCCTACTGCAAATCTAAATACAGTAGTATGACCGCAGCAGCTCTGGCAGACTGGCTGGACCTTCGCGAGACAGGCGGGAAGAGTGGTCTTCTTTGTAGCATGTGGTTTTAAACGTTTTAAGTTAGTGTTGTATACTGCTACTAATTAAATACTTTAACTCTTCAAACTTTTATTTTTGTATTTCCAACATTTATTTTACACTGGCACAGTGTGTTACTGTGATTTTACTGGTATGGCTATAATTATATTTTGTTCATTGATGAAATATGGTTCATATGCTGGAAAATCTGTATATTCTCCTGAAGTTCAGCAATGAAATGTAAAAGATGAAACCTGAATAAAGCTGTTGATGTGAAGCAATACATTGTGTTATTGAATATATAACAGTAAAATAAAAAAGCAATAATTAAAATAACAGTATAATGCTGTACTTTATTTTAAAGTATGCTTCATACTGTTGTTATTTTTACGGTTATTTTACTATATGAAATCCAGCAACTACTGGATAATTGTAAGCCAGTGAGTTAATTTGACAATAAATATTTTACAGTGCAGTGCTCTCTTACACAGTTCTGTGTTTTTATGATTCCCAGTCATTTTCTATTGTTCCTGTGAACTGAAACTTAGACAGGGGAACCCGGGCTTTTGTAAAAAAAAAAAATTTTTCACAATGTAACTCAGTGTATGTTTGTGTGTATTAGTCAGTTCTCACAAATTTGACAATATGACTAATACACTGGCCAGTTTTGTAAAATCTTTGTGATTCCAAAAGAAGTACAAGTGGTACAACCCTTCCCGTCATGATATTTAGAAAAAAAAGTATGTACATGAAAAGTTTAATTGACAGTATAGAACCTGTGTACCTCATGTTAAACTGATAATGTTACATCTATAATACCATCAGCATTTTAGATTTCTGAGGGGTCATGTGACACTGAATACTGGAATAATGGCTGCACAGCTTTGCTGTCACATTAAAAAAAAAAATACATACAAAATATTAACATATATTAAAATGTAAAGCAGTTATTTTAAATTGTAACAGTGGTTAACAATGGATGGATGGATGGATGGATGGATAGATGGATGGATGGATGGATGGATAGATAGATAGATGTGAACTTCCCAGATCCATTTACTGCTGTAATATATTTTGCTTTTGTTTCTGGTGGTTCGGCCTGATTTAATAATCATATGATAATAATTTATATGACTTAATGTCAATGCGAGAACCAAGGTTCCGGACCTTATTAGGAACAGCAGGTGCTGTAAGTGTTACACCCTCAGCAGACAATAGACCTGCAGCTCTAAAAGTCCTTCAGGCTTCCTAAGTAAAGCTCATTACTGAAAGGAATGAATTAATGCGTCATTTTTTGTTTATTTAGAACCACTTGAATAATGTTTGCATAATGTCATTAGTGTATACAACTTCATACACACATGCACTTATATTCTCTAATAGAACAGAGCTGAATGGTGGCAGAGGGGTTACGGGGTCATGCATATTTGAACAGAGGACTTGAGTGCGTCATATGATATTCAATGCACCTGGTGCAGGTGAAAAGACAGATGTTCTACAGGAGCACGTCTTCTAATCATGCTGGAAGACTTCTTAATGACTTATGCATTGAATGGCAAATTAATATTGCAATGCTATTGCTATGCAGATGCTACAGTATAGCCGTGTTTCCATTACCCTTCAAATTGCGCAAATTGAAATTGCGAATTGAAAATATGCCCAATGGAAACACGTACATTTTTTAAAAACTCCCATTTATCGTAAAAAAAGTTTTTACGCTTGGTGGTTTTTCAGGCAATTCGATAAAGGAATATTTCGGAGAGTTCTTCATTAGATTCATAAAAGACAAAATAATTAAAGGAATACTGGATTCTAAACCTCAAAGAAATGCCATAATCAAGAGCTTGAAGCAGAAAGGATGGAGAAACACCTCATGTGCCGCTCACAAGTATAAGGGCTTTCCTTAATGCTTGGATAACACGCCTATATGTCTCCTTCGATTAAGGGTTAAGATTTCAGACACAGTCTTTGAGTCATTCATTCGATTCGTTCATTAAAACAGCTGATTAATTCTGGAATGAAGTAGCCTAAATGGCTCTCTTTATGAATTGGTCATTGAATCATTGGTTCACGGTCACCCGATTGATTCGCTCAAGACACGGATTCATTCAGTAACGAAACACTGCTGCTGTGTGTTGCTCGTGTTGCTGTGAGTTGCACATCAGTTCTGCTCTGGAGAGGTTATATTTTCGTTGGCAAAAATGAGCAAACACAAACAATATTGTGTCTAAAATATAACAATATTGAACTGCTTTATAAAATCGATATCACATTTGCACTCGTGCTATTCAGCTACAAAAACAGCACTCGTGCGATATTCCGCTCTTGTGATGTGAAATTGCTTAACAGGCCAATCATATGATATAAATATGAGACAAAATCTTATACAGGGGCATTTTTGTCCTGATATCTTGAATTTTAGGGGCAAACTAACTGATTCATCACAGTGTTGTAGAGTAATTCGCCTACATGTAACAGTGCTACGTAATTTAATTACAAAATAAATGTAACTAATCTGTTACAGTTACTGAGAAAAAACATGCAATTAAATCACAGTTAGCCTACTTATGAAAATGTTAACGATTACAAAGATTTCATCTGAAGATTTTCTGTAAAAACTAGGACATGTTGAATAATATTTGTTGCTTTGCCTGTTTTTGATGTGCACGATGCCTGCCATTTAAAGTCCATTTGTAAAGTGATGCTATTCTGATACTTCTGAATGGTTCTCTTGTTTACATTTGCAGCGCCACGTCTGTCTGAAAGCTTTAGGCTACAACTTGACTGAGAGTTGACTCACGAGTGATAATGCGTTCCAGAGCTGGAAATTTAAAAATCATTTCATCCAGAAATCTGTATTTAACCTCAGAACGATCTCGAAGTAAAAGAGTCTGATTTTTTTTTGTGGCAACATGTGCTTTAAAATTAAATTATTATAATCTTAGAGCTGTAGCCTACTTTTGGCACTCTAGCGGTTAATAAACAGAACTGCATGTTGCGGAAGAACATTAGCCGGAGCTACTTCTTTCTGAATGTCTATGACGAGTCACGCAGTTACTCCGCAGTGATGACGACACGAACGGTGTAAAATAGTCCGAATATAAACACTTTGTCACGGGTGGTTGCTGGCAGACAGAGGAAGACGTGTACGATTCAATTCAAAAGGTTTATTCTCTAAAGATCTAACAGGAAGGCAAACGGATAGCAACACGTGAACATAGACAACACCGGGCAATGAACTGAACATACAGGTGTTAATGATGGTGACTGATGAGTGCACAGCTGAACGTGATTAGTGTCCGTGACAACAAATGTGAGACGTAGGCAGGTGATGACAAAAAATAACGAGTCCAAACTAACGTGAATGTGACAGAACGCCCCCTCCCGGTAGCTCTGGCAGACTGGCTGGACCTTCGCGAGACAAGCGGGAAGAGTGGTCTTTTTTGTAGCATGTGGTTTTAAACGTTTTAAGTTATTGTAATGTATACTGCTACTAATTAAGTAGGCTACTTTAACCCTTCAAACTTTTATTTTTGTATTTCCAACATTTATTTTACACTGGCACAGTGTGTTACTGTGATTTTACTGGTATGGCTATAATTATATTTTGTTCATTGATGAAATATGGTTCATATGCTGGAAAATCTGTATATTCTCCTGAAGTTCAGCTATGACATGTAAAAGATGAAACCTGAATAAAGCTACTGATGTGAAGCAATACATGTGTTATTGAATATATAACAGTAAAATTAAAAAGTAATAATAAAAATAACCATATAATGCTGTACTTTATTTTGCATGCTTCATACTTCTGTAGTTACTTTTACGGTAATTTTTCTATGAAATCCAGCAACTACTGGATAATTGTAAGCCAGTAAGTTAATTTGACAATAAATATTTTACAGTGCAGTGCTCTCTTACACAGTTCTGTGTTTTTATGATTTCCAGTCATTTTCTATTGTTCCTGTGAACTGAATCTTAGACAGGGTAACCCGGGCTTTTGTAAAAAAAAAATTTTTTTCACAATGTAACTTAGTGTATGTTTGTGTGTATTAGTCAGTTCTCACAAATTTGACAATAGGCCTAATACACTGGCCAGTTTTGTGCAATCTTTGTGATTCCAGAAGAAGTACAAGTGGTACAACCCTTTCCGTCATGATTTCTAAAATAAAATAAAAAATGTATGTACATGAAAAGTTTGATTGACAGTATAGAACGTCTCGGTGACTTACGTAACCTTGGTTCCCTGAGAGAAGGGAATGAGTATGGGAAATGGGAAAACTCCTTTTCTCGAGAATATTGAAGCCAAATTTTTAAAACACAGTGCAGCTGCACAGCAGACAGACACATAGCTGAGCGTCTAGCACGGTCATTGGCTGTGCTGCGGCAACTGCATGAACCTATGGTGAGGCGGCTCAGGCGCGCAAACCAATCAGGCAGCTTCGCGCCCAGGCACTTCAGAGCCCGCCAGAATGGGCGCGGCTTATAGCTATATAAGCCCCCATTTTCGCCTTAGAATCAGGTTTAAATCGACTGAAGCGATCCCCTGATCTAAGCACAGTAGCACGGCGGGTTACGCAATTCTCGTTCCCTTCTCTCAGGGAACCGAGGTTATGTTAGTAACCGAGACATTCCCTTTCGAGAGGTCTCTTGTATTGCTCCATATCAGCTGAACCGTTCGAGGGTGAAGCGACCATTCCCTTGGGGAAACTTTTGTCTCTGGATAGCATATCCACACCCTGGTTCAGAATGCCTGGCATGTGTGCCGCTCTCAGCAAGCGCAGGTTGTGCTGAGCCCATACAATGAGTTTTTTGGCCATGGTGTGCAGGTTCCTCGACCTAAGTCCACCTTGGCGATTTATAGGATTACCACTGACATGTTGTCCGTCCGGACCAAGACGTGGTGTCCTTTTAGGTATGGGAGAAAAGCTTTCAGTGATAGAGTGACCGCTCTCATCTCTAGACATTTTATGTGTAGGCGCCTCTCCGGGCTTGACCATAGGCCGGAGATGGGCCTGCCCTCGTAAAGGGCCCCCCAACCTAGGTTGGAGGCGTCTGTCGAGATAACTTTCCTCTTTGAAATCACGCCATACTCATACCGGTTTGGTACCAGCTGGCTGCTTTCCAAGGAGCCAGGGCAAACAGACAGAAAAGTGCTTTATTTGGGTCGCCGTAAAGACAGCGTTTGTTTGCAGGTGTGCATGTTTTAAAACAGACTCGTTTAATGCAATTTAATGCCATTTCCAGCCGCCTGAAAAGAGGGGACTGGGAGATGTGTACAAGGCTTTTTGGAGGTTGGTCCGGCCGCAGAGGGACTCAAACACTGTTTTCCTTTCTGTCACCGCTGAGGGAGGAATCCATCGTACTCTGGGCAGCCGCCCTTAGAGAGTGCAGCTTCCGCGTGGTCACGGGCCAAACAGGAAGCGCAAAGGATGTGACAATCTCTGTCAAAGAGAGGGCCTCTGCATGTGCAGGTGACCCGAGGCATTTGAAACAACGCCTAGAATTTGCTCTTTCAAAAAGTGAGTCGCAGGGGCGAACACACTAGCTTTAAAAGGATATAGCGCACCGGATGGCAAAGCAGAACAGCGGGCTGAAGACGGCGTCCAGTCGAAACCACGAAGCCGGCGTTCACAGAGCTACTTGGCAGGTGGCTTGTTCCGCTGAAGGCTTTTTGACAACGGCGAAGAAGGCTTCTCACCGGAGGTCAGCGAAGTGAAACTTGCTGAAGGAGATTAAATCTGATTATATGGCGAATATGGGGGCTTATATAGCTATGGGCAGCATTCTGGCAGGCTCTGACTCGCCTGGGCGCGAAGCTGCCTGATTGGATTGCACGCCTGAGCCGCCTCGCCATAGGTTCGTGCAGTTGCCGCAACACAGCCAATGACCGCGCTAGACGCTCAGCTATGTGTCTGTCTGCTGTGCAGCTGCACTGCATTTTATGAATTTGGCTTCAATATTCTCGAGAAAAGTAGTTTTCCCATAGCGTAAGCTACTTACGCAATATGAGAGACCTCTCGAAAGGGAACCTGTGTACCTCATGTTAAACTGATAATGGTACATCTATAATAAGTGATGTTTAAAGTGATGAAAAGTTCCTGTAGCTCAACTACCAGAACATGATACAAGCATTAAAAGTGTGTTTAGTTCAATTCATACACCACGGTTTGGAGGCAATAAGTTTTAAGAAAATAAATAAATAATTGAGCAAGAACGCATTAAATTGATCAAAATTTACAGTAAATTCTTTTACACTGTAACCAAATACTTCTATTTCAAATAAATGTTATTTTGATCAATTTATCAAAGAATCCTAAAAAAATGTATCACAGTTTCCACAAAAATGTTAAGCAGCACAACCATTTTCAATATTGATAATGAATGTTTCTTGAACACCAAATCAGCATTTTAGATTTCTGAGGGGTCATGTGACACTGAATACTGGATTAATGGCTACTCAGCTTTGCTGTCACATAAAAAAAAACATTTCAAAATATATTAAAATGTAAAGCAGTCATTTTAAATTGTACTACTGGTTAACGATGGATGGATGGATGGATGGATGGACGGACGGACGGACGGACGGACGGACGGACGGACGTGAACTTCCCAGATCCATTTACTGCTGTAATATATTTTTGTTTCTGGTAGTGCAGCCTGATTTAATAATCATATGATAATAATTTATATGACTTAATGTCAATGCGAGAATCCAGATTCCGGACCTTACAAGGAACTTACACTTATATTCACACACACATGTACTCATATTCTCTAAAAGAACAGAGCTGAATGGTGGCAGAGGGGATGAGGGGATGGCTAAGGGATGGTTAAAGGGGCTGGCAAAGGGATGGCAAAGACAGGCAGATAATGGTTCTGGGGTTGGTCAGACGACCGGGAGGAGGACGAACAACAAAGTCCAGGGTGGTGATGAAGGTGGAGTGAGCCAAGGGGTGGCCTTGAGCAGGGGATGATGGCTGTTCATCCAGGCCACAGCCAGAGTGGAGCCCCACGGCGGTGTTGATGGATAGAAGAGCCATGGAGGAATACTGATGAGGCCTGCCATGGGGCTGACCGGAGACGACGGCGAGGATGGAGCCCACCGCGCAACCGATGAGCCATGGTAGTGGAGAGCTGGTGAAGATCTTGGAGGCCGTGACAGAGCCGCAGCGACAACCTCCCGAGAGCGAGCTGGGGATCCAGAGGTCTGAGGGCGAGTTGGAGCGACCGAGGAAGGAGGTGGAGCCGAAGGTAGGGCGGAGCAAGCCGTAGCAGAAGGGGTGGAGGACCAGAGAGCAGCGGACGGTCTGCAAGTCCGCAGCAGAGGTGAAGCGATGTCTGACCTCGGTGGAGCCGACGTGCCAACAGAGTCTGGCAAGACCGAATGGCCGATGGTCCACGCCGAGGTCAAGGGTGGAAGGAGCGCAGGTTTGGGAGCCAGGGTGACAGGTCGAGGCAGAGCGTAGCGCACCGAGGCTGCAGGCGGAGCCTCTGGCTCCTCATGCCCAGGAGAAGATGGCTCCCGACAGGTCCGAGGTGGTACCACGCTACTGAGAGGCAGAGGTGGTGCCAAGGGACTGAAGGGTGACAGAGATGACTGGGTGGCACAGATTGTTGGAGACTGGGGGAGAGACTGAAGTCCAAAAAAAATTGTTGGGGATAGGTCGCTTGGTCCTCGGTCGCTCTTGGGCGTGGGCTCATTCATCGCAGCGATCTCCATCGCGCTACCTGCGGTGGGCTCAGATCAACGATCCTCGCTGGATTGGGAGTGAGGCTGGCGGCATCCTCGACTCTCGGCTACATATGTTGCGAAGCTCCCGCGAGGAACCTCCTCGGATAACTGTGCATGTGTGGTGGCGTTGATTCCGACATCCAGGAACGTGCACAAACAGTTATCCGGGAAAGTGGTCTGATGGGCGAGATCCAGAAATTTTTCTAATGTTCCTCGAGAGAGCATTCTCCCTGCTCAAGGCACATGAGTTTAACTGCCGGATAGTCCATGGTGCAAGCAGGGGTGAAAATGGAAAAAAAAACACAACACGAAAAATGGAAAGGAAAAAATCTTACAAATGCGTTCACTTGTTTGGTCCGGTATTCTGTCACAGGTGGTTGCTGGCAGACAGATGAGGAAGACATATACGATTCAATTCAAAAGGTTTATTCTCTAAAGATCTAACAGGAAGGCAAACGGATAGCAACACACTGAACATAGACAATACCAGACACTGAACTGAAACAGAACTGAACATATATACAGGTGTTAATGATGGTGACTGATGAGTGCACAGCTGAACGTGATCTTGTAACCTATTACATTTCCAAAGTAACCTTCCATCACACAGTGAGTTGTTGCCTCATGTTTGTCACCAGTCAACCTTATGAAATGTTGGCCTAAAATGAGGTCTGGGGCAGGGCAGATGCGTTAAATCATTTTAACTAATTATTTTTCCATAACTAATTAACTAAATTAATTTGACAGTCTATCATTATTAATATGTCGTATAATTTTATTTCAAAATTATAGGTGCCCCCTTCGAAATTCCAAATGCCCCCTGGGCCTAGGGCAATTCATCCTGGTGCCTTTCTCGCCATAGGGTCCCTCTTTTTTATTGTTCACAAGACAAAAACCAAAAGTCCAACCAAAATAATGGCACACCTTTCCTTAACAAGCAACATGATTTGACATTTTAATTCAGGTTCATAGGACAAACAGTACCTAGGGCCTACACTACATTAGGTAGTGATGCTTGTAGCAAAGACTATTAATAAGGATGAGTTGTGTGAGAAACAGATGATGAATACAAATGTCAAGGTTTGTGTGAACATAAGCAATCAGTGTTGGAGGGGTCACAGTGGTTTGTTTTGGGTTCTGGATGTTCTTACAGCAGGTGTTCAAGGATCCCGGAGGATTATTAATCTGAACGAGCTCACAGCATCTGTTCATTCTCATGTGTTAGTTCTTACTAATGCCACTTACACAAGCACCATTTCATTTAATGAAGTGTGAAGACATCATCTGTATGCTATTAAACAAAGGGAACCTCAGGGACTCAAAATATACTGGTCATCTAATGGCCTTTTATCATTAGATGGTGGATGGTTTTAATGGAAATGCTGCAATAAGGGATGAGTCATGTCATTTTTGTTTACTATTTTGTAATATTATTAATACTATATACATATTTTGTCTCCTTTATTCCACATAATCATCTCTCCTCTTTTTCTTGTCCCTCATATCAGTTTTAATACAGTCATCTTCCTCTTCAAACATTCTGAGCTTCCTCTTCAAAAGCACCTGATCAAACACAGGAACATGTGTCAGGTGGTGTAGCTTATATTTACAATAGCCTACTTATTTTTAATCCAGCAAAAGAGCAATAAAGAGGTCGGTCAATACAGTGTTTCACTCATGGAAAAAAACTATATTGTTCCAGTTATAATGTACCAACTCAACTATACAACTCAGGGAACATCAGGGACTATAGGCCTATCTTCTGAATATGCTTAAATAGTGTTGCAATATTTTGAACATTTGAATTAATAATATATATATATATATATATATATATATATATATATATATATATATATATATATATATTTTTTTTTTTTTTTTTTTTTTTTTAATTTTTTTTTATTAACACTACCCATAATACTGAAGAAAAATGCATTCTTAGAATTCAATTATTGTTACCATGTTAATGAAAATCGCACCAAAAGAGCTCAGCTGCGAACAACCGACTCCCATGATGCACTGCGAATTAAGCTAGTCTCTCACTCTCAAAGTATTTAAATGTTTATTGGAATACTTTAAAGAAAAAAAAACTTTACCAATGGGCTAGTTTTTGGTTCAATGAAGTAACTTGCTGTGCTTTATTGGAATAAAGTAGCCTATTCAGTCACTCATAAAATAATCTAAATTAGAACTACCAGTATAATGTGATTTATCTTTGAGCTAGTTGTGTTTGGTTCATGGCTCAGACCCAGGGTCGCTGGAAAAGGCACTGTTGTGTAATCTTTAGCTCTCCTGTTATTAAAAACAACCCCTTTAATAATATCAGGTTAACACTGACCTCTACTGGTCGCTGTAGTCGCATGTAATTCGTCGTTCTATGTATAGATGGCGCACATTAACCGATAATGTGACGTCTGTTCATCACTCCTCATCATGTGGTTTCACTCCTCAACTAGCAGAGTGTTTCAGACGCAGCACAAAACCTGTTATTTTCCGTTGTAAAAGAGCACATTGCAAGTATGTTATTCGTTTCTAAACAACTGTTTATCTTTTCATTTGCTCTAAGTCCAACTGGAATGGCCTAGTCTATCTATCTATCTGTCTATCTGTCTATCTATCTATCTATCTATCTATCTATCTATCTATCTATCTATCTATCTATCTATCTGAATATTCTATGGACATTCGGTCTGAGAACAGGCCTTCCTGCTTCACATAGATTCAGATGCTGCTAATCACAAACAGTTTACAGGTCAATGTTTAACTTCTGTCACACCTGGTTTGTCCTCTGTCTCACAAGGACATTTAACAAAGGAGTCAGTGTTTACTCACAACAGATATGAGATCACACACACACACACACACACACACACACGCACACACAGTCTGGTTCGCTATCTTTGTGGGGACTCACCATAGACTTAGTTACTTCATCTGGGTGACCTTGACAATCAGATTAATAAAAAAATATATATTTCTCTGTTCCTCTTACTGGACACCACAGATCCAGTAATACACTATAGAGGTTCAGAAATTTGATTCCAAACCCAGTCTATAGATCACTCACTGGAGCTGAGGAATATGGTTTCTCCTCGAATAGGCTACAACAACACATATTAGACAACAGGAGGAGTTCACAGGAAACCCCATAGGTCATCTGGGAAAAGTCTGATCACTGAAGAAAATGAATACATCTGGTTTCAATGATGTCAGCCCCAGAGCGGAACATTTTCCATCACTTTATGACACACACACACACACACACACACAGAGAGAGAGAGAGAGAGAGAGAGAGAGAGAGAGAGAGAGAGAGAGAGAGAGAGAGAGAGAGAGAGAGAGAGAGAGAGAGAGAGAGAGAGAGAGAGAGAGAGAGAGAGAGAGAGAGAGAGAGAGAGAGAGAGAGAGAGAGAGAGAGAGAGAGAGAGAGAGAGAGAGAGAGAGAGAGCTTTATGACTCATTTCCCATGTAGCAGCAGTGTGGTTTTGCTGGGCTGGTGTTGGTTAGGATGAGATAAGCTCTGTTGGAGTTTAACACACGGCAGAAGTGATGTAGTCTCAATGACATCATGTGTCTGGCATTTCCAAATAATCACAGAAACTGGATCTGATTAAAATAAAACCTCACCTGCATTTCACTTTACCTCAGCACACTGCTCTTGTTTCTGAAAACATCTATGTGCTTAAAGTTAGTTTCCGAGGATAGAAGTGTCTGCATGGCTTTAGACTGATCATAGATGACTGGCTGAGCTTTATTCTAGAACATTTATGAACAGTGTTGAGGATTACAAGTAATGTGTTATGTAATCAGATTACTTTTTCCAAGTAACTAGTAACCCAGCAAACATTTGGACGTTTAATGACCGTTGAAAAGACGTCCGTCCGAGACGTCCCGTCATGGTTGAAAAATAGTTCCAAAATGGAAGTTGAACCGACGTCTTTTCTGGCCGTGAATTCCACGTCTTTTCTGGCCGTGAATTCCACGTCTCTTCTGCGCGTCCCTGGACGTCTAAATGCGTCGTCATATGTGTTTAAATGTGTTGCTGCATAATTTAAGTGTATAAGCCTGCATATAAAATAATCACACACCTATTGTGTAACATCGTGAAAGACAATCAAGTCTTGAGGTTTAGCCTTCACATCTTGACAAAGGTTCTAAAAAGGTCCAAAATTGGTCCAGTCAGACCTGAACGTCAATAAAATCACGTGTACATCAAAAACAATAACACATTATTTGTGGACATAAGCAAAAAAGAAGCATGTTCTGATTAAGCACAACATTTTATTGATCTTGAACAGCCAAAATTTCTCTTTATTTTTTATATGTTTAACATTTCGTGAGCTTAGAATTATAAGGTTCTATCTCCACTTTTGGTCGAAATTGAGTTTTTGACAATCTGATTCATTAGGTGTTTATTAATGCCTGTGTGGTGTTATTTTTGTAAAAAAAATATTTTGTTAGTAGTTATTAATAAAATAAAAGGTTCCATCTCACAAAACATAAACCGAGTTTAAAAACTTTGATCCTCAATAAACTACAATAAACGGAGATAGAACCTTATAATTCTAAGCTCTCGATTTGTTAACCAAACTAAATACCAATATCAAAATACTGAATTATTATATAAAGATAGTTCACCCAAAAATGAAAATTATGTAATTTACTCACCAAATTCCAAACCTGTATGAGTTTCTTTCTTCTGCTCTACACAAAAGAAGATATTTTGAAGAATGTTTGTAACCAAGCAAATAGAGCATCCACTGACTACCATTATTGGAGAAAAAATGATTATTAATGGGAAGCGACATCTGCTTGGTTACAAACATTCTTCTAAATATCTTTGTGTTTAGCATAGTATACAGGTTTGAAACATGAGGTTGAGTAAATGATGACAATTTTCATTTTTGGGTGAACTATCCCTTAAACACATTGTTTGGCTCATTTTTGTATCCACCACCCCCAGCTCTTCCTGGAGCGTGTTTCAGGTGTTCTGTCATTGCTGCATCAATTTCAGTGTCTGTAGCATGTGGGCTCCACCTCTTCACAGCATCTAAGGGAAGAGAATATATTTCTTTTTAAAATAAATGAAAATTAAAAATTTGAGGTAAATGACATGCACTTATTTTCAAAATATTTTTATGGTCTTCAGCTAAATTCAAAACAGCATTTGTCCCCTGCCTCTTCAATACCACTGTGGTGCCCTTGAGAAAGACCCTTAACTAGGTGTGTAACAGTGAGAAAGTGAACAGGACATTTCTGATAAAGACAGGTGGGCTGTGATGTCCCCTGAAAAGACATGTTTAGCAATTCTAAAATTACAAAATATTTTTAAAGCAGTTACTGAAAACATACATGTTCAAATCCAGCTAATTTCATTCTACTTCAGATAATTTACTTTCTGAAAGAAACTCTCAAAAGGCTACATTAATAATTTACAGTAATAACTTTGACTGTATCATTAAACATACTTTATACTATGGTATACCGTTGTATAAGTTCAAAGTAACTTTTAGCCTACTAGCTAATTTTAGCCAAACTCAGTTAGCCAATTTCAGTTGACAATGTGGGCATCATTTCTTTCGGTTCATTCATGTCAAACAAGTAAAACTCTAGCACGTGAATCTAATAATACAAAATGTACGTACCCAACAGTAGATTTCTAATAATATGGGCCTCAATTCCTCCTCTCTCCGTGGTTGTTCAAACTTCAGTGTTCTCCGGAGTGAGTCTATGGGGAAAACGCGTTAACATCTCGTGAGATAATCTAACCTATCGCGGGATTTGGTAATGTCGGGAGATCTTTTGTTACATCTTGGCAGCACAGTTTTGGCAATTACATCCAACTCAGACATAAATGGTGACCAGATATATTTCTGTTTTACATGTATATGCATACATTCCATAAAAAAAACCCACACAACGTATCAGGTAGGCTACAGGTTGAAATAATGACTAGAATGCAGAGGCTTTGCATTCACTTAACCACATAGGAACTGTGTGATTATAATTTATTTAAACAAGATAAAGTAAATATATTTACTTTGTATACAATTCGTGTATTTCATAAAGATAATTCCTGTTTTTTTTTCTGTCTTGCTTGACTAGACGTGTAAAAGACATCAGTGGACGTCTATTCACAGCCTTGACGTGTAAAGGACGTCAGTGGACGTCTTCACAACCTCTTAAAAACTACTTGGGCAATTAAATTAATTTTTGCAGTATTAATCATGCAAGGATTAAGCACAGCTTTTGCATATTTCACAAGGATTCCATGATGGAGGGTCATGATGGACTATAAATGCACGTGTAAAAGACGTCGCCAGGTGACGTCCTCTCACCCGATACACTATATTGAACTACACGTAGCTAAAAGTCAAAATAACAATTATACATGCAACCCCAGAGAACTGTAGACATGTACAAATGTATCTGAATGCATTTTTAGGAAATGTTCTGTGTTACATATTTTTACCGATTTATGCCGTCATACCGCGACTATTTTTGGCCAGGGACACGACGTTGCCGTCGGACCAATGTTTGCTGGGAAAGCATTACTTTTACAATTACAACAAAATCCGATATAAAAATATTCTTCTAAATAAGTAACGCAAGTTACTCTGTTTTCCCATTTATTGACTGACACCTCTTGTCCCGATGTTGAAAGAAATCAGGAGGAAGAGCAGAGGCGCTGTGTAAACAGATTCAGATTCAAAAACAGATTCAGTATTGAAAAAAAAAAATGAATAAAAACAGTGAAATGCAAACTCAAAATATTATGCACACCTCCAGTTATTAAATATGTTAAATAACACAAAAATGCTGTCTATTTAATCTCCCTTTATTAATGTCTTTGCTGCTGACCTTCGATGATCCAATTTAACCATACCAGTAAGCAAAAAAATGACTTTAGATAAACATGATATTATTTCTTTTTTTTTATTGCTGAAGAGAGTTGAACTTTCTTCTGTAATCCCGAATGTCAGCACAGCTGTAAGGTTTGTTTGAGCTGCGCCCTCTACTGTACAGGCGTGAATTTGCATTTCCTCAAGCCTGATGAGGTTTATTCAACTCCAGTAATAACAAACCGCAGAACCATGTGTCACAGCAGTCTGAGGACAGCAGCACCAGGCTGGTTATAGTGAAGGGTAGAGTTAGTGGTTGGGGCGGGTTACACGATCGTCAGCACCACCCTAACTTCAGGTCTGACGCTGTTGGCCTGGTGTCCCTCAGAGTGTGGTTCACTTGTTCATTACTAATTGTATGCATGTATATGTGTATGTATAAAGTCATATATATATATAAACTTGTCATTAAACTGATGAAAGGAACACGTTTCACGATCAATTGTCAACTCTTTGGAACTCACAGTAGGATTAGAGAAAGAAAATGAACAGACAAATCTGTAAAAACATACATTTTATTGAGGACATCTGATACTTTACAGAGATGTGTTATTAACATTACATAAGATTTCCTCTTCTGGAATCCAGACATGTAGTATCAACATAGAAAATTGCGGCAATATAAGAGGCATTTACGATACATGATATTTATATGCAAATCTTTATATTTGTGGAGTCTTCTGAAGAGGATTTGAGATGGATATTTCAAATAAACTCATGGTAAGACTACAGAGCTCCTTCTTACAAGCATAAGCTTTCAGCAAAATAATGAACCTTTAACCCATAAATCAAACAATGATGGAATAAAACATGAAATCTAACCTGAAAAAACCCTACAATTTCATACACACAATTCAGCATTTGTTCAAAAAAAAAAATAACGGACAAACAAACTCAAAGTCAATTGATACACACGGCTCTTACAAAACAGAACGGTACAAAACAATAAAACACAACGTCAATGTTGAGAAAAGGAAAACTTCAAACTTGGTCCTAGCTTTTGCATTTAAAAAACAAAAAACAAATGTTCCCCTGTGTAATCCAGCTATATAATCCATACCGGCCATGCTCAGACGGCTCAGTCCGAGATGCCACACTTTTGCACTAAAGGTCCATTCACCAACTTCCACAAAATTCTGCCAAAGCATCTGTGCTTTACAACATATACCACAATCAATGAACCTTGATTGTGAGAAGTACAAGCTCACAAAACATGGCAAGCAGTATAACGGTTAATGCAGTATTTTTACACTGTTATTTCGATTAGTGAAAAGATAAAGCTTTGCTTTACACTGCAAACATGCATGCGATCACAAACGTGCATGTGTGTATGTTTCGGGGCTCTGGCTGCACCGGGACAACTAAACGCTCCCAGAATTGGTTGCTATTTAAGATGAAACCTTTTCTCATCCCTCTCGCTCTCATTTAACTAGTTCCCTAATTTCCTCCTCAAGCACAGACCATGTGCTTCAAAAATATTACTCCAGATGCGGAGATCTTACATAAACTAAATGCATAATCCACCCCAAACTGAGCATTTTGTCATTTACTCGCGCTCATGTTGTTCCAAACCCATATCCGGTTGTTGTTTTTTTTCCCCCGTGGAACACAAAAAGAGAATTTTTGAAGAATCTTCATGCAGCTCTTTTCCATACAAAGTGTGTAGTGACTATAGTGAGCTACATTCCAAGCTATACGGTGAAGCGATGAGTTTTGATGTCATTGACATGCAACCTTGATATGACATCTACATTGAAGGGGAATATGACAACAGGTTTGTACCAGACACAAAACTATTATATGCATTCATTACTAAACTACACTTATGGTTTTTATTGATTACCACAAACTGCATAAAACATATCAACAGCATACGGGTTTGAAACATATCAGTGCAAGAAAACAATGACAGATTTTTCTTTTCAGAGTGAACTATTGCTTTAATAAACTCAAAAACGAAATCCAAACTCCTATTTCCTGTCTGACCTCAGCTAGAGTCCTGAAAATGAGAGTATTTAGGTGTTAGTCTTTGGCATGGTATTAGAAAAGCCATTTCAGATTTATCTACAGGAAAGATACTCTCATCTAAATCGATAATTGACAACTACATAACATAAATGCTTACTTGTGCAGGAAAAAAAGAAGAAAATATCCCTTAGTGCATTGCTTGGTGGAAAGAATCCTCTTACAAATCTAGTTAAGTCATATGTGAAACCGGTCAAACCTTTGACCTTCATTTTACACACCCAAAGTTGTTATTAGTGCTGATCTAGAACAAGTTTTTCCATCTCCAATGACATTGGATGAAAATGGGGCGCTGATCTTAAATTAGCACTGTAATTCTTCAGACACGGCATCAGCTGGTGTGTCTTGGGAGTGGAGGTGAATTTTACCATACGAAACGTCTCGATCGGCAGCGAAACCGATGGGAGAACGTATCAGAACGTGTGAGGGTGCAGTGTGGAAGCAGAGTGTTTGTAAGACGACCAAGCTGCCCAATGACATCCACGCTATACCCCTCACGGTGAAGCTAACAGCAAGAGTATAGAGGACTTATTAAGGAGTGTCTATTACGATCAGCGCGACTCATTGGCTAATGCGGCCCTGTTCAAACCTGCGCTCCAAACCCAGACTCGACAAATCTAGATTTAGCTCACATTTAGCGGGGAACACAGCAGATCCAGTCCAGTTGAGTCTAGATTCGTTCAGAGTGAATGTGGGCGACAGGTTCTGATCCAGCCGATCCGTGAAGAGATCACTATAGAACTTGTGTGCATGTAACCGTCGTAACCTGTTCTGTTTATAAAAGAACTTTTATAAAGAAAAAGAGTTTTACATGAGCAAAAAATAAACGAAACAACAACAAAAAGCTGCAAAACAGTTGCAGCTATAAAAGCAAACAACAATTAACAATAATAATAATACATAAAAAGATCATTGAGTATTAACATTAGGGAGGGAAAGTATCCAGTTGTGTCCCTTCTTCAGGTGAAGCGGCTCCCTCAGAGGGTTTGGCACAAGAGTCTGATCAGAGAGAGAGAGAGAGAGAGAGAGAAAGAGCGAGAGAGGAGAACATGCTCTACACGTCCCTCTCGACTCGTCTCTGCCGCACTGAAAGAGAAAACGGAGACGTGTTAGTAATCGGATACATTCACAGTCCTCTGTCAACATGCCGTGAGAACATGCTGTGAGATACGTGAAACTTTAATGAGATCTGCTCATTTAAGAGGCTTAATAAATCAAAGGTGCGTTAGTCAATCCTTTATCCTGTTTCAGAGCTACACAAGAAATTCAGCCAAAAAAATTGGTGTCATGAACAATCAGGTCCCCCTTTCCAAATGGGTCCGCACTAGGATCCATGGTATAGTCGATTCAAATTGTGGCAGGTTTTTTACAGTGTGCGCTAGCACTACTTTAGCCTGCTTTTGCTTGTATAAAACCGGTTCAGAAAAATGTATTGTTTCACATTTTAGTATTGGGATGTTCTTTCCAGATGTTCAATAGGTTTAATAAGCTAGCTGGCTAACAGGATGCTAAGCAAGTATGCTAAGTAGTGAAAGAAATATTTCATTTCAATGTATATCTTTGTTTATTTACAAATATATGCAATATACAATTTAAAAGACATTTATAGTCGTGTTAACAGTCTTTACGACATTTACTCACCCTAATGCCATGTTTTTGAAGAATGTTTGCAACCAAACAGTTTTGATGCATATTGATTTCTATTGTATTGACAAAAAAAAAACAAAAAAAAACACTGAGAAATTTCTCAAAATATCTTCATTTGTGTTACAGTCATACAGGGTTGGAACGACATTATGGTGAGTAAAAGATAAATAAAAAAAAAATTATTTGGGTGAACCATTTCTTTAAGACTACATATGTAAATATACATGTAAAATCTGCAGGTTTTCTAATTAGGAGTAATTAGATTAAAAATGAAAAGACCTTTCACCCATTTATTCAGGACGACGGTTTATCTAATGCATGTTGCAGTCAAAATTATCCAATTAGATTTCCGACTGCTATGCAATGTCTGGGAGTCAGGACACACGTTTTAAATCAGACCGATGGGCGATTTATAAGGTACTTTTCATCCCCCCAAAAAATACATATCAAACATACAGTTTATAAACCAGCTGTGACAATTATTTTTGGATTTTCAGTCCCTATTGGCAAGCACATTTTATGCTAATTTCAACAGGGTTCTGTCTGAGTGGGCAGTTCTTGGAGAGAATAAGCAGCAAAGTGGACCAGACTTTATGCTGAAAATCAGATAACTGCAGTCTGCATACACAAGACTACCGCTCTGAGCTGAAGCATATTAGTGTTCTTATGCATTTACAGAAGTGGATCGTGTGTTTGGTTAATCAGTGTTGCCTAGTTCACATCTATATAAGGTATGAATTCACAACAGTGAGGATCTGATACCTTATCACACTGTACAATGTACAGGTGAGTCAAACAAACACAATTAAACAAAACTCACATAAAGTCTAAAAGTATGTGCTGTTAGCATTCATGCCGAAGGGTAAATGTCAAACCCATGCGCTCACACATAATACCTAAAGACACTGGAATAGAGCTCGGTGCATGACATCATCTCACGCACGTGTAAAGCACACCGTGTGTGCGTGGTATCATTATAAGACTGGCGAACAGGAGACAGATCCAGACTTCATCCAGGAAACAGAGAAAGGAAGAGAAAGTCCCATGAATAAAATACCATTTCAAAGGACCTTATTCTACAGTTTTGTAGTAGTTCTTTTCCCTTCTAAAGTCCTTTTATAATTTGAGTAGTGGTCCACCAATATATCGGCACGACCGATATTTTGCATTGGACGATAACTTTCTGGGCCTGTTTACACCTGGTATTAAGATGTGTTTTGGTCCATCGGATCACAAGTAGATATAGGAGACACATTCCCGTTTACACCTGGTGTTTTAATCCGTCTTGTCTGCTTTCGTTGAATAAGTAAATTACAGATGTGCATCAGTAATGAACTGGAGTACTTGTTCTTAACCAACAAGTTTCTTAACCACGCCTCATTGTTTTCCATCTTAGAACCACTTCAAAGCTTTACCATGGTAATAGGAGATTCTGTGGACGGAGTTCTGAGTAGTGTTGTCAAAAGACCCGGTACTTCGGTACCAAGTCGGGACTAAAAAAAATGTAAACGTCACGGTACCAAGTTTTCTTAAGTACCGGTGGTACCGAGGACCCGTTCAAACCCGGTTCCTTGATGCGCGTGCATGCACGCATGCACTGAGCGCGTGCAGTTGCGCGTCCTCTTTATTAAAGTGCTGAGACATGGCGACCAGCGGTGCTGCTGATGTGGTGGCTGTAAATCCACTTGTTGATAAGAAAGGAGGAAAGAGACACATATGGAAATATTTTGGATTAGGCTAATGTCACGTTGCCATAAGTGGGCGTTCACATAGCGCGTTTTTTGCGCGTGCAGATTCCAAATGTAGGCGCGCGGCAAGCGCGCTCATAATAGAAGTGACGTGGCATGGTCGTTTTTCCAGGCACGCCTATGTTCATGGTTGCATAGCAACGACAGACGACACGGGAGAGCAAGCGCTTGTGGAAAGGAGAAACTTGTCGATCTCCGAATGCAACGTTACATGAGGAGAGTAAAGATGGAAAGCTTTTAAAGCTTAGTTCCATATAAATTCACGGATAATTTGTTGTTTTGTCGTTAGTGAAAATCAATATTGACCAATTTGAAAAAGGATCCTCATATAAAAACAATACTAATTCAGAGTAAGTTCATTCGCATTCGGAGATTGACTATTTTTGAAACTGTGCGAACTGCGCTCTCCATGATGACGAGGAAGTATCAGCAAATAATTTATTGATTTCTAGCCCTTTGGTACCGAAATTGGTACCGAGAACCGTGGATTTTCACTGGTATTGGTACTGAATACTGAAATTTTGGTACCGTGACAACACTGGGAGGAGGGGCTTGCTGTGAGTCATTGGTCATTTGCCATTCTGCAAAGCAATACTGCTTTCTCAGAACTAGTGTATCTGTCCATCAGTGTATGCGTGTTAGGTCGTGTTCTCACCCAGGTCGTTGTTTTTTGTGATTGCAGCAGCGGCGCGGGATCTGGGACCCTGCTGGGTGAACTGGTACCCAAACTTCACGACGCTCGTATTCTGCTCCAGCATCTTGGCGATCTCCATCTCTGCCGACGTACCGAGCTGCTGCCGCTGAAAGCCAACATCACACACATTCTGTTAGAAATGCTTAAGCCCACACTCACAGACATTTCACTATGAGTAATGTTTGCATTCATTTTGCATAGTGGCTGAAAATAGCAAGGTTTTAACACATTTAGTACCCACACCAGTGCTGAATTATACACAGATACAACCTATATTCATCACTAATTAACTGAAATCAGACCCATTTATGCAGTGGCCTACTAAACACTAAATCCTGCTTTATTTTTGTAACTACAGAAACATTTCTTCGTAAAATAATTTAGCTCGTTGTCGAAGCTGAATTGACATCCATTTGGTCGCATATATATATATATATATATATATTAGAGGTGGGCATAGATTAATTTTTTTAATCTAGATTAATCTAGATTAATTTTGAAATTAATCTAGATTAATCTAGATTAAAATGGCTCATTTGAATTCTGCCGAAGGCATTCAGAGTATGTGTGCTACCCAAATAATGACTATAAAAGTAAGTCTTTGAGAACGGGTTTCTCAAGCCAGGTGGTGCATTAGACCAGGGGCTCATCTCCTGTTTCCAAAATGCATCACAAACTGCTTGAGAAAGCTGTTCTACTCATAGACTGTAAAAGGTTACTACTGTACTGTTACCGTCCGTAGGCAACATTAGGTAGGCCTATGTTATTATCAACTACTATAGGCTATCAATTAGGGATGGGCGATATGGCCTAAAATCCATATTGTGATATACATTGCAGCCTCTTGCGATAACGATATTATAGGCTAATAAAACCATTTCAGAACAGGTTACACAGACCCTGCTAAACAACTGCTAAATGTTTTTTTTTTTTTTTTTTTTTGAAATGGTGTATGTAGTTTTGAGAACATATATTGTGCAAAACTGTAAGTATACAACATAATTTTGCAGATAAATAAAATTTAAGTACACTAGCTGCAGAGACTTAAGTAGGTCTAATGTTTATTATGGCTTGGAGCTTATGAAACCCCAAATTTAAAATTAGAATATTGTCTAACTGATGTCTTTTCAGTTAAAAAGAAACACAACAACGATTCTTAAAATCGGGCGCTTTTAATAAAAAGAGATTATGTGCTACACCACTCACTAAGATAGTAAGTTATTGGGAATAATACGCGCGCGCTGGTAGGCTATTCAGTGATATGTTTCGTTTTGAATTTGAGGTGGTAGAACGGATTAGTCGTGTGTTAACTTACCGAACTGTTACACCACACAGTCTACGTCGGACGGCTTAAATACAAACCAAGTCCAAATAATGGATGTTGCACGGATCTTTTACACCAGCTTTCACTTTCAGCCGTGTTTACTTAAGATGACGACGAATATGATGCGTTGCAGCCGGGTGTTCCTCGCGGCCGCGGGTAGATTGCGTCATCATAGCTTGTGTAGCTTGAGCCAGCTCCCAACGCTCCCAACCCAACTTGGAGAATAGATTAACGGCGATATTTTTTTTATCGCGCGATAAGAGTCTCGCGTTAACGCAGCGCGTTAACGCCGATAACGGCCCACCACTAATATATATATCGGTATATATATATATATATATATATATTTTTTTTTTTTTTCTTCACATATTACTGCCATGAAATAGTCAACATTACAAGCAAGAACAATGAACCAAAAACCATGAGAAATTATGAACCAAAAATTATAAGAATTTACTGCTTTATCATTACTAACATTTGATGTACTTTCATTTCATTGGGTTTAGAGAGTATGGTCAGTTTGAGTAATTAAGCAGTAATTAAGCTTTAAGGTATTTAGTAGCTTTACTATTATGATGTGGCCATTTTTTGCAGGAAATTTAACCCCAAACCACTGAAAACTAAGATTAACAATGAGCAGTACGCTCAGGTCCATTAAATAATATTTACAGATACAACTTTTCATTATAACAATGTATTAGTAAATGTTGAAATTAACATTAAAATGATTTTTTTTTAATGTTAGTTCATTTAACTAATGTAGTTAACTAATGTTAACGAATTAAACCTTTTTGTAAAGTGTTATTATTATTGCAATTTAAATTCACTGTTTTAAATTTTAACATATTTTGAAATGTAATTTATGATGGCAAAGCTGAATTTTTAGCAGCCAATATTCCAGTCTTCAGTGTCACATGATCCTTTAGAAATGTTCTAATTTTATTTAAATTCAGGATTCTTTAGAACAGAAAGTTCAAAAGAACTGCATTTATTTGAAATAGAAATATTTTGTAACAATGTAAATGTCTTTACTGTCACTTTTGATCAAGTTAATGCATCCTAGCTGAATAAAAGTATTAATCTTATTCCCCTCTCCAAAAAAAAAAAAAAAACCTGTATGCCATAAAGTTGACTAAGATGAGCCACATTGAAGATGCAGTAAACTATCCAAAAGATGCAAACCTGTGACAGTAATCACACTGTGGCAGGTTGCTCTGCACTTCTAACACCTGTCTGACAGTCTGCAGAGTAGAAAATAGTTTGCTGGTTTTAGAAAAGGATGTGGTTGTGTCCGTGTGGTGGTACCTGGTTGTCGATCTTGATCTCTGAGAGCGTGTCATTGTCCCGCAGAGCTTCTACCAGAGCCTGAACTCCTGCACCAGTGATGAAATTAGACTCCAGATTCAAACTCCTTAGCGTCTTATTCTCGCGTAGCATGTCTGAGAAGGCCTGCAGTGAACAGAGAAACACACACAGCTTTACAAGAGAACCGCATCTCTTCTATGACCATCTTAATTTGCAAATTGTCTTCGATCACTTGCTTTATATTCTTGTTGCTCATGCTGGATAGTCCTTATATATATTACACATAAAATATGTTTTGATTGAACGCGATCATCACTTCAAGATGAGTTTCATTTTAAGTGAAGAATTACTTGAAACACTAGTAACCACAGTTCCAAGGAATGACCTTGTAATGTATTATTTAGAGTTCAGTATATTTAAAACTGGTTATACACAAATGCTGCCTATTGTTTGGTGATGGAAACCACCAGCAATGATGGAAAAACAACATCAGACATGCAGTACTGGACTGTACATGGAAGAGTCAATGCACTGTTTCAAGGTCCATGACTAAAGGCAGCATTTGTCCAATCTCAACCCAGAACACACGAACATCTCAAGCGAATGAATGATGACCCTAACCACGGCAACAGGGTCATTGCTCCTGGTGGCAGCCAGACTGAACTTCTTCACATGAGTGTTCCTCTCCATGGCTTTGGCTAAGTCCTTTAGAGTCGGGATTGGAATGTTCTGGAACAAAAGAGAAAGGAAACATTAAAACAGGTTTGTTGTTGACAATGAAATGTTGACTCCTAAATGTCACTAAACTCATCGTCATGGTCTTCAGATTATACAACATACTCTACATTTTGGTGGTTTGGAGTCAATGTGTGAAATTTTAGGACATGTAAATTTATATAACCAAATAACATTCCTCCCAGTGAAAGAGATAACCAAAATGATAAGCCGTAATTCAATCATTAAAAGGAAAAATGGTGGGCTGGGAGCTGTTAAGAATATTTATTCTAGTTCTGGTTTGTGTGTCTGCTTATTGCATAGTTATTTAATAGCAAATATTTAAAAGATTTTAGAAGACTTTAAGCAGCTAAAACAAATGCGTTTTTAATTTAATTAAGTACAACAGAGTCCAAAATTCTGAGACCACTATAAATGCTTGCATAAATTAGATTATCAATTAATTTAAGTGAAAAAGTGTTGTAGTATTTTGAGCAAGTCCATTCCTTTAGTGGAATTCCAGGTCGTCTGTACAAATGAGTCACATGACCAATGTTACTCATTTATTTAGTGACCTGGAAATAATGCATATTGCACAATATTATTAATGTTTTTAAAACGTATTTTATGCCTTTTTTATTTCCAATCTTAACTTACTTTTTTTAATCCCAGATTGTCAATGTGGCATCAGATGTTTGGACTGAAGTATTTTGCTGGTAATATAAATGCAATTTTTATTTAGCCATTAAATTTCATATGGCTTTTGTGTAAGGGGGCCTCATTTTAACATATAGAGTGGTGCAGGCATGACATCACTTAGTAGGCCAAAACGTGGAAGCGAGTTAGCATTTTAGCACTTACGGTTTCATCGTTCCAAAATCAAAGTTTTTTTTTAATGGGGTTTTTGGTTAAATGGCTGAAATAAGGTCTGTGGTGAACACAAGCTCAGGACACTTTCACATTTTATTCTACGACAAAAAATACATCAGTACTGCCCCACTCGTGATTTTTTAAGTTGTTAAGTGTCTTGAAAAAGGCGGGTGCTAACAAGTGGCTAAATGGGACTACAGAGGCTGTCGAGGAGAGTTTAAACGCCATCAGGACGAACAGGTAAACTCAGTCCGCTTTTACAGCCTCGTTATGCTTATAATTGTACACTTATAAACTATTCTAACTCAAACTTTGTGGGAAAATGTTTTTAGATAAAAACTGAAAGAGCTGTCGGAAGCTTAGTGATGGTGACGTTGATTTCGTGGGACCGTGGTGTAGTTCGGTTATAGCCTACCTTTAGATTTTTACTTCTGGCAGCTGCATTTAGGATTCAAAATTCATAAAAAGTTGTGTTTATCTGTGAAAATTATCTTTATGGACAAAACGTGCAAGTATCATAAACCTTTGTTGATCGCAGTGCTTGTTTTTTGCGATGATCCAAAAGCCTCCTGCACCACTCTATTCTGTGCACTAAAATGATTCTTATTACCTTTATGTTGTTGAGATTAACTTCGGTCAGTGAGGAATCATTGGACTTTATTCGCTGTAGAGTTTCCTCCACGTTTGTAGGGTTTGGTGGTTCATCGAAAACTGGATTTACCTTTTCTCCTTTAATAACATCTATGACAGAAACACAAAACAAGTGGACAAGTGAAGGTATAATCCAATCTGATTCCAGATACTGAAAGTTCTGTTTATATGAACATAATTGCATAGGTATTTTTTAATCAGATTTAAACAGCAGATTATACATTTAAAAATAGCAGATTAAACCATTTACATGTCATTACACTCCCCTTGAACTGTTTACGTGAAGGCTTTTTAGTCCAACTGAGTGATCAATCCTATTATAAGCAGATTTTTACACACCCCTTTCACAAACAATTTTTTATTTAGTTATCGTCTCATTTTGGTCAGTGAAAAAATTATTCATCAACGTAATTAACACTGCATGTAAATGCAGCTACTGTCACATATGCTTAAGGCATTTAAAACTAGACATAAGAAATAAGGCATTGAAAAGAACATGAACATAATATATCTGTAGAAAGATGACATCAACTTATCAACAATACATCAAAAAAAGAATAAACTCACTGTTATAACCGTCTGTATAAGTGCCGTCATAACTCTGCTTGCTCGTCACCAGTGTGTTCACACCAAGAATAGCTAGACAACACAACACAAAACTGTTATTATACAATATACACAAACAACAAGTGCTTGAAAGAGCCTGTGATAGGATTCAAATATAATAACACTGTATGAAGTATTGTAATTTGCAACGCATTTAAAAATAAATCCTCTAACACTTATTTCATTACTATTTTTCATGTTTGTTTACATGTTACTGAGAGAGAGAGAGAGAGAGAGAGAGAGAGAGAGAGAGAGAGAGAGAGAGAGAGAGAGAGAGAGAGAGAGAGAGAGAGAGAGAGAGAGAGTGTGAGAGTGAGAGTGTGTGTGTTTGCTGTTGTATTCTGGAGCTGTGATGGATGCATTGTGGGCGTTTATATCCACAGAGGAAATTTATTGCAGAGAGAGTGATAGAAAACCACTAGAACAATAGACACCACAGAGCTATTCATTCTGGCTGTTCATTCGAGCAATGAATCCTAGTGATATTAGCATTTGCATGTTGATCTCCCATTATCCCTCTGTTTTTGAGTCTATTTACCTGCCAGGTCATGCAGTTCTGTGTCAGTAGCGCTAGACAGTGCCTCTTCCAATTCCGGGTCAAGGGTCGTGACTTCCTCTTTAAGCAACTCGATTGGTTTCTGTTTGGGAATCCATACTTTTCCTGTAGAATGAAAAGACAAAAAGTGATTAGTAAATTGCACAGCTTGTTTCTTCAATTAAATTGAAAAATTGTGACCAAGTTTTTCATGACTTTTAAGCAAAATATTCCATGTAGTCTCTCAATTAATACAATTTTTAAAATGCAATTTAAAAGGAGTTTTAAGGTGCATTCACGCCATGCCGTAATTACGAGATTACAACTTGTAAAAAGCGTTATTTCCTCGTAAAAGTCCTCGTTATTTTAAAGATTTTGACATGTCCTGTCAAAACATCACAGGACAAGTGAAGGTATTATGTTATTTTGACACATTGTTTCTAACAGTTAGACTCTTTTAATGTCACTAACAAATACATTAAGATTTAACTTAGTTCAAAAAGTTTCGGTGAGATTTTTTTTAATGTTTGTGAAATACGTCTCATATGTTCAACAATGCTGCAAAAATACAGTAAAAACAGTATTACTGTGTAAAATATTACTACAATTCTAGATAACCATTTTCTATTTTAATATACTTTGAAATATAATTTATTCCAGTGACGGCAAAGCAAAATTTTCCACTTAAACGTTTAAGTGTAATCAATACTTGAACACAGCCTCTTCCTACCATAAAAGAAAATGATTTCTTTGCAGCTCAGCCAAATGATAAAAACAAGAGAGAAAAGTGAACAACACTTTACTTCACTAAATATTGCCAAAAGACTACATCGCTACCGAAGAAGACCACAGCAGAGAGAGAGGGGGTTAGTGGTCAGACATGATGTCCAGCTGTATAAATGGCTGACATTTATGAACTCGACAGATATTGACGGCGTACAGCAGGCCTATCATGAGAACTCACCGCTTGACCTCAACCCAACTCCAGTCAGACTATCTGACTCTTTTTGTCACTGATAATGAGTTTGGGTAATATGATGCTGGTCTTGTGACAAGCTCATTCTTTCTGGACAGTGAAAAACACACTCTACGGCTTTATTCAGGACATGTGACTGCTGAGAGGGAGAGAGGATGTTCTGCTAAGCTGAAAGCATTCAGCTCGTGTTTCAATAAAACCCCACATATGAATTCAACTTTTCACATAGAATATAAAGACTACCGGAAATTCGTTCTTCAATGTCCATCAAAATTTGTTCCACTCCTCAGCCCATTAGAAGCAAAGATGGAATATTCCAACTCATGCTTGATTCTGAGACACATTTAAAGGAACAGTTTCCCCCCCAAAAATGAACAATCTGTCATCATTAGTAGCTTGAACCAAGTTCAAGGAGCTTCTATGGTACTTTTTAGTGGCCCTGGTCACTATCCGCTTTCATTGTATGTAAAAGAGCAGCGTTAACATTTCAGAAAACATCTCCTTTCATGCCCCATGAAAAAAATAATGTTATGCAATTGTTGAAGCTGACAGTCTATATTAAATCAATATTTTTTAACAAATAATTAAGGACTTCCCTACATTATTATGCTGAGAAATCTCCAATAATCAGAGAACCGCAACAAGTAAATCGAGCCAAAAGAACACTTTAGCGCCCACTCAATCCCATGAAGAACTGTGAATGATTTAAAGTCCTATGCTCTCAAACTACATGATGCGAAATATGCATGCAAATATTTAAGTACACAGTCCCGTACCTTTGTCTTTTTGTCCAATTTTCAAATACTTTTTTGCTTCAAATCAAAGTTTGTAATGTTGTGGTTTACAACAACTGAATTAAGATCCCTATGGGGAAAAAAAATAAAAAAATAAAATAAAAAAAATAAAAAAAAAATTTCTAAACCAAGGCCGCTGAAAAAAATGAAAAGGCATTGTTGCACTAAAATAATAAGAGGTTTGAAACATGGCACATTTCATTTATTGATGAAGTATTCCTTTAAGGACTCATGAAATGATGATTCTAGACCTTCATGTATGACAGAATCTTTCCAACTGTCATAAAAGCAGTTGGTAGCTCAGAAACCTCTCATTACACACAAGACGTGAATAAACCTCAGCTCTGGTCTGGGCAATGGCATACACTAGAACTATCTACTCTGTCCTCATCTGTAGTTTCTTTCCCCTCCATAAAGGACGGCAAGAGTACGTCACTCAGGCCTGTGAGGTTTGGAAACACACACCACCAAAGTTCAAAGACACATTTTTCTTATTCTCCTGCTTTATTCCGCATAGCCAGGCTGTGCGTTACAGTGATTTTACTACTTTTGAGGGGTGCTGTTGGGCACAGCATGGGTTATTTAGTTTTCCCTGGTGCTCTAGAGTTCCTAACAGGAACAGGCTGAGGGTCCTTAGACCTTTCTCACTGCTCTGGACACAACAACAGGCTTTGTGTTTGAGGTGTGGCTGAATTCCAAACACGTTATCAATGCAAACAATTAATGTGAACCAGGAAATAAAACAAAAGATTATTGAAAACTATTTGCTGGGTCACTGGTGGGGAAATTATAGACTGCTGTGTTCTAAAAGAGTATTATATAGTATAGTTGCCATTAGCAGATGATTTCATGTGTGTTTAGAGGATATCTACCATACACACAGCCAACTACAATAACATATTTGATAGTATTCAGTTATTTCCAATGACAGATATGTAATTTTTTTAAACGTTTTCTATGTCCCCCCCACACACAAAGTTAATGCCTTCAAAGCTTTGCGATTAAAATGAACACCACGAGTTAAAACAGTACGGGCGGAATGGGGAAAAAACCCAAAATGATGCAGGACAGGTTAGATCACTCCTCAACTATTTTAACAAGAACAAATTAAAACATGCTTCATGCTTAAAATTAGCAAATTCTCTTCTGCTGTAGTAATGGAGACTCTGTTATCGTGTAGTGTTGTGATCTCTTCATGTCAACGCAGTAAAGCAGGATTTGGTTATTCAGTGTGACACAGATGAAGTATAACATTATCAGCACAGCTTCTCTTCTCTAGTAACCTACTTACTCATTCCTAGGTCACCTTTATCTGGGCTCCTGCCTTTTTTCTTTTGTTTTAAGAAGCCCTGATCATCAACCAATAGGCTTGCATTTTACGAACCTACACTAGTACACTACATTAGTACACTACACTTACCGACTTTACGGTCGGTAAGATTTTTGTTTTTCTGAAAGAAACTAATATTTGTTTTTGGCATGGATGCATTTTATTTTGAATATAAATTTTAAAAAGTTAGAGTAAAGATTTATAATGTTGGAAAAAATTTCTACTTTAAATAGAAGCTGTTCGTTTGAACGTTCTATTCATGAAAACCTTTTAAAAAAGTATTAATGATTCTATCATGTATCACAAAAATATTCAACACTGAAAATAATAAGAACTGTTTCTTGAGCACCAAGTCAGCATATTAGATTAACTTCTGAATGATCATGTGACACTGAAGACTGGAGTAATGATGCTGAGAATTCAGCTTTGCAATCACAAGAATAAATTACTTTTTAAAATATAATAAAAGAGAAAAGTTCATTTAAATTGTGATATTTCACAATATTACTGTTTTTACGGCATTTTTGATCAAAGAAATGCATGAGACATTTATAACAATAAATAAATAAGAAATCCCATCAATCCCAAACTTTTGAACAGTAGTTTGATCTACTGTTCAAAAGTTTGGGATCAATAGGATTTTTAAAAACTCTTTAAATAGTCTTTTTTTTTGATCAATGACAGAGCAGATCTGATGCAAGAGCCAAAGTGAAAGTACTAAAGAACAATCTTAAAGGAATAGTTCACCCAAAAAAAATTCAAATTATCCCATAACTATATTATTCTTATTGATTTTTTCTTACACAAACCCATCATTTCACTATATAGTCATATACACCTAGGATGGCTTGAGGGCGAGTAAATTATGGGATAATTTTCATTTTGGGGGATTGGAACCATTCCAATAAGTGAACTGGCTGCTTAAAACGGCTGGTTTCTCAGAAGAAATCTTATGTTCGAGGCTATGTAGTGCAATAATGTCCTCGGCATAAAGGCATCCAAAACAACAGCAACATGGGGGTATTTACACTTGGGCATTGGGACACTTGCGTTATCTGTAAATGCATCTGGTTGTTCATCTGCTTATACGTAAACTGTATTCCTTCCAAACAGATCTGTCAGCATACAGTTGGTTTGGTCAGTACATGGTTTGGGAGCTTAAAGACAACCAATAAATGAAAACTTTACATCCTTGTTTAGATTTTTTTTTTTAACTATGTGTGCATTCATAATACTTCCAACAGTTTAAATCCAAACCGGATGTTGTTTATTCTGAACTGGACAAAAAATGAACAGAAATCTGAATCTGAAGGCAGATATGAACAGAGCAGTTCTGTACTGGACCTGAAGGAGCATCTTTGTTAAGCAGACCTCACACAGAGAAAAGAGGGAAAGCTTTATTTAAGCCCTTTATTTAGCGGTTGTTTTTTTGTTCTGTTCATGTAAAGCACTGTGGTTCAGAGAAAAGCCTGCAGCACAAAACCAGTCCGAACCAGAAGAGAGGAGCTCAGTGGGTCTCCTGGGCTCAGCTGTGCCGCTGGGCTGATCTTGGCTGACCTCTACCTCCCAAACTACTTCCTGTCCTTTCCCGACCCAATCACAGTGTCCTCCCCTGTGGACCAGTACAGACGAGTCTTTCTGCTGAGGCTATGTCACAGCCAGCTGTACTCTGAAGGCTTCAGCAGGACAGGACAGAAAATAGAGGAAACCAGAGAGAAGACACATGAGCATCAACAAATCCATGCTGTCAAGTTTTCCATTCTAACTCACTATCAAGTCAAGTAACAGATCTGGCCACCGAGGTGGATCCCATGATGCTTCAACAAACTATTTGCGTCTCATGTGTACCCTCCCTGACGGCATTACGATGGAAACATACAATATAAAGAAAGAGATAGACAGCACTTGGCAGAGATGCCTATCTCTCAAATGCTCTCTCTGTCACTAAGGGCCATTTAGATTTCATCCCAGAGGAATTCCAGCACTTCCTGTTTCCTCATTTGTTCTCAGACATTGCGACTGAACAAACACTCTCAAATTCCAGTCCCACAAATCCTGAACTAGAAGTTGTGAAATCACTTGTTCTATAATTGTCAATAATGAACAAGTTTAAGGAATTTTATGCAGTTACAAGGTGAAAAAGACTGAGCGTGAACATATTACAACAACCATTTAATCAGCATTTTATCAGTAGTTTTAAGAGCAGATCTAAGTTTTTATAGGTTAAAAAGGACCACTTTAAATTGAAAACAAGAAAAAGTATTTGCAAACTGGGTATATAAGTTTGAGGTCTGGAAAAAAAGAAAAGAATGCTCACCAAGGCTGCATTCATTTGATTACAGTAAAACAATATTATTGTGAAATATTTATACCTTTTTTAATGTTTTCTTTTTTTAATATATTTTAAAATATAATTCATTCTTGTAAACCAAATTTTTAGCACATTTCTCTAGTCTTCATTGTTACATGTTTCAATGTAAAAAAAAAAAAATTTGTAACAATGCAAGTCTTTAGCATTAATTTAAGGGATAGTTCACCCAAAAATTTAAATTAGCCCATGATTTACTCACCCTGAAGCCATCCTAGCTGTATATGACATTCTTCTTTCAGACGAATACAATCGAAGTTATATTAAAAAAATATCCTGGCTCTTCCAAGCCTTATAATGGGAGTCAATGGGGTATATTTTTTTGGAAGTCCATCAAAGCGCATTCATCCGTGATAGAAGTGCTCGAAATGGATCTGGGGGGTTAATAAAGGCCTTCTGAAGTGAAGCGATGCGTTTGGTTATTTTTCTTACACGAACGCATCGTTTAATAACTAACACAAAAAATAACATACTGGGAATGCACAGAAACACAACAGCTTTATAAGCAAATTGAGAGTTCAACTGCTACAACAACAGTAAAGGTGGAAGACAATGAACTTAAATGTGTACTAAAGCAACTGCTAAACTGTTGTTCTACTGTATCTGTCCTTCAGATGAGACGTTAAACCGAGGTCCCGACTCCCTGTGGTCATACATATACATATATATATATATATATATATATATATATATAATTCTCAGGATGTCCTTCGAAAAAGAGTAGGGGTTTAACCCCGGCATCCTGGCCAAACTTGCCGAATTGGCCTCTATCCATGGCCTCTTAATCACCCTCATATAAATACTGAATGGCTTCATCACTCTGTCTCCTCTCCACCAATAAGCTAGTGTGTGGTGGACGTTCTGGTGCAATATGGCTGCAGTCGCATCATCCAGGTGGATGCTGCACATTGGTGGTGGTTGAGGAGATTCCCTCCTTCCATAAGGCACTTTGGGTGCAGAGAAAAGGGCTATATAAATGTAATGAATTATTACTGTAGACAATTGAATTAATGAGCAGTCAGTGACCTAAAGAACATTACACATTGCAAATGAACCATGACTAACAGGACAAGGGTGTGTTGGAGACACTTGTGTGTGTGTGTCTGTGATTTTCACAGGTCTGAGCTGTAAATAACTGAATTTGAATCAGTATTACTCAGTCAACACGAATATACACACTGCTGTTCAAACTAACGCTAAAACCGCTGTATGTGTGTAATATGATATTAAACCCATCTGAGATGATGGATTTAACAGGCGAGAAGCTCATGCCAGAGACGGAACCATTACACATACTCTAAAGATCTTTAGATCTCCTTTCCTGTAGAGTTTTACTTTCCCGACAGTCCAGAAAATGTCATCCCCAGCAGTCATAAAGCTAAATATACACAAATCAATCAAATGAGAATGACCACAGGTGACCAATACATCCATTAACATCTTCATGGATTCTTGTATTTGAAAACGGCTATAAAGTGTTCAGGAAAAACATTTCTCATACGAGTCTTAAGTAAATAATACCAGTCTGCTCATTAGTAACCGGTTTACAGAGTTTAGTGGGGTTTTCTGCTGAAATACTGATTTTGCAGAACCGGTTTATCATCTCTCTAGAATAAGGAATCCCAGTTCACAAACAAAACACATGCTGCCATTTATACAGGTGGTGTTCTACATTATTTTAAATAGGCATACTAACAATAAAAAAAGGCATAAAGTGGAAATTGAAGCAGTCAGTCAAGTTAACATTTAGTAAATGGATTTCACCTCTAATCAGAAATTACATTTAGATAAATGTAATCATTTAAAAGAAAAAAAAAGATGTTTTGTTATAGCCTTTGTAGCAAATCTTTCAGTACGACTACTTTTGTAGATATCTTGCAGTTCGAAAACATGTGGTATCACGGGGTTGGATTTTAGAATTATTTTGTTAATTTTAGTTCCTTTAAACAACCTTTCCAAATTCTCCACACCTCTCATGTGTATCTTATATAACTGCTGAATCAGGCTAGTTATCTTACAACCTTTGGCTAATATTTCCCCATGCTGTATTAATTTTGGACACACATTTTTATTATTTTGACACTTGACGCACCCGTGATGACATGAAACCGATGATGAATTCTTAAAGTAGGCTCACATCTTGTCAAAATGTGATCAATTTATGTGATCTGCCCAGTTAAGAGATTAACAGTCGAGTCACAGGAAATTATCATCAAACCATTCAGTGACTGATGGAATGGAACACACCTAGCAAGAACAAACAACTTAAGTTGTGCTGGGCACAACAGGAGAGGTGAGTAAAGTCACATGCATCTAAATTTAGGACGTACCATAGAAACTAGAGTTTTTATTAAATAAAGCTAAGTAAGAACTACAGACTAACCTTAAAGTGCCCCTATGTTATTTTAAAAGCTCCCAATTTGGTTTTGGAGGTCTCCAACAACAGGATTCCATGCATCAAAGGTCAAAAAACTGTTTCACTTGCCCATCATATAGATTGCACATTACCACATTTTTCAGTGATTCTCAAATGACGAATCAGTCTCTGTAAATCCCTCCTTTCCACAAGCTACTCTGCTCTGATTGGCCAGATGGCCCAGTCTGTTGTGATTGGTCTACCGCTTATACATGTCAGAAGCCAAATGCCCATTACCAAAACTGTGCTTCAGATCTGTTCGTGATTTGTGTGAATGAAAATGCAGTTTAGCGCTCTGACAGTAGGTGGCTATTATAGAAAAGCAGAAACAGCCTTGTTACTCCAGGACACAAAACGGAGAAGAAAGGAAGTCAAACACCATTTTCAAACAGCCATTCATATTTATGTATTCACTATGGTGTTTCTCAATCAACACCCAATAAAAGAGTACAGAGAATGAGAGCCGGTTCCGGATTCTTCCTCTGCTCTTCACTGTCATTTAGCAAAACTCATGAGCACCACCAAGTCTTAGTTTGATGTAACCGCAGCGGGCTCTGTGGGCATGTGACCAAAAGCGCAAATGCTATTGGCTGGCCAGTTTTCTCTACAGTGTGAATGAAAAGAGATTAGAACCTCTCTTTTAAAAAAATCTGTCGCGTCGTGTGTCTGAACAGACGGAGTAACAGCCATTCATTCAAATTAAAATGCTTGTTTATCACCAAATATTCGTCATGGTGTGAACAGGCCTTAAATCTACATGCGCATACACAAATTTAAACTTCCAGCATTACCGTTAAGACGCTATCATTTACTATTAAACATCCTGTCCCTTCAAACACTATCTGCATCATGGAGCTGTGAATGAGCGTGTATCTCGGCAACTTCAGTAGATAAAAAGAAGTGTGCATTTACTAGATGGGGCATTCACGTGCCAAGCCAACATGTTAATACACATACACAGACAATCCCACAAACACAGACAGATATGGGGCATCCAAGCTTCAGTGTGTGTGGTTATGTAAGAACAGACAGTATTAACTAATCATACCTGCAGAGACAGCAGAATTTAAATCACTACAGGAGCTGATACAGCACTCTCACTAACACACACACAGCAGGAGGATATGGAAGAGTCAAGGCCCCGATATACTTCAAGCGAAATAAAAGAACGAACTGGTGTGATGAAAATTCAAACAAAATCAGGGCAAAACCTTCCTTTGGGGTTCATTTGCTTTCTTAGCTGTAGTTTTCTTACTGCTGTCACTTTTGTTGTGCGTTTATTTTGATCCTGAGAGGAAAGCATGCAGCACATATTTACATATTCATCTAAACGCAGCTCTCAGCAGTGTAGGCGGCGTCGAGATGCAGTATATTCCTGAAGGGATTTCAAACTTCTTTTTACCCCCAAGCAAATAACTTTGTCCTGAGTTTATCAGGGCTTTCACACACGTGCAGTGAGTCACAAGTAAAACAACTAGGCTCTAAAACTTTAGCAAAACATCAGCGACCAACACAGAGCCAAAACACAGAATACAAGTGCACACCCCTTCCGGTCCCTTAACAAATATGCCTAATTCCCTTACAATATAGTAGACGAAAAACACTATGTGAAATGAGTAGTATGTCCAAATTCACAAAAAGATCCTGGATGACCTACTTCTGCACATCCAGCGGACATTTTACTATCCCAAGAGACCATGGGAGAGGAGTTTTGAATGGCAGTGAAGCGGGAGGTCACATGACAATAACATGACGAATGTAGTACACCCAGATTACATTCATACTATACAGAACATACATTTTTGTTTTACAGTCACACAGTAAGTACTTTTTTTAAAATAAGAACCCAATCAGAGTGTATGTGATTTTGGATGCAGCATTACAAGAACGGTTTACTCAAAGAAATGAAAATGTTGTCATTTATTTACACTAAACCTGTATAACTTTTCCTTTTCATATAAACAAAAAAGTACAGTGATGTATACGGTCAAGCTCCAAAAGGACAAATAAACGTATCATACATGCATCATAACCAGAGCCATGATAGAGCCATTGTGCTGCGGGACAATGGGGAAGACACAAGAGGTCAATTTTTTGAATGGATGTCAAAGGAGAAGAGTCTTCAGTACGTGGAATAAACTGCTTTTGTGAGGAAACAGCTTATCACTTAATTGACAGCATAATGAGCATATTGTCTAATTTTTAATTGCTGTTTTATGAGAGAAGACTAGGATTAGGATTCAGCGTACAGCACTTCTCAGTCATTTCTATGATATCCGCATGGCATTATCATGGCAAATATGATCCAGGATGACCGATGTGTTTCTCCAATGGTAGAGCCATGGAGATTGATCCATAATACGCGAACGAATTGCGACGTTCGTCTGTTATAGGACAACTTATTTTGAATAAAATTAATATTTGTGTAGTGTTCAATGTTGTTATCAATAGAGATACGCGGATGGGGTATTATTTCATCCGCAACCGCATCACATAACTCATCATCCGCACCAATGTTTTTTGACCAGAAGCCGCACCCGCCCGCCATCCGCTGATTGTTTTGCGGTCTATGGACGATGCAATGCTCTGCTGATGCGGGCCGCAAGAAAGCCCTTGTCTGTTCTAGAAAGGATACAGCAAAGATATTTAATGCTAATGTATTAGGCCTACGCTGAGTTTCATTCATTTACGATGAGATGCGCTCTAGTTCAACTTCACAATGCAATGCAAGTGAACGCGGCGCATCGGAGCCTCAATGTCACGGTTATTATATTGCTTTTTATTTATTAAATACATGCAATTGGTTGATGAAACATGTATTAAAATTAAGATACAATTTGTACAAAACGAAATTTGCTTTAAAGAAAGGCTTTCTAAAAAGCAAAACTTCATTAAGTGGTAAAAACCATGTCTCCCGATTGCAAATGTTCATTGCTAATGTTTATTATTGCAAATGTTTTTCATTTGTTTAATAAATCTCATAATGATGGCACATCACTAGGCTATATCATAGCTTTTATTTCTATCTCAAATGATTGGCGGTCGGTCAAGGGGTACTTGGCAAAGAATCAAATACAGTTGGAAACGACGTAGACCATTAATAACACAGACTGTTAACATTTGTATTTAATTAGTATTTAAACATTCTCTATGATAAAAAATGTTTGTAAAAATATTTTAATAACACGGTTTTGGCGGTTATAGAGTTCTACTGACGGTGTTCAACTATAACCGTCGGTCTCACGGTTATATACTAACCGTCACACCCCTAATAATAATAATAATAATAATAATAATAATAATAAGATTTAAAGAACAATTCTGTAAAAACTTTGGAGTTTGGCAGCTCATCATTTGGAAAAATACCTACCAACTTCTATAACTACTCTATCAAACATCGTTTGTGTTCCTGGAAGAAAACTAAGTCATAAGAGTCTGGAATGACATGTGACAGACTTTTCCATATTTGACTGAACAATTCAGATCTTCAATCAAACAGATTCTTTTAAACCCTCAACTGTGTCATACAAACTCTGATACTAACAAACTCTAAGAAACTAAAAATTGAATGCAGCAAATCTTCGGGACCTGGACCATTACGGAAATTTCATGCGTGGCATTTCTGATAAAGTAATGTTTATTGCTGTATCAAAAACCAGACTGATATCAAACACGTCTCATCTCATTCTTTTTACCTTTCCTTTCTCCGGTGAAGGGGACGCAATCTTCTCTGTCTTTATGGTCCATAGCTTCCTTCTCCAGATACTGCAGGAGTTTGTCACGGTTAAAAGCACCGGTGGCCCCTTTTGTGGTCTGGTCCTTCTGCCTGAGTCCGGCTGGCAGCAGAGCATTCTGGGTAATGGATTCAGAACAGATGTACCAGTTATAGTATGAGACAGAAACTTCACAATTTTCACACCAAGTTACATCTAATTAAGCATTCACTTCTTAACCCTCTATTGCATAGCGTTGCCATATGGCAACAATTACTTTATCTTAATTTTTTTTAAAAGCTGTTATATAAAATCTATGTTTTTACAGTTAGTTGTGAAAAGGGGGCTTTAACTTTTAAGAAAATACAATTTATGAGGTCACATGACCAGGATATCCTGTTTGCCAGTCCTTTTTGCTCATGGACATTGACATGCAAACATCACTGTCTGGGGCTCCTGAAGATAGCCTTTTATTCAGAATTTTGGAAAATTTTCATCAAATAAAAAAATTAAATCAGTATCTGGGGTAAGTAAACTTTAATTTTTTAACATTAAATTCAGTTTTGATTTTATAAGTTTTTTGTAATATGCTAAAATACATTTGTTGCCATATGGCAACTATATGCAAATATGGAAACGTCCTGGTGCATTCAACCTAATGGAGTCCCATTGACTTACATAGCATGAAACTACTCTGAGACTATGTTTACAACTTTTGCTTATATTTTAAAGGTAAAAACATTAGACCTTCACAAGCTGTTGTGGTGGGGAAAAATAAAAGAGGGCCCCAAAGCTTTGTCCCGCCAGATCCTGTCCGCAGAGACCCCACAGACCACTGGCCCTTGCATGCATCTGAGAAGGGCAGATGCAAAATGCCAGGATGCAAGGGCATTGTAAGAAGCAAGTGCTCCAAGTGTTTAGTTTTCCTCTGCTTCACTGACTTTCACAAGTCATGAAGAGAATTAAATGAAATGAAACAGCAAAAAAAATGACTAAATGAAATGAAACGAATGAATAGTGTATTTCAGTGAGACAGGTTCCAGGTTCCTGGTTATTATTACCAGACATTTCAGATAACTGTTGAAATTATATAATGTTTTTACTGTATAAATGTTTGTTTAAACATTTCACTAAGTATGAGATGGATTTGTTGAGTCTTGTTTTAAATCAAATTAGTTTTTTTAATTTTTTTTTGATTTTATGGTACTTTCCACGATTGCATATTGTTGCCATATGGCAACAATTTCCCAACGACCCCCCTTTAAACTTTTTTTTCGATTTTTTTTATATATATCTGTTATTTAGCTCATGTTAAGTAATAAAAACATGCAAAACATTTTTTACAATGTCTAATTAATAATGCGTGCAATAGAGGGTTAAATAAAAACTATCATTTGCATTTGTTTCCTAATGATCATAGATCGATCTGAACACAGAATGTCAGAATTTGTGTCATTTACAGACTAATTTTTGTTTAATAGGAAAACAAACTGCTGAGATATTTTTGCTTAAGAGGAAGCTCTTGTGTTTGGGAGCAAACTTGAGCTCTGTTTATCCATAAACAAACAGACAGAGAGTTGTTTATCTTAACAGAAACTCCAGAAAGGCTGATTTACACAGTTTGGAAAATGGCTTTTTTCACCAGTTTGATAAACAACTGATTTCTCAACACTATCACAGCAGTTCAAACATATGACCACACCCATAATCACAATGACATCATTGTGAATTACATCATCACCATGTTATTGGCAATTTACCAGAAATGACAGGGTGATTGTTTGTGTCTGGTTTTTCTAAGCATGTTTGCTCTGCATACAACATCAAATTATTAAATTCCCATCTTTAGGACTGATTTTACACACATTTATTACAAGTGCTTCAAAAGGGATAGTATATTTTAAAAAAATAAAAATTCTGTCATTATTTACTCAACCTCAACATGTAGCTTTCTTCTGTGGAACATAAGATATTTTGAGAAATGTCTCAGTGTTTTTTTTTTAATCCACAAAAGATGTCAATGGTCACCAAAACTGATACCAACATTCTTCAAAATATCTTCTTTTATGTTCCACAGAAGAAGAAAAAGTCATTCAGATTTTGGGGTGATAAACATTAATAACTGATCCCTTTGTTTAAGCAGTGTAATCAAATTCTGGTATATCTCCATCCAATGCGGTAACAATGATGTAGATATTAACACAAATGCAGGGAGATATACCTCTACAAGAACTCTGAGCTCATAATTTTGCTTTTGCTAATGCCTGTGGTGCTGAAACCATCAAACAAATGTCCAAAATCAAATTAAAGTGTCATGAACTCCATCTTTATGATTTGCTATATGAAATGTGGCCATTAAAAACAAACACTTGTTCCTGTCCGGATATGAACTATGACCCACGTTGCAAGTTTTCTGCACAGAAATCAATTAATGAAGCTTGGATAGATTTTGACAAACTGTCTGAAAGGAGTGAATAAAAGTGTGTCTCACCTCTGGGTCGATCTCATCGAGAGCACTCTCCAGTTGCTTGAGCTCCTCCTCTGACAGCTTGTCCAAAATCTCATCCTCATCGATCTCCTTATACTTCTCCAGATCTTTCTTAAAAGGAAGAGCCATGATTCACACTGTCCGTCAGAGAGAAACTGTGGTCCAGTTTGATTGAGTGTCTGCAAACAGAAAAATGTGTTATTCAGGTAACTAACTAAAGAAATGTCAACAGTTTAACTAACAAGCACAGCAGGATATTCTTAACTGTTACCATGACAGAAGACCTGAGAAAGAAAACTGATTGTAAAAGACAGTAAACTAATGCAAAACAATTAATGATATTATTGACTAACTGATGAAAAATGTATTTAATAAACATGCAAACATGTCCTGCCATCAGAATAAAGGCCATTTCACATGCAATGAATTATGTACGCTAACATAGGCTATTTGTTGCTGTTAAAATCTCAGTGCTATGCAAGCTTCCAGTGTATGATTCTCCTTTAGCAAACTGTGGTAGTAGCAAACAAAAGTCGCACACTAATATTTAGTTGGAACGCCTTTAGCTTTTATTACAGAATGCATTCGTCGTTAACATTATTTCAACAACCTTATGCAACATCACAACATTTATTTCCATCAAGTGTTGAATTCATTTTTGTCCGAGATTTTGTATTGACTATGAAAGAGTGGAACCCCTGCATCTACTTCAGTACATCCTAAAGACTTTCAATGGGGTTAAGTTCAGGACTCTGTGGTGGCCAAACCTATGATCACAACTTTTTTTTTTTTTTTGTCCAGGCATTATTTTATTAACTATGGTAAACATAACATTTAACCGATTATATTACACCATAACATTTTAGTAATGAGTTCCATAAGTTTTAAATGCCTTAGTGTAAGGTGGATTAGATCATTATTGCTTTGTTCTGTCGTGTAACACCTCAAGATTTATTTTTGTACTTAATTTTCGACAATTTCCGTACACTGCACCGGAAGTTGAAGCGGCCACTAAAGAGGCTGTCACACACTGATCGTTCCATTGACTTCCATTCATACGAATGCAAATGCGGCAGACAATAACTACTTACAGACTAGCATTACATAACTAACTTAACAAACACAAACAGATTTTTCCACTAATCAATGAGAGAGAGTTTACTGAACTGATATGTGTCCTCGGTGTGATATCCGACAAATGTTCCCCATGTAAGCCTCCCTCTCATGACCTTTAACCTCAGGCTAGAGCTTAATGTTCTTAATCTCATACCCATATGGAAACACCTTGACCTTTGAACTTCACTCCCCTGCAGAACTGCACCATCTCCAAATTCATCAGCCACTTCATCAGGCTGTTTCAGTAAAGATGTGAATCATCATCATTGCTGTACTCTTGAGTGGGACACTCAGCAAAAATAGTCTTGATTTTTGGATTGCGAATTGTGATTTTACGGTTGTGGTTTTAGACAGGGAAGCCTAAATAAAGCCCTGCCAGCTCAAGTCAGCCATGATCAGACCCATAAAACGTGAGGAAATTCCAGCAACCAAAAATACCGCAGGAATAACTGATGTCATTTATTCACCAATTCATGAATAAATAGTCATTTTTGCCCATGAGTCAGAGACTAAAAACAGGGCATCCTAAAGAAAAATGAGATGTTGCCAAAGTATATAATGACAAACCCTGGGAAATGCCACAGCACAAGATTATAGTTTATTCACGGATCCTGCAATTACAGAATTTCTTCGTTTCAATTACAACTCATTTACTTGACTCTTGACTGAGTAATGAAACTATACCTAGCAGTCAACGTTGTTGAAGAGTTTAGAGTAAATGTGAAGGTTGACAAAAGCATTAAATCAGACTGTGGCATGGCAATAAAATGCTGTATTAATGTTGGATGGAGCTGTATTTAACTGGCGCTTGTGCCAAAGCCGAGAGAGAATTCAAGCTGCGCATCAATTCATCAAAGAACTAGCATGTTTTTTCATGAAGAGTTTTAAATTCAGTGCTACTATTGCATTGAGCCAAACGCAATAACAAATCACAGCAAGACTTTATGTTCAACTCAATCTAACTTATGAGTGCTTAATGGAGAAGTAAAGTAGACTTTCGCTAATACTAAGAAAATCAGTGTTAAATCCGGTAAAATACCATTGGGCTTCTCAGCAGGATTGGTTTCAGCTTATTCACCTCATCTTAAGACTGTGTTAAGACCCTCACAAGGTCAACATCCATAAATGTTAACATTAACTTTCAATTAAACAAGTAAAAGCTAAATTAAGGACATTACATACTAGCAGCAGTTGACTGAAGAGCTAATGCATTGATTTGAAGGATTCCCTACTCAATATTTTTCTTGTTACTATAGGAGACAAAGGAACAGTTGAACCAGGGGTTAATGTGGCTTAATGGCTAAATGGTGCTAAAACTGGAACAAATTCAGTATCCCTTTTGATCCTGGGCTGCCCCTTAGATCAAACCAGCCAAGATCCTTAACCACAAGCTTCTTTCCATTTCCCGAACACCTCCAAATCCAAAACGACTCAAAGTGAGGATACTCATAATTAACCAGTTAACCTTTAACCGACAGTAAGAATTTTGATAGATTAATACTCTCGGAAAAACAGTTTAAAAAGTAATTTTTCAAGAAACATTTGCTGCATGGTTAAAAAATATGCTATACATATAAAATTCAGGTTTTGAGAGAAAAAACAAACATAAGTCGCGTACAAGTCACATTTTATTAATACATTAATGTAAAATATCAGTAAATAAAGATAAATCATCAACGTAAATATCATCCTTTCACATGCGCGAAAATATGCTTAAAAAAAAAAAAAAGTGTCATTTTGTTTGGTTGACTTTTTTATTTTGATAATGAACAGGCTGAGACGCCAACTTAGCAATGCTTGAACTAATATGTTGTGTGCGCGATCACTTGAATTGTTTCCTTATAACAGCAGAAACTACTTAAAATATAATTTTGTCAAAATAAAATAAAATAAAGAAAACAACAAACCACTTTCTGCCATCTCAGTGTCCTTTCCGTGAACTTGTTCTTGGAGCGTGTCATAAATGAACCTAACTCAGCATATAAGCTAATACTCGTCATTGTACAGTTTTTTTCCCTTCAGTTTTGTTAATCTGTTAATTAAAGCCACAGTATGGAATTTTTCTCCACTAGGGGTCGCTAACCTCTTTACAATAACAAAGGCGTAGTTTGATGACGCAACACATGCTAAGAATTATGGATGTTGTCGTCAACGTCAAGCCGACCGATCTAATAATGTTTATGGATGACTGAATACATCGATGCTTTTATCATGACAGCTATCAGCTCCAAACGCGACGCGAGTCCCGCGGATATAAAAGGAATATGGACATTTCATTCTACCGAACTACACGCAAGTGCAGAATTACAACTCACAGGTCAGTTTATTAGACAAATTAAACTTGTGAGGTAACGCAGCGCTGTTTCACTTGGTCTAACATTACACTATCACACTAAACTGCATTTGAATGTGTTGAAATGTATGTGTTAGTTTGTCTATATGAGACTAGCAGTAAGCTAGATCAACATTAGAATAACATACAGATCATATTCTAACATTTTATCATTGTTGAACTATATAACATTGATTAGTTTTATGTAAATGTGCTCACCTGTTTAATAAAGTACATGTAGGAGCGGTCGAAGTCTCGGACGTGGAGCTCTTGTTTATATACTGTCTATGGGAGCGCTAGGCATCTCGAAAACACCGCGCTGATATTGATTCTCGTTTTAGTTCTCCTTTTCCAAAGTCTGCTTGCCATGGTCCGTAATGTTTGAACGAAACAACAACAGCGTGCAAATAGACATTGCGAACTCCACAGTTGTCTGCGTCTGTCGCTTTGGTTAATCAGAGGGCTCTGCTCATAGCTCTGGTTACCATGGCAGTACGAGCGGAAACCATAGGCGGAAACCAGGGACAACGCGGATATGACGCCATTGACTGCGACAAACCGGAAATAAAGAAACGTCCCGTGTCTAAAAATTTAATTAAAATTTCTCCTGGTTTAAAAGTTGTTGGAAACAGTCGGGATAATGCAAGTACACAACTAAAAAAAAAATATAACATAGATATAGTGATTTTTGCTAATTTTAAAGCAAAAAAGTTACATATTGTGCCTTTAAGTGAAATATATTTTGCGTATTTATTCCTGTGACGTTGAATCCTCACTTATCCATTCTAATTTATTTTAATTTAACATAATCTTGTTGTTTAACGGTTAATGGTTGGTTAACCATGGAAAAAACTGAACATGAACATCCCTAGTTACGCTTACGCATGTTTCAAAAGACTAGAATTTCTTTCTTTTTTTTAAGTGAGTGGAGTATGTTGTTTTACACAAGGATGCTATAAAGTCTAAGTGGTGCTTGCTAATGTACTCATTTAGTGGTGCTGAGTATTTGAACAAAGCCTCAAAACTAGATATTAAACTTTGGTACTTCTTGCGATCTGATTTTTGTCTGGAGGACAATGATAAAGCCAGAATAGAGAACTCTGGGGGTGGGATCTAGTTATGTTAGTTATTCTCTGTGATTGTTCATCAGACAAACCTCATCAACGCCTCTTAATCCGACAGACAGACAAAATACAGAGGAAGCCAGTCCTGCTCTGTAAGTGCATTACGGGACAAATCCATAATAAGGATGAAAAGACACAGGGTAAAAGGTCAGAACCATGACAGAGACGAACATCAGCGAATGTTCTGGAGCTCAGAATGACAAGACGTGTTGAGACACTTCCTCCAGATAAAAAAAAAAAAAAAGGTTTTATCGTCGATTAAAAATGGGTTCAGCTCAAATCTTGAAAATAGTTTACACAACCTTTACTAATGTTACTTTCAAAGTTACATTGTCTTTATTCATAGACAACATTTGTATTGTTTTGATGCCTATTGTTGTAGAGTTGTAGGTAACACTCTGCACGAAACCTTGCATGCGATTTATTCAAATTTATATATGCGAACGTGATATGAGATGCGATTTACTGCAATGCTTTTTTTCCCTTAGTTGGTCAGAACAAAAGTGGATGTTACTTGTTCAGATGACATTTTCCGGTGAAATTTTATACGTTAGTCATACTTCCAAAAAGTAGAGTCTGTGATTCCGAATGACAGCATCCACACCGGCGCGGTGACTGACAGCCACACATCCTCCTCAAAACATTGGATTCATCCGCGTGAAGCCGAGGCACAACCCACGTAAAAGTTGATAATGCCGCGAATAATTGCAATTGCAGATTTTGAATAGAGAGGAAAAACTACAGACTGCAGCTTGTATATATATATATATTTTACACTGTTCTCGGTTACACTTAATTTGAAGGTGTCATTATTAGACTGAACGGAACGGCAAAACATCCCACCACATATGGCCGGATGATATTGCAAACTACGTTTCTCAGCTGGACAAAGCAAACTTTACTAGCTACAAACTTTACAAACTGAGTGATCACACATTGTATTTATGCGCAGACACATTATGTTGTTTCCACACACATTCAAGATAATGTTTTTATCTGTCATGTGTATGTTGCAGTGTTTAGTAAATCTGAATGGATCTGTGTAGGCATATAATGTAGTCAGGTCAAGTTTAGGATTTGGTTTAGGATTTTTTTTTTTTTGGCATGTCCATGTAGTCCTGTTCAGTATGGCAACTTGGCATGTCTAAAATGTAGGCTAAACAAGCTCTAAAAAGCTCTTTGCTGTTGCACCATACACAATGTACACTGTATTCTGAAAAGTTTTGTTCTGTAATGTTTATTTTTCCGTGTGCTTTGATGTGCATAAATGTATGAATTATATGGACTCAGTTGGTTATTTGGTGTCCTTTTGGAGTCTCCAAGTGTCCTTTTTTTGGAAAGACATCTAAATATACCATGAAAAAAAGCTTGCAGAAAATACAGTTTTGTGAGAATCATCGTTCAATCTGAAAGTTTACTTTGCTGGATATAGTAGCATACATTTTCAGCATCATTACTCCAGTCTTCAGTGTCACGTGATCCTTCAGAAATCATTCTAAAATGCTGATTCATCAATGTCGGAAACATGCTGCTTAATAATATTTTTTTTATAACCTGTGATACTTTTTTCAGGATTCTTTGTTGAATAAAAAGTTGGGGGAAAAAGAACAGCATTTATTTTTAATATAAATCTTTTGTAACAATATAAACTACAGGTCAACATTTTGGGTCAGTAATTTTTTTCTTTCTTTTTTGGAAAGAAATTAATAGGATACTTATTCAGCAAGGATGTGTTAAATTGATTAAAAAAAAAAAAGATTTCTAAAGGATCATGTGACACTAAAGACTGGAGTAATGGCTGATGATAAATCAGCTTTGATCACAGAAATAAATTTCATTTTAAAGTATATTACAGCAGAAAACCATTATTTTAGATTGTAATATACATTTTTTTTTTCTGTAGTTTTGATCAAATAAAGGCAGACTTGATGATCATAAGAGACTTAAGAGAAACTTAAAAAAAGTGTTTCCAAACCTTTGACCGGTATTGACCACAAACTTATGGGGTATATTATTGACTTACTGGTGTCAATATTGGTTCCATATACTCAAATTAAACTCAAAATAGGAAATGTGAGGAGATCTGCTTCATTACTCTAGAAAGGGGGAAAAAAGCTCAAATTATCTGTGCTTCTGACAGTGACAACATTGAGAATCTTTTCTTTGGTTGTTTCTCATCAAGCACTTCCTCTGAGAGACAGAGACTGAGGCTTATCGAACCCAGATGGAGGGTGGGTTTTGAAATGTTTATTGTGTAAGACGTACATCTAGCTATCATTGCTTTAGACAAGTGCTCTTTAAAGTGCCATTTCAGGAAGATAAAAATTCATTACAAACAAATGTCCAGCCTAAGGAGTGTAGATAGATAGATAGACAGATAGATAGACAGATAGATAGATAGATAGATAGATAGATAGATAGATAGATAGATAGATAGATAGATAGATAGATAGATAGATACTAGACGAATTTCATAGGGCCCTGGGAGTGACCGTTTTCACTAAAAAAAGAAAGAAATGACGACATAAAAAGACTCATGAGCTCTTTAATTCATTCCTCATGTTTGTTTGGAAACAGTTTTCATTCTCACTCCTTCGTAATGCCTTTGCGGAAAGTGAACTATATTGTGTTATACTATGCATTAAATCCCATGAGTCAGTTATGTAAAACCACGCAGAGTCAAGCCCCGGGTGAAGACCACACCCGTTATAACGAGACACAAGAGCTCACATACTGTACAGCTGCGCTCGCTCTGTGCGAGACAGCTAAATAATAATAATAATAATAACGTTACACTATAAACATACAATTAAGCAAAAGCCATGACCTGCGCGATACCGCATTATCATCAGCATCAGCGCGTGCACGCTATAGCGTCTGCAATGCTTATAAACGGATCTAAATGAAGCATTCACATTATTATTATTATACTAAACAATTTACAGTATACACATATGGACAACAATACAAAACTTCATTTACGCAGCCCCTTTTTAATAACGATAAAATCGCCCGAAAGTCCTAAATTATGTATTAGGATGTAGTAATTTCAAATGTACATTATGATATTAAAATATTGTAATACAACTATGAGAAATCAGACTGAATCAAATTTGTGTGTAGTTTTTACAGTACATGCATTAACGTTAGGCTTTTTACTATGATGGGTGCCCATATCACATATGGTCTCAAGTGTTACCTTGATAAAATCAGTGAAGCATGTGTTAATTAGTTTTGATCATGTATCCGTTTCAACATATTGCGAAGTATATATAATAGGCTCAGTGTGCTATGCTTATAAGATCATTTGATAGTTTTGGATCATTGTAATATCATAAACTGTTGGCCCATCTGCTCACGCTCATACGGATATCAGCGCTCGAGCGCTTAGCCAGCTAACTCCTGAACCACACAAACCTCTACATTTATGAACTCTACCTATATGTAACCCTCACGCTGAGAGAGGACGAAACATGTTTCTTACCTTAGAAAAATTCCTGCAAGTGTTGTACCCTTTGTTGACCTATTCTTGGTCGGAAAGCAAAGAAATTCCCGCACCCGTCTTCACTGTCTCAGCCCAAGGGCGGTAACACAGGAAACCAGACACTAGAATTGCTCTGATGATTGACATTCACAACAGCTAATCGGAATGTAAGACCCCGCCCATAAAGCATTGTTCCCGCCTACCAGAAGCACGCAACCAATCAGAGATTGTAGAGTTCTAGAGGTACAAAGGAGCTTGGAATATGAAGTCCACTGATGGCGTCATTGTTTTTGCGCCATTGTGTCGCTATTTAAATTGAATAATTGAATTATTATTGAGTATTTCATTATTTATTTAAATTATTTTCATTATATTGTACAGATTTTTATTTATTTATTTATTATTAATTAGTAAACATTAGAAGGTAGGCTATTATTGTTATTAAATGAGAATTTCTCAGGTGGGCTCAAGTTCAGATAAATCAATCTTTTTTTCTTTTCTTTTTTGAGTATGCAATCCTTTTTTAACGATTGAAACATCCAGATCATTCCTTTACAAAGAATAAGATACTTGTGAAGACCTGTAGTCAAACTGGTAAGTTCAGTGCACACACTGCTGAATGGCGTGTCACATGACATGATCCACCTGAAATAAAATGTCCTCTTTGTTTGTAACATAAACCAAACATTTGTAAGCTGATTACTCAAAAAAAGTCGCTTCAACTTGAGCCCTGGAACAAATTCATCTTAGACTTACTATTTCAGTTAAAATCCAGAGATATCATAGCACATGCCATATGTAACTTATTTAGCATGTAAATGAACAAGTGGGGCATTACTAGATCACTAGTCCTAATGGCTTGCTAACATTTAATTTAATATTCAACAATATTATTGATTATTGAGAACTGAACTGAGCTGGGGCCTGTTTCAGAAAGGAGGTTCAACCAACTCTGAGTTGAAACTTGAAATCTGAGTTGACTTACCCTGAGATGGGAAACTCTGAGTTTTTGGTTTCAGAACAGCTGAAATGAGTTAGTTCAATCAACTCTGAGTTGACTGACTCTGAGTTAAGCGCCTGCACCACAACTATAAAAAGCCATTATCAATGGAGCGCAGATATTATGAGTCATCATGGCAGCGCCAGACAAAAAGAGGTCTGCATATTTCTCACCAGCAGAACTGGATGAGCTTCTGAAAGCATATGGAGAGTACGAACACATATTATTATTATTATTTTTTAAATATCGGCTGCAGCAGCGAAGGACAGAGAGTTAGCTAGGGAGAAAATAGTTGCTCGAGTCAATACGTAAGTTTACATTTTAATTACTGTTATACAGTGTTGGGTGTAATTAATTACCAAGTAATCTAAATACTGTAATTTAATTAAAGGGATTACTCTTAATTCTTCTGTAATTTAAAGTAAAATCTGATGTAATTGCATTAGACTATAGAACAATTCTGTATAGGCTATTTAACATACATTTTTAAAAGGTATATTTTTAATGTAACCTTCTCCCTCTACACACTTTGGTCAATTCAAGAATAATTCATGCAATATATTGTTTATTTGAAAGCATTAAAAGTGCAGAGACTCTTTGTATTGTTCAAGTGGTTGAGGTTGATATGGGATTTCTAAAGATAGTCATTATTACATTAATCTAATTACACTGTTGAAGATGTCATTTGTAGTTAGTAATACAAGTAACTTATCCAACTGTTATAATATCAGAGGTGAAACTGGAAGAACAGTGTGTTATTCATCCTAATTTTAATTTTCATGTAGGGGCAATCCTGCAGGTATAAAAATAACATGGCAGCAGCTAAAAATTAAATATGAAAACATAATTCAATCAAGTAAGGCTTGAGCATATCATGGGTGTATGCTACCTGACTTTACAAACATTTTACATATTAAAAATAATGAAAAAAAATGATATTTCCATTTATTTAACTTTGGGTTGGGTTTTTGTTGGTCCCAACATATTCTGATGGTAATATCTGTCTTTTGGAGCCTCCTGTCCCAACAGAACCCCAGGCAGTTGTAAGTAGCAATACACCAGAAATTATGACAAATAGTGTTATAAAGTGTACTCGACCAAATGCTCATCTGGACGATGGGGATAAAGAGTTTCTGCTGCCACAGAGAGGCCTACAGAGGTAATGTTGATATTATGTGTCAACACATCAAACAAACTACACATTCAGATTTTTTCACATTTTTATGTGGAGTAGCCTATAGAATCTAAGTTTAAATCTAAGTATAAACAGGTATTCTTATCTCTACCCCGCCCAGAGTGTGGAAGAACAGCAGGAGGACGGTCCATCAACTTCTGCTGCACAGATGAACACAGTTCAGTGATTTCCAGTAAATGCCACAGTTTAATTCTGTAGAATTTGTTTAGAACTACATGTAACTCTAATCTACTACTATATTTTCAGTTGCCAGTTAAGAAGTTTTTATAGACTTAAAAAAAAAAACTGCAGTAAAATAGCAATATTTTATTTATTAATAAAAGATTAATTTTATTAATAAAAATGTACTGAAAGAATGAATGAGGTGTTTAAACACCACTTCTTCTTTAAAAAAGGGGAGGAGACCGAAAGAAACTCTGGGTTTACCGAAGAAAACCTGCTCCCGACCAGGTTAGGTTCACAGAGTAAGTTACCATGGTAACTGACTCTGAGTATAAGTTACCTCTCTTTCAGAAATGGGCTTGACTTACTCTGCTTTCTCAGGTTTAACATACCTCCCATTCTGAAACAGAAAACCCAGAGTTTCCCTCATTTCAGGGTTAACATACTCAGAGTTTTCACTTAACCTCCTTTCTGAAACAGGCCCCTGGACGATGACATCATGGTTTTCTCCAGAGTGGCTATATATAACTTTTTTACAACAAAAATGAAACATCACTGAACTTACTTAAGCTGGACTGTGACGCTATTTTCTTCTGGAGACACACTCTGTTGCATTATTTTCTTGTTATCACCGTAAAGCTGCTTTGATGGAATCTGTATTGTAAAAAGCGCTATATAAATAAAGGTTACTTGACTTGACTTGACTTGACTAGTCACTCTCGCATAACCAGACCTTCAGATTGACTCCATCGCTGCTTTCATTGGCCGAGGACCGCTGACATGTAAAGCAACCAAGTTTGTTTTGTTCAGCATCATGTTTAGATGAATGCAAATGTTCTTACAAAAACAGACCGGCGTATAAAACTCTTGGACGTATTTTAAAAAGTCTATGCTGCGAACTTCACAATCGCATACTTTTGAAAATCCAGCATTTAGTTGATCCTGATAAGCACTCATTGTCACAGTTGTAAACATGATGGCTTTGTTCCTCCATGAGGGGGTTTGGCGGCTGCCAACTTGACACTTTTCACACGCTCTCACGCCACACATCAATTTTCTCACGCACAGAAAAATTGCGGAGCAAAGAGGTACTTTTAATATTAAACTAATTCTCAGCTCTTAGATTCCGTCAATTTTATTACGAAATTCAGACAAAAATACGTTTGGCGCTTGTAAATGTGACGTGACAGACCGCTGAGCGCCTCAGTTCAAGTGCACGTGAACCGATCATCTGTTACTTTTTTATTTAAAGATGCAGGACAACTTACCGAAAGTATACATAATATCGACCAATTAGTGTTTTTCAACCACGGAAAGAGGTCAATATAACAGCAGGAGAACAATTATGTCACATAACGTTACATTTACCTCAGGAAAGCCATTTAATGAATAGAAAAAATAGCTAGAGAGGAGATTTTGCTGAGCACTATATTACATATTTATTATATTTTTACTTATGTCATTAAATAATTGTTATTATAACAAAAACTGCATTATATTTAATTTAATTTGTTATTTTTAACCTTTAATAATACCAGCAGACTGGGCCCTCTATGTGCATTAGGTGAGATTATTTTTTTTAAATAAAATTTAAAATAAACATGTAGTATCCAAATTAGTCAATATTGAATCAAAATCGAAATCAAATCACAAGAATGGAATTGAAATCGTGAAATTTTTGTCAAGCAATAATAAAAACTGTATCCTAGTCATTGTACAATGTAAACATTGTAACATGTTGTCACTAAACTTCATAAAATTCTATTTAGTTACCAAATGTTTTGACAATCACAATTACACTTATTGTGATGCAATATTTGTTTTTACATACCCCCCCCCCCCCCCCCAAAAATCTCACTCCAAGCTAAACTCAAAAGTTGTCAGCCCTGCGTCACACACACATCTCCCAGAAATCCTGTAAAATTCAACAAATGACGACTTCGAAACTCCTGAAGTGTTTCCAGTTAAGTGTGTCATTATGCATCAGACGTTCAACCAATGTTGGCGTTACGTCTGAGGCTGTGGTTAGGTCTCTGGCATTAGTGCAGTCATTGCTTATAGAGTCAATGTAGTGTTTACCTTCATTATCTACTCTTCAGCACAAATAACCACAAAAACTTTACAACATTACAGAAACTGTTTTAAATGTCAAACAGCATTAAACACTAACAGGTCTTTCACTAAAAAAAACCCAAAACAAACAAACAAAATAACACTTAATTTAAACATTTATTCAGACCTATCCAAAGCATGCTGGGAACTAATAATCCACTACCCAATTTCCAAAGTTATCAAGACAATTTCATTAAGTTACTACAACTTAAAGGTGCTAAGTGATGGGTGACGTCACTTCTTGTTGACGTTTAAAGTATTGTCAAACAAAACAGAGGCTAGCTAGACCCTCCTTCCTCCTCATCCGCGAACTACCCCCCCAAACCCCACCCCCAAATCCTTCTTGTCGGTTATTGGCTGGAACAGTTTGTTATGTTTCGTGGTGCGGATTAGCCCAGTTTGTTTTTCTTGCCGTTTGTGGAGGGTGTCTACAGAGATCGCGTTTTTTTTACAGTGTGTTCAGGGGACAGGCAGCCAGCGGATGGTGAGGAGATGTTTGCTCTATGTGACAAAAAATGTTTTGGCCTAAAAAATATGTGACATCGCTTAGAGCACCTTTAATTTTGAATTAAATTTGAGTTTAAATTACAGACACACAATATTAAGTTAATGCAATGATCAACATTATTATTTCAAAAGAACTCAAAGTAATGTTTGCAACCTAAAAGGTTTAATTAAATCAATAAATTAGAATTTTTAACTTGCAACCCTGCATTTATTTAAGCTGTGGTAACAGGTCCCCTTAATTATATTCTAGAGTGGAAGAAGTACCCTGATGATTCCCCTCAGGAAGCACCTGCTGTCCATTTCCAACAACAAACACTTGTGTCCTCCCACTCTCTGGGAAATAAGTGGAATTATAAAACACTGTGCTGCCCCCTTTACTCACTTTCCTCAGTAAGCAATTGTATATGATGTCAGGTCTTCATTGTGGGGACATTTTTTTCCTATGTTTAGGCATGTTTTTCTTTTGTTTTCAAATAATCACATTAAATCATCTTTAATTATTCGGTTTCAGTCTAACTGATGATTGCTTAATGTTAACAAATAGTAAATTGCAAATCACTCAAATAAAGATTTGAATCTTTGTCAGGACCGAGATATGAATTAGGCTGTGTGGGCCGAACACAGGAAATGGTGCAGAAACGAGTGCACAGTCAGGGAGAACTCTTAAAATGTCTAAATATTGTTAATAAGTCCAAAAAGTAAATCCAAGACAATCCATAAAGTAATTTCAAACTGTAACTCCAGATTGTTCACACAACACATAAAACACAGAGGAACAGAGCAAATTGAATACCCTGACTGGAAACAAGTCAGGAGAAAACAGGATACAATGGTGGAAAAATTGAAAGTGAAAAACAATGAGGACCTCTAGTGGTCAAAACAAAACAATGACACATGATACAATGGTGGAAAAAATGAACATGAAACACAATGAGGACCTCTAGTGGTCAAAACAAGTCCAAAGTCCTGACAAACTGTGTTTACACGTCCCAAATTTTGTAAAAGGGTTGCAAAAATTGCAAATATCATAGAAAATAAATAGAAAATACAACTTAAAGCTTTATGATCGTCTTTCTCCTTTCCACCAGATGGCACAAGTAAATCAATTTGAACGGTTTACAAAGTATTGTTCAGCACTCACTTCAGAGAATCTACAAACATCAAGTAAGCTTATATACAGTAGCCTACCGTTCAAAAGTTTGGGGTTGGTGAGATTTTTTTTTTAATGTTTCTGAAAGAAGTCTCTTTACTCTCCAAGGCTGCAATTATTTGATTAAAAACACAGTAAAAACAGCAATATTGTGAAATATTATTACAATTGAAATGAATGTGTTCTATTTTAAAATATTTTAAAATGTAATTTATTCTTGTAATGACAAAGCAGAATTTTCCGCAGCTATTTCAGAAGTCACTTTTGATCAATTTAATGCTTCCTTGCTGAATAAAAGTAATTATTTCTTTAAACAAAAAAACGTACTGAGCTCAAACTTTTGAACAGTATATTTACAATATTTAAGAATTTTCCACAAAATGTTTATAAAAAAAATCTAAATCCATCAAATAATGAAATTCTATGCAGAAAACAACAACAACAATAATAAAAGGAATATTAATAAAGAAATCTTTTACTGTCCAAATGGTTAAAATTCTGTGGTTGACTTTTTACACCTACTCCATAATATTAACTTCAGTATTCAATTAAATTCAGTGTTGAATGTTATTTTTTTCCCTTAATCTTGCCTTGATGACTCTGTAATCAGTGTTAAGGAAAGTTACTTTTAAAAGTAATTTATTAGAATATTGCATATTTTATTGAATTACTATCTAAAAAAAAAAAAAAGGGTAACTAATTGTGTTACTTAGTTACTTTTTATGGAAAGTAATGTTACATTACTTTTGCATTACTTTTTTCTTTCCTGGGCTGGGCTTTTTGTTTTTAAACAAAAAATAAATTAAAACCAACATTCTTTTTTTTGGAAAATATAAAGGCCCTTTCACACCAAAATTGAAATGAATCTGAGGAAATGCAAATTGCTGAGGCTGAAGGAAATGCACATTTACATCTGTACAGTAGACAGAGGGTGCAGCTTTTCAGCTGTGCTGCCATTCTCGATTGCAGAAGAATAGGATGCAGGAGAAAGTTCAACACTCTTAATTCAGCAATTAAAAAAATTTAAAAGTAATGTGTTACTTTACTAATTAAGCTAACTAGCACACACAAAGAATCTAGGTGAACACACACAAGCATAGAACAGACACAGAACCAAACCAAAACAGGAATAAACATACACTCACGTTATTTGTAATGGGTTACCCCCAAGACTATCCTTTTTTCACACTGTATGTAAAGGCACCTTTACTCATATAGCACTTTATCCAATACAGATTGTTTCAAAGCAGCTTTACAGTGATAACAGGAAAATGATTAAGGAATGCAAACAGTCCATTTCGGATGTACAGCAGCTCTAAAATAAAATGGTGTCATTGTTCAGCTGAAGTCAGTTCAGAGTTGATTCAGTTCCGTTGTACAGATCATCAATTATTAAATTAGTTAATTTAATCTATAAAGCAGTTCTGCAGAAAAACTGAAAAAAAAAAAGAAGAAAAAAACTAAATGAGGTTGTTTTTTTTACATCAATGAATCAATTTAGTAGAACTTTAGATTTTGATTTTATTGTACATAAGCATATTAATTTGAACCCTACTTGGTTAAATACTTTGAGTTCTGGTTTACAGTGTACACAAGTAACGAGGACAATGTAACGTCATCTGTAAAATTAGCTCTGTTTTTGCTAAAAATTAGTTGCTTATCTTTGCAATGATAATTAATTTGCTTTATGTAATTTGTTTAATGTCACACAGTACAGTTCGCTACACTTCAATGCAGTGTGGTAAGGGCCAGATGAGGAAATCACTGAAATGGATCACTGCATGTAAGAGGCTTTTGTCTATAAAAAATATCTCCATGGCTTTTACTTTATTAAAAGGGCTTTTATTTTATAAAGTGTTACCAGAGTTTTGTTCAAAAGTTCATAATCACTGCATGTACGAGGCTTTTGTCTATATAAAATATCTCCAGGGCTTTTACTTTATTAAAAGGGCTTTTATTTTATAAAGTGTTACCGGAGATTTGGGTTTACAAACCTTCAACCGGATGTTGATCGTTATTTACAGCCGGTGAGAATGGCGGACATGGACGAGCTTTTCGGTAGTGATGGCGATAGTGACAATGAGCAACGAGGTAGTTTTTACACTTGCATTATTGCATTAATCATTGAAAATGTGTTTCATTTATGTGTTAAGTATATTTATCTCAGCAGAGCTCTCGTTTAGCGATATGTGCAGACAGTTGTAAGACGGTCATTGCTTCAGCACTGCCGACAGTTTTGATCACATTTGATCGGTATGGTCAGACTCAGATCAGGTATTATCTTCACAAAATTAACCAAAGATATCGCCCACACTTAGAAGTATTTGAAAATTTTATAATCTATTTAAAAAAAAAAAAAGTAGTAGTCTTTCCAAATACGTCTATTTTCTATAATATTTATTATACATTTTTTAAATATAAATTATAATAGGGTAGATGGACATTTCTTCCCCGTCAAAATATTTATTATAAATGCATAAACAAGTGCAAAAATTTGACTTTAATAAACCTCTATCACGATGTGCATGTTGCTTAATTTTTTTGCCTTTAGAAATTAAATGTCATGATCATTATACAACTGTCCTGATAACATATATATAAACCTGCTTCACTGTTTATAATTAATATTTTTGAAAAACTTATTCTTTTCAAATCAAAGTTATAATGGTCCAACCAATTGCAGAAAAAAATGTAACAATGTCAGAGAAGTCCCCTCATATGATCTCCCGTCAAGATAAATCTCAAAAACTCTATCTTTAAATATCAAATAATTTAATGTAATATAATAATTTGTATGACAGGGCAAGCTTAGTTCAGGTTTTAAAATGTCATGTGGTGCAACTTCCCAAAATCTCAAAAATATTTATTAATTCATGATATTTGTAATAAAAAAAACCTATTCTTTAATTGAAGACAGTCTTATGGCATGGACAAATTAATTAAAATGAATAAACAGTTACTAGTTGTACAATTGTATAGTTGTTAAATTGGGAAAAATTCCTCATTATGTAGCTCTTTTTGGCATGTGAAATGTTTCTGAAGGACTTGTTTATGGTCCGTGTTCCATATTGAAGATGTAAGTCAGTTTGGATAAAAGCATATCCTAAATGACAAGTTAATAAATTGTTATAAAATTGTAATAAAAATGTTTTGATGTGTTTCTTCCAGCATCCGCCTCTGGTTCTGGCTCTGGCTCTGGCTCTGAATCGGAGCATGAGAGACCCAGATCTGCCAGCAATGCTTCTGGCAGCGAGAGCGACAGGGATCATGACGAAGATGAGGATGAAGATGGGGGAAAGCCAAGCAATAAAGAGCTGTTTGGAGACGACAGCGAAGATGAGCGCGGGAGCCAGCACAGCGGCAGCCAGCGCAGCGGCAGCCCGTCAGAGCGATCAGGCAACCAATCAGAGGCGAGCATGCGTTCGGACAACGAGCACAGCGGGTCAGAGGGCCATCACGAGGAGGACGACGATGATGATGACAGGGGCCACAGGTCAGATGTAGGGAGTCCAGTCTCAGGAGCAGGAAGCCACAGGTCTGACAGAGGAAGTGCAAGTCCAGTGTCAGAGGCGGGCAGCCCACGCTCAGAAGCTGGAAGCGGTCATTCAGACCCTGGGACACCTCATTCAGATGGAGAGGGGTCCGGGAAAGATGTCCATTCCGGAGATGAGAAGTGGGGCGGGGATGGAAAAAGTGACCAATCAGAGGACGAGGACAAACCACAGCACTCGGATGATGAAAGGGACCATTCTGATGATGAAAGGGAAAGACAAAAATCAGGTGTGGTATATTCGCGATGTGATTTTTTATTATTATTTTTTTCAAACGCGTTCAACACAAACTCCGCCCCGAAGCTGGATTTTATTTATCATTTAAATCACAGTGCATAATGTTATAACTTATACTAATGCTGCCTTCACGTGCTATCGGACATTTCCTACTTCCCACTTCTGAAGTCATGATTACGAGCTTGTCGCATTCAAGTGCTTTGTTGTCAGAAAGAACAGGAACCATGAAGGACACCAGGTTTATTATTGCCAATTTATTGGGAAAATTTGATAAAAGCCAAAATGATATTTAGCATCCCATATTCATTGTCAACAACATAACCACGCTATCTACAATATAGTCAGCTTTTTGACGAATCGGTCAAATACAGGCTATTTTTGCTGTGTATAATACATACAATACGCTTCAAATGATTATAAATGCAATAGCAATCGTTCTCCCCTCCGCCATGTTTACTTCCCCAGTGGTAAATACGACTCGGTATAATGATAATGTCACACAATTTTTTTTGTTCGTTTTTGCCTTGATGACATATCTAAATTAAACGATGGTGGGATTAAAGCGTTTACATGCTTATTTTTTCCTTTTGATCAGATTTAGGGCTGCACAATATATCGAAATTATCTAAATATTGCAAATGTATATATCGTGATATGCATATCGCAACAGCTTGCAATAACTGGGGTCATGAACAAAAGACAAAGAGAAAATCACTCACTGCTCTTGGCTGAATAACTTTTGTAGCTTTAATAAGAATCAGTATATGTTTAATTCATACAGTGAAAACTACGCAGTGTTTTATTTTTAAATTTGATTAATCAGTTTCTGTTGTTAAATAAACCTAACGAAACCCTAAACCCCATGGTTTACACTGATGTTAAAATAACGCTTCTTATGCTACAGTAAAACACTGATGTTCACTTTCAAGAAGTTGTAGGGATGTTTTCTTGTCACAAAAAGAATGTGAAACACGTATATAGGCTATATAATATTTTAAATATATTTTAAAGATAATTTAAGTTTATTTTACACACTTTAAGCATTATCGTATCGAATATCGCATTATTTAATGAGTTATCGCATATCGCATTTTTCTTCAATATCGTGCAGCCCTAATCAGATTATTTCAGGTCTACACCACCCCTTTAAATTTGATTGACATTTAATTTGGATCAAACTCAATTGAATGGAGGTGTTTATGTGAAACCTTTTCAATCCGACTGAGCAATCAATATGATTAATAACCGCTCATTTGGATGCATGTAAACGTAGCTATTGTATTTGTGTCAAAAACGAAAGTTTTAGTTTTCATCTGATATTATTAACATGTTTATTCTAACAAATCTTTCTGTTTGTGATGATTCCTTTCAGAGTCTATCAAGGGCAGTGACAGCGAAGAGGATTTCACACGCAAGAAAAAGAAAAAAATCGCTTCAGACTCTGACTCGGATTCTGACCGTGATTCACAGAGGGGTGAGTGACACACACTTGCTGTGATGAAACGCAGCGTCATACACACAGCAGCTCTGTTCAAATCTGTGTTTGTGTGCGTGTAGGTAAGAAGCCCGCAGCGAATGATCTGTTTGGGGAAGCAGATGATATTTCATCAGACAGCGACGCAGAGAAACCTCTCACACCTGGGCAACCAATGGTGAGACATGTACACGCACAACATCAGAATAAATGAATCTGCTGAGTAACTAACTATATATTTTATATTCTCAAGCAAAGCTACCTTTCTTAGGGGGTTTGAAATATGTGACCCTGGACCACAAAACCAGTCACAAGGGTACATTTTTTGGAAAGTGAGATTAAACTGAATGAATAAGCTTTCCATTGATGTATGGTTTGTTAGGATAGGACAATATTTGGCCGAGATGCAACTATTTGTAAATCTGGAATCTGAGGGTGCAAAAAAATCGAAACATTGAGAAAATCTCCTTTAAAGTTGTCCATTTATTTTCACGATTGTGCAGCATTCACTCACAAAAATATATATTTTTTTACGGTAGGAAATTTACAAAATATCTTCATGGAACATGATCTTTACTTTGGCATAAAAGAAAAATGTATAATTTTGACCCATACAATGTATTGTTGGCTATTGCCACAAATATACCCGTGCTACTTATGACTGGTTTTGTGGTCCAGGGTCACATATAATTAAATGGAAGTTGTGATAGGCTTTTCTTCACTGTCGTGATGTACATATCCGAGTGGAACGGCTTCACGAACAAGAAAAAATGCAGGGTGATTATTTTGGTCTATATTGAAATCACGATTATTTAACACAATTATTGGTGGAGGATATGATCAAAGTCTTATTTCATGATATGAGTAATTGTAAATTAATTACATTTAATTCTAGCAAAAAACTAGTACTAGGTTAATTAATGTAAGTAAAAAGTCCACAAAACAGTTACAGAAGACAGGTAAACAGTCAGCAATACAATAAGAACAAAGAAACTAATTGCAAACAAAACTGACAAAAGATACAAATGAAATAAACAGTGCTTTGTTCTTCAGGAAGATGTACTAACAGTGTTCTAACAAATTAAGATGACCACAAATATTACTATTGTAATTTTACTGATGTTCTCTAAAATAAATACATGTATGTATTTTATTTATTCATTCATTCATGTATTTATTTAGTTTACTGCACAATAGTATTATTACTATTGTAATATATTTCTTTATTGATTTTTATAATTTAATGAAAAAATTGTATTAAAAAAAATACTTGCTGCATCTTGTCATCTTTCTCACCCATGAAAAGCTTTCATTCCTATTTCTTGCTCTTAAAAGAGTCATAATTTAGATTTACACCATATTCACCCTCTCTAACACCTAGAATTAAACGGGTTGTTATATTTTACTGTATTTTCAGTAGGTAATACTTTATTTTATGGTGACGTAATTACACGTTAGTATGCACTTGCTATACTAATAACAGTAAATTATGCATAATTTCAAGTAACTAATCCTAACCCTATAGTATAGTAAATATTACTCTCTACTTATTTGTGTAATTACACTGTAACAATATCACCTTCAAATAAACTGTAACCCTTCAATTATGCAAATTACTAATCAATTGAATTAATCTGAACTGAATACATAGGATGGTGAGGACGGTCTGGAGGGAGATCATCCCGAGGAGGAGCCGGCTCCAGAGACGAGGATCGAAGTGGAGATTCCCAAAGTCAGCACAGATCTGGGCAGTGAGCTCTACTTTGTCAAGTTGCCCAACTTTCTCAGTGTGGAGCCCAGGTGTGTGAATGTCTCCTGGAGAACTGAAGGAGTTTCTAAATGCTCCATCCTAACAATCCCAGTCAGTCAGCAGTTTGTCTCCTCTCTCACTGTCTCTCCACAGGCCGTTTGACCCTCAATACTATGAGGATGAGTTTGAGGATGAGGAGATGTTGGATGAGGAAGGACGGACCCGTCTCAAGCTGAAGGTGGAGAACACCATCAGGTGGCGCTCTAGGCGCGATGAGGAAGGCATCGAAGTCAAGGAGAGCAACGCAAGGATTGTTAAATGGTCAGACGGCAGGTGAGGAGATGCGTGCAGAATTCGGTGCTGGAAAACTGCACAGAATCATTTCAGCAGATGCTGATTATCGCTCGGATGATAAAATTCAGCAGAAATCTGGAAATCAGCGTCGCTTTTTCTCGTTCTGCAGCATGTCTCTGCACCTGGGGAATGAGGTGTTTGATGTGTATAAAGCTCCACTGCAGGGTGACCACAACCACCTGTTCATCCGCCAGGGCACAGGACTGCAGGGTCAGGCTGTGTTCAAGACCAAACTCACCTTCAGGTGCGTCACACACACTCACACACACACACGCACGTTATGGGCTGCATCTGAAAGCTTAAAGGGATAGTTCACTTTGAAATTCAATTTTGGTATGTTTTAGCTTACCTGAAGGGCATCCAAGATGTAGGTGTCTTTTTTTCCGCAGTAGTTTCAATTTTGATATTTTTAGGTCAAACCGTTCTTGTCTGTTAGTCATTTCATGCAGGTATATGGATACTGACTCAAAGAGCTTGCACAAAGTCCAAAATAAAACAGTTCCCCATCGTCCAAATTAAACAATTCCCCATCGTAAGTACACATTGATGGCCTAAGACACGAAACGAGCGGTTTGTGTGAGAAAACGAACAGTATTTATATCGTTTTTAGCTCTTATAACACAGCCGCGTCCAAATGATCTGAGGGCTCGGCGGGTATATATATATACACTAGATGTCGCCTTGGTTACTGCAGTTCATTGGAACGAAACCGTAGCCAAGCGACATCTAGTGTATATATCTATACCCGCCCTTGGGCAGGTATAGAAATATACACTAGATGTCGCCTTCGCTACTGCAGTTCATTGGAACGGAACCGTAGCCAAGGCGACATCTAGTGTATATATCTATACCCGCCGAGCCCTCAGATCATTTGGACGCGGCTGTGTTATAAGAGCTAAAAACGATATAAATACTGTTCGTTTTCTCACACAAACCGCTCGTTTCGTGTCTTAGGCCATCAATGTGTACTTACGATGGGGAATTGTTTAATTTGGACGATGGGGAACTGTTTTATTTTGGACTTTGTGCAAGCTCTTTGAGTCAGTATCCATATACCTGCATGAAATGACTAACAGACAAGAACGGTTTGACCTAAAAATATCAAAATTGAAACTACTGCGGAAAAAAAGACACCTACATCTTGGATGCCCTTCAGGTAAGCTAAAACATACCAAAATTTTATTTCAAAGTGAACTATCCCTTTAATGACTTTGCAGGCGCATGAAAGACGGTACCTCACTAAACTAATTTCGGACAGACTTCTGAGGCAGCATAGCGGTTTAATGATCTACTACAACAAAATAAAGAGAGCGTACCGATAAGTAAACAAATGTATAATTTCTACTAATTTCTTGCAATGAAATGACAAGGTTTGTCAAAAATGGACATTTACATACAAACTGACCACCAACCGCAACTTTCCGACACCATATTTCTGTTATGGAATGAAACGCACTGGATTATGGGATATCAAAGGCAGCGAGGAATACATCAAATAATGATATTTCAGTCCGTGTCTTGTTGCCTTCCTGCTTGCAGTGGCAGCATTTTTCAGCTTTCGGACACAGCCATAGTATTGGTAGTGATGATATATCACTGGTTGGACGCTAGGTGGTGCTATTGGGTAATTTTTGCTAACCAGTGCTACAGGATCACATGTTTTTGTAGGCCACAACCTGGACACAAGTTAGCACTTTAGCACTTACAGGTTTCAAGTCCTCATCGTCCTTTAGTGACAGTTTCACTCACTGTCATAAGCAGGTATTGTTTGTTACCATGATAACCGCATGCATCTGCATTGAATTTACATTTTGTGTATGAAAAGTACCTCTACACACGAGAGGAGGCTGCATGATGGCAAAAAAATAAAAACCTATACATTTAGTGCTATTCTACTTATTATGGTATTTGATATAGGAACTGTTGTTGTTTTCAAGTAAGTTTCAATCATGATGTTCCTCCATTTAAGCCAGTATAAAATTTCATACTGGAGTCATCTCTCAAATGATATAACCAGTACTGCAAGCATATATACATTTAATAAATGTATTTAATCTTATTTTACTCTTATTTATTTATTTTTCAATTCAAGTTTGAGTATAGTGCCTGAAAACAAAGCTGTTGTGACTCCAAACGCCCTCATCGTTCATTTTAAAAGAACAAATATCCTATGCTCAAGTAATATGCATTTGTATTAATTCTAAAATTAAAAATGTTGTTTAAAATAGTTGTAGATTAATTAAAGCTTATCACCCTTCAGGATGCCTGTATGTGTATTTCTGCACGTAGCTGACATGTATGTGTGTTTGTAGACCTCACTCCACAGACAGTGCCACACACAGGAAAATGACCCTCTCTCTTGCTGACCGCTGCTCAAAGACACAGAAGATCCGAATTCTGCCCATGGCTGGCAGAGACCCAGAGTCCCAGAGAAATGAGATGATCAAGGTAAAACACACACACACACACACACAAACTTGAACTCGGCAAAGAGATTTGAGTTTAGACAAGACTGATGAAAAAAATTCATGTCAACACAGAAATGCTGTGTTTTCAGAGGGAGGTTATATCACAACGTGTATCCTCCTTAATAAAAAGCTCTTCTTTCTGAAACCCTGGAGTTTTAGGAGGAAACGAGGTCATAGAACTGTCCTCCTAGGGAGTTTAAGCATTATGTTTTGAATCTTAAGGCCCCGATACACTTAAAGCGAAATCGAAGAACAAACTGGTGTGATGTCATTTCAAACAAAATCAGGCCAAAACGAAGTTCGTTTTTTTGTTTTTTTTTCGGGAGTTCGAAACAGCTTCTCTGACTTTCCGGAAAAGTTTGCTCTGGCTGGTAAACACCATCGAACTACCATTGGTCGGTGGCGATGATTTAATAGGAAGGTGTGGCTCTGAAGCTCCGCCTTTTTTGACGTGGAAATCTTCTCCGGTCCATTTCTTCTGTTCCGTCCCTCGAGGTCGGACGCCGGCGAGTAGAAACAGGAACACACTGGAGAGTCGCTTTATAGTAGAAACTGAAGTTGTAATTGTCAATTCTAATTGACACTGACATGTTTGTTTTTTCATGTTTAATGCTGTAAAGCAGAGTCCTGCACTGGTCCTGTTTGGTAAACCTGCACCTGCCCCGCCCCCGCATTACTTAAAGTCCCCCTGTAATAAATCACCAAAATTACATTTTTAAAAGTTTTCCTTAAAAAATGATTTCTTCGTGCCTTAAAATAGCTTGAATGTAACTCCACACCTTTGCCTCATTTATTATACGCGGTTCTATGAATATTCAAATTAGCCCCGCCTCCACTCACTCGCACCAGTTCAGAGACCCACTCATTGATGATCACACGTTAATGTGATTGGTTACAATTGTGATTTGATTATTTTGTGACATCAGAAACTTCGATTTCAAACCGTGGTTTTGAGCTTGTCTTTGGTTCACTGCAGTTTTAAGGAGAAAATACTTGTGTTGAGTTATGAATTTGTACATGGTTTGTCTTAAAGCATATTAAAAACACCACATAGACATATAAACAACATTAAAAGCTTGATTTTCACCACAGGGGGACTTTAACAGAACACCCGAGCTGTTATCCGACAGCAGTCAATTAATTCAAGTTTTATTGAAAGCAATCAAACCAACATTAGGCATTCTGAGTTGATGCATTTAAGAAAAATAGAATGGTAATAATCCGTAACAGTATAAAACTTTTGTTAACAATCTGCCCATACAGGCTATTTTGAACAAATGTGCATAAATCACAGATGCTGAGATGTCTCCATAAAGGAAAAGAACATTATAGCAAAATATGAGCCTTTACTGTCATATAAATATCGGGGATATTTTAGCGTTTTCAAACTGCATTTAAATGCGGTTGTCTCTCCTGAAACTCTGCAGTGTATATGTGGCCGTTGAAAAACATGAAAAAAACAATTTTTATTAAAAAAAATTATAATTATATACAGAAAGCGAGCAAAGAGCGTTCCACTTATGACTGAAATCTGTCAATCACTTTAGTTGCAGCGACAATGCTAGAATGCTGCAATTCTCGTTGTAATGTGAAACCTTTGACTGTCTTCTGACTACAGAACGTGAACACAAATAAGCACGGGATCGTTTGAAAGCCGCTGCCTATCAGTGGGTAACGGATTGAGTCGAATATTCTTTCCTATTGATTCCCAACCCGCACGCAGAATAAATAATAGGTAAATATTATTCCACCTGTTACATCAATATAAGCGATTCACCCGTCGAGTACCCGCAGGAACCCAAGTGCATGCAGGACTATCCTGTAAAGCTGCTTGCTTTAAAGCAATCTTTGATCTTAACGTGCTATCGAAATAAATGTGACGTGACTTTACTGGAGTTTTGAATTGCAGAGCTTTTGCAAACATAAGCACATCACTATGATCAGATGCTTTCTCAATGGTTGTTTTCTCACTGCTGTCATTTTTGCTGTGCGTTTGTTGTTGTTGAAAGGGAATTCACATATTTCACACATTACATATTCATCTAAACGTCCGGATGTTCGCCAACACTATACCACTGGTCACGTTTTTCGAACTTCTTTTTACTCCTAAGCGAGGAACGAGAAAGAACTTAGCCTTGAGTATATCGGGGCCTTTAAGGGTCAACATTACACACAATGACTCTGCTCTTGTCATTTCAGAAAATCTCATTGTACAAATCTGATAAGCTATTGCATAAGACAGCAGTAAACATAACAGACTTATCAGAGTCTGTGAAGACCAGGCCATCTCGGCTCACAGCATGTTTTCTCACACACACACACACGCACACATAAACACAGCAGATCTTGGCAGCAGCAGGTTATGCACGTATGATTTGAGCTGTGTTATCTAAACAGATTGTCTGACAACTGAAGTGGAGTACTGTAAATGTTTTATCTATTTACTCTCTCACATTTATTTTCCTCTGACCAGAATTCTAATGTCCAAAGAGCCAGATTTCATATCAGATGAATGACCATAAGTCAGTCAAAGACCTAGACAGTCTTACTGTCATAAATGTTGATGTGTAATAAATGAAGAGCTATAAAAGGATTTCAGGTTTTATTGAAATTGATTGAGATAATAATCATGCATAAATCATGCATAAAGGCCTGGACCTGTTTTTGATTCAACTGGGCCTGAATTTACACTGTATATATACACTACCTTTCAAACCTTTCGGGTCAGTAAGATTTTTTTTGAACGTTTTTTTTAAATCAGCGAGCGTGCATTAAACTTATAAAAAATGGCAGTAAATACTTTTATTTTGTTACAAAAGATTTGTTTTTCAAATAAATGCTGTTCTATTTTAACTTTCTATTTTTTTTTTTTTTTTTTAAATCACGGTTTCCAGAACAATATTAAGCAGCGCTGTTTTCAACACTGATAATAATAATAAATGTTCCTTATCAGCATATTTTAATGATTTCTGAAGGTCATGTGACACTGAGGACTAGAGTAATGACTGCTGAAATTTCTTAATAAATTGCATTTAAAAAATATTAAAGTAGAAAACTGTTCTTTTGAATTGAAATAATTTTTCACAGTATTATCGTTTTTACCGTATTTTACATCAAATAAATAGCCTTGGTTATCATAAGAATATTCTTACTGCACGCATTATTATGCAATCATGGAAAAAATGTTACAGTGTTTTTTTATATATAAAATAGACTCAAATTAACATATTTATATTTTTTTTATTTTATTTTTATTTTTCGGGGGGTACTTTTGGGTGCGTTGCCATATGGCAACATTGTGCGACAATGGAACAGCCTGATGTGTTTTCTCCCAAAATGATGATTCATAGATGATAGATGGAAAGATGATTACAGACCTGTCTTTTAGAAATGAAATTGTTTTTATTATTTAAAATGTTTTCAAGAGCTTTGTGTACAAAATATGAAACTAATTTTCAAAGTATTATGTCAACAACATTTACAAAACATCTGACGCAAACTCTTAAGAACTGTTCAAGTGAAACTACTCAATGTGAAACGATTATTTCAACAACATTTACAAAACATCTGACACATAGTCTACTAGTCCACTAGGCCTAATTCTGCCTGCCTCTCATACTCCTCGTCACTGATCCCTAGCTCATCCTCACTTTCATGAGATGGTATAACCACTTGTACCCTGTACATTTCAACCTTGCCATAGAACACTGACGGCTTCATTTTCTAAACAAAATAAGCGTATATATATTTTACTTTTATACTTTACTTTTACTTTACTTTATAAATATATATAAATATATGAGTAGAATACAACCATCCAACTATATCAGTGCATCCATACATTGTCATTCATACAAAGCTACTCTGCATTAGCATGGGCAAAATATTGTTCCATTACCGCACAATGTTGCCATATGGCAACATACCTATTTTATTGAATAAAAAGGTAATAATAGTATCAAAACAATGTGACAATGATTGAAAAAAGATTAGAACTTTCCCCAGATGCTTGATGTAATTTTAAATTCTGAAGAAATATGAAAAATTGAGGAAAATCTTCACATATTCACGAGCACTTCTTCAGCAACTGGAGTCATCAAAAGTGTGTGAAAAGAATGACAGTGCAAGAGTGTGTAGTGTCATGTGATATCATCAAAGCATATCATTGGTTTCCACCAGGTTCTACCATGAATTTAAGACCCATCAGAGCTCATGTTTATTTTCAAATTTCAATAAATGTCCAAAGAAAGGGTATGTTGCCATATGGCAACACCGTGCAGTAGAGGGTTAAAAAAAAAGTATTTTTAACAGTAGCGTATATACAATACAAATTCAATACAATATACAAATACAATACATTCCAGATGGCATCAACGACGTTTATGATTTTAGTGTTTAAATGTAAAAGTTCTGACAAACCCCAGCAATCTCTGTAAAATGATTGTGTATAAAAAATTAAAATAAATCTTGATTGACTGCAGTTTCATGTTAAAGTCATGGAACTTCTCTGGTGAAAAGTGTGGGGATCCTGGATCAAAATGTAATAAATGAAAATATTTCTTAAATCCAATAAGGTTTAGTTCTAAAATCCTTTTTCATTACTCAGATAAATCAGTCTATATTTATCTCCTCTTTGACTGATAAACTAGGAAGTGGATGTGTTCCTTCAGTGTAATCCTGCAGTGACATCAGTTTCTTTTTCTCTCTCTGTGCAGAAAGAAGAGGAGAGATTACGTGCATCTATCCGTCGCGAGTCCCAGCAGAGGCGCATGAGAGAGAAACAGCATCAGCGAGGTCTGAACGCTGGGTACCTGGAGCCAGACCGCTATGATGAGGATGAGGAGGGTGACGAATCCATCAGCCTAGCCGCCATCAAGAGCAAATATAAGGGTGGAGGTCTGAGGGGTAGGTGGTGGCGTGCCAAATATTATACATTTTCAGATTGTACACTGTAAAAAATGTCAGACCTCTCCAACTCAGAAATTTCTAGTGACTGGTCACATCTAATTTTTTCAATTGGCCTAATTGAATTTCTGTGAATTGAATTTTATCAATTGTGGCAACAGTCTGTTAACATGGGCTCCAATAGAACTATGTTGAGCCAGTGGAAAAATGTAGTTTACCAAACCGTGTTTTTGGTCCAATTAAATGTTTTAAATTTTAGTTGCAATTTTATTTCTCACTGTCCCAACAGAAAACATGTATGAAAAACAAAACATAACAACACTGAATACATTCAAGAAGTCTTCTGCGTAACAGGATGTCTTTTATGTGGTGGTGAAAACTTTCAAAAGCGGCTCTGCATAGGTTAAAAACACATCACATCTGGAAATTGACAAAACAGAAGTTACTTAATTATATAATGAGGATGAGACAGTCAGTCGATTTAGATATTGCTTTATCGTTTATTTTGTGGTATGTAAACACATCCAGCTTTTCAGTACTGCTTAAAGTTACTGACACGAGCGATTAAAAATGAATGGATGAATAAGATAATCGCGAGCTTGACGCGTTTTATATTAAAAGGCAATAAGTCCCAGGCCGACGCCAGCTGCGATCTAATGGCGCTGTGTTCAGCGGTCATGTGGTGCACATATCACACAAATTACATCTCAGAAGTTGATCAAAACTGTTTTACTCTTATGGCTACCATCAGATAATATTGGTAACTGGGAAAACGCTCTTGAAACCAATGAATGCATGAACTCAAAATTTTACAAAATGTATTTTAAACTTTATACCGGGTCTTAAAGTAAAACTTTGGAGAATTATTTCAGTGCTCAATACTCACCATAACGTCTTGAAACTTATGATGATGATGTTTATCAACAGCTCTTTTTATTTCTAGTGATGCACCGAAATGAATTTTTTACCGAAACCAAAATTTGTTAATGTAGCTGAAAACAAGGTTTATTTAATAATCAACTCATTAATCAAATTGTTTAGTAATCAACAAATAATTGTTGAAATATATAAACCTTTAAACGGTGTCTGTAATGACCGATTTATTGAGATTATTGGATGGTGTAGTTTTGTTCACGCATCAACTGAAAAAAGCATATAATAAAAGGATTTAAGAATTGATATCAATTCATCAGTTCATATCAAAGATTGATTAAAATTGATTAAACCCAGAATTGTCAACCCAGCCCTAGCATCCACACAGCTGACATGTAGTTGTCATGCAGTGACTCGTGCCATCTGAGAAGTGCTAATTAAACAGCACATTTTGGTCAATGATTTCGGTCCTCCAAAACCATTTCATCCAACATGCTGTATTGGGACATAGTTTTTGGTTGACGGAATTTCTGTGCATCACTAATCATTTCCATATGCTTGTAGCCATTCAGACGTATGGTACCTGTGAACCCTTTACACCAACTAAACAAACAACTCTGACCAAATGACCGCCTCTATAGGAAGTAGGTCAGTTGAAATGGCCTCTGAACTGTGGTGGGGTGCTGTGTCTGTCCTCTATATTGTATTCCATCGCTTCCCCGTGGGTCAGTGTTTCTGCACAACAGATTCTTTGAGTGAGATTGAGACCTGCTGCGATCAGCTAGAACATTTTGTACAGCAACAACAGCTTGTGTTCCCAAAACAGTACGTCTCACACTTTCTCACTGACAGTAACCGTTAGAGCCGTTAGCCGATTACCTGCCGACTCCTTAATACTGCATTATGTCGGAGTCCAACTGAGATTTAGATTAGTTTGTTCAGTTTGATTTGTTTGTGCCAGTAAGAAGTATTTACTGAAAGAACATCTCTCTGGAATGCTTGAAAATGTGTCCTGAATTCTGAGCTGTGCTAAAATGTTTGTTTGTTTGTTTGTTTGTGGGTCATAGAGGAGCGAGCCAGGATCTATTCGTCAGACAGCGATGAAGGTTCTGATGAGGACAAGGCCCAGCGGTTGATGAAGGCCAAGAGACTGGACAGTGATGAGGTGAAACTTTCAGTCCAAACAGACCGTTTATTTAAAAAAAACCTGAAAAAGGAATATATGATGTGATGTCATAACCAGTAGCACAACACTGACTGGCCGTCCACTTTTTCAGCATCCTTGGTTACAAAAGTATATTTCCCATTTGTTTTCTTCAGTAAAGAGATCCATGAACCAAAGTAAACGACTTTAAAGGTTCACGCTTTACTTCACACAAAAGTTAAAATTCTATCATCATTTGCTCCTGTCGTTCCAAACCTGTAAGGCTTTCTTTCATCTTTTAAACAAAAATTAAGATATATTTAATACTCTCTCATAATTTTTGTCTATTATTCATTAGAGGTGTGATGAGATCTTGATGAGATAGAAATGTGACGATATTTCTCGTCGAGGTGAAAGCTGTTTGGTGATATCAGCATAGAGTTGAGTTTGTGGCAAAACCTTTTATAGTGCTTGCATTGTTTTTCGGTCTCATACTCAGAAACTAAAGTCACATTCGTTACAAGATATGGCTGTCATGATTCCTCGATTAAAAAAAATATCCTCGATTTTAATTTACCCACGTCGTTTAACCAGCAAAATACGGGAAGTGGCCGGAAGAATCTATGGACCGCATTATTGGACTGTTTTCTAAGGCTGAAGCCATTGTACGAATTAACCTTTTCATAGTGTTATTGTAAAATTAAATAACTAAATAAATGTGCTGCGGGTTTCGGAGTGATTTGTTCATCGCAATTTCAAAATGAAAGTTTAAACCCTCGCAGTTTGCATTTGGACATCAAAACGTTCTTGTTCAAGAAATTACACTAGCATTTCTATTGTAAAGTAGTGGCCAAATATTAAATATTAAGTGGACATTTTAATTAAATGTTGTTTGGCCAATAATAAACAAGGATTTGATCATGCTGTAAAGTGTAACAACAAAAATCACCAGTCCTGCAGGCATTTGTTATAATGCGTAATGTACAGAAGTTGATTATTGTTTATAGTATATTACATGATGATCTACAGTTATGGTCAGAATTAATGGCACCCCTGGTAATATGATCAAAAATGTCTATAAAAAAATAAATCTGCATTTTTCATCCTTTTGATCTTTCATTCAAAAAAGTTGCAAAAATCTTAACCTTTCATTGAAGTAAACGAATTGAAAGTAAAGTGTGGGGGAAATCACATTATGAAATAAATGGTTTTTCTCCAAAACACGTTGGCCACAAATATTGGCACCCTTTTGTTAAATACATTTTGCAGTCTCCTTTTGCCAACTCCTTTTGAGTTTTCTCCAATAATGCCTGATGAGTTTGGAGAACACCTGACAAGAGATCAGAGACCATTCTTTCATACAGAATAGGGCTGGGCGATATGGCCAAAAAATCCTGTCTCTGTATTTTTGGGTTAAATTGCGATATACGATATATATATGTCAGTACTTTCTATGTTTTTTCTATTTGGATAAAGAAAATCTATTTATAAAAAAAAAATTCACATCCTGCCCAATGATATCCTACAAACAATGTTGATATTGAAGGAAATGGAAACAAATATAGTAAATATAGTGAATGTAATGTAGGCTATACACAATATATTATGTGCAAAAGGGTGGTTAAAATCATATTACATTCTAACATTGTAACATTAAAATATAAAAACAAAAGCACAAACGTGCATTTTAATGGACCCCATTATAATGGTCACTTTCATAAAAATATACTTACTTGTAAGTTTAAAATTCCATATACGGCACATTTATTGTCAAGCTGCTTTAAACTTGTTAACTATATCTTACCAGTTATTTGAAGCCCTTAATATAAGCTTGTGTCATGTTTAGGATAAATTGTACTATGTACTTTCACTGCAGCAGCTCACACTGCGTCCTCCGCTATTTTTTAGATGTGCTCGTATCAAACTGCTGTATCGATATAAACGATATTGCCTCATTCCATATCGCTTCTAAAAAATATATCAATATATCGTACAAACTCGATATACCGCCCAGCCCTAATTCAGAATCTCTCTAGATCCTTCAGATTCCCAGCTCCATGTTGGTGCTGCTTCTCTTCAGCTCACTCCACTCATCAGGTCAGGGGACTGGGACGGTCATGGCAGAAGCTTCATTTTGTGCTCCCTAACACATTTTTGTGTTGTTTTTATGTCTGTTTTGGATCGTTGTCCTGATGGAAGATCCAACCACGGCCCATTATAAGATTTCTAGCAGAGGCTGTAAGGTTTCGATTTTTTATCTGATGGTATTTGCTAGAATCCATAATACCATGTATCTAAACAAGAAGTCCAGGTCCTCCAGCAAAAAAAATAGGCCCACAACATTAAAGATCCAGTGGTATATTTAACCGTGGGTATGGGGTACTTGTTATCCCTGTTTGCACCAAACCCATCTGGTTGCTTTGCTTCCAAAAAGCTCCTTTTTTTTTAAAGTTAAATCTGACCATAGATTCTGGTCCCTTTTGAAGATCCAGTCGTGTCTGACAACTAAATATGCTGGAGTTTGTTTTTGGGTGAGCGACGAGGATTTTATATTGGGGTTGTTTGGTTTTTGTTTTATAGGCTTTCTGACCCCAATACTTAACTAATCTCTGCAATTCTCCATCTGTGATCCTTGGAGAGTCTTTGGCCACTCAATCTTTCCTCCTCACCGTCCATTAAGACAATATAGACACACGTCCTCTTCCTGAGAGATTCGTAACATCTTTAGTTGATTATAACTTCTTAATTATTGCCCTGATGGTCAAAATGGGGATTTTCAATTCTTTAGCTGTTTTCTTACAGCCACTTTCTATTCTGTGAAGCTCAACAATCTTTTGATGCACATTAGAACTATATTCTTTGGTTTTACTTATTGTAATGGATGATTAAGGGAATTTGGCCTTTGTGTTTCCTCATATTTAAACTCCTGTGAAACAAGAAGTCATAGCTGGACAATTTCATGTTCTTAGTCACGCTGATGTGCTAAAAAAAGGTAAATATTAATGGGAGATATTTTACTTGTAAAAAAACAAAAAAACACCCTAATATTCATTGAAAGTCCATGCAACCAAAACTTTGAAGCTTCAAAAAGTTTAAGTCATTGTAATCCACTGCATGCAAAAACCAATGAGGTTCATTCTCACCCGTCAAGCAAGTACATTTGAGCTTTTGTTTGATCAGTGTTTATATGTGAATAAAAAGACATCATATCATCATCATATAAAGTGATTGTCTCTTCAGAAGACTGATCTAAACCACTCAATTTCTATATATTAATTCTACAATGTCTTGAAGCTTTAACATTTTGGTGTGGACTTTCAATAGATTGACAAAAATAAAAAAATGACTGAAAGTCATATGTGTATGGACTGACATGAGGTTGAGTAAATGATGACAGAATTTTCAATTTTGGGTGAGAGAGAAAATCTTATAAGTTATGCTTTTCAAAGGTTAATAGGCTAGCCAATCATAACAGAAGTCATTTACATATAGAAGTCTTAAAGATACAGTATCAAAAACAATTCTAAAGCTCTGAGTGGCTGGAAAATGTCTGACTTGTCTTTAAGACACCTTGACTAACACCATAAGTGTATGTTAGGGAATTAAAAAATAATATTTATCATTTCTTTCAGGAGGGAGAGAACTCTGGAAAGCGAAAGGCAGAGGAAGATGACGAATCTGCAGCCGCCAAGAAACCCAAAAAATATGTCATCAGTGATGAAGAAGAGGAGGAGGAGGTGGGAGAGGGAGAGGGAGAGGGAGAGGGAGAGGGAGAGGGAGAGGTGGAGGAGGTGGAGGATGTGGAGGAAGACGAGTGATTTTTTTTTTTTTTTTTTTTTTTTGCGTTTTGTGGTTATTTAATCACAATAAAGTAGGTGGTTAATCCATAAAATCAAATCTGCAGTTATTTGTATATTTTATAAGGACTGAAGATGCTCATCATTCCAACAAAACAATAAAGAGCAATAACCTCGATGTGGCCTGCTTGTGGTTTATTAAATGTGTAACTGAAATATTGCACTGTAATATGTTCATTTTATAATAAAATCACTGTTTTATTCAAAAGTTTGACCCCTGAACTGTAAAACGTATGAAAGACAAAAAAGGTTGAGGAACGCTGCTCTACTCGACACTGACAGAACTTCACTTTTTTTTTTTTTTTTGTCTCCTGTTCAGTGTTTTATTTATTTTCTGAAAATAAAGATGAAACAGAAAGGACAATCTGTGTGTGATGGGCATTTCAAAAATGCGCAATATGTTGTAAACAGTTGCTGCGGAAATCTTAAATTTCATTTAAACCTTCACATGCCAAAATATATTACAAAGTGTACCTCTGGGGGCAATAAAATACATTTTTCAATATTAAAATACATTTTGAGCAATTGCAAAATGTGTTTTTTAAATGTATCTTGGACAATTTAAATATAATGTCCAAGCAATAGATAGGAAAATATTAGAATGTTTTAAAAGGTTATACATATTTTATAAGCTATAATTTTGTGGGTGCAGATTAATTTGAGCAGGACTTTATGTCCTGGTAAAATGATTAACCTAATTTTAACCTGTAATTTATGAATGCTATCCATCACAGGTGCTGTTTTATTATTGACATGTTGACTGTTTGTGTTGGTGAGCGTTTTCTCACAGCACCTGCTGAATCTTCCGGCTAGAGAGATTTGAAAGGCTGTTTATGTACAGATCTCGCCCCATGGCCCCAGAATGACGCACACACACACACACCCTTGTACTTCCTGGAAGGTAATGCAGGCCGCCTTACCCTGCATTTGTTCTCTTTTATTACTGCAGAGCTTCTGATCTATCGAGTCACCTCTCTACAGCTGCAGACACATTTAACCAGCTTGCTGTTTTTAGCTCTTTTCCTTTCTTTTAGTGTTGTATGCTGTCATAATTGTGTTACTTAGTTGCTTTTTATTGAAAGTAATGCGTCATGTTACTTTTGCGTTACCTTTTCTCACCTGGGCTAGACTTGCTTGTTTGTTTTTTAATAAAAACATTTTTTTAAATTGGCAAATGTATGAATAAGCCTGTCTGAAGGAAATGCAAATTCATTCCTTTACAGTAGAGGGCGCAGCTCAGACAAACCAACACAAATTTTTGCTTATTAGTATATTTGAGAAGGTCAGCAGTGAAGACATTGCTTAGTAAAGTGAGATTGAAAATATAAAGTATTTTTGTGTTATTTAACATATTTAATTTTAGTTTGCATTTCACTGTTTTTATTCATTTTCAGAAACACTGAATGAGTAAATGCATGTTAACATTTAGTCTCGAACTACAATAAGCGTCATGTTTCCACAGCGCACACAACGACAGGACAGGGAGAGCTGCCATGGGAAAACAGAGTAACTGGCATTACTTATTTGAAAAAGTAGCTAACTCTTATTTTGTTGTACATTTAAAAGTAATGCTTCACTAGTTACTTGAAAAAAGTAATCTGATTACATAACTCGTACATAAGTGTCAGTATTATTATTTCTCATATTCAGCATTAATAAACTCAAGGTATAAGAATACTGACAATGCACTTAAAATAGTATTTTTGATTATATCTTTCATAAAGAAAAAATGATGCACATTTTATTATTTGAATTGATATCATTTTGATTACAATGAAATTCTAATTAGAGTAACATATCTCAGATTCTGTTGCATTGTAGAATTTAATGTGATTAATCTTTGAACAATGATGGGGGTAAAAAAAACCTTAAATATCCAGACAGAGACAGTAATAAGAAGTTGGTGATAAATTGTGCTTAACCCTATAAATCCTACAGTATATTTGATATACAAATCTTAAACATGCCTTCTACTATCTGATTGATTTATACTTTTTAAGCAAGTAAAAAGGCCTTTGGTATACGTGTCTATTTGCTGATAAATCTTTACTGATTTTTATTAAGTAAACATAAGATTAACTATTATATTGCTATATTCACAATGGACACTTACTGTATTGACTAACTATTATACGATTAACTATTATATTTCTAGTAGCAAATATTCACAATGGACACTGTGGATTGACTGGGTCCATACATGATGTTTTAGAAAATTCATGTGAAAATGTAAATATCAAATATGATGCATCAAGGTTTGGGGAATGTTTATGTGTACATCTCTCAATCATCAATGTATTGAATTGCATTATGTTTCATCTTACTTTTTGGCCATTTAAATATCAGCTGCACCAAATTGCATATTTTTGCTCAATTGGGAATATTTTTTTTCCCCTCCTCGAATATGAGCTCCATATTCTTATATGAGCCATAAGCCTGATGTATCAAAAATTATACTCCAAAAAAAAAAAAAAAAGAAAAAAAAGAAAACATTACAAATATATATATATATATTTATAATGTTTTTTTTTTTTTGAGTATCATTTTTTGATATATATATATATATATATATATATATATATATATATATAGGGGAGAGCGGGGCACAACCTAACGCTTTTTGACTTTCTCAGTTTGTGTAAATCTACTTATGGTTCAGAGTATTTATTTTTTCCCACATTGATTTCCCACATGTCTAGTACAATTATGTGTTTTTGTTTTATTAATACAGTATATACTTTTTTCTTGATATAGCCCGAAAGAATGGAAGTGAAATGTGACAACATGCCCCATAGGTGGGGTACATTGTAACATGACATATGGCAGCTTAAAATGTTATCTGATCTAATAAAAAAAAATATACAAAACAAACTAAAATATTTTCTAAATAAAATACAATTAAAAAACTTTTTCATATAAAATAATGGCAATTTTTAATAATTAAATAGAAACTCATTTTTGAGTTTTGACTACGAACACATGAAAACACAGCTATACAACATAGTTCAAAACAAATAAATAATTAGTAATTTCTGGACATTGACTCTCAGTCTTTATTCACCTTTTTCTCACGTTTTCTCAATAAAATTAATAAAAGTATAGAATATAATAGCATATTTCTAATAGGGGCACATTGTAACGCAGTGTTACAACATGCCCCCGCCTGCACAACTGGGATTTAAACCCTGCTAGTGTCTTCTGCTAGTTAGCGAAGCATTAAAGAACTATCTCAACTGTTACATATTGGAGATTAAAAATAATATCAGATTTGTCTTATTTTAAATAAACACAAAAAATAGAGATGAAAAATTAACTTAAGTAAGAAATTTACTTTTGCTATGGTTTAATAAATGTCTATGGATATCTTCAAAAAAAAAAAAATTTTTGGCGGATTTTTTTTTTTCTATATAGTGTTGATATGGCAACTAGTAAATACACAAAGTTTCGTCATCCAAGCATGTGCGGAAGTATTTAAAACAAGCGTGTTACAACTAACCCCGCGTTAGGTTGTGCCCCGCGCTCCCCTATGTATATATATATATATATATATATATATATATATATATATATTTTTTTTTTACATTACAAACATATATATAATTATTCTTATTTATTTTTACTATTATTTGTTATCAGGCTTTGCAGGGTTAACTAGCATGAAAATGGACCTTAAAATATACCTCATTTTCTTTACACAAAATCAAGCATTATTCAAATGCAACACCTTAGCAACCGCATATAAATGTCCTGGCAACCGCCCACAACATCAGCATCATGGCAATGAATTTTGCTCATGCAGACGCCATTCTCGATGTTCCCTCTCTCAGTCCAGGACAGGTTTACCCAGGTGATTTAAGCAGTCGTGCTTGCGTAAATTGCTTGATATTCATTCCACAACACTCTCCTCCGTTCATCTGCACTCAGAGGAATCCCCATTTCATCTTCATTTTGCCTCAGGGTTGTACTGAACTGTAGTTATGAAATCATACGCACGTAAGCGTAGGCTACATTGCGGCTGCACTCGTGCTTCTTCATCGGTAAACACACACGCACACACGTTTCTCACAGATGCTGTGACGGGTGTGTTTTGTGTTGTTCAGGTGTGTCAAGTAAGTCCACAGCTGCGTCACATAATAAGAATGTTGAACATACATAGTAAGTCCAAAATATTGTCTATTGCGGTGTGAAATGGGTGTATGTGTAGCCTAAGTTACTGCAGCTGAAGGTGTGGAGAATCCTGCAGTGTGTCTGTGCGTGATTTATTACCTCTCTCTCTCAGTCTCTCTCTCTCTCTCTCTCTCTCTCTCTCTCTCTCTGCAGTAGTGTTATGTAATGGTGTGGCAGTGCTGGTAGGCCGTTGACACAGACTGGGGGGATGGGGGGATGGGGGGATGGGTGGGGGGTCAGACTTCTGCAACATTTCCTCACCGTCTCCCTCCTCCTTCAACTGTGGCCAGTGCTGCAGTTGAGAGCTGTATTCAAAATGGAATTTACTTTACTGCATGCTGTGCAGTAGCTATATGGGCCATTCTACAGAATTGGTGCAAACTGCTGTCCCTCATCCAAAAAACACATTTGAAAAGCATTTAATTATTAAAATCTTAGATGTTTACTAAGATCCTTCAATTATCTATTGAAACCCACAATAATATTTAAGATATCAGTAAGCTTTATATATATAAAATCATAATTTATGGGCTACTTTCAATTAGGAGGTGGCTGTCCCAAACCCTAACCCCTAAATTTCAACTTGTGAAAATGATATTGAATAATTTTTTGCAAATTTTTCCATTCTTGTTTTAAAAAAAATATTTTTGTTTTTTTTAAAAAAATGAAGTTAAAAAAAATATTTATTTTATATTTTATTTTTAAATCATGAAACTTTATCTAAAAAAACATGTCCCGCATTTTCATGTCACTACCAAAACAGTGAATGTTGTAGTCCATTGGCTGAGACTGATTTTAACCACACTCCTACATTTTTGATCAGGAAATATTCCTGTGTCCCTCTCTCTCATGTGCTATATGGTGAGTAGATTGATCCCATCATTTTGAGGTAAATGTGTTCTAAAGTCTAAAAATCTGTGTGTAACTTTAAGGAATGTCACTACCAAACTCATTTTTTCTGCTATTGAGTATTTTTTTTGGGATGTTATTCCATAAAATTTAGTTGTTATATGTGTTCAACTGTTCTGACCAGTGATGGCTAACCATGTGCTGATTAGCATCTTCGAGCTAGGCTCAAAAGTTATCTAAAATTGTCACTACCAAAACAGTCACAACCGAAACATTTTCTTGAAGTTTCGGTTGTGACATTGTTTTGGTAGTGACAAAAGGGAACACATAATCCTTTATTTGGAGGAATAAACTACATTTTAGTACAGTTATGCAAATAATTACTACTGTAGTATGTTTTAGTAGTGTTTTAGTATGCAATATTCTGTTAAAATTCTGTAATGTGATGAGGTTACAATTACTTAAGGTTGCAGTCCATGATACTAGCTTAGGTGTAAGGTTGTTGTCAGTAATGTTAATTTCTATGATTAACTTGGCAAGGAGAATGACATAAAACACCAACATGCCTAAAAAAAATAGAAAAACTACAACAGAGAGACAGAGAGAATACAAACAAAGGTTGAGGGAAGACCCAGTGAAGTACGAGGAATACTTAAGGAAAGAAAATGAAAGAAATAAGAAACGAAGGGAAGAAGGAAAGTTGAAGAGTATCAGTGAATTATCTGACAGGGAGCAAAGACATGTCAGAAAAGCATGGAGGAAAAGACAGAAAAGACACAGGATGATGGTGAAAAGACAAAAAGAGATGGAGACATTTTGCAGGGCTTCCACACCACCTAGCACTTCCAGTGAGGGTGATCAGACACCAGTACACACACACACACACACACACACACACACAGTTCAGTGGTTCTGGAGATTTATCTGAATGAGGAAAATTATTCTGAAATTAATGTATTATGTAAACACACACACACACACACACACACACACACACACACACAGAGTTCAGTGGTTCTGGAGATTTATCTGAATGACTCATAAACAAAATGTTGAAAATGTGAAAATAAAACAAAGTGGTTCTGAGTCTACATTGTAAGTTGTTGTTTTTTTAGGAAGAAAAATCTATGAGCATACCTCTTCTCACTTGCACCTCAAGACCAAAGTATAGAATAGCTCGAGGTGTTCTTATAAGATATTTACTGTCAGATGTGTGTCTGCTATATGTACTGACTGCATATGTGCATCATAGTTATTTATTTATATTAACATAAAATGTGGACAGTCTGATTCAGCCATGGCAAACTAATTATTGTGGTCACTACCAAAACATTACTGTCACTACCAAAAATGTGCAGTCACTACCGTAACATGGGATGTTTTGTCAAAAATAAAGTATATTGAATTATCAACTAAGATGTTATGATAGTGTTTGGTTCAATGCATATTAATACTAATGAATCCTTAACTTTGAAATCAGTACGATAAACTTTATGCCTTCTACAAAGAAAGATTGGGTTCAAAATACAACAAATCTCATAAATCACACTTAAAATATTATTAAAATTATAATCTTTATTGATTTAACCAGTAAAAATATTTTTTAAAAATAGAAAAAATATATATTTATAAGGTAGATGTAAACAAAATCTTAATAGGTCATTATAAGCCTTCTTAATAAATTATTTAATATTGTGTTTCGGTAGTGACAAATTTGGGGAGAAGGAAAATATTCCAGCATTTTCTGAAAATACAATATGAGAATTAACTGCACAATTACTAGAAAAGCATACCTTGGATATTATACAATTTGCATACATGCAAAATTTGTGGGAAAAAACAAAAAAATTTCAAGATGTTTCCAACTCTGACTTTGCACCAATTCTGTAGAATGGCCCATATATAATGCTTATTATATTTTTAAAGATACTGTGTGAAACAGGCAGCAATCATCAAATGGGGTATAGTTTATTGCTAATTTACTTAGCTGCTAGGCTACTGCTTACTGCTAATCTATTTAGCATTTTTTACATAATGGACATGAATTATTAATTTGAGTTTAAATGATTTTCATATGTGTGAAGAAATATACTGCTTGCAGGGTAATACATGAGGTGCAGGACATAGGATTGATTGAGTGATTATTATATAAACATTTGACCTCAGAAATGCCACCATTGACCAATCAGAATCAAGTATTCCAGAGGATGATATTTCAGACTCGTTGACTTGTTGAGCTTCTGTGGTATTTCCGTTCTATCATACAAAGAATGCAATTCTTTTGGATTTCATTTATTATACAATCACTGTTCTAAAAGTTTTTCTATGAAAATTTGACCCCAAAACATATTAAAGACAAACAAAAGTTGGGGAGCGCTGCTCTGTATTGACTCGCGCACAAACACACACACACACAACATGTTAATTTCTTGAAAACATTTTTTTAGCCTATATATAAAGAAAAAAAATGAAAATATAAAAGGACTGCGGTATGCAAGGCACCTGAATCAACTCTTTAAATGCTGAAGGTGACTGCTTATTTGTCTGGATATATGCCTGGTTATTTGCCTTGATTATGATTTTGATGAATTGCTGCTGCCACAATCACTCGAAAATGTAAACAAACATCACTTAATTAAAATTATATTTACCATCTGCTTTCTATTTATGGCAGGCAGTAAGTGAATAAGGTACAATCTATAATAAGTATTTTGCATTGGTGTGTATTGAAAAGAATGACTTAATATGCCTAATGTAGCACTAAAAGCACTAGTGTGTGTGGGAATTGGTTAAGATAGACTGTGGGTGGTTTGTGAATAAGACGTTTTAATAAGAGGTTTTTGTGCTAAAATATGGACTAAAGTGCCACAACTGTGTAATGAATTCACCTCTGAATGTATTCTCAGGCCTATAATTTGGCCCACATGCAGACTAATTATTACTTGAACGTAATGAACTCATATTGAACTATATATTGATTTTATAGTTCCCCATCTGATCCTTTTAGTCACAAAACTTAGTATATTTTGATGCATCTTAGTTTACAAAGTCATTTTATGAGAGAAAAGAAAAACATGCTTTTGTTCAGTGTCTTCAATATGTTTTTGCAAAAGTACAAAGATCCATTTACTCTTTTATATTTTTTTATATGTACCCACCTAATCTCTGTATTACGATGGTTATTAGAGGTTCACTCAGCCTCGAGTAGCTCTCTGCTGCCAGGCCTTCTTGGAAAGTCATATGAGCTCTGTATAGACGCACAAATGTTCCTCATCCGTCTTGTTTTCCTTTTTTCCCCCCTCAAGCTTCTGGGGAAAGTATAATCGTAGGAAGCAACATAAGAGCCCATTAATGCTGGAAACATCCCACATTGTTTTCTGCTGAATTCCATTCAAAGTCGTATTAAGAATATTCCTTCATATCCCCTTCCGACCATTAAAGGTGTTCCATTACCTGACATTTAAAAGAAGATGATGATTTAAAAAAAAAAAATCGCACTCCTTCTGTTAGCTTTGTAGCAACTGAACTGTGGAGTATAAACGAACCATGCTATGCTAGCCTTTGTTCTGCATGGATACAACTAACAGAAGTAGTAAGCAAGTAGTAGCAAGTACACATGTAAAGTGCTTGACTATAATTTTAACTGTAGTTTGTTATTTCATTACATTTAAAGTTTTAAATGTACTAAATTGTAGGTACATTCAGCTGTACACTTGAAACCAGAAACAGACAGGTTTCACTGACAGGGCTTTGATTAAGCCAGGATTAGGCCTTTGTTCAAATAGGACATTTAAGTACCTTTTATAAATGTTCTTAAGAAATTTTTTTACCAGTGTACATCTTGAGACAAAACAATGGCACTGACATATTTTAACCCTTAAAGGCACACCTTCGGGTCTTTAGTGACCCGGGATGTCATTCACTACCTTCCTCCTTTTTAAAGTTAGACATCACCCTTCTTAGTATTGCTCAATCAATTCATTATAAACAAGAAAACAATTATAATATCTTTCCTTTCATTTTTTTTTGTAAATTTTTTATAAGTGTGTAAAGCCTTTATATGATATCTATGGGTGAGGGGTTCGAATGTCGCAGATATTTGATATTAGGCCTTTATATGATATCTATGCCCTCACCCGTATGTACTTTCAATGGCAGATTATAAACTTAAGAGAATACTTTATTACTTGAAAGAAGTAAATATACATTAATGGGCACATATATTTTTGAAAGAACTAAGTGTTTTTTGCTAAGAATCAACTAAAAAAGTTACACAGTGTAGCTTTAAGTAGCAATACTTTTACTAATAAAAAAAAAAATGTTTTTAAGTTCTTGCGTTCTGACAACCTGGAAGCGTTGCACTGTATTTACTACGTCGACAGCATAGGAGAATGACGTGGAAGAGAAGAGATTGATTGAATAAAATCGTTATTTTTGGGCACAAAAAGTATCGTCGCTTCATAACATTAAGGTTGAACCATTGTAGTCACATGGACTATTTTAACTATACAGTATGTCTTTATTACTTTTTTGGGCCTTGAAAGTTGCAATGACGTTGCTGCCTTATGTGGGGCCAGAAACCTCTCGGATTTCATCAAAAATATCGTAATTTGTATTCCGAAGATGAACAAAGGTCTTAGGGGTTTGAAACGACTTGATGGAGGATGAGTAATTTCATTTTTGGGTGAACTGACCCTTTAAGCCATGTTTGTGAAACCGGGCATTTAAGTATATTATTTCTGTACAAAGCACTCTTTTTAAAAGTATGCTAAAGTGTATTTTTCCCACAAAGGAAAATAATGCCTTTTAATGTATTTGAACATCTAAACATCAATAGTGCAACACTTTTTTGATGATTGAAAGTTAATAATCTTGTGGCGAACCGGGTTCATATCCCAGATGATCACGCTATGCAGTGCACAATATATTAAGAAGCAAAAGCACATTTTATTGTGTTTTATGATTTTATGATGATGAGATTACCTTGACGTGTAATTATGTATAAAATAGGTGTAAAATGTTTTATGGAATGGTTACTCATGGCACCTTTAATTATTCCTGGTAGTCCAGACCTGTGGATGATAAGAGACTGTGGTGATTTTGTTTGATTGCACTTTCTTAACTCTTCAAACTCTGTGCAACCTCCAGCCTTATTATCTTATCATTTTTTTCTCTTCTTTGTGTCTTTTGGGTCTGGCTGTAAAAGGTCAGAGTCTACCCATCCCTGCAATAATGCAACTATCTTACAGTATCACACCAATTGGCTTAAGCTTGCTGCCTGTAAAGTCGCTGATTGATAGCATGGTGATTTGGTTCAGAGGGTTCAGAAGGTTACTATTCAAGGACAACATCATCCAATGTGCGTCAGAAACTGCAGAGCCAAGCACTTTATAAGACCGACTTATCAGACGATAGCTTTACCTGGAGGGTCACACTTGGTTAATGTTAGAGCACTTTCAGAGAAATGGGCGTAATCACTGTGGAAATGACCTGTGCGTGATTCAAACATGATTTCTATACTCAGTTAGAATTTAAATGGTCCCCACACAGTGTCCAAAATGTTTTTGTTGGTTTGATGTGAGGAATATTTCACATATTATGTGTTACCATGTAGATTTATGGAGAAAAATACATTAGACTTTCCTGAAGAAAGTTTTTATTGAAGACAGCAATGTTTTGACAGATGTATGCACATAACTTACATTAGCAAGGATCAGACTATCGTTTTTACAATTACATTTCAACAATTTTATACCTTATTTCATTGAAATTACTGTTAGATTTGGCTCTTAGTGCATGTTCATTTTGATCCCTGAATTAAAGGGATAGTTCATCCAAAAGTGAACATTCTGTTAATACTTATGTTGTTCCAAACCTGCATGATTTTATTTCATCTGGAACACAAAAGTTGTTCTGAAGAACATTGGAGCCTAATTCCATTGTAAGGTCACAAAAAGGAAAAAGAAAACCAAATAAACACTGAGGCATTTCTCAAAATATCTTCTCTTATGTTCCACAGAAGTATGGAAGCTTGTTTCTGCCACAGAATAAAAATGAAAAAGGTTCTTACAGTTCTGACCTTTTTCTCGCAATTGCGAGTTTGACTATTCTGACTTATGTATCTTGCGATTCTGACTTCTTTAAAATCTGAATTGTAGATATAAACTTCATGTAAGTTATAAAGGTCTGAATTGTGAGATATAAACTTGCAATTGCTTGAAAAGTTATATCTTAGTGAAAATCGAATAGATGTCTAAACCATAGCCCAAGAATAGAGTCTTCTAAAGTATATTTGTGCTATTATTTACGTCCCAAAAAAAGCATGTCTTAAACAAGACGCTAATTTGCGCTGCTATTGGTATGGAATAGCATATGCGTTTGTAATCATGGAAATGATTCGCTGCTTCTATTTTCTTTAATTTGCATGTCATCCGTATAGTTCATGTGCAGAACTTTCCACTCCCATCAGTGTTTTTTTTGTTTTTTTTTGGAATTGCACTCTCACGCTAAGGGTACGTTTACACAACGATATGCTTAAAACGGAGAAGTTTTTACAGACAACACCATTGTCAAAACGATCCCCATTCACACGGATCCGCAAAAACGACTAAAAACCCTGTATTCTGCTGCCAGGCCATTAGATGGCGATGAAACACTATAGATTAAACACGTAATACGCATGTGCATGAAGTCATTCATTCATTCGTTTTTGTTGTTTACATGAAAAAAGTGCACTTTGAAACCCGTTTTTAAAAGTTTGCGTTTTCAGGCACCCAAAACGCTGTTGTCGTGTAAACGAACTGCCAAAACGCAAAAAAAGTTTTACGTTTTTAGCTGAAAACGGTGTCGTGTAAACAGCCTCTAATTTGCCCTGTTTAGTAAATCTGGCCCTTCATATCTTATGCAATTTTCACAAATAAATTACTTAAAACATCTAAAAAAAACACACCGTCAACCTGTCATTTCGATCCAGGGTGACCAATAGAAAAGGGCCTTCCATCCTGGTTTGTAGAGACCTCCCACTGAGACACAGCTTCATTCGCAGCAACTTGCAAGCAAGACTTTTGAACTCGCAAGCAAAAGATTTAGACCCACAAAAAAGACAGCAGAAAAGAGAGCAAAATGTTTGCGTTTGTTATGAAAAGTGTTTAAAATGCACAAAGAAAAATTTTCAAAGATTTACATGCACTGCAAATAATTTTATCAACTTCTTTATTTTTGAGACTTTTTTGCAATCTTTTAATTTTTTTAATTACAAAATAATTAGTTTTACTCTCAAACACAGTATGTTTGATTGAATAAAAAAGACACAAAGGAAACTCCATATTTGTCCCCCTCATTGCCCAGAGGTTAAGGCCCTCTGATGAGAATTTTTGTTTGTTTCTTTAAAAGGAAAACATCTACTAGACCAGATTAGATCAATTATGCAGGATCCTGTCTTAAATTTTGGGGGCAAAACGCATATTTTTCCATTGAAAGCCATTCATAAGTAGCTGTGTATTCTAATGACATGCCCAAGCAAAGATGGCAGCATGCAGGTCATATGCTTGCAGGTCACTGCATACGCTATAACAACTGCCATTGAGTTAAACTAGCTTTCTCCAGATCACACACACTCATATGCACTCAGGTTTGGCCAGTACATGGTAGGCTTAGTAATTTAGATGACATATTAAACTCAGTATAATACACACCAGATGAAAAGTCGGTCAGCGCCACCTCAATTGCATAAGTGTGTTTATATAAAAAAAAAACATTCAATTATGTAATCTCCCCCCTCTTCTCTGCTGCAAGGGACATCTGTAATGAGAACCAGCTTTTAATGCTAATATAACTAATGTCCAACACACTGTTACTGGCTCTTGCAGAATAAAAGCTGATGACGGGCTGGTTGGGCTGAACAGAGCCTGCTATTGTAGCTCTGAGCCTGGATTCAGATCTCTTTCATAACATGCAGGTGACCTCCTGCTTGACGGTAATCTTACATTCAACATGAAACTGCATCTTAGGCAGTTTAAAAGGCTGCTTTACTAGTTTTAACACTTAAGGGAAACTTTCCCGCATCTTTGTTATTTGACTCATTTTGAACATCATTAGGATTGTAGTTTTACTGCAGGTAAACATTTATCTAAACAGTGCAATAAAAGCTAGGGGTTCAAATAAATGCATAGCCTACATAAATCTTATCTTAGCATGCTAAAAACAAATTGCATGTAGGAGATGAAGAGGCACTATATCAGACACCAATATAGTCATATTTGAGGTTGCGTATACTGCAATTGTTCTGTTTTTGTCATTTCAATGACAGTAGTAACATGTTGCATCAAAAGTAGCAAAAGGGCATCGGTAACACTTTACAATACGGGTGCACCAATATGCATTGATTCATGCCTAAAGGTGCACTGTGTAATTTTTAGTGGCATCTAGTGGTGAGGTTGCGAATTGCAACCAACAGAAGTTACGGTGGCCGACAAGAAAAGATGTCGTCGTCTGAGACAGCAGAGAGTAACCAATTAATAACGATATGTTATTGCGAATATTATTGTTACTTGTTCATCATTGTGTCAGTGTTTTATTCGCTGACTTTAGCTAGATTCTTTGCACGAAGAACAACTTAGTGACGAAACGTGTTTGTCCGTTAAGGCAACTGTAGAAACATGTCGGCGCATTTCAATGTAAAGGGACCCGTGGTGTATGCAGATAGAAATGGCTCATTCAAAGGTAATAAAAACATAACGGTTCATTAAGTAAGGTCTTTATACACCACTGAAAACATAGTTATGTATATGATATTACATTTCTGTCAACATTGAATAAATGTCATCATGTATTAATTCCTTAATAACATATAACATTATTGTGTGAATTAATGTGTCAATTACCACAATGAGCGCTATATACTTCAACTTCCAGTTATCTGCTTTAATTAATCATTAGCTAAAGATTTGCAAAAGTATTATTATGTTATGACTTTACTTGTTGAGGCACGTGACTATTAACTATGTCATTTTGGTTTTGACATCCACACTAAGCCATGGATTTCAATTTCCATCCGTCTACAACCTGGAATCCATATGCCAGATGAAGTGCTGCATCCAGTACCTTGTTATGGCACAGGAATATGTCAGGTTAAGCTTGAGGTCTAGGATTCAAAGGTGGAACACTGAGAACAAGTAGCCAGGCCACTGCTATTTCGTAACACTGTGTATAGAGCAGACAAAGACAATAGAACCCATTATTATCAGTGATACTACACTGGATGCGGCACAACGCTACATGACACAAAACCCTGACAGTAAACTGATGCCACATTCTATTTCTGACGTACTGCAAGCTCTTGCACTGCTTCTGTTATGAAGGACAAATGGACTTGCAATGGTCTGTCACGTCCAGTGTCAGTGGTCAGTAGTTCAGATTCTGGTGTGCTGATATTTTTGTACAGTCCAACCTACACATTCTCTGACATTACATTCACTGCATGTGCAACTGCCCCACAGACCTTCAGAGGGGATGGCAAAACCCATAATAACATACTTAATTAGTTAATAGTCACGTGCCTCAACAAGTAGTCATACCATAATCGTACATTTGCAAATCATTAGCTAATGATTAATTAAAGCAGATAACTGGAAGTTGAAGTACATAGCTTTGACCAATTGTGGTAATTGCACATTAATTGACACTATTAGTTATGTTATTAAGGAATTAATACATGATGACACATTTAATTAATAGCAATTAATATATTACTTTATTACTATATCACTCTATTAATCATATAGACTCTCCATTAGTTGCTGATGCAGTGATCATTAATTAATGGTTTAGTTCTTCACGAGTCATTAACAGGTGATTATCTGTGCATTAGTTAAGCATGAATTAGTGCATATTAGTGCACCCGTAATGTAAAGTGTTACCAGGGCTTCTAATGTAGAATGCCCTAGAATGGTGGCATTTTGGGTAGCACTGTTGCCTCACCGACTCAAGTCCCACCTGAACTGTGCATGAGACTTTTTTTATGGAGTTTGCATTTTCTCTATGATGCTGTGGTTTCCACAATAATGCAGGGGTACCGGGAACAATCTCACTCGGATCCGGACCGCAGAAAATGTGCCCATGTGGAAGCCCCCTGAAATAACATTTGCTGCGGTCTGAATCCGTGAGATTGTTCCAGTATCCCTGAATCATTGATCTTGTTTCAGAACTCCTGAGGATTTGTGTCTTTTAACACAGGTCAGTAAATTGTGTGTGTTTTTTAAATTTATTAAATTGGTGCTATGAAGTAGCCTGACTACGTCAGACTTCGTACTTCCACTCAATTTCATTTCGCTTCTGTACTCAGTCTGAGACAGCTTCAGAGCTTTCTGTTTGCCACCGGTCTGGAAACAGCCGGGCCAATCAACGAACAGAGGGCGTTAACGAGCTGAGAGCCGTGACGTACACGCTGATTGTACCGTGGATGCGTAGATTTACTTAACTTAACCTGCAAAAGTCGTTCACAGCCATGTTCACTCCGGTATTTCGCTCGATGGTTTTGTTTTCGCATCATACATGTGTTTACAGTGAAAGTTAAATGCGGCCGAGCATGCGCATAACACACGCCATAACCAAACGTTATGTGATTGGCTTACGGGTAACCAATGATTTTAAACTTCAGACAAGCGCCCCCTAGCAAGAGAGAAAACACTTCTCTGTTATGCCATTCCAGACTCTGTCTACGAAGCAAAGTGAAGTAGCAGAGTCTGGTATTACCAGGCTAGCTATTAAGTGCATGAAAAGTGAATTACATGGGCCTATGTGCATCACATGAAGGCATCTTTCTGCTGCTTGCAAACAAACTCTTTTGAGGAGACAGTTGATTTCCAGTCATTGGCTAAAATGCTTGCGGATGTTACTTCCTGAACAAATGTGGAGCAGAGTTCGAGTTGCTTTCACATTCACACAAACAGTCCCTCTCCCTCATATTGGAGGTGGTGATCAAACACTAGGGATGGGAAGAATGAGCACATACAACCTGCCCAGTATTCCCAACCAACTGCCTATGCATATGACTAAGAGGTTGCAAAGGGGGAGATATGACCAAACGAATTCAGGTCACACGACAATTTTGGTTTGCCGGGTATTTTTTCCTCCCAATGCTCTATTACTGGGCATGTACGAGACATGAGTGCAGGTTAACAGGTTGATGCCCCTTATCCACAAACACATGCTTCAATTTCTACATGCCCAGCAGTAAGTGGATAAGCTATTGTAAGTCCTGAGGATATTACAGCTGGGAATTATCAAGGAGTTTCATAGCCCTTTGTCCAGTCCTGTTGGTATTGTCCCAAAGGCAGCTCTTTCCAATTTTATGACAATTTAAATGAAGTTCACTTTCAGAAAATAAAGTACATAATTGTACCTTTAGGGGTACAATGGCTTGTCACTGGGGCTGTACCCTCAAGGGTACAATATTGTACCTTAACCTTTAAAAGAAATGGTACATATATGTACCTTTTAATGCTTTTTACCCTCAAAAAGGTACATATATGTACCTTGAGGTCCAATAATAAGCCCTATGGGGTACGTTAGTGTAGATTGTACCTTGGGGGACAGAAATGGACTCCTATTGTACCCCTATTTCTGACAGTGTTCCTACATAAGAGAGACGTCATCCTTAGACCCTATCAATCATGCCTAACAAGGAAAAATCATTAAATACCTTGAAAGGTACATTAACATGAGAGGTGATTCGCCATGCCCCAAAACTTCAGCCAACCATTTATTCTGCAGACCAACACTGTAGAGATCTGGCTGGGATCTGTCATTTGTTGTTATGCATCAAGTGAGGAGATACTGGCAATAAAGTAGGTTGGCCGGAATCCACAGTGTTACCTGTTGGGTTTTAGTTTCATGCTGGTGAGAGGCCATGTTCTCCTACAATGGAATGCCAACGATAAAATGGTGGTTTCCAGAACTACTACTTTACTGTTTAGTGTTGAGAACAGCTAAAGGCAAATTGGATGGACTCTAACTCATGTTTTCCAAATGGTCAGGTCTGGGGACTTTAACACTAGGTAAAACTCCTTCATACTGCTGTGTAGACCCTAACTGTGACTGAACCATTTCTTTGCCTGCTGTGTTATGAATGTCAAGGTGTACAGCTAAAAGCAGTGCCCTAAGAAAAGACACTCTACAAAATGCAAAGATGTTTGACTTGATATAAAGTACAAGGTTAACTGTCTAATCATTAAACATTAAACCAAATGCTGTTACCCAAATTAACCCTTTATCCTTGATGCTCCTTCACTCTTGCCATTTCAGTTTCACACCATCTGCCATTTAGCCACCCCCTCATTATCTGTCTGTCTCGTTCTGTCCTTATGGAGCACCCTTCCAGAAAACACCAGAGCAGCTAAAAATAGAAGCCAGCTTTTAAAGCCCTCATGTCTCTCTACTTTTCTTTCTCTGTCTCTCTCTCTTTGATATTGCTTCATAGATAGCAGATGACATAAATAGCTCTCCTCCATCCCACTCTATTGAGTTTTCCACCTCAAATGGATCACGCTGCTCCTAAATGATATAATGTCAGTCTATGACCTGATAACTCGTGCATTTCAGAGGGAGCATTAACACCAGGCCTGTTTCAGTCAAGTCACTCTGAACTGAATAGAAATACAAACTCATAGAAACTTAATGGTGATTACATTCTTCCTGGCTATGTTCATAATACAACCATTATACAACATGTACTGCATACTTCACATTTTACGTATATTTTCTGTTCATGGAATGAACCGAGGTTGATAAACGGAAAGAATGACAAATAGATCCAGAGTCAAGATAATGAAGTCTGCAGACAGGTCAGTCTAACCCTGTAAGTAGTGTATGTCATACTGGATATAAAAGCCTGTCCTTTTATGTTGTCATACAGACGCAAAATCAGATAGCCTGTCACAGAAGCATACTGTTAGATTCAGAGTAGCTAAACTCCATGATTACAATTATTCTCCTCTCTATGAGAGACTTAAAGAGATAGTTCACCCAAAAATGAAACCATCCTAGGTGTATATGACATTCTTCTTTCAGACGAATACAATCAGAGTTATATAAAAAAACGTCCTGGCTCTTCCAAGCCTTATAAATGGAGTGAATGGGTGTTCACTCTTTGGAAGTCCATCAAAGTGCATCTATTCATGATTAAAGTGCTCCACGTGTCTTCGGGGGTTAATAAAGGCCTTCTGAAGTGAAGCGATGCGTTCGTGTAAGAAAAATATCCATATTTAAAACTTAATCGACTAAAATAACTAGCTTCCGGCAGATGGCTGTGCGCATCGATTTACGCCAAAAGAGTAACACTTTGACGCACAATGTATTGACGGCAATTGACGCCTCTCGCGGTTCAAACAAACAGGGCTGGGCAACCGCGTTCGTCATTACGTTGTGCGTCAAGTTAATTTTTTAACCTCTTTTTAACCTTAATTTTTTTTAACGCCTATTTTTTTCACCTTTATTAACCCCCAGAGACGCGTGGAGCACTTTAATCATGAATACATTCGCTTTGATGGACTTCCAAAGACATCCAGCCATTCACTCCCATTATCAAGCTTGGAAGAGCCAGGACATTTTTTAATATAACTCCGATTGCATTCGTCTGAAAGAAGAATGTCATATACACCTGATGGCTTTAGGGTGAGTAAATCATGGGCTAATTTTCATTTTTGGGTGATCTATCCCTTTAAGTGTAGGTGACCTCTAGGTTCGATTCTGACTGAGGTTTACCATTGTTTACTTCATTTTTATATCTGAATACGCGCAAGCCTCAACCACAATTTTTTTTGTTTTGTTTTCAGACTATTTTTCATATGTCAGGCATTACAGGGTTAGTACAGGTTAAAAAAAAAAAAATCAAAGGAATGTAATGCTATAAGAATGTAATAATGTCTCTGCCCTTCACCAAGTCCTCTTATTGTCCGGCCCCTTCACTTATTTACTAGCCAGTCAGATCATGATGGAAATATCCCATCTATTTTCTTTTGAAAAGTTAAGTGCTTTTAGTGCTGTTTTACTTGATAGTACGTCACGTCACTGAAGTACAATTGGTTCTGCATTTGGGTTCACAGAATGCTGTGTGCAGCTGAAGTGTGCATGGGTTTCATTTGTTATGTAAAAGATTGGTGTATTTCTCAAGTGGGTGAAAACATCTTGCTACGCTGACCACAGATATTTTCGAGACAGAAAGAGAAAGACATAGGCAGACAGTTAAACAGTGGGTGGGAAGAATGTCTCAGGGTATGGAGGCGCCCCTGTGAGAACACCTGATCACACACACACACACACACACACCCTAGTACACTCACCAGAAACACACAAAAGAACACTTAAAACACACTCATTATTCCAAGACCTCATGCAGAACATGCGTATAAAAACACATGGGAAAGATCGCACACACAACCCTAAAGACCAATTCAGCTGTCCTCGAGAGAAATAAGAGTGGCGTCTTATATGTAATGGAAGAGAAAGAGTGAGATCTGTTTGTTTGTTCTTATAAATTATCTGGAGATGGTTGTTAAGCCCTATTCGGATGGGACTAGTTTTACCTGAGGAGGGCAGGCACATTTGTTATTTTAATCCCATTAGATTCTTGTTGATAGACACAACATCGGTGAAACTTATGGAGCAAATTACATACTGTTTTTGTGCAACCTACTTTAAAGCACTACACGAATGGTAATTGTTTTTAAAGGTGATGTCTGTAACAGAAAAAGCGTAAGTATAATGATCGTATGGCCCTAATAGTAAAATATAATTTATAATATTTATATATACAGAGGCGCAAAATCGTATTGTGTGCAGTGCCATAATCAGAATTTCTTTTTAAATGATTTTTCTGATTAATTACGGCTTTTAAACTTTGAAGAGGGATTACCACACATTTGTCAAAAAATAAAAAAGTATCGGCTGGGAATTTACTTGCAGGCAGAAAAACACTGACATTTCTAAATCGGATAACATTAAAATCGTTAATCATTGTTAATGTTTCCATGTAAAACAAGATTTTTTGAGCGTGCTTTGAGCGTCAGATATTGAAGCTTGTTTGAAAGTGACGCTTTGGGGTGAGAATGTGTTGTTCATTTGGTTCAGCTGTGTTTGATTAATCATCCTCATTTGTGTTTGCTTTATAAGTTGGTCCCTCACATCCATCCTCTGTCTGATCACCGTTATGTTAAGTGTGTGTGGATCAACCTGTTTGCCTGTCTTCTAAATTGTAATTAAAACATTGTATTTGAAATGATCGTCTTCTTCGTCTGCCTTCCTGCACCCCACCGTGACATTATGAATCTGTCACAATGAAATTCATGCTTTTCAAAGAGGCTTAAGGATGGAGGATTTAAAAACTATATTTGCACGACAGCAACCCACAGCTCATAAATAGATACAGCAAAACACTGTAACTCATTTCCCATGTGAATCGTATGTTTCCATAGGACTCTCTAAGGCCCAACAGTCGGTTTAATTGTAAAGTGTCAGAGAGAGGGCAGACAATGGTGAAAATGATCTTTAAAATGTTAATTATTACTGTTGTGGCCACAAAAAAAAACTTGATAATATAATTCTTTAACCCTTAAACGCATGCCTCGGGTCTTTAGTGGCCCGGGATACCCTCCTCCTCATTCTTATTTTAAAGTTAGACATATTACTTTAATATTAATATTAAAAGTATTACTCAGTCAATTAATTATAAACAATACAACAAGACATTTTTTTTTTTTTTTTTTTTTTTAATAAAAGTATGCCTGTTTTCCTATTAATTTTTTGTAAATTTTGTAAAAATTGTATTGGGTCGCTAACAACATGAGGTGTCTAACAGGGTAAGTATATTTTTTATGCACAACAATAATTAAATCTTTGATGACCGAATAAGTGCAATTCACCTTTATTTCACAATGATGAAGTGATGTTTCACTCATAGTTACCGCAGGCAGAAAACAAAAGAATAGGAAGTATCATCAGCAAAACTTGAAATGGCTCAGTGATTTACTGCAGAGCAAGTACTGAATGCAATCAAATATTAGTGTCACTGTCACTTGATGGTGGATCTGGTGAAGAAGCTGTCAGCGATCAATATATTGATTTTGAAGATGTTGAAAATGATAGTTTTAAGAATATGTTTGATATTGCGAATATGAGCCAGATGCTGAATGTACTGGGAAATGAGCTCTGACGAGGACAGTGATGATGGTTTAAAACATCTGCTCAAACTGAACCCTTCCAAGCTCCAAAAGGTAACAAAATATGCTTTATTTTATTCTTCTGTAGGTGTTACTCTAATATCAGGAGAGTTTTATATTATTGCGACAGGTAGAGATCCATCCGTGTTGGATATAGTTCTGGGTCGCTAAAGACCCGAATATGTAATAATGATTGCAGAAACATTCATGCATTTAAGGGTTAAGTTTGCTTATAATTGTTATAATTGATTAATAATATAATTATAAGTTTGCTGGCATAGAGACACTTCCAACGCCGAAGTCACAGCGAAGGAAGTTTCTTTTTAAAGCCACTGACTTACACAACACTTGTTTGACTCTCTGACAACCCTTCATTTGAGTTCATGCCTCTAGCAGTTTCTGCCTCTGATTCTCGGGCTCCATGACTTTTGCACCTGCGGACACTGCGTCTGGTGTCCTAATATTCAGTGTCTCTGAGCTCTACACTGAGACACAACATCACTGACTCACTGATTTGTCAGCTGGCGTCATCATCCTCTGTCCATCTGTGCAGCGCTTCAGTCTCTGGAGGACAGGAGATCACATACATCAAATCTGAGAGGGATTCTGGGCGATTTTCTTCCATGAGCCCTTCCTGTTGTGCCTCCAGGCAGCTATCAAAAACGAACTCCCATTTAAATGGTTTGTTTTATGATCAAAGCAAGACAATTGCAATACGAAATGTTTTATTTTTTTTCTTCTTCTTCAATACAAGGCGATTGAGAGATGTACAAATAAACGTTTCTCAAAAGCCCAAATTATCATATTTGATGTTCACATTTTAACATGACTTTTCAAAAAAAAAAAAAAAAAAAAAATATATATATATATATATATATATGTTTGAATAATCCAGTAAACCTAAGTGCTTGAGTCCAGTTAGTGTCCATCTTGAAATATTACTAACAAGATTCAATTTATTCTTACTTTTGCTTTATAAAAATCAGCAAAACAAAACACGAGTACCATGACCTGAAGGAAGACATTTTTAGAATTTAGAAATTAGAAAAGTTTTGTAAAGTTAATAGTTTAGAGACTGCTAAACAAAGAACACTCTCGAATACAAAGTTTCTCATTAGAAGTAAAATGGTTTTAAAGCCCGAGTCCATAGAGGATTTTTTTAAGTTCTACAGAACTTTTTAAGAACTCTCCATTTTAAGAACATACATGTGCTTTAAACTGTACCTAAAGAACATCAATAACTTTTAATCAACCCAAAGAGCCATATAACCAACTCAAGTTAAGCATGCATAAACACAAAGTACCAAGAGGTGATTGACAGAGAGATGAAAGAAAGGTTTAGGCCTATGTAGAAAATATTATGTAATGGGAGATTATGTAATATCCTCTATTAATATTTTGTGTCCTGTATGTCTTGTTCTGTTAAAATGCTCATCTTTTCTGTCAAAGAAATCAGGTGATTGTTTCAGCCAATGCCAAAATGATATCCATCCATGTCTTTCCTTTAACTCAGATCTGTATAATAATCAAGAAACTATCTCGGGTTACACTTCTCAAATTCCCCAGGACTCAGGCTAAGGCAGTGCTGAGGGAAATTCTGCATCTTTCCATTTCCAGAACTGACCATCCATTCTTCGAATTTCAAAACGTGACTATACCTTTTGAACATTTTGATAAGTAACGTTGATCCTATGTCTACTAACTCTCATTAGATTATTAATAGAGTATTTGTAGATTGGTCTGGTTAAACTGGCATGTAGTTTTAAACTTGCTCAGTAGAATGTCTGTTGTTGGAGGAGCATCACAATAAAAAGTTAGCAGATATTAAGCAGACAGTCTACTAATACTCTAATGAGAGTTAGTTGACATGTAGTTGCAAAGTTACTTATAGTCAGCAGAATGTTCAAAAGGGACCATCAAAATAAAGTGTTACTAATCTTGGTTACACTTTATTTTAAGGTGTCATTGTTACAGTGTAATTATATATTTAAGTACTGAGTAATATTAAGCAACTACATGTACTTACTATAGGGTTAGGGTAGGATTAGGGTTTGGTTGAGGGTTAGTTGCATGTAATTATGCATAATTTACTGTTATTTTAGTTACAACCTATACTTGGCCTTCTACTTGGATGAAACGGACATTCTTCCCAGCCTCTTTTCAGAAGGCAGACGCATTCCGTCCCTGCATCCATTCTCTTCTACTTGGACATTTTAATCATCAGTGTGGTACTAAAACGAAGTACGTCAAATGAAGTACTAAAACCTCCTTGTGAGTTTCTCAAACCCTTATGGCCAACAACACTTTTCCAGAGTTCCTTGTTTGAGATGCCTTAGTTGAGAATATCCTTCAAATATTTATAAACTAACCTGCAATCACCAAGTGATATACTATGATTATCTGCCTATCCTTTCCTCTACTGTCATGCATCCAAAGTATACAGGAGCAATCCAATGTGATTTTTAAGTAGGCTACATAACCAAATACCCCCCTTTGATGTCTTACCACACTCTTTTGTGACCAGAGCTTTGTGATGTCAGCCTTTCTTATGGATAACAATGCATGTGTTGCAAAATCAGAAGGGCATTGTACCCATAATATCATGTTGGACGTCAGGCAGTACAACGGTATAAAACCATCAGTCAGAACAAACAATGGTGCAACAGTCTTTTAAATAAAAGTTTCCTAGAAGTGTGTTTCAAATGACGCCATCACACCCAGTAGTCTAAAGTTTAGAGATGATTAACAAGAGTTATGCAACTTTTTCAAAGAGTGTTTTTGCAGAAAACAACGCCCCTGATAGAGGACACCTAATGGCCCAATAATGAGTGATTACAATCAGTGTGAATCAGGGGAAACTGTATTCCATGCTATTGCATAAACACTTTCATATGAGAGCCAGAACAAGCTCTTTATCAGACATACACTGTTACATCACATATAAAACAATCACCTGAGGTGAGAGTGACACAACTATAACCTACAACTGCTTTTTTTTTTTTTTTTTAAACACATAGGAAAACAAATAAAATTGTCTTCAAATGCATTCATACGTTGCAGGCATGGGTTAAAAAATCACACTTGCCAAGCATTAAATGCAAGCGAAAAATGGCTTCTGCAAACACTGTTATGAATTCATATGTCATGCAAAAGTTTTTTTTTAAAGAAATTAAACCTTTTATTCAGCAAGGAGACATGAAATTGAACAATATAAACTTTTACATTATTACAAAAACCTCTATTTTAAATAAATGTTCTTTTGAACAATAAGAAAAGTTTCTCGAGCAATAAATCAGCATATAAGAAGGCATCATTTCTCACTTTATTTTAGTTTAACATACTTTATATGTAGACACACACACACACACACACACACACACACACACACACACACACATATACTGTATAAATATATATATATATATACATACATACAGTGCTGTTCATAATTATTTGCCCCCTTAGTAAATATGATCAAAGATGGCTGTAAAAAATAAATCTGCATTGTTTATCCTTTTGATATTTTATCTAAAAAAAGAGAAAAAATCTAATCTTTTATTGAAGTAAAAGAATTGAAAGTGGGGGGAAAAGCACATTATGAAATAAATGTTTTTCTCCAAAACACAGTGGGAACAATTATTTGCCCCTTTTATTAAATACTTTTTGCAACCTCCTTCTTCCAAGATAACAGCTCTGAGTCTTCTCCTATAATGCTTGATGTGTTTGACAAGAGACCACACCTGACAAGAGATCAGAGACCATTCCTTCATACAGAATCTCTCCAGATCCTTCAGATTCCCAGATCCATGTTGGCGCTTCTTCTCTTCTGGGGACTGGGATGGCCATTGCAGATGCTTGGTTTTGTGCTCAGTGACCCATTTTTGTTTTGATTTTGATGTTTGTTTTTGGATCACTGTCCTGTTGTAAGATCCAAACATGGCCCATTATAAGATTTCTAGCACAAGCTGTCAGGTTTAGATTTTTTATCTGTTGGTATTTGATCTATTCCATGATGCCATGTATCTAAAATGTCCAGGACCAGGAAAATGTACTTTTGTTGTTGTTGTTGTTGTTTCATCTGTCCATATGTACATATAAACTAAAAGAAAGTGAGAAATGATGCCTTGGCAACTAGCTGAAATAAAACAGTGTTTTTATAAGTATTTTATTTGTAACTGGCAAGCTAGTTATTGTAATTTCCACCCAATATTGAGAGGTTTGTATCCAGGTTAGATGGGTTCAGGTTACTGAAACTCAGCTGATGGACGTGGCCAGAGCAGGATGAAGTCCAATTCATGAGCAGCTAAAAATAGATCACATTCCATGTCCTGTCTACCCATTATTGATCAGTTTATTTATGACTCTAATGGCACAGGCCGAGAGCAAGAGAGAGAGATACAGTTTATGTCATGAGCGGCTGTTATTGTGTAATCTAGCACAGTAGTGAAGTTCCAAAGAGTAATTTTGGGACGATTGAAACAATCTAATCTTACAATTAACTGCCAGTGCATTTAAGCAGACACTCACCTTGCTCCAGCTTCAGCTGTTTTGGCACCCGTCCACCTCCACCAACATAGGCTAATTTAGGGATTTTGCAACCATACTTATCTTCCAAGCATTAATGGTCCCACTGAGGGGTATATCTTTCACACTGGGTAGTTTTAGGAGCTTAGTTCTAGGAACTAGCCACCAGTGTGGCTATGAGAACTAATGGTTCCCTTATGGTGCATGTCCACTACAGAGGCAAAACTCCGCTCAGTGTCGCTGGCAACACTATAATGCCTCCACTTTGGGGTATGTCTGTTGCGAGTGTGTTTAATCTCAAATCTCAGTGTGTGAGATGCACGCGATTACATTTGGAAATAAACAAGCTTTGCATATTTTTAAACTCTCAAGACAGACGTCACAATATGTTTTTGCATATTTTTAAACTCTCAAGACAGACATCACAACCCGAACCTCACAGTGATTGGCTGCCGACCGCGTTTTTCGCTTAATATTTGCATAAAGTCGAGAACTGCCCAACCTTTTGACCCTCTCGGCCGCTCTCAGCGCTTTCTCCGGTCCGCTGTCAATCCCACAATGCACTGCAGGAGCGTGAAGCTCGACTTCAGGAATGAACTGAAAACGCAGTCCTGTCTTAATACGTTATTAGATTGAACTGCTATACACACTGTAAAATGTAGACAGCATATGAAAAGGTATTAGCAAATGCCGTGTGGTTGATGTCCAGTGTCGCTCGCTGAGAAGAAATACATTGTTATGCTTCGTTTGGTCCCCACAAAGTTGCGTTGGATTTTCTCCTTAGCGTAAAGGTTAAGAAGCCCATCTATCACTGTTTTCCATGTTCGAGTTAGTTTCTAGAGTAAATATATAGGCTATAATCTGTGTTTACCATAGGGTGTTCACACAGGTTTTTTTAGAAATGGCGGGTGCTGGTGTTTCGCATGTGGTCGGCCAATCAGCGTACACTAACTTCACTGGTAGTTCCTATTGTGCTGGTTTAGACCCTACTCTGAAGTAAGAGCTAAATTAGTTCCTCCAAAAGGAGTTCTTAGAACTAAAATCATTCCTAGTTCCTGCGGTGCGAACACGCCAAAAAACGTGTACTTCCGCCGATAGTTCTAGGAACTATTTATTCTAAAGTTCCTCCAGTGCAAAAGCCCCTTAAGGTCGAGTTGAAGCTGCTTCCTCAAGCCCCTCCACTGCGGACAGCAAACCAAATATATTTAGCCTTAATAGCTTAAAGATTATATGGGTAAACAAACTCATGAAATCAGGATTGTTGTAACTTTGATCTGGTCATGTTCAAAATCGCACAAGAAGTAAGCCTAATTCAGTGAACTAAGCAAATTTATCTTTCATTAATCAAAGTGGAGAGGGAAAGAGAATGCTGTTCACATTTTCTTATACACACATCCTAGCAGGTTTCTTGACTATAGATAAAGCAGCAAGACTTCATTTCTAAACTACTCTCACAATCTAAATGTTGCTATATGAAGAGCATATAGCTATGCTGGTCCACCAGCTAAAACAGTGTCAAACAATCCTGATCCAATACAGAAATTAGGTTGTTATAGAGAATTCTGTCAAATCTTGGTTATCTTTGGATGTCTTTGCCTGCTGTGGATTTGCTATCAGTGGATTTCTTTGAGAAAGAAATCAAGTTACTGTAAAATATTTGTCCTGGTTTATGTTAGCTTTTGCTGTTTTATGTACATCTGAATGAATATACAACATTCAGAAGAACAATCACAAAAATGTAATATTAGTAGTTAAACATCCAAACAGGATTGAGGCAATAGAGACTCCTCCTAGACATTAAGGTTACAATTTTACCAGAGTGAGGGTATATGGTACTTCACAGGAATGTGGATATACGTCACTTGAATATTTCCCTTGTGAAACTGGGCTGACAAGGCGAGGTGGACTATAAGGATGTTGGATGTTGATCCAGGAACATGTTCTACTTGGTGAAATCATGTTAACCGTGGACTGCAACACTAATAGTCAAAAAGCAAAAGCTCAGATCACTACATGAGGTTGAATGAAAAAAGAAGAACACAAAACAAAGCAAATGACCTACTGAACCTGTTTGTTATTCTGAGTATAAAAGAACATCCAGAAGGACCTTCAGGAGAACATAACAGTGTCATAAAGTCACAGAGAAGAAGAAATGAATGAAAGACAGGGGAGTAATAGAGACATTAACTCGAATAATTGCTTGAGGTTTCTGCACTTCAAAAGGCTGAAACCAAGAAAACAGCCAAGCACAGCATGCAGGCGCATGTGCATGACATTCACATATTTAGACCCATGGTACGAAATCTCAGCTCACTCCAAGAGAGCCTGTATTTTCAGAACTAGTCAAAGTTCAGTATGACACTTTCAGAGGTTTTCTTTCTTTTTTTTTTTACTATTTATTGCTTAGATGACGTAAGTGGCATTCACCAGAATAGGTAGGCTACTCTCAGCAGGTAGCTGAGATTACACAACACATGCCAAACTCAACTTCAAAAGCTGAGGGGAAACCCAAGAAAACCCTACTGAAGTAATAGATCAAGTCACTACTAAACTATTAAAGTGCGTGTTAGACAATTTTGTGCATATAAAATTTTCCAAAACAGTCCTTTTCTTGTAAGAAACCATAAATAGCTGGGCAGTTTAAAGCCTTGTTTTGACATAATATTGCATTATGTACTTTCTGAGGCAGCTGTTCAGACAGTTATTGTTGGATGTTGTTCCACCAATGACAATGTGTTTAATTCTAACAGATACTTGTATTTACTGGAAAGACTGCAGTAGACCTATAACATCAGATCATTTCTATAGGTTAAATACAATTGTAGAGTATGATGTGGCAGGATTTGGTATGCGGTTTAATTTCTGTCATGTCAACTCTGAATAGTTTTAGCCAAGATACATGTCAATGTTAGCCGAGTTGCTACTGACAAAAGATACACAGACACACTGCTGTGAGCGTGTAAGATATACTGCTGCTACATAAATAGGAATTCATAAATCCTGTAACAGATCTAGACAAGTGGAGCTGGAGGAGGTGGAGGGTTTCAGAGGAACTTTGTTGTAATCTAGTGTTGAGCCTCATTAATCAATGGAGGTCATAGCCAATAATTCTTCAATACTTTTAAATGCTAGAAGAAAAAAATACATACAGGATGGAAATTGATGGGTATTGCTGGATTTTGGATAGGCTTCATTGTTTGAAGTTTAATCTTACATATATACAGACTACATGAAACCAAACTAACCCTGACCTTAAAGGGTTAGTTATCCCAAAAATGATTATCCCATAATTTACTCGCACTCAAGCCATCCATATGACTTTCTTCTTTCAGCCAAAAAAATTAATCGGAGTTATATAAAAAATAGACTCTTCCAAGATTTATAAGGGAGTGAATAGAGCCTGAGATTTTAAAGCTCCAAAAAGGACATCCTACCTCAGGTCAGAGGTCACTCTTCCGCCGGAACTAGACTCACATACAGCCGTTACCGGAAGCCAGTGATTATAGTTTATAAAGTTTATAAACTTTAGTTATAAAGTTATTAAAAACAGTTATAAAGTTATTCACTTCAGAAGGCATTTATTAACCCCCTGGAGGCATATGGATTACATTTATGATGGATGGACGGACCTTTTGGAGCTTCAAAAACTCTTTTGGCTCTTTCAAGTGGCTCTTTCCATTCCCATTATAAAGCTTGGAAGAGCCAGGATATTTTTAAATATAACTTTGATTGTGTTTGGCTGAAAGAAGGAAGTCATATACATCTAGGATGGCTTGAGGGCGAGGAAATTATGAGATAATTTATGAGATTTTTCCAAATCTTTTTCCAAGATTTCAATTTTTGGTGTAATTAACCCTTTAACCTAGCCGTCTCAAACCTAAATGCCTAAAACTTTCCATAAGCCTAAAATATTAAATAGCTGCCAAGTTCACAACATTTAAACTGCTCATCCCAACCACAGTGACTCTGAACACAAATGTTTGCATTTCAGTTCAGCTTTGTTTCGAATTAAAGCACAAAAGACCATCACAAAAGCATGACAAAACAGAACACACTGTTCTAGGCCAATTTCTACATTTAATCTATTCCACACTTGTTCCCATTTGTCCTGGTTAATGTGGCTTAAAGAATCGAAATCTATACAAAGTATTGATACACACCAGGCTCTCCATAGACAGCTCTGAATACCAGGCTATGACCCAGTCACATATTGTTCAGGGCAGTGAAACATTCCTTTAATGGATGGCAGACAGACGTGACAGTAGTGTTTACTGCACAGCCCACTGAGTTCATTCCAATCTGTTCTGAGAGCACCTAAGGCAATGTTACGCATTAGCTAAATTAAAAGTTTTGTTCATGGACAACTAATGGACATGTTAACAGTAGACTAGGTTAAACGAAAAAAAGATTACCAATTAAGACATTTCAGAGGACATTTTTCTTATTCAGAAGTTGTTTGTTCTCATGAGACTACTCAAGTTATGCTTGATTATAAGTAAGAATATACAGCTATAAAAAAATATCACAGCTCAGGTCATTTGATCTTGGACGAATCTGACGAGAAAGATTTGAGCTCATATTGAGATCTCTGACTTTTGATTTCAGACTTTGGTATTTCGGCATCTAAGCAATATTCATTCAAGTCCTCAGCCAGAAAACCACTCTGGGTAATCAGTCATACATGAGTTTGTTTCCCTACAGCATGTATATCTGATTGTATTGGCAATAAAATGGGTCTAAAAGATGAAGGACAGACCATGGAAGCTGGGTAAAAGAGCAATGCTGTCCTGACAGTGATAAAGAGAGAGAATTATGTTACCAGCCCACCGGTGAGCGCTCTGGTGCAGTTACCACGGCAATGCTGCAAGCATCACCCATAATTACGTACAGGTTTCAAACTCAAATAGAGAGGCTGATCCTAAATCACACATATAACAACACACAAAACCTTCTATTTATATCTCTCTTACAGACTTTAAGACAAAATACATAAAGGTTAATCATGTGATCCATCTCACACCATAAACACATTTGGGTGTACTGGTGTACAAACTGATTTTAAGCCCTCTGTGGTCAGGTAAAGCCGGTTTATGAGGAGGTAATGGTTATGTGAATGCTGACAGAATGTTATAGGCTTATGTTCAGAGGTCTTCCTCTCTTCTTGGAGCATCATGTGTCCTCTCTCTGTGAATAGTGAGGAAGCGTCTTTCAAACTCATATCACTTAGACAAAAATCACTTAAAACTCTTCCAAAATTAATCTATAACTATCTAAAATCCTTCACTAGTGTTTTACTAGTTTGTGAAACATTGTAACTTACCATCTCTGTTGTTCTGCCTGCAAAATGCACACTAGCATAGCATCTTTTATCCTTCACAATTTGGTTGTGTGTGCCAAGAGATTTCTTTTTTGACAGAGATAACAAGTCAGAGATTACTAGTAGGAATGCCCCGCATCCAATTACACATATAGAACATAAAATCACTTCTGGGAACATTTGAACCAACTAAATAAATCTCATCATTAAGAGCTAGCCATTCAAAATGAAGGTGTCCTGGTAAGCATCTTTGAAAAATTATGTTCTTTATTGATTGATTTTTCTCTAAATTGACATATTGAAAACATATTGAGGTTAACTCTGGATTTTTCAGCAGGGAACACCAGCATTTTTGATAATTTTCACAAAACATTCATAGTGACTAGAATATTTTGGACTTGCATACAAATATGCAATTTACCAAAAAAAATAACAAATAACAAAGCCTCTGCTTTATTCTAGCTTCATGCAAAAATTTTTGATCAACAATTGAATGTGGGTACATTTCAGAAAAAAAGCAATATTTTGAACAAAAAGCTGAGCAAATTGCAGAGACGTACATAAGCAGTGGTTTTATCGCTTGTTTCTGTTAATTTTTTGCCTGTATTTTGATCCGGAAATTCTCTACTCTTTCAGAAGATGTGTAATAGCGCCCCCCTACCATATAACAGTGAAAACACAGAAAGTTGGAAAATTCTGTCAATGGCAGCGAAGCGTTGTCTCATAAATGACGGAAAATTGTGTCAATGGCGGGAAAATAGTTCAAATAAAATCGTTACCGCAATAAAGCAGTTGTAAGTAAGTGCATGTGATTTAGCTGCAGAATCTAAGCTAGCTTATGGTGTGTTAGCATCACATGCAGTGTTGTCTGGAAGGAAACACTCACAACAACCACAACCAAATCAGGAGTCCAAAGGGAACAGAAGAAGATAAAGCCTCCCTGTCACCGTTCCCTGCTCAAAAACTAGACACCAGCATTAGGTATGTTTTGCATGCTTGGACAGCACAGAATGCTGGTTTGCTAGTTGGCTGATCACCAGCAAAGCGGGAGTGCTGGTGGACCAGAGTACAGTTTTGTTTGTGAACAGCTAGACTAGCACTATACCAGCTCTAACCAGCATAAACCAACCTGGACCAACATGGAATTCATGCTGGGTTATGCTGAATCTTACAGCAGGGTTTGCTCTCCTAATCTCTGAAAGGGGATTGTCCAAAGGCTAAAGGAGCTGGACTGGCTACCTCTAATTCCTGTTTATAAATTGCACGGCTAGTGAGTGCAAATCTGGTTACATCACAGAAAACCCAGATTCTGCTGTATCCCAAACTGCACTCGATGCAAGGACATGTTTTGACAGCAATGTCTGTCCCCAGGCAGACAACAGTGTTACATAACATAACCCAGCATGCAGCCAACAACTCTTTCTTACAATTCACTGGCCCCATTTTCTGTCCAAACTAAAAGAGACATTCCCACTGACCCCAGATCTGTCCTTAATAGAGTCTCACCATCAATATTATAGGCTCAGACAGCTAATCCCTGACCCAAACCTGCCCTTACACAATTATCCTCTGTTCTCAAAAATCCAGAATTTTGAATGTCACCAAAGGATCTGGTCCACTTTGCAGCTCATTCTGGTAAAGAACCATCCATTTAGACAGGTAAATACTGTCTGACTGACATAAAAATGATTTATGTTCAATTTAGGCGCAATAACTTGGACATAACACTGCAAACAAAGTTTAAACATGCTCTCAATTATATCTTATTTATTTTCTACTACGGGCGTTTTCTTTGTTCCGAAACAGGGGTTACAATTTCTGTTTGGTTGGGTTCGACTTTCACAAGGCAACGTTTCTAAAGGGACCAAAATTTGTTAATCCAAGTTCCGTGCGAATAAATTGTCCTCTCACTGGTCAGAGTGCACCTGTTTATGTTCTGGGATTCTGCTTATATAGCGGTCAGTCGTCAGGATGGAACAGCCGTGCGGAATTAGTGCGCCTTTCTTTGTAGCTGTCATTATATTGCTTTATCATTTTGAGCAGTAATCTGGGCTTCCTTTGTATTTTGTTCTGAAATGTTAGTCCAACCAAATTTCACTTAGGCATTTCACTTCGTCTTTGCTCCAGGTTAATCCATGATTAATTTTAAGAACTGCTGATTTTCTTACATTTTGATACAGCCATGGTTTGTTCGTCCATTGAGTTGGACTGCATTCTCACCACAAGCGAACTGCTCCATAGTCTGTTTTCAAGTGGGCCAAGACCACATTGTTCAGGAGATCTTTTTTTTTTTGCTGATCCAAGCACGATTTCTGTGTTCATATATGCCTAAATGAACCGAACTAAAGGAGAAAATGCACCAGGTTCCGAAACAAATGCTAGAAACGAGCCAGTTGTGAAAATGACAAAATGCACTAAAAGTGCCTCAAAATAAACTCTAAATTTCTTTCAAAGATTTGATAACATAAACCTTGTCAAATTCAATGGCTAAATCTATGTAGAAGACATGTTTCTTCAAATTTCCCACTGGACTGGTTTTAACTTTCAACCAATCAGATTGGAGCTTGCTAATTGAGCTTTTGCCCTTTTTTCAGCTGATCTGCCGTTTGTCAGTTGCAGAAGGGAAGCTCCATGATACTCAACAAAAACACACATGCAAACTTTTTTAATATTTTCTCTAAAGGTTTGGTAAACTGTTCCATATAAAAAATTAGATTTTTCAGACTATTACGTCAAACTTTGCAGTGTAAATGCTGGTCGGAGAAATAGATTTTGGTGTGTTAGCCCATTCAAAAGCTCTGAGATGTGTAGTTCTAGTGGGTCCAGACATTTGACCCAAAATTAATATCTTAATGGTCGGTAATGTATCATGGCAAAACTTTCACCAAAGAAGAACAAATATTCTGTCGGTTTCATTCATCATGCCTACTACATACATCATGCAGATCTGAGCATATTGATAAATGACACACTGTGTCAGTGACCTTATGGGTCAGTGAGTTTATGGGAAGAAAAACACATTAGAGTTGGTTTTTCTTCACTCATCCTTTGACCTCCTTAAAAAGTATGCCAAAACACTTAGATTCAAGGAAGTTCTGTCTTATTCTTGGGGACCTATCAATCAGTCAAAGTCTGTGTTCGTCTGAACCTGTAATGTGTCATTCATTATCAGCAGCGGCATGCTTTGAAAGATAAACACTTTAAGATTGAAACATTGACTCAAAATCCCTATGGCCTCAAGGCTATCAGCATATTTGGATACGGGATGTGATTATGAATTTTTCATAAGAAGGAGAGGAACACACACACGTGCACTTATTCCACGTCTTTGCAGTTAAAGATTCATTCACTGCTGAAAGCTTTGTTTTCCCTAATGCCTAATTATTTTAAACAAGGTTTTGAATCACTGACAGCAGTCTGAATTGTAATGAGGGGCTGGTGCAGGCCGGTACAATCCAAACTGCCTCTGCAAATGAATGATTCACCGATGTCATCAGGGTCCCGAAAGGTCAAACTATTTCTGTTGCCAATGCATAACACAACTACATAAATTGCTTACTCACCCTCATGTCATTCTGAACCTGTAAGAATTTCTTTCTTTACAAAAGGAAAAATTTAGAATTCTTTTGTTTAGGGACTTCATAGTCCCTGCCCCTAAAATGTGTAGTTTATGCAACAAAAAAAAAAAAAACACTCCCATAGTTTGCCTACTACAATTATTGGTACTTTATCATATTGAATTAATATGGGATCTGCTTGCAAACAGAATAAGAAGCTTACAGAATATGTCAGTTTCATTAATTTCTGGTTTTGATGACAGTAGCTAATAATTCCTCACTTTTACACTTTTATCTACTAATAGGGCCTACTAACTTACCACAGTTTTATTAATGGAATATTGTACTTGTGGTATTTTGTCAGAGGTGATGAACTTTTGTAAGTTTTGTCATTATGTTTTTGGTAGGCCTATATGGAAAGATAAGCATTAGCATTTGGCTAACATTGTGCTAATTTACACTTAGATTAGCAAATGGAATTTCAAATTGAATGATTTTTTTCATGGTTGCTTGTTAAACATATTCCTCATAGTTTTTGTTTAAATTATAATATATATCACTATAGGGATAACTTCAATGTTGCTACTTTTTTTATTAGATTGTAGCATAGTTTGAAAAGAGCAATTTTAGTTTAACCACTTTTAATTATTAGCTTGTAGCTTGGCAAACTAGCAGTTTGCCCAACACCAAAATGTGTGTGATAACTAAGGGAACCAAGATTACCTGATTTTATCTAGTCATTTACTCATTAGCAGGTTGACGGTGACTGGATTCAGTGCCCCTAGAAACACAAATCCAAATGGTAATAAGACTTACAGACACATGTCACAGGCCCACTGCCAACTATTTAGAGCCTTTTATTTTGATAACATCACACCCTTGATGCAAGCATCTGTTAGTGGAAATGTTGACCTCATGGACATACAAAAGTTAACACATGCATGCAGAGCTCATGGCATGACAAGAATGGAGAGAAAAATAGACAGATGATTAGCGAGGGATAGAGAGAGGAAAAGAGATTGATTTCTGCAACACGACACACTCACCCCCACATATAACCTGTAACTTTATCACACCCAAGTATTTCTCTCCTGTAAACATCCAAACGTGGCAGACGTTCAGCCCCCTCTGAAGACATACAGCCCCTGTGATCAACAAAATAACAGCACCATTCTCAGAGTTGGAACCAACCAAAACGTATTGTGAGGGTACCATTGTACAATGATGGTATCCAATTTTTTTATGGTACTGAATAGTTGTCACATGAATTACCAGTGTGTTTATCTGGTATGGTTCGAGCTAAAGGTGCACCGGGGTAAAAGGTGCCTTTGATTTTAAATTCCTCAAAACTAGATGGCACAAAAACTTGCTGTAGCACTTTCCAAAACATCCACTTTTCAAGATGCATGTGGAAATTTGACTGATCCAAAAAGTTGATTCTGCGCTAATTTGATCTAATATTTGATGTGCTTCTTTGCTTCGTAGACAGAGTCTGGAATGGCATAATTGAAAAGCGTTTTCTTTCTCGCAGGGGGGCGCTTGTCTGAAGTTTAAAATCATTGGTTACCCGTAAGCCAATCACATAACGTTTGGTTATGACATGTGTTATGCGCAGCCAGGCTCAGCCGCATCTAACTTCCACTGTAAACACATGAATGATGCGAAAACAAAACCATCGAGCGAAATACCGGAGTGAACATGGCTGTGAACGACTTTTGCAGATTATGTGAAGTAAATCTACGCATCCACGGTACAATCAGCGTCTACGTCACGGCTCTCAGCCCGCCCTCTGTTCGTTGATTGGCCGGCTGTTTTGAGGCCGGAGGAAAACGGAAAGAAAGGTCGCTATCTCAGACTGAGTACAGAAGCGAACTGAAATTGAGCGGAAGTATGAAGTCTGACGTAGTCAGGCTAGTAGATTTAAGTAGCAAATGAGAATCGCTATAATTATTGAATATATTTTGAAACAAAGGTCTTCTTAATTATTTAGAGTTTTGTTCGAGTTAATAAAAGCTTTTAGCTGAAAGTTTTTCAATAATGGAAGAATATGTAAAAGTATGGTAATTGGGGTAAAAGGTGCCCCTGCTGTTGGGGTGAAATGCACAATAATTAACATGATGGTTGACTTTTCCATTTGTTGACATAACATAGTTTGATTGAAATGGTAAGTATTCTATATTAAGTTGGGTGTCCATCATATTTAAAAATATGATATTAATCATATCATACAATAAAAAAATTGATATATTTATTGTTACTACTGTAAAGTTATATTAAATTATAGTGGAACCTCATTCAGTGCTTTCATAATCTTCACTTTTTTGTTTCTGTATTTTTAAAAATGAACATATTTTAATGACAGTATAGCCTATTTGTTGAACAAAAATGAACTAATTTATTTATCAAAATAAACAAAAAACAGTACAGACTTTGGTAAAGTGATTGTTTTGAACAAGTATTAAATTAGAAATTATTTAAATTATGTTACTTTAGCTAAAGTATTTGTATAAATAATGTGTGTTTTTTGCCCTACTTACATTTTAACAGCCTAATTATATTTGTATATTTCTAATGTTATTAACAGAATTAATAGGATTCTTCGGGTACTGTATAGTGTATCACAAGCATCTGTATTAGAATAGTCAAGTCAACATGAACCGAATTCACAAGTCAAACATAAAGTACAGTATTACCAACTAGAATGTGAAACCTCAGGAACTGATTGAAACTGAATCATGAAAAGTGGTCTCTTTATGTCAGGTGGTTGGAATTGAAGGGTTAAAGGATAAGAGCACTTGATAACTTCAGCCAATAAGGAAAGATAACATAGAGCAACCTGTTTTATTTCCTATTGGAATAATTAATCAATCACAATAAGGCCATGGGCATGTATTAAGAAAGTAAATAGGGTCATTTTTTATTTCATTTTGATTAATGTTGTCTACAAGCACTGTGTTAGACTAATTTATTGTGTGCACTAAGTGTTAGTCATGCAATATGAATATAAAAGGTGTGTCTGTTAAATGAATCATTAGTCGGAATCTTGCAAGAACAGAACAATCAGTGTTTCGTGTTTCTAAAACTACTCACAGATATATATTTTCTCATTTTATTTGACTCACTTCTAACTCAAACAGCCATCAAACTGCTGCTGTCCACAAAAAAAAAAAAGGAAAATATTATGCTCCTAGTTTGCTTATGTGCACTGAACACACAGTAGTTTAAATTACAGATGTGGACTAAACGTTAGTCGTGCAATATGAAACATAAAAGGCGTGTCTGTTAAATGAATCATTAGTCGGAATCTTGCTACTTTGGAACAGAACAATCAGCTGAAATAATGTTTTGCCTATTGGTGAACTGTCGTGTTTCAAAAACTACTCACAGATATATAATTCCTCATTTTATTTGACTCACCTCTAACTCAAACAGCCATCAAACTGCTGCTGTCCACAAAAAAAAATGGAAAATATAATGCTCCTGTTTGCTTATGTGCACTGAACACACAGTAGTTTAAGTGACAGAAAGATAAATGGGTAGAAAGTGGTAGAAATAAGGAGGGATTGAAGAATCAAGAGAGATAGTTTAACAGAGTGCGTGTAGAGTGACCTGTAAAGGACCAGAGTTGGAGCTGAATAACAGAACCATACACAGAAGAAGCCCCACCCCCTTCTCTCTTAGCCTATAACAGCCCACTATGGAGTCGGAGTTCAGAAACAGACGAGTGTTCATCCACAACACAACCACTCTGGACACCCTCTGGCTGTCTCTGTCGACCTGCTCTTAACCTCTGTCTGCTGGATACTGTCTTTTTGGATACTTTTACATGGATTACTGACTTTAAAATGTGCTCCCAACTGTTGTTGGATGAATTCAGCCATGGTAAGTTACCTGTTCTTACCTGACTTCACTTGCTGAACTATACTCCTTAATTTATGATTATTACTAATACAATGACTCTTATAAGACCACTGACTAACTTTCAGAGACCTTTCTCTTGGCGTCCTTCTCTCTTTGGGGACATGTAATATAGACACTGAATGTTCGGGACCGATTTATGATGACAGATTGGGAAAAGGGCCCAGAAAACAGGGTGCATACGGACAGCTTCAGGATTTAGGAGTGACAGGAAGGTCCTGGCATGGTTCAGTTGTGCATAGCGAAGCTTCAAAACTCTCATTATCAGAAGTGCATCAGTGACCCCTAAAGACCCCGCAGTTACAATTTACAGCACAGCTTCATCTGAACATCATTTAAGTAGCAGATAGAGTTGGCCTGGGGTGCATTGTAATGTACTGTAATTATAGGGCACAAAAATCAACTTTTTTGAAATGAAGAGTGCTGTTTCCCCAATACAACTCTAGACAGCATGTGAACACAAACAGTAAACAGAGTGTGTGGTGCAAGCGCTCGGCGAGGAGAGTCGTGAGAGGGTGTAGGAGGCTCAGTAGACCGTGATAACTGGCTCACTAGATTATGTAAACTATAGATCATGGAACATTCCTCTACGGTTTTATTGTTTTGATCAGTAGTTTCTCAGTGACGTCTGTGACAAATAAGATCAATATCTCTCCAGGACTGAGCTGTCACCCGAAGGTTATGTCATTAACTGTGATGGTGTCAGTGTTGTAGTGGTAGCCTACTGGTTAATGATCTGGCCTGCTTACACAATGGTTGTAGGTTGATGCCAAGTAGCGGTGACCCAGGAACAGAGGGCCGTCGTGCCCTTGATCAGTGGCTCCGGATTGCCCCCAGGGGAACTACTGTAATGGAAGTTGTTTTGCATAAAAAAACATGTTAAATGGTGTGTAAATGTTTAAAACATTACACATTTATTTAGATTTTGTGTTATGTATTATGGATTGATAATCTCAGCTGTGTGATTGTTTATATCATCACAAAATGTAAAATGTATTATCGCCCAGCTCTTTGTATAAAGTCGGATGTATATTATATCCAACTGTCATACATGCAATATGTTGTGTTCATAAGTAAATTATATTGTGGACTACTATTTTAAAAAAGGAAGTCTGAACTGTTGTGTATGACCTAATGTGTAAGAACGGAAGTGAAAGAGGAAAACAAGATGGATGAAGTTCGTTTTCTCCTGTCTTGTGTACTTTGTTGCTGCTTACTAACTCCTGAGAGACACCACAAATTGGCGACGAGGATTAGGCAATTTTTTCTCGCTAGCATTGGTCAGGAAGATGACTGTTGCTAACATACCTTTCTCGAGTTTTTCCTGCCTTGCCCCGCTGAGCCAGCTATGCTGTTTAACACATGGCTGTGGATTTCTGAAAATGATCTACAGGTTATTGATGCAACAGGGGATGCTTGGCCGGACGAAATATGGAGAGCTGAATTGCTTCACTGCCTTGGCACAGAGGGACAATGGATTTTCTTCTCATTGCTTACACAGGTACAACGTAAAACGATGGAGAGGATGCATTGAAAGCCTTCTTCGTGCCAAAAGCTGACACAGTAGCTGAACAAACGTAGCGCCTTCCGTAAACGCTGTGAGGAGCACGAGACAGTTTTAAAGTACGTTGTTGCATTGCGAGAGCTTGTTGTTTCATGTGAGTTCAGTGCCAGTACTGATGAAATGATTCACGATCAGTTAGTAGAGAATGTGTTTAGCCCACAAATACGTCAGAGACTTTTACTAGAAACTGATCTCACACTGGACTGAGCTGTTACGATAGCAAGCCAGATTGAATCTGCTGCCGATCAGGCTAAATCCATTTCAAATTCCCGCCAAGTTAGCGCCCCCGTACAAGTGGTGCAGCACACAGTGAAATGCAGAACAACTGGAAAAACCCTCACATGCACCTCTTAATTCTGCTCAGACGGGGAAAAGGAAGTCATGCTTTAGCTGTGGACCGGAGGCACACTTAGCTAACACTGTGAACTGCTCGACTGCAACTGCAACATTCAGGAAGTGTAAAAACATTGGAAATTATGCTAAACTCTGCTGATCAGCGCAATCAAACAAGCGCAAGGTCAGTGAAATCGAATTACCTGAAGTTACTGCACTTTACACAGAATATTCAGCTCATACTCCCCACATTACAAGCACTGTGACTATATCTACTTCTGACTCACACACTTGTGTGGTTTATTTGGTGGTTGACTCTTGGTCTTTCATATCTATCCTGCCTTACAGCACTTATGCATGCCATTTCAGTAGCAATGTGCTATCGCAACCCAAAGCCAGGATTGTGACATATATAAAAGTCCAAATTCCGGTGGTTGGATATTTGTCAACGAACGATTCCCTCCCTATACATGACCACTCAGTTCCTGCTATGTTTTTCATGGGGAGGGAACTAATGTCTGCACTGCATGTGAGGATTTAAAACAATCAAGTCCGGCCTCCTAATGCCCTTCCTGTGCTTGTTCCTCCTGTGCCAGTCTTTCAGTGCACTGTTGCTAAGTCAACTGAGTTTGGATGTGCTAAAAACTTAAAACACTTCATAAAGCTGGATGAAACTGTCACACCTGTGCGGCAAACACTTTGCCATCTACCACTCTTTTTTCAAAGTGCTGTGTCAGAGGAATTAAATTGTTGCAGTTGGGGTGATAGAACATATCGACCCCTTTGCATGGGTGTCAATAATTGTCGTTACACAGAAAAAGTCAGGTTAAATTAGGATGTGCGATGACCTCAGACAGCCATTATTATGAATTCTTTTCCATTGCCACACATGGATGAACTACTCTCTGCACTATAAGTTTCTACTGTTTTCTCTACCATCGACCTGACTAATGCTTACAACCAAGTAACGCTGCATGAGGACAGTCATGATCTCACAGCCTTTATTACTCACAACGGACCGGTCTGTTTTTGATGTGTTCCTTATGGATTGGCTTCAGCACCCGTTGCATTTCAGAAAATGATGACCATTATCCTGACTGGCTTGTCAGGAGTTGAAAATTACCTGGACAACTTTATCTTCCATGGATCTGGCATGCATGACAAAGCACTTCAAGCAGTCTTACAACGACTAGAAGCTGCTGGCAAGTGTCATTTCCGGCAAACCAGCCTGCTGTCCTTTGGTCATGCTGTTTCACTGAAAGGTCTTCTTCCTGATGAATCACGTGTACAGGCAGTTCAAAATGCTTCTCCTGCAGATAAAGCCGTTGCTCCAGCTCCTGTTGATGAGGAGTTTGTTGCTTTTCTTTGTACTACCTGTAATTCTTTTTCTGCTGCTGATGTTGATGCTGCATGAGCTTCTTGTCCTGTTTTAATTAAACTTCGTACACAGATTTCCAATGGTTTTCCTCCTACACTCAAGGGGCTGGACGCTGAGTTATTGCGGTACTATAAACTGTGCTTGGAACTGTCTATTAAGGACAGCTTCATCTTTCGAGGCTCACGGCTTATTGTACCTGCTGCTCTTCGACCTGTGCTGGTCTCCTTAGAGCACGAAGAACATCAGAGAGAGGTGAGGACCAAATAACGCCTTTGTGATCGCTTTTGATGGCCAGGGATGGATGCTCAGGTTCATGGTGCTTTATGTTCTTGCTACGTGTGTCAGCTCATTGACAAAACTGTCAAGTAACATCCTGCTCCTCTCCAGTCTGTGCCTCTGCCATATGAACCATGGCAGAAAGTGGCTGTAGATATAGTTGGTATTTATCCGACTGCAGGTTTGCTATAACCTTAAATGACTACTACAACAAATGGCCTGAGGTCTCCTTTACTCACACTGGCAATTGGGATTATGTGGTTTTGTTTCTGTCATCAGTCTTCAACCACCATGGAAATCCATTGAGTATTGTTAGTGATAACAGTTTTCAGTTAACATCTGCTGCTTTCGCTGCTTTTCTGGAAAGAAGGAATATTCGTCACCATCGTTCCTCCCTCTACTCCCCATGGCAGCTAGTGCTGTAGAGAGGTTCAACTGTGTGCTCAAACACACCGTCCAAATGGCCATCCAGCAACATCAGCCATGGAAACCTGTGGTAACTGACTTCTTGTAGGTGTACTGTGCCACTCCACATTCTTCAACTGGTACTTCACCCTTTCAGCTCTTCTATGGCAGGCAAATGCGCACAAGGCCGTCTATTTTGCCATCTGCTCCTGTGCACCCCTCAACTGGCATGACTGTTCGCCGAAGGTTTACTCAGCTGCAACACCAAATGAAAAAGTACACTGATGCTAAGCGAGGTGCTCTCACACCTTGTTTCCAGGAGGGGGATATAGTGAGGGTACAGACCCCCTTGCATGTTCCTAAGCAACACAGAAAGTTTCTTAGTGATGGAAAGACATGGAATGCTTCCCATCTCACTGCATTTCCATGTAAACCAACAACTCCGCCTGAAAACACTGCTCACATGCACTCACACGACCTAAACATGATGTTCGGAAGCATAGTTGGTAAATGATTATGTCACTTAAATCTGATGTATGGATGTGTTTGCATTGTTGGTGCATAAGTAAATTGGTGCATAAAGTGCATTATGTTCATAAATAAATTATATTGTGGAGTACTATTTTAAAAAGGAAGTCTGAACTGTTGTGTATTATGTAATGTGTGAGAACGAAAGTGAAAGAGTAAAACAAGATGGATGAAGTTCGCTACTCCTGTCTCGTGTGCTTTATTGCTGCTTACTAACTCCTGACAGACTCCACTGTATAAAGCGATATAAACTAGATAGCAAATCTCACCTGCCTGATTTTGTTGTTTTGTCGCAAAATGTAAATATTATCACCCAGCTCTTGGATGTATAAGTATGTCCTAATCTGCTGAATTGCTTGTATTGTCGCTAAATGTAAACTATATAACCCAGCTCTAATCTGTTAAATGTGACCATAAGGTATGAAGATATTAAGATATTATTAATATTAATATTATGATTTTCTGTTAAGCTGCTTTGAAACAATGTGAATTGTAAAAAGCATTATACAAATAAATTTGACTTGTCTTGACATAATTGGGTTATAAATATAGCATAGGCTACAGCACATTAACAAGTCATATTATAAAATCTGCTTTAAAAAATAATATATATATATATGTTAATGATGTGGCTTAATGGTTATGTGGGTTTTAAATGGTTATATGGTCACTAGGGTGTTGCTAGGCAAAGAGTCCTTAACATGGCTGGATTTTTCAGTGCAAGTCCCGAAGATCATATCCACAAAAATATGATTAGTCAAACCACTCACAAAATTAGTTAACAGGATTTGTGTAATAGTATTGATGTCCATGTCATAAATGGTATTTAATACGTTGGGTTAAGTTTTTTTTTTTTTTTACTCATCCTTGGTATAACCAAAATTAATAGGAGGGCTTGTTAATTAAATAAAATAATTATTAAATAGAAGCTTAATATAAGGATAAGTTCACATTTTTTGTCTGGTAGTATCCAAAGGTGAAAAAGGAAAACCTCATTTGTGATTTCTGTGAAATGTCGTCACTTTATAAATGATAAATGTTTGGTTGTGAAAGTGGGTTATGAGCATCTGTTTGTTTAAGACGGTCTGGTGACATAAAGGGTCATAAACCTCAATGTTTGATGTGTGTGAGTGAATGACACACCTCAGCTGTTACCCAACACCTACTGTTCTCCTTCCACATGCTGCAGACACAAAGTCCACAAAGTCACACCAGCTTATGTTTATTTTTATTCAAATGCATCCCTTTTCAATCGCAAAGGTTTGCATAGGTCATGCATGTGTTGTGTGGATTGATTTGGGCTTCTATAATGGCTGACAAGACATGTGGTGTGAAACTGGGCTGTGTGAAACTCTTCCATCATAAAATTTTAATAAGGGGTAACACTATACGTCTCAGAGTTACACAACATTGCCACAGGGTAACCTCTTAATAATCCACAAGCAAATACCTTATATTAGACTTAAGCCACAATCTTGGAGGCATATAATGTGGTACTGGTACATATTTAAACCTATCATATAAAATCAGACGGTAATGGGGGTAGAATGTGTGATACAGACATTTCTACATATTGGACCAAACATACGAGGCATAATATGTTTGTTTTTTTGGGACATATTTTTGTTAATATCTCTTGGACCATATGGCACTGAGGGATAGTACACCCAATTAAAATTGTCATCTTGCAGAATGTCCAAGCTGCTCTTTTCCATTCAATGAAAGTAGTGTCTGCTCTCAAGTTCCAAAAATGAACATTTTCAGTGAATAAATTACTTACATTTTAATCTTATCCCCACAAAGCTGCAGTTTCGGAAGAATTGGTATATACCGCAAAGGTTTCATGGGCTACTTTTGTATTTTTTTTTTATAATTTTTTTTGCTGGTTGATGAAATCCATATCTACATTAATTGTTTGGAAAGGAGCATGCACATGTTATAGGCCTAACTCCCTTTAATGCTCAGCATACATGTTTCAAGCAACATCGGGGTGAATAAATTACCATTTTCAGTTTTGTTTTTTTGATTGAACTATTTACAGCAGCCATTCTTAAATAAGAATTAAAATAATATTTTACGTATATTTTGCATGTATAATGAGACTGTAATCTAAAATAATGTTTTTCTACTGTCAATTAGGAGTAGTATGATACATTGTGTGATATATGATGATTGATGAGTGGCACACACACTGTACTATGGTGTGAGTGTTGCGCAGTCGTAGTGCGGCATAGACGCGAGCACATGGGGATTCACATGCGCGCGTATCTCCTCTGATGCTGCACCGCATCCATCCATCCATTCATCCGGCACTGCCGCAGGACATGCAGTCCTGATTATTCTGTTCGAGTCCATGCAGCTCAACTTTGCTGCATGTAATGTGTTTACACAGTGTTCGTTATCATATCAGTCTGGTGGAGCCTGATGGGCATCAGATGGCTTTTGGACAACTCGGGTGCGGATATGTTACTACACCATCATGCGTCGTGCGCGTCAGACCTATTCTTATAGCCACATGAAGACATTGGGATAATATTAAAACGTGCATTCTGGAAATAAGCGAGGCGAAACAGGAAGGGAGCGACTAATCGACCCGACTGCAGTGAGTAGAGCTGGCCAGCTGGAACAGAACATGCTGTCTGCATCAGATAAGAACCTGAAGGATGATTTTTTTTTTTTTTAAATAGTTTTGTTGTTGATGTTACTACTCGTAAAATTTTAAAGGGCTGTTTATGCGATGGTATTGTCGAAAATGTGAAGAGAAAATAATGATCTAACTAACTAAATAACTAACTTTGAATAAATCAATTCAGTAAGTTACCCTGAAAGTTCAAGATGCATCCCAAAATAATTACATCACCACAGACCCAGAGCTATTCGGGCAGCAGCTTAATGGCAATAAATCTTGAATGATGGGAACATTGAGATCTGAAGCAGTCTGCCCCTACTGGCAGATCCAGTGTCAGCAACGATTTATTCTTCATTGATGATTACATGACGTTAAAAGACTAAACCGACCTCAGGACAGAACAGAACGACCCTGCTTTATCACCCACGAGCATGTGTAAAAGTCAGCATCTGGAATTAAACTGTCTTGAAACAGCAAATAAGTTTAATAAGCGAATTGGGTTGGTTTTAATGGAAACTGTAATGGTCTCTGTGGGTCTCTATGTAATTTGTTGCCTTCTATTGGTGCAATGTTAAAACCACTAAATCCTAATGGAATATTGGCCAAAACACACTACTGGACAGGGTTAATTGCCAGGTCTGTGTAACAAAACCAGCCTAAAGTCCAATCAAAAATAGCTCAAAACCAGCATGACCCTGTATTCAAATATCAAAACTCAACATATGTGCCACACTCATACCTCAATAATACATATTTTACAGTCTTTGTTATGTGTTATACACAATTTTAACGTGAAAATCACTATAGGCCTATTCATAATACACTGTTTTCATAAAAGAGCTCAAAAGGCCCCTCTCTCACTAAATTAGCAGTTTTATCATTGGTAGAATGTAAAACATTTCCATACAATTACAGTTTAGGCGATGTCAAAACTTTGGGAAAAAATCAACCCGTGGCAACAGTTTACAATAGCCCAGTTCTGCTGGGAAATGTGCACTTGGAAACCTACTGGAAACCACTTGGTAATAGTTTTAATGGTTAAATGTGGTTTGAAATGGTATTTGTAGTTTTGTTGAAACCATTAGCACTTCTGTGATTGTTTCTATTGTTTGTTTGTTTTTAGCAGGAAGTAAGATTGACACCCTGCAGCAAGACCAGCATTAGTGCTTAACTTGGTTCTCTTGTGGTTAATTTACAGTGTAAACGTAAATTATATGACAATGAATTTTTTGTTGTTGATTTTTTAAATGTTTTCCAATATTATAAAAAGCAGGATTGTGGTACACAAATATAAACCAAACATATTATCAAGAAGAAGAAAAAAAATGCTGAATATTGAATTTGTGACAATGAATTTTTAGAAATGTTTCAAACAGAAGTATTTTTATGAGCTGTTGCAATATTAAGTGATCGATTTAATTGTTGGTATAGCAGAAATTCATGTTTGACCATTTTAAGCTCTTTATAGGTGTTGTGGTTATTGCAGTGAGTTTCAGTTTAATGATTTGGGAATCAAGCTTGAAAACGCCGCGGTTCCCATAGCAATAAAATAAGCAGGATAAGTGCAAAGAGCATTCAATGCCCATGCGTAGTAACGCTTCATAGAGCAGCAACACGCCATACGGATAGAAATAGAAGCGCGCAGTGCGCATGTGTAGCTGCGCTTATTCACACACAGTGCTTCAACACAAGCGCTTTACACTCACACAGCAGTCTGCGAGGAGAGCGCGCTGGTAGCGCATACAAACCTGACCAAGAACGGTTAGGAATAAAATATACATGACACCCGTGAGAAGAGTGAGTACTTAGTTTATGTCTTTGTTTCATGTTTGAGTGTGTCTGGGGTGTAAATATGGCTACTTTAATAGGTTAAAGGGTTTATTTTAACGGCAAAAGGCGGCGCGATGGTTATCCGCGGCACAATAACCTTCTTTGTTCAGGTAACACGTTGAAGCGCCTTAAAAACATCAAGATTTTACACTCACATCGTTAGAACACACTGTTTACTCCTATATGAGCCATTAATATGCGATATTAACGTTTATATTTCACCATTAGCTGGTTTATTAATCTTTTCAAAATGTGTTTTTAAGGTGAATTGGTGTTTACATGAATGCTGCCGCTATTTATTATTCGTTTTATTACAACGTCAGTTTAATATTGTTTTTATATGTAGGAGTCGTCTTGTTTTTATTAGGTTATTGAATCTGTTTTACAGTTTTTGAATTGAAACAGTGTTTCGACTCTGAGCCGGTGTTCAGTTTTAGCTTTAGCATGTAGCCTGGCAGTAAAATGGAGGACCGATAATGACCAATAAAAACACATCCTGATTGACTAAACTTTACTGAACCGCAATAAAAACAAGCCACTTCTGTACAACACAGTAGTAGTTTTCCTCGTTATTGTATTTTGTTTCTAAAACCCTCACACCTCAATCATATCCACTTTAATGTTGAATTGTTCATTAATTTATGTAGGTAACTTAGGCTGTTCCTGGAAAATCATAACATTTAGGCTACTTTTTGAGTGTTAAATGTGTCAGTAAACGCTGTCATAGAATGGCTTTAATGGAGTTTATGTGGTGGGTCCATAACAGAAACATGTTTTGTGGGATTATGTTTATTATTTAAAACACACTTTCAATTTGTCATTGTTTAAATATGACTTATAGGTGTTGGTTTAATGTTAGTAACTTACAGGACTGATTCAGTGTTTTGTTGGCTCCCTTATTCAGTTAACAAAATGGTTGGCAGCCGGTCGGCCATAATTTCCCTCACACACTACTGCAACGTGGCTGAATCACCCCCAACCTTTGTGTCTTCAGACACAGGCCGGGTTTTGCCCGTGTTAATCCATTACACGTGTGTTACGATCACTGTGGTTACTGAAGTCTGGGGAGGAGAAATAGGAACCCATGACATCAGATAGTGTAGACACGTCAGAGATGGGGTTCATGAACAATCACACAAACAGGAAACATTGCCCAAGAGGGCTGTCGATTTACCGCCGGAAATTCATTCAGAAAGTTCAGAACTGAATAAGCAGTGCTCTGTATTGTGCACTTGTGGTCTTGACATTTTAAATATATGTTCAGAAAAGATTGTTACATTCTCTTCCGTATCCTTTGTACGATCTCGGATCACGGATCAGATTAATTCATTTTCCAATGTCTCCTCCATAGAAAAGGGAAATCGTATTTGCAAAGTGCTCATAAGGATTGTAATTGTAAACAACTTTGAGTTTTGGTCTTCTGATCTATGGTAAATTGCTGCTAATTGGTTGTTTTTTTCTCTGTTTTGCAGGGTATCCCAGTGTAAAATGGAGGATAGTTTTGATTGCGACTGCGGTGAGCTGGAGCCGCCTGATCATTGAGAAGGAATCGTCTCACTGAGATCACAACCCTTTTGGTTTCCACACATCAGGTGCTTAAAACAGGAAAATAAAAAAGTAGATTTAACACCATTTACTTGGACCGCTAATAATGCTGCTACTCAGGGCCAGTCATACACTGAAAATTTCTGCACTGTGACGATGGTTTTATAGCTAGTGACTTTAATTATTTCAGTTGCTTTCAAAGATATTTCATTGGCCTCCAAATTCATTCCATTGTACCCTATTAAACATTGAAATAAAGAAAAATCTCCCACATACTATGTAAAAAGCTGCTAAAAAGTGTTGTGTATGATGACAACATATCTTGGCAACATATCCAAATCAGTTCCCAGCATCTCCCAAAATACGCTGTTACAGTCGGTCGGGGAAAGCGGTCTCGGCCTCGTGTTTTTAGGTTTGTCTTTCTCATCTAGCTCTAGTAGTTGCAACTCAAGGTCGGTGCATATCAGATAAATCAGAAATCTTTCCAGCTATAACATCTGCAAAGAGCTGCTATATTCTAGACCGCAAAATGGCAGAGAAATTTGAGAGCCTTATGAACATTCACGGCTTCGACCTGGGCCCTCGCTACATGGACCTGAAGCCGCTGGGCTACGGGGGAAACGGACTGGTCTTTTCCGCTGTCGACACCGATTGTGACAAGAGGGTCGCTGTGAAAAAGATAGTCTTGACCGACCCTCAGAGCGTCAAACATGCACTACGTGAAATCAAGATCATCCGCAGACTCGATCACGACAACATCGTGAAGGTGTTCGAAACCCTGGGGCCCAGTGGCAGGAGACTTACGGAGGACGTGATCTCTCTGACGGAAGTCAACTCCGTGTATATCGTACAGGAGTACATGGAAACCGACCTCTGTAAAGTACTGGAACAGGGCTTGTTGTCCGAGGACCACGCACGGCTGTTCATGTACCAACTTCTGCGAGGACTCAAATACATCCACTCGGCAAATGTGCTTCACCGTGACCTGAAGCCCGCCAACCTCTTCGTCAACACAGAAGACTTGGTACTGAAAATTGGGGACTTTGGACTCGCCCGTATCATGGACCCACACTATTCCCATAAGGTATTTAAAAAATTTCTCTCTCATATTTAGCTCTTTCAGTGTTTGAAGTCTGTTCCATCTCATTGAAAACCATCCAGATGGCATCTTGTATGACTTAGCTATGAATGAGCTTTAATTCCATTCACTGATTCGTTGTTTCACATGAAGTAAATAGTAGTGCGACAGTCCTTGAAATGACACCAACTTCCTGTTTCTCTGACACACTTTCCAATACGTAAACTTCCACTACAGTTTCCTCATATCTGGTTGTTTGTGTCTTGTGTGTATTGAAAGGAACAGACAGGAACACTACAGAAATATTATGAAAGAATGATACAGCTGTTCCTTTATGGAATCAGAGTTGAATGTCCAGTATTTCTCCACATCCTGAATGTAGTTATGTGGGGGAAATTTCACTGATGTTAGAGGTTGTGGCTGGATCCATGCATACACGTATCTCAAATTTGTATTCATTTCTCCTCTGTGGGCTCACATGATCATATGCCAGCCAAATCTCCTCTCACACGTGTACTCAGACAAGCCTCCTTCAAGGCCTTTTAGAGCGTGAGCTGTTCCTGCTTTAGCTATGAATAGCTGCTGTCACTCCCCCCCCACGTACTCTGGTCTGGGTTTGTTCTACAGGGAACAAGAACATTGAGAGGTGATATCAGGCTCTGGTCCTGTAATTACTGATTCAGCTGCTCTACTAGCTTGACAACTTGAAAGTTTGAGAAATCAGATTCATTGACCATTTTTACATGCATAGAAAAAAGCATAAATCAGAGATTTGAGAATATATCACATCTTTCATGAAAACAAGTTTCCAAATGTATTGGAAAAAGTTTATATAAAAACTGCCATATGTGCAGTTTAAATATTTTTATACCATGGTCTGGATGAATACTCTATTCTGATTGGCTGCAGGGTGTCCATTAAAAAGTGATAGAGGACACCTAGTAAATAAACCGTCAGGCGTAACCAGGGAAACCAAGTTATTGTTTGTAGAACTTTAGATTTCGATTGTAAAACTAATTAAAAAATAAACTAATGTTTTAAAAATGTGTTATCTGGCAAGTGACCATGGTATAAGCGGGTTAATGCCCTTCGAGGTGTCCATTGTCAGGTATTAATTGACTTTGGCGGAGGCACGCCTTCACGCCTCGCCGTCGTCCATTAATACCTGAAAATGGACACCTCGTCGGGCATTAACCCTTACATATACAACTTTTATTTGAGTGTTTAATTTATGTAATAAGTTAATTTCAGTTTATGGCTAAATTAAACCTTTAATTGTATTCAGTGTTTCCTTCAGTGTTTGTGTCTCTGTAAAAAATAGTTTTTGGTTCATCAGTAGTTGGAGTATACATGCAATAAGCGTATTATGAAAAACTTGACACATGCATGCTCTTTTCCCACTGTTTTTTCTTGTCATTCGAGTTAATTTTTAGGACACTTGCACAGTAATTTAACCAGCTCATTCATTTTATTTCACATGAGCGCAATGAATTTGAGTGTAGGTTATGAAAATCTTTATGCTTTAACCCATCTGCGTATGATTTTTGTCCCTTATTTTGTAATCTCGTGAGGAATTAGTTTCCTCTTTGCTCCAGAAATGGTTATCTTGACTTTGATAGCTGAACTTTTCACAGTACCTGTTTCTTATAGTGCTCAAACACTGTTTTTCAGACACACGCAGGTATAAGAAAAACAGCGGATTCTGATTAACGTTTTGAAATTACAGAATTCCAATTAAAAGTGGCACATGTAACACATTTACATAACCCATACATGGTCTGAGTATAACCAAAGTCTCATATTAATTTGGATATTCACTTTTATGGTTACTGATTCTCAGTAAAATGTCATGTTTTTGTAGAAGAGGCCAGAAAAGATGTTGAGAAGCAAACTTTCTCACACTTCTTTTGCTTCTATCCATTCCTCCTTTTGTCTTTCTCTCGATTTTTCTATTTGCTGCATTGAGTATTGTCAAACTGCTGTGTTCTCACTTTTGCTGACCTGTTTAAGCTGTTTTGTGCATTGATGGATGGAGAACGAGAAGAGCGTGTGAGTGATGCTTTTTGCGAAACGACCCTTTCCTGCAGTCAGCACTTCAGTGGTGGCTTATGGAGGTTTGTGGGAAGCACTGTTTCTACACAGGACGTGACCGTTGTCGAGACAAGTTGTGCCGCAAAAGACTGAGTCTACACTGGACGTGACAAAGCGACCACTCCAAATTCATATGTCCTTGTCAGAAAGCAAGTTCTTGGCGTACGTCAGAAAAAGAATTTGGCATCAGTTTATTGTCGGCTATTTGTCGCTGCGCACCACATCCAGTCTAGACAGTATCACTGATTATAATGTGTTCTATTGTCTTGTCACATTGTTCCGCGTTGTTCGCGTCTGCTATATACACAGTGTCAGCCATTCCAGTCTCTAGTTTTATATTCTCTTTTTAAATTATTATTTTTTTTATTCTTACACGCGTCAAATGTGATGGGATGTTAGAGCAGAGGGTAGAGCACCACGATTAATCGTTAAAAGGTTGTGTTCTTGATTTAGACACCCATGCTATGTTATTCCTAAATGACAATGATTCGGCTATGACTATTAAACCTTTGACAAGTACGATCACAAGTGAACATTCAAATCTGTGTTTGTGCAGCCGCTGACCCAGATAGAGCAGAACATGTATAAGTATGAAACGGCTTTACAAAGTCTTTTCAACCACACAGTATCATTAGGCTATTTCTGTGTTGCAATATATAAGTTTAAAAGTGATAAGTTTATAGTTTGGAATTGGATAGAAACACTGATGTCTATGGTAGTGATCAAAATAGAGTAAATCGCCTTTTGAAAGTAGCTTGATGCTTCAAACAAAGATTGTATCACATCATTGTCATTGAAGCATTCATTCAAGAGTTGTTCAAAAATGATGATTCTTCCAGTAATAAACCAAGTGAAGTATTTGAGTGAGTCATTGAATCATTCATTCAAACAGTGTTTTTAATTAATAATAAAAAAAATGTTTGTCTGCAATTAACATTTTGTAAGAATCTCTAGACTAAATTGTTCTTTTGTTTAGTTGTCTTTTCAGAATCATGGAATAATTGAGATTTCTATTTTAAACAAGAAATCGTGATTCTCAATTTATCCATAACTGTGCAGTTCTAGCATAGGGGATCATTTTTAGTGAATTAAGTTTTTCTCGACATCCACCTAAAGGGTTATTTTGCTTCAAAAGACAGTCCAATGAACTAATGAAGTCAGTCTTGAAACTTGCCAGCATCCAACTGAGTTTTTTTTCCATGGAAATGGGGTCAGTTTTGAAGTGCTAGCTAAATAAGATCTAGCTGCAAGCTATAATTCAAACAGGCTGTTTAAGTGCTAAATATAAGAAAAGCTCTCTGGCTAAAAAAACATAGTTTGGAGCATGGCAGTACTAGTCAGAGCTGGACAAAGTGTAATTAAGAAATATTTGAACAAGGTTTCTCAGACCTTTCATTCATGCGTGACTGGAAGCTCTGAGTCGAAAGTAGAAACTAATGTGATGTGTGTTTGGTGGATTATTATTCGCTGCATCAGAAGCAAATGATTTGTTAATTGGGACATATTTTCTCACTCTTTTGATAGTTCTTTATTACACTAACATGAGCTTTGTGCCAAACTAGTGATCTGATATGGATTTTCAAAAGTCCATTGCCGACACTTATCGGCCATACAGAAAAACGTATCGGCTGATGCTGATTATCAAATAATTCCAGATATCGACAGATATTTTGGTTGACCACTATTCCAAACCATAGCCACTACTACCTAAATGGCCAACTACCTTCAAAGGCTGCAACCTAACTAGAAGTTTAAGTTTTTCCCTCTTTTCCACCTCGCTTTTAAATCGCTTATGAATTAGAGGCAGTTTGAGGGTGACAAATGTTTGAATGCCGGGTTCATTATTATTCTTAATGAAAAGCACAACAACAAAACAGGACAAACTCTCTTATGTTAAACATATAACTTTTATTAACAAGTGAATAAGCATACATCACGCCGATCTGTGCTATGACCCTCGTTCGGCTCATTATTTATCACAAAAGATAAGGTTTAGGCAGTGTAGGCCTAATTAGGTAAGATGTTAGGAAAGGGGGAGATCGTTTAGATTAATCGATTAATTGAAAAAAATAATCAATAGAAAAATAATCGTTAGTTCCAGCCCTTATAATATTGCCATATCGCCCAGCCGTGGTTATCTACCAACGATAAGGAAATCCAAGCACACATTGGGTTAATTTGTAATTTGATAATTTTATCAGTACATTTTGGTATTGAATGGTTACAATGGTACTCCTTTCAGTAAGGGGCTACATTGCTCCTAGTAAAAAAAAGTTCGACTGGAGCCGGTATTACGTACTGAGTATACAGCAACTGCAGTCTTTTACATACGAGTCTTAAAGGTACAGTAGCAAATGGCCTGTTTACTAAGGGTAAAAAAAGCTGGGACATCATGTAGAACTATTTTCTGATGCAAAAAAACTTAATTAAGATTAGGAAGACCTTAGAGAAAAAAGTGTAGAAGTGAACACATTAAGTATTGTGAGAAGGGTCCTGCTTTAAAGGGCAGCTGCTTGTTTTTAGAGGGTCTTTTTATGCTCTGCTCTAGAAATCCGAACCAGTCTGTGGAATGTTTGGAATTTACGTGCGGATCAACCCCCTACTTCCCTTCTCCCTCTCCTCTCTTCTCTTTGTCTGTTTTTGGCTGAGTGCTCTGGATTCTGGTCTTCCTCCAAGTCCTGCTTTTGATGTTTGCTTGTGTCATTGGGTTCAGACTTGTTCTTCCTCTTCTCTGCAGCTGTTTGAGGTTTTCGTTTTTGTCAGTTTACCAAAGGCTGTCTGATTGAGCTGCAGAGGGGCTCCTTTGTTCATTGTGCGCATGTGCGTATGTTAAATGTGGTGTGAAAAGAGACTTGTACACAGGGGACTTTTAGAGGCACAAATTGGGCCTGGAGTGTTTTTCACTCCTCTCAGCACTTTCTGACATTGACTCATTTTACAGGGGAGCTCTGAAATCCACTCCTTCACCAGACTTGAATTTGACCTACTTTTGTGGTCTCCGATGATCTCAGAACTGAAAAAATAAAAAATACACTCTGCTTTCTCACATGAAAGATCAAAGTGAGGTGATCTCACTCTCTCTCTCACACACACACACACACACACACACACACACACACACACACACACACACACACACACACACACACACACACACACACACACACACACACACACACACACACACACATAAATATGAGGTGCGGTTGGGGTCTGTCAATTCTGTCTGACATTTAATCCTCCTGCTGTTTGGTTAGGAGCCCATCTCACGGTCTGCATGAGTCATCTGACGCCTCACGCCACCAGCGAGGGTGGATTCAGTTAACATTCAAATGAGTTACCTAAAATGTGTCATGACTAGCTTGGCTTGACTTTCTCAAGAAGCATTTAATCAGAAATTTGAATTGCATTGACCCTATGAGAATGCTCTTGTCAGTTCCTGAGCACTAGGGGTGTAACAATATATCATGTCACAATATTTCGCAATACTAAAATTCACATTATGTAGGCTATCGTGGATAGTGACTATGTATTGTGTATAGTTCACCCTAAATAAAAAGTACTGTGTGAGAAAAAAATCAAGTTTGCTGAGTTTTAGTGTTAATACTACATTAAACTGCTATATATAATGTATAATAATGGTGATGGGGGAATATTTGTGGGTCCTGATAATGCCAAATGACTTGTTACCAGTAAAACATGGCTAGTAATCTAGCCAGTGACAGTGCAAGCATATTCGTCTAAAATAATTCTGTATTTTCCTTATTGTGCTTATCATCCCTCGCTATTTTACATGTTTGTTCTATTAAACTATTGTGTGTACATAATTTGTGCTTTAGTATTATTGTTAATTAAAAATCAAAACAAGAAACTACTATTTCTATTGTAATATTACTATTGTAATATTTCACTGTAAAATAAAATATTTCATAAAAAAATTATGTAATTTTACTAGGGGTGGGTATGTATGTTTGTATAAATAGATATGCACTATTCTAGATCAATTGAGAATCACGATTTTGTTTCAAACAGATTGCGATGCTCCCACGATTCTGAACAAACTAAACAAAATAACGTAATTTACTAGAGGTTGTGACAAAATTAATTTCTGCAGTCTATTTAAAATGAAATTATTTTTAAAATCTGTTTATATGAATGATTCAATGACTCACTCATATATACTCGTTTCAATACTGGATGAATTGGTGTTTTTAAACGAATCTCTTGAATGAATGATTAAATTACAAATATATTGTCACTTGCTGCCACCTGGTGGTGTAACGATGTAGTTGATACAATCGTTACTTAAAAGCGCCAAGTTACTTTCAAAAGGTGATTTTTCTCTATTTTGATCGCTTGCGTACTTCTGTAATATGAATATTTGTAGCACAGAAGTAACAATACTGTGTGGTTGAAAAGACTGTTTGTGAAGCTGTTTTATATCTATATATGATGACTCTTTTCTCTGGGTCAGCGGCAGAGCCAATGCAGGTTTGAATGTTCCAGTGTGATTGTGTCAAAGGTTTAATAGACAGGCGAATTGTCATTTAGGAACGAGATCGAGTAGGTGATTGAATCGAGATTGCGAATTTTTTTTCATTTTTTTTCTTTCCTCTATAAACGATTAATTGTGCAGTGTATATTTATACTTTAGCCACAGTCACAGTCTCGCACTTTACTCTCTCTCTGAAACACGTAGTTCATAAATCACAGCCTTAAGCCATTTCACTGTTTTGGTTTTATTTCGATTAATTGTGCGCAGCCCTAGGATACATCATATCCTGCAGCAAGTTGAGGAAAGTTGTACTATTATTCATCTAAGAGATCGAACCTGCATAGGTGGCAGGCCCCCGAAGCCATATCTACAGACTTGTGGATGGGCTTCTTTGACTTGGGCCAGCAAGGAACCACTTTCCTGGAAGCACAGCTTAATGAAAAAATCTAAAGTCTAATTTTGCCATTACAGCCGATTGGTTTTCTCTTTTGATTGAGCATCAGTCTGGTCTCTTTAGCATGAGAGTTTTTAAATTTAATCCTTTAGCAGGATCTTTTTTTCACACAGTCTTTGAGTAGCATGTGATTTGAATGTTCGTAATCTACTTCCAGGTAATCTGCTCTCGTTGCATTATGCAACCCTGCGCATGACCTTTGATGCAGAAACTATGACTATGACAATTGTTTAGTAATCTTTTTAAGTTGGTGTTCTTCCAAGCATCTGTGCTGTTTTAAGAGGGAGTGAAAGGTCACTTGAGGTCTGTTTGTGATGTAAAATGGTAGTCTGTTGGTATTTGTTGGTCCAGAGAAGGTTTTTCAATGGCCAATTGTGTACGTGGTCTGCTGTAATCTGTTTTTAACAGCTTGACTGATACCCTGCAAAAAATACATGACCATGGATGCAGACAGAAATAGCCCTTGCAGTGAACTGTGGATTAATATGTGGCCTCAAGAATCACATTTTTTTGTTTTGGGCCATTGGCTGGACACTGAGTCTGTGTGAGGATGTTTGATACTATGCACAGTAGAGCTGCAGGATTAATCATTAAAAAAAGAGATCACAATCTCGATTCAAACACCCACATGATCTCATTCCTAAATGACAACGATTCGGCCATATCTATTAAACATTTGACAAAATACTTGGATAAAAGTACTAATAAATATATATATATATATATATATATATATATATATATATATATATATATATATATATATATATATATATATATATATATATATATATATATATATATATATATAGCCTATATATTATATGTATGTTCAGAATTGTGGGAGAGTTGTGATCTCTATTTGAAACAACAACAAATAAATCGTGATTCTCAATTTATACAGAATCGTGCAGCTCTAATGAACAGTGACCCAGTGGTGCAGGCTAATGTCAATGACTTGTCTGTCTGTCTGTCTGTCTGCCTGCCTGCCTGTCTGCCATTGTGTCGGGCACGAGACGGATTATCCTGGTTCTTTGTCAAGAGGGACTGCTGATCTGTCTGTCTGTCTGTCCATTTGTGTCGTCCTTGAGTCATTATCTTTCTGTGTGTCCTTTAGATCTATAGGCCAGAAGCATACAGTGGTTACTTTGGCAAAGCCTTTGTCCTGTTGAGCATAAACGTGAATTCTTGGGTCACTGTGGTGGTAATAAACCATAGTACTCAATGGGGGCAGTAATTACACTCAAATGTCTGTGCCATTAAACCCGCCGTGTTATATAGATGCATGTTGAGAGCGTGTTTGTGATTCTGTCATAATGTTAGCTGACCTGAAAGGGAAAAAAACTGACCAAAGACAACAATTTACGCAATAACAATGGGCCTGACTGTAGCATAGCTCGAAACTGACTGAAAATTAAATGTTCATTTAGTTATAAGCCTTTTCATTTGAAGGGTAGATGTGAAACTCGGCCATGTGATGGCTGCTTTACTCAGGATATGTCTCAGGTCTGGTACAGCTGTCCCGAGTGTTTTATACATGCCATATAGTGCATGAACTCGTCAATGAACAAGATGAGACATGAGGAACATAAATTAACTGCTCATGCAGTAGGGTTGTTTTTTCTTTTCTTTCATAAATGCAAGCAAGTTACAATTTCTGCAAACTTTTAGAGGATTTTTCTTCAGTGTTATCTCCAAGGATCTTTGTCTTGACACTGACATTGGTTATGTCTTCTCCGTAGGGGCATCTGTCTGAGGGACTGGTCACTAAATGGTATCGTTCTCCTCGTCTGCTCCTTTCCCCAAATAACTACACCAAAGCCATTGACATGTGGGCCGCTGGGTGCATCTTTGCTGAAATGCTGACTGGAAAAACACTCTTTGCAGGTATTAAAACATTGTCTCTGTGTGTGAATGTATTCTGCCTAATTTTTGTAGTTCTTATCTTGGTGACTCTATCTTATATTATCTTGCACACACCATGATGAGGTAGTTGAAGGTCATTTCCTGTGGCCATGTATTAAAATAAACTAGGACAACGTTTTTCTTTTTCTTACGTTGTAGTTAAGAGAGAGAGAAGCTCTTTCTGTGAACTCAAACTTTTTGGAAACTGGGACAGAACTGTTGGTTTTGGTGTATTTTAGTTTGGATGCAGGCTTAGGAAATATCTGAAATATTTATTAAAAAATGTATTTAATATTTCCTGGCCCTAAAAAGTTATTGAAATTAATACAATTGTAAAAGGTCATGGAAATGCCTCTATTGAATATACTTTTTTTTTTGTTTTTTTTGTTACTCAGCTCCAATATATTTCATTGGCTATAAACTACTCTTTGTGAGCTCAGTCTCTATAAAGTTATTTTTACAAGTCTGTATCCAATAATCTTTAACAACTGGAATAGTCATGGAAATTCATTGGAGGATGAAATTATTAGCCATCAGTCTTGACAAACATGCACACTAAACTCGACCAGTTTTAGTATACAAGTGTCCGTTGTGCCAAATATTGGTAGTGCATTTGCTTTGACACAGTTTTTCTGAATTAAACAATTGTGTGTGCGCAGGAGCTCACGAGCTGGAACAGATGCAGCTGATTCTGGAATCCATTCCGGTAGTCCATGAGGAAGACCGACTGGAACTTCAAAGTGTAATACCCGTCTTTATCAGAAACGACATGTCAGAACCACACACGCCGCTTGCCAAGTTACTGCCTGGTGTCAGCCCTGAGGGTAAGTTGCACAAGCATATTTGCAGAATGCATGCAATTCATAGGAACAATTTATGGACACTTAAATTCCTGGAAACTTGAATGCCACTCTCCCTTCCCATGCCCCATTTTTTTCAGCAATCCATAGGATTCTCTATAATTTTCTAAAATCATAATCTAAATTCTGCTACTGTTGATGCTAAGCCATATTGTGTTGGTAAAGGAAACATAAATGGCAGGCTAAATCTGATGTATTATTGTTCATTTGTTTACGGCAGCCTTGGATTTCCTGGAGAAGATCTTGACCTTTAACCCCATGGACCGGCTCACTGCGGAAGAGGCTCTTGCTCACCCATACATGAGCGATTACTCATTCCCATTAGACGAACCAGTGTCATCGCACCCCTTCCACATTGAGGATGAGGTGGATGACATCTTGCTCATGGATGAGAGCCACAGTCACATCTACAACTGGGATAGGTGAGCTCACAGTGAATGGAGAAAATACCTGCATCATTTCATCATTCTATGAGACTTGACTTTTGGTAAGAGCAGAGTAAGTGTAAGCAAAGCCCATTTAAGGAAAGTCAGTTCTCCTGGCCGCCATCTTTCCAATGGCAAGATTGCTTCTGGGCAGCTATTTTCTTTGTAAGCAATATTTCAGTACAGCTCCTACATAATTGAATGATTAAAAGCTGAAGTCTCCAAAACTGTTCGTCAAGCTTACAGTTGTATAGCATTTCAGATCCGCAATAAAATCAGATAACCCAGATCAATTTACATTTGTTGTTCTTTTTCCCACTGTAGGTACCATGACAGTCAGTTCTCTGATCAGGACTGGCACCTGCACAGCACCCATGAAGTGGAAGATGTGCAGCGTGATCCTCGAGCTATGTCAGACGGCACAGACGAGGAGGAGGTCCAGATCGACCCACGGAAATACATGGATGGAGAGTGCGAAAAGTTCCTAGAGGATCCATCATTCGACCTCCTCTCAGAGCACTCGTGGCAAGAGGAAGATCACCATGAGAACAAGTACTGCGACCAAGAGTGCAGCTACACTTGCAACTACAAAGCGGTTTCCCCATCCTACCTGGATAATCTGATCTGGAGGGACAGTGAGGTGAACCACTACTACGAGCCCAAACTCATCATCAACCTCTCTAACTGGAAAGAGCAACAGAGCAAAGAGAAGTTAGACAAAAAGGGCAAGAGCAAGTGTGAGAAGAATGGACTGGTCAAGGCCCAGATCGCCCTGCAGGAAGCGTCTCAGAACCACAGCGTGGCCGAGAAGGATCGTGAACAAGAAAAACACCAGAACCACAACCAGGGCTTCGACTTTGATTCGTTTATCGCCAGCACCATCAAACTGAGCCTCCAGCCGGAATCCGGTGACGTTGACCTCCTAAATGAGTTAAACACCTCAGTTTCCCAACTGGACACTCGTGCTCCTTGCGGCTCCATGTCCAAGTCCATCAGTCAGGAAAAAGAAGAGAAGTGTCTAGTCAACCTGGCACAGCTCGGTGTTCGGACACCCTGTCCTTGGGAAAGTTTCACGGACACCGAGAGCAGCCTGATCGACGAGGCTTGCTGGGATGTCCGCAAAGACGAGCAGCTCCAGAAGGAGAACAGCAGCTGCCAGAGCAGTTACCTAGACCGGCTCTTCAGCAAGCGTGAGGAGGCTGAGTCCGAGGTCCCGGAGCCCGTCGAGGTGGCTGCTCCGGAGGGTGACTTCATATCCTGTGACGGCGAGATAGTCTTTAACATGCAGCTGGAGTCTCTGGCCATTGCGGGGTTCGAAGGAGCGGCTGACATTCCTCTGAAGTCCATCCAGGCCACGCTAACGCCCTCTGCTGTTAAACGCTCCCCACAAATCGCCCATAAAACCTACAGCAGCATTTTCAAGCATTTAAATTAAAAAAACACCCCGTTCAAGCAGAGTCCAGCTTATTTTTTATAGAGTTATGTATTTCTGTACTTGAATCATTTATCTTTTTACATATGGTTACTTTTTAAGGAAACTTTTTTTCTTTTTGTAAAATTTGTGGATTAAATGTTAATGAATTCAGTTAGTAAGTTCATCCAAAGTGCTGGACTGTTTTCCTACACATGAAACATGTTTTTTTCTTTTGCCCTCGAATTTTCAGTTCCAACTCTGAATATATATATATATATATATATATATATATATATATATATATATATATATATATATATATATATATATATAAAAATATATACTAACGGCATGACATTTGCACACAGTGTACTGTAGATTCAGAAACAGGTTAGGGAAAGACAGAGGAACAACTGTTAAGTAGAGAAATAGATGGTTTATTCATTGCAAGTAAAGGAATGGAGAAAAAGAGGGTGGAATAATGCACTAAGTGGGAGATGCTGCCACTGACGTCATAATGTGACCTTCTGACTGACAGCCAATAGGACAGACGTAAGCTGTGCGTCTTGGCCTTTCTCTTCCTTTTGTGTAACTAAGGCGAATGTATTTATTTGACTTTTTCCACCTCATTTCCATTTAAAAGCGAAGCCTTTTGTCATTTTGTTCATACTGTAAACTTCCTCAAACGTGATGCCAGCACAGCAAGTGTCGACCGTAGGCTTGCGATGCGATAACTAAGTTCGTAAAGGCGTTATCTACCTCAAGGTAACAGCAGAAGGTTCCGTCTCCCAACTGTAGTGCTTTAAAGAAACACTTGCCCTCTCAACAATGTAGTGCACAGCAATTTCTATTTTTCATTTTGCATTTGCCATAGTGAAGTGTTAAGATCATTTATTTATTTTTAGCAGATGTGAGATATTTATTTTAAGAACGTTGTAATTTTTCAATGTGAGGCATTGGACTTCCATTCTGGTCTGTTTTGGCGCTCGGTGTTCGTTTAGCCGTGGATGATTGCTCATCCGTTTGAGTTGTACAGAAATTCATGACGCTCTCCCAAGTTCCAGCGTTTGTTTTCATAAGGATTCACCATCATTTTTTTTTTATTTTTTTTTTTACTTGTAGGTGCTTTGTACGAGTGGAATACTGCTTTACGGCATTTTACGCGCCTAAAAGTCTTAATTTTGTTTTATTTTATATATATATATATATATATATATATATATATATATATATATATATATATATATATATATACGTACATACGTACATAGTTAGAAATTGTGCATGGAAGAAAACCAATGGAAGGTACATTTAAAATGAAGTTAATGGTGAAGTATATTGTAAGTCATTAATTTTATTTTAATTGTATGTTTTTATTAAAGTATTTTTTTTCCAAGCGAGCATGATTGAATTAGGTTCAGATATAGCATGTAGAACACTTAAAATATTTTTTTTCTTTTTTTTTCTTTTTTTGTTAATTTTGCCTTTTAATTGCTGGTTTCGATTCTGTTATCATTGGTTCCACTGTAAAATAACATCAATAAAATGGCCAGCAAGTGTATGACTGTCATCTTGTCTCGTTTATTTTTTTGTAAAAAAATATGTAAATATGCTTTTTCAGAGGAGGGTTTTCCCTCTGTTCGTTCACACTTGTGCAGCCAACTCGTCATTATTTACTGTGGGTAAGATTCATGAGCCTTATAGTCACTGATCTAGTACCAGCAACTATCACATGTGCTCTTTGATGATATAGGTGCATAAAGTATTATGCACAGGGTCATTGAGGAAAAATAAAAAATTCTTGGTCATAAATATTGTTCAAATACAAATTATTATGGACCTGGTGCCTCCGGTCCAGAGAAATCAAAGTACTATGGAAGCGGGTTAAGCCAACATGCTATGAGAGATGCTGTAAAACTAAACACATTATAAGTCTGTCCAAGCAATACCAATAACATCATACAAAGTTGTCTTGTACAATTTTGAGCTCTGATAAATTGTTGATGGTGGGCCAGGACCTTTTACAATGAACCAGTTCAAATGACCAAAAACATTTATTAAAATAATGAAAGACTTGATTGTTTTCCTGTAGCTAAATTGTTTTCTTAGATTATAAGATTGCAAACTTAAATGTCCACATATTTCACAGACAATATCACAAGATGATATTTACTGCTCCATTAATGAAGAGCTCTGATGCAAAAGATATGACACAATCATTTTTAGGTTTTCAAGAGTAGCTCCTATAATGTTTTGTTGACTATTCATAGCATGGATGTTTTAAGAGTCTGCCATGATGCCAGGATGAGATCTTGTGACCCTGGGGCAGAGAGACTCCCTTCACTGATGGGGTTGCCTCTCCGAGAAGCCTGTAATTAGCCCACTACTATATAATAGTTTCATTTCTCACTCGATTTGTGCTACAGACATGTATGCAAATATTGGGGATTGTTTTGAAGAGGTGTGGTATTACTTTTCTAAGTAATTTTGAAGGGCAATTTTTGCATGGTGGAAAGATCCCATAGGTTTACTTTAAAGAGACCAGAATATCGTAGAGTCTTTGGACTGTTGACTTTGGCCAGTAAGGAACCACCTGGCAACGGCTATCCAGAACACCTTAGCAAACAGCAACATGATTCATAAGTTCACCATCATACCTGAGAATGTGAAAAACTATTAAGCTTTCTAATATTAAATGAACCATGCTTCAATAAAATCTAAATGGGGATGGTTCCCATCAGACCACCAGCTGAAGAGAAGCCCAGCTGTGAGTTTCAGCTTTATGCCCTGTTCCTTAGGAACATCAGCCAAAACATGCGTGTGGTTACCATGTCCACACAGCCTGGAGGGAGTTATGTTCTTCTACACACACATTAATCAGTTGGTTTCATTAGGATGTTGACATGAATTCCAGTCCAGAGAGAGACGGGTTTCATGCCCTCAGAACATACTACACTAAGCCTGGGGGTGTAGGGAAAATGGTTAACATTTACAAAGTAGATTTTTACATTTCCTTAAGATAGTGTGTTGCGATGGCATTTTAGTGGCACTTTAAAGTAAAAAAAAGTACAATTTTGAAAATAAATCTAGAGCCAACCCTGTTTCTGGAGGGTTACATTCGGCAGAGTTTAGGGTACGTTTACATGACAACGATGTACTAAAAACGGGAAAAGAAATGTCTGCGTTTTTCACGTAAAGACGACACCATTGTCAAAACGACCCCCATTCACACGGATCTGCAAAGAATGCTGTATTAAGCATGCCAGTTGGCGGTGTCACTTTGTAAAGGAACACTACACGACTACAGACTGAACATGCATGCGCATGACGTCACTGTTTTCACAAATTCACGTTTTTGTAGTTTACACGGAGACAATAACATCGTTTTCAAAAATGTGCACTTTGAAAGTGCGATTTCAGGCCCCCAAATGCGTTGTCGTTGAATACGTTTTTAGTTGATATCTGTCGCGTAAACTGCCCCTTAGCTACAAACCTAATCAAATACACCTGAACCAGCTAATCAAGTTGTTCAGGATTACTTGAAAATAACACATAGGTGTGTTGGAGAAGGGTTGGTTGGAACTGATGTTGGAACTGTAGCCTCAGGAGTAGGGTTATGCCTGGTATAAAGAATAAAGTTGTTACTTAGCGAGATTAAAGTAGTAATATTAGGAGAACAAAAGTCAAAATTGCAACAAATTCGTACCATTATGAGATTAAAGTAGAAATATAATAAGAATACATTTTTAAAAGTAACCTCAAAGGGGACATTCTTCTAAAATGCTGAACATGGCATTGTGCAGTGAAGACTAAATTCACCTAATTGATAATAAACACTATCAACAGTCAAGCAGATGAGGCCAGAATATAAATGCAACTTGCAACATTTTGTATTGTCTTTCCTCTAGGATTATGGACATAAAGTGTACATAGTGTTTACAACTGTATTCATTTGGTAATTTGACTTTAATCTCAAAGCTTTCACTTTGTTCTTGTGAAAGGCATATTCATTTTAATATGGCACCAATGTTGAAGTCGAGACCAGCTAATTTGAGTCCAATTAAGTCAAGACCATGACCAAAGAAGGGTTGAGTCTGAGTCAAGCCCAAGTCTACATGCTCCTGCGGTCTTGACTTAATTAAATATGGTCTTGGATTGAGGGGCCGTTTACACTTCATCGTTTTCAACTAAAAATAGAAATTGTTTATGCATTATGCATCATACAACAACAGCGTTTTGGGGGCCTGAAAGCAAAAGCTTTTGAAAACATGTTTCAAAGTGCAAGTTTTTGAAAACGATACGTTATCGTCTCTGTGTAAATAACAAAAATGTGAATTTGTGTTTCAGTGACGTCATGCGCATGCGTATTACATGTTCAGTCTATAGGCATGTAGTTTTTCTTTTCAAAGTGGCATCACCAACTACTGGCCTGGCAGCATAATAAAGCTTTTTAATCATTTTCGCAGATCTGTGTGAACGAGGATCGTTTTGACAATGTTGTCATCTGTTTGCGAAAAACGCAAAGGAAAAACTTTTCAGTTTTTCAGTATATTGTTGTCACGTAAAGTACCCTCAGTCTTGAGTCTGGGTCCAAGACCATGGTGTTTCTCTTATCATGAACTCAGAAGCATAGACTTGAAAGAGCTGGTCTCGACTACAACACCGCATGGCACTAAAAGTGGTACTTGACTGGAAAAAATTTGCCTACATGATTTTGAGGGTGTTGATATATAGTTGTTAATGGGTTCTGAGTGTTTTTTAGCTCGTAGCTAACATTTTCTGGATCGTTGCTAGGTGACACCTACATAAGTACATTTCTCGGAAAAAAAATATCACAGAAAAGAATATCCTCAGAAAAGAAATATCACAACCTTCCTCAACAAGCCGAGCCATATGATATCATTCATGTGCGTATAACACAAACTGTGCTGGATGAGTTATATGCCAAAGTTTAATATTTATAGTTTAGGGTTTCTTCAGATCTTTAATCCCAGTGTAAGGACTAATAATATTTGCTTTTTTAAGTGGCTAGCTAAATTTCACACACCACATTCTTCAAGACTCTCTCTCCATTTGCGTTTCCCCTGCTTTTGCCATACAGGCATCAACAACAACAGGTTGTAAATGGAGACAGAAGCGCCACTTGCTTCTGTTTCCCAAAACTGAATAAGATCTTTTACAACAAACCAAGAGATCTGCTCCCCTCGTCTGCGACCTCTGTTAAACTGAGCCCATGTAAGAGTATGCTTTGCTTTTCAGTATGCCTGTCTGATCCAAACCAGGTTTATGTCATTCACACACAAGAGTGCAGTCAAACTGTCAGATGGCGTTAGGATAAAAATAATGGCTGTCAAGCCAAGGGAACAAAAGGATAAGCTGCTTTTGAAGGTAGTCAGCTGATAGCAGATTAACGGAGCACTTGCTCAACTCAAGGTCACAGACGTTCATTTTCACGGCATCACAATTACAGCAGTGTGTGCGGGAGGAAGCCATTACACATCCCAAAATACTCACAGAACCCAGCAAACACAGGCACTTTTAACTGCTAGCATGGCCCTAAAGTAGCATCTCGATGGTGTCATTGTGACCCTTTACCTGCTTTTTGAAAGGATGTGAACACTTGTTGGACTGTCTTCTACGGAGATGTTCTGATTAATGCTGCTATTAAACAAAGTGCTCCTGGTTTATATTTCCTGTCTTACATTTTTGGTAAAATGTGTTGCTTTTTAGTCTGATTTGATTAACTAATTACAAAAATCAGCAAATAACAACACACGAGGGGCCATACAAAATGACAACCAATATATATAGGCCTATATCAGTTCTCTCTTCTTTTTTTATTTTTTGGGTTGAGCAACATTCTAAGTGCTAATATAGCAGTCCAATACTGGGACTTTTCACTGTTATCTCTTCACTTGTCCATGTTTGCACATTCCAGACAGTGAATGTATGTGCCCGGGGTGTCCCATCCTGCTCCTGGAGGGCCAATGTTCTGCAGAATTTAACTTCAACCTGCCCCAACACATATGCCTGGAAATTTTTACTAATCCTGAAGATCTTGATTAGATTACGTGTGTTTAATCAGGCTTGAAGCTAAACTCTGCAGGATGGTGATCTTCCTTGAGCTGAACTGGGAACACCTGGTCTGTGCATTAGTGGTGGGGTGGGGTTCAGTTTTCAGTTTCTGCAGGTTACATCGTTACACCATTGGGGGCGACCTTATAAATGAGTCACTGGCTGTCCTCGAAAGCTGAAAAATGTTTCTTACAACAAGGTTCAAATCCAATGATCGTGCCATTTATTGTCTATAGTGAGATTGCTTCATCTGATATAGATGTATTCTTCATTGCCCTTCATTGCATTTGATTCTGTGATGGTTGAGCTAAAAAATAAAATGGCGTCTAAAAGTTGCGGTTGGTGATCAGTTAGTGTATAAATGTATGTTCCACATCAACTTTTTCAACTTTTATTTAATTTCTAGCAAGAAATGATGTGCATAGTAATTAAATATCTGTTTAGGCATCACCAAATTTCTCTCTATTATTATTTTTTATTTTTTTATTTTTTTTGTACCAGATGTGGGCTGGATCTGGGCAGACACGAGGTAGCAAGTCAGATACGCTTTTGACTTTTAAGCTTTTAAGCCACTGAATCATGCAGATTCTGGATTCTTATTCAAGTCTGATTCATTCAGGAACTAAAAAGTCAACAGCTTTTCTTTATGAGTCAATCATCGAATCATTTATATTCCGTAATGACACACCACTGCTGTGTGGAGACACAATGTTTCATTCTGCTTCAACTTAGTTTGAAACAATTGTTGTTAGTGGAGCAAAAATAAGCTCATCAGTGATGGGAGAAACAAAGCTTTTTGTAACTTTGAATCAGTTGTACTAATTGCTTGGCAAAACGAGTCACTGTTTGAGACATCTGCTGGACAAGATTCTGTAAGCAAGGATAACATGTGCAATGACACCTTTCCCAAACTAATTACAAATGTTTTCATGAAACTATAATCTTTTAAATGTAATCTGAAAATAATTTGATATCATGAAATGTGAAGTGTCTGTGTAATTTGTGTTTATTTATGGATGTGTGCTTGGCAAACTTAGGCAGGGCCTGGCAAACTATTCAAATTAGAAACAATTAAATATCATTCTCATATTATGCATATCTATTAAAATGTATTAAAGGAATAGTTCACTTAAAAATGAAAATTCAGTCATCATTTACTCACCCTCAAGTTGTTTCAAAACTGTATGAATTTCTTCTGTTGAACACATATGTAGATATTTTGAAGAATGTTGGTAACCAGACAGTTGATGGACACCATTGACTTCCATAGCAGGAAAAAAAAATACTACTTTACTGTTACTGCATCTGATTAAAGTTATAAATTTAATTAACACGGGTAATGAGCGCTGTGTTGATCAGAGATGTTTGAGGCACAATTTAGGCTAAACATTTTCTGAGTAAATAAACAAATATCCCTGCTTTCCCCTACAGGCTTTACATAATATCCTCTCTGTTCTCTGTGTGTGCATAACCTGAAGTGAAGTGTTATTGTTCAGTGTTAACATATTAAAACTGAAGCACCATGTTGAGTGGCCCTATTGATGCAATAAGATCTTTTGTTTGCTCATGTTGAAGCACTCAGCAATGACATGAAACAGACAAACACAGAATGTCATGGAAATGGTATCAAATGAAGAAGATCAGATGCAGGCCAAGGCCCTGATCACAGACGACCATTGTTATATAATAGTACTTCACACCACAATGAAGACTATTAATGTTATATGCATTAGAACACAGTCCTTATCTATACTTGTTTTTGTCTAAAGTTAATAGACATAATTAACTATTGAACCTCATGACTCTTACAATCTGTTAACAAAACATTTTAAAGTAAAATTAACTGGCCCTGTTGTTCTAAAGTAGACACATTTTCCAGAAGGCTCTATAACTCTTGGATCGGACTCAAGAGATCTGCAGTTTCCATTCAGTCGAGGAACATAATGAGGAAAGACTTTATATGGTTGGGTATGAAACAGTCTCAGGAGGCTGACATGGCTTGCTAAACAGGTAGTTCAGCATTTGAGGCACCTGTTAACTGTGGACTCACTAAGTAGATGACTCACAGATCACTCCCAGAAATCAAAGAATGCCCAGACCCACCAAAGCCTTATCCATAAGACTCTCCCTCCCACACTTTACATTTGTCTTACTCTCTTACACAATGAGGAACACTATATGTGAATCGTTACAATAACTACCACAATGTTCGAATAAAAATTATTCAGATGGTGAATGAGAATGTTAATAACATCTACCCTAACTCTCATTCCTGAGAGAAGTAGCAATGTCTAATTTGTGAACAAATGTTTCTGTTGAGTCAGATATTTTTAGTTGGTCTAGAACCCAAAACCAGTGTAAATGATTTGTTCTGATCCAGTTGTGGAAACATAGGAGGGGTTCCCTGTCAAGGGTCGTCAATAACGTCAATAACGGTTGTCAATAACGCTGCGTCAATAACGCTTTGGGAACGCTCCGCATGATTGCGTCTGAAGCACATGTGTCAACTAGTCCATTGGCGAGAGTGAACGTCACGGGTGGGTGACGTCACGACCAGGAAAGAATAAAAGCACATCTGGAATAACCGTTGTTAGCTTCTGTGCCTCAGCAAGCGCTCTGTGTTCTTACTGTCAGTCTTATTTATCGTTGTCTGTCCAGAAATAGTACAGCTCCAATACAGAAATCATGGCGAACAAATAACAATGGTATCAGAGGGGCCCTGTAGTTCGGGCCCCTCTGCTACCAAGGCAACATGTAAGCTCAGATTGTGGGGTTCGCAAATGGATCTCACGGAGGGGTTTGAGATGGGCCCCACCCTTTCTCAGCCTTACCTGTGAGATCCAGTGCTCTCTCTGAGAAGCCCGCACTGCAGCTTCTTCCGCCCTGGAGAAGAGCCAGGTGATTCAGCCATCTAGTCTGAGGAAGTGGATGTGCTGAGCATCGAAACGGGGGAAGAGGATTCGCCATCAGAATCCTTCTGTCTTCAGGCCACCAAAGAGACTGCTCACGTCATCAGGTGGTCTATGGTAGCCTTGGTGGAAGAAGCTGCATTGCGGGCTTACGATCCTGGAGAAAGAGCACTGGATCTCACGGGTAAAGGCTGAGAAAGGACAGGGCCCGTCTCAAACCCCTCCGTGAGATCCATTCCTGCTCATATGAAAAAGTTTGGGTTGAGACTGAATGCCAAGAAAAGTGTGCTTTCCCCACCTTTCTTGGTGTGAAATGGGATTCAATGACGATGCGGGCCGTGCTATCGCCTGCTCGTGTCGCCACAATCCTCTCAGTCGTAAAGGAGATAAAGCTAGGCCAGTCACTCACTGTAAAACATTTTTAGAGACTGTTGGGTCTGATGGCAGCTGCGTCCAACGTGATACCTTGTGGCCTGCTGTACATGAGGCCCCTGCAGTGGTGACTCAAGACCAAGGGGTTTTCATCGAGGGGAAACCCACTTCGTATGATCAAGATCACGTGGCGGTGTCTCAGCGCCTTGGTTATATGGAGGAAACCTTGGTTCTTGTCCCAGGGTTCAGTGTTAGGAGCTCTTTGTCATCGAGTCACTCTCTCATCAGATGCTTTTCTCACTGGCTGGGGAGCGGTAATGGAAGGCCGCTCAGCACAGGGTCCGTGGAGGAGTCATCCTCTTTCGTGGCACATAAATTGCCTGGAGATGATAGCGGCCTTCAAGGCATTGAAGCACTTTCTCCCAGACCTGAGAGGCCACCATGTGCTTGTCCGTACAGACAACACATCAGTGGTCTCGTGCATAAATCACCAAGGGGGGTCTGCGCTCGTGTCCACTATGCAAACTGGCGCACCAGATTCTATTGAGGTCCCTAGGGAAGATGCACTAAATGAGAGCAGTTTATATTCCTGGACATCAGAATATAGGAGCAGACATCCTGTCAAGACGGGCTGAGGCCCGGGGAATGGAGACTTCACCCCGAGGTGGTGGAGCATATATGGGAGGTTTATGGCCAAACAAAAGTGGATCTGTTTGCGTCTCAGAACATGATGCACTGTCCACTGTGGCTCTCTCAGCCCCGCTGGGACTGGAAGCAATGGTACAGATGTGGCCGAGGCTGCATCTGTACGCATTTGCCCTGATTACACTTTTCCCAGGAGTTCTGGAGAAGATTCGCCAGGACGGAATAAGTATACTGCTAGTAGCACTGTACTGGCCAAGACAGGTTTGGTTCTCGGACCTAGTATCCCTCCTCGACGGCTCTCCCCTGGAGATTCCAGTCAGGAGGGACCTTCTATCTCAGGCCGGAGGAGTGATCCTCCATCACCAACCAGAAATATGGAACCTGTGGGTTTGGCGTCTGAGGGGGCCCAATTCATAGAATCCGGTTGTAGAGACCATACTTAACTCCAGAGCTCCGTCCATTAAGAAACTATACGCCGTGAAGTGGACAATTTTTACTTCTTGGTGTACTATGCAACATTGGGATCCAGTTAATTACTAGAGTTCCTTCAAGATCATTTTTCTGCAGGGTTATCTCCCTCCACACTAAAGGTGTATGTAGCGGCAATAGCGTCTTACCATGTCCCCTTGGGGGAGGGTTATCTGTTGGGAGAGACCCTTTGACAACACATTTCCTTGAGGCCTGCAGTTCAAACCACAGTTCCAGCTTGGGACTTGGCGCTGGTCTTAGAAGGTTTATCTATGGCTCTCCTCAAGCCTTTTGACTTGGTCTTTTTTTTTTACAGATCGGCTCGGGTCGGATTCGGGCTCATTTAGCTTCTCTCCTTTCATCGTGCCCATAATATACGCGCAGAGCGCAGGCTACTGTATGAAATATTGTTATACTGATAATATTATAAATATGCAACGCAATACGCGATTACGCAAGTAACGTGACGCGTGCAATGCATTAGGTGACAGTTCACCATGCAGAGCATCAGGGAGAAGTTGGAGCGTGGGGAGTTACTAAAAGTTCCCAATGCTTTGAGAAAAGCTGCATTTTGAAAGAGTTTTGATTTGATTACCACAACAAACAATGAGCCTGTAGCCTTCAACAGTGGATGCTATTCTTTTTCTTCACAACACTCGCGAATAAACAGTGAATGATGACCAACGTACATGTAGCCTACTCAGTTCAACGGATTTTTTTATTTATTTATTTTTATTATTATTTAACATTAGCCAGTTGGCGAAGAGTTCTTTGAAACGTTGTTCTTCAGTAAAGTTACTTAACATCAAAAAAAGGTAGGCCGTAAATCTTTATTTCAATCTTTATATCACATTTGGCTATATAATATTCTCTACTGCATGCTTATGCTTCTCTGTAATGGACAGTCTGTATTAATATTTGTGGGCATGATTGTCGGTGGTGGTAGTTATGTTTGAGGCCTATAATAAAAGTTTATCTCTTAGTAACGTGTGTGTGTGTGAGTGTGTGCGTGTAGCAGAGACAGCGCGCATCAGAGAGCGCACTTCAGAGACAGCTTAAAGTGATATTGATGTTGGTCTCGGGTTGGGTCGGGTTTGGGCTGAAAAATTACAGACGTTGTCGGGCCAGAGCCGGGTTAGGGCTTGAACACCATGGGCCAGGGCCGGGTTAGGGCTGGATTTTTTGGCCTGTGCAGGGCTCTAGCGCAAGTTCCCTCAAAAGGGCGTCACTTTGCCATACTTTCTGCATCCCTGTGATCGACTTGCTTCGGCTAAAGCTAACGCCGGTTATTCCAGATGTGCTTTTATCCTTTCCTGGTCGTGACGTCACCTGCCCGCGACGTTCTCGCCATTGGACTAGCTGACACATTCAGACGCAATCACGCGGGGCATTCCCAAAGCGTCATTGATGCAGCGTCTCCTTCCCTTCTCAGGAAACTAGGGTTACAGTCGTAACCTGAGATGTTTTTCCTTCTATGATTCTTTTGCATCTCTTTTGAAAGACTGAAAGCTTCAGAGCCCATTCATTGTAACTGCATGGAAAATAGCAACAAGCACAATTATCTGAATTTCTCCTTTTGTGTTCCTTGGAATAAAGTAAGTCTTGCAAGTTTGGAACAAATTGATTACTTGTTTGGAGTAAATTATATCAGAATGATCATTTAGGGGTGAATTATCCCTTTAAGCATATCAATTAAAACAAATTCATATTTAAAGGGGCTATATGCAACTTTTTCCCCAAAATAAATGTAACAATAGCCTTTTTATTTGACCATGTATGACTCAAACATCTCCTGATGAGCATACTGACACCTTGTCAGCTCACAGTGGGTGCACCTATAAGCCTGTATCCTATTTTTCCTATTTTCTGTCGGGTCAGATTTTTCGCGCGCTGTCTCCGGATGTGACGTCAAGCGCGTTCATGTTAAACGTTTCAGATCACTCTGCCACCACCGCTAGTCAGCAAACAAACTTAGTTTCTCAAACAATATATGTATTTGACTGTTCTTACCTCTGTGAACATAATGTTGACTTCTTTGCAGCGGATGACTTGTGAAGTGTGCACGTACGAGAGCGTGCAGAAAGGAAGAGCAGTTCCGTTTTTTGGCCACAGGTGTCAGTCGCGAGTTTAAATTTCAGAAAAAAGCATATAGCCCCTTTAAATGTTTTGTGGCTGCGGTAGGCGCTGTTTCAGGAGCAGAAACTAGAAGCAATAAATGATTCAGACAAGTTTTTTAATGCATCAAAACTCTTGCAGACCAGAAGCAAGTGTGCAAGGTCAAAGAGAGACAGAGCAGATATCAGTATCAAGAAACAGAGTAAAGTTGCACCAGTCGAGCAGTTCATCTTTCAGTAGTGTATAAGTGCCATCCAACCCCAATCAAGTGCCTGTATGGAACTCCTAAACAGAACCATCTGATCCCAAATATGGAGTTTGTCTAAAAGCACAGTAGTGACCCACTTACAATGTGGGACAATAGTTTGTGGTCTGAGGATTGCACTGTTTAGCCAGAATTCAAAAGTAATTGGTTGTGATATCATGCTGTGAGTCTTTTCATCAGCACAGACTGGGCAGCTTATTAAAATAATGGATGGTGGAAAAATACAAGAAATACTCAGAGGAATTTTTAGGCAAGAACGCTAAATGATTATGTGAATGACTACATTCTGTGTCAAATAAAACCTGGCTCAAAATATATTTCAGATTAATATTTTCTGTTTTTAGTTTCTGTAATTAGTTTTAGGGTTAGAAGACAGAATATAAAGTTTGTACAGAATAAAAATCATATCTAGGAAGCCAAACATGGGTTAGACCTATATAATAAATAGTAAAAGGACTAAACAATAATAAAAATGTAAAAAACGGCAATTACCAAGCCCACTAAAGACAACACAAGAATAAACATTCAGAGACTCAGCAGTAGGTGCTAGCAATACTTCAGGAAAAGCATTAGATTAGTGAGACCATAAACAAATTCAACAGAAACTAGGTGAAAAAAAAGCTTATCCATATAATTCTGGTAACGCTGCCCTCTGTTGGTGAAGAAGTGGAACTGCAGATATTTATAGAGGCAGTTGACATTGGCCACTTGACCCAGGCAAGAATATAGCCAGCCCACTACACAACTCACTCTGACATAGCATGAGAATATTTATTATGCACTCAGCACTGAAAAAGCCTGAACATTAGGGCCTGGTTTCACAGACAAGGCTTGGATTAAGCCAGGATAGGCCTTAGTTCAATTAGGACTATTAAGTAGTTTTAATAAACATAGAAAAAAACCATTACTGATGTGCATCTTGAGACAAAACAATGGCACTGACGTATTTTAAGATATGTCAGTGCAAGTTGCTTTCAGTTAAAACAGACCTTTAAATTTTAGAATGCACAAGGATGATCGTATTTGGAGATCCATGGCAAACCCCTGTTTTAAAATATCATTCAGACTACTAAATAATTGTCAGGAATATTTAGTTGTTTGTTCTTAGTTTTACTTTCTTGGACTTTAACCATGCGTCTCAATGTCCATACTATCCATCCTAAACAGTATGTGAGATTAAAATAAGTGTGTTCCAAAGCATAGTAGGCTATGTTGAAAAGAGTATGCCACAAGTCCCCTGATGGTCACTATTTCCTGTCGATTTTCCAAGTGTGGATCGGTGCACACTCTAAAGCAGAGGTCTTCAGCCCTGCTCCTGGAGGGCCACTGTCCTGCAAAGTTTAGTTCCAACCCTAATCAAACACACCTGAATCAGCTCATCAAGATCTTCAGAATCGCTTGAATATTCAAAGGCAGGTGCTGAAGCAGGTTGGAACTAAACTCTGCAGGACAGTGGCCCTCCAGGAGCAGGATTGAAGACCTCTGCTCTAAAGCCTAATATTGCCCATAACCAGAGGTGGACAGTAACAAAGTACATTTACTTGAAGTAAGTAGGCTAATTGAGTCGCAGCATTAGTTAGTATTCATTGGTTCCTGTTTTCTTTTTTCATTTCCTGCTCCTTGTTTGTCATCATGGTTACTGATATGATTTGTCATTCGTTTCAGCTGTGTTCACCCCATTACCAGCTGGATAGTTACTCTCTTTCAGTTCTCATTTGTCCAGTACGTTTACATTAGCGCTTGTGTTTGAGCACACAACACGCATCTAAAATTTCATATAAATTAAATTCACCATCGTATAATCTGCATAATTGGACGTTTTTAAATAAACACTGACAAAAAACTACACAAGTTTTAGGGTATATGATAGAACAAGAAACATATATATATGTATATGTGTGTGTGTGTGTGTGTGTGTGTGTGTATATATATATATATATATATATGTATATGTATCTTTGATCAATTAGCTTTTGGTTTTAAAATATTACATATACTTTTAGACAAATATCTGAAGTACTAAATATTCAAGAGTGGCATTCTCCACTCCGATATAAATGACCACTAAACTGTAATTGACTGCTAATGGATTTATTATTTGGTAAGTAGTCATATAATAAGCAGAAATGTACAGTCAGTCTGTCATTTTAACACCTGATCACGTAGCTATATTTTATTGGGCTTAAAAACTTCATCTTCATCTTTCTGGAACTTTATCATGATTATTCTTTTGTTCAAATTTTAATAAAAAAAGAAAGCTCCCCAGTGCTAATCCATGTGTAGATATTAATATCAGTATGAGCTGGCAGATTGAAATGTGTCATGCTCTCAGTCATTCACTATCGGTTACCGGCACAAGTAAATCATCTCACTTTCCTTAACATGTAAGGGCAGGGACTATTTATAGTCCATCAGCATTTTTCAAACACATGGGAACAGCTCTGCCACAGAGTGAATGAAAGTTAAACGTGTCTAACCTCGCAGCTTTCATTAATAGACACAGGCTGTGACAGAGATCCTCACACACATCACACACATCACACATCACACATCACACACATCACACATCACACACCCACAGAGAGAGTCTCTATGCTAAATACCACATGGTTTGTGTCATTTACCACATTCACCCACTGAGTTTGCTGCGCTTTGTGTTATAGTAGTAGCCTAGTTATAGTGGTCTTGTTATAAATGAAGGTTTTGTGCCCTCTAGAGGCTCTCCCTCTTCTGGTCTAAAGAGGGTTAGCCAAACGCAATGAACTCTGGGATGTAACAAACAATACAAATCTATCTATCTATAAGAACATGTGAAGATGTAAATGATTATACTGTGTGTTGTTAAAACCTCTTTTTCACATAACACAGAGCTTAAGAATGATTCAATACAGGCATATATGAATCAAAAGGGTATTTACATTTGAAAAGATTATATTGCTAATTTCCAGTTTTTTAAAGATTTTAAAAAAGTATTTGACCTCTAAAATTGCATTTTTGTTTATATTTCACAAAATGATGTTTAAGTTTTAAATAAGGTTACACTTTAAGGTGCTATATATAGCGTAATTATACAAATAAGTACTGAGTAATATTAATAAACAGCATGTAATTACTATATAATTAGGGTTAGGGTTTGGTTTAGGCTTAGTTGCTTGTAATTATGCATTATTTAATGTTATTACTATAGTAGCCTATGTATACTTTTCATTACAGTGTCCTTGTCACACATCTTACATGTACTCACTAAGCACATGTAACATGGACACTGTAAAATAAAGATACAAATAAAGAAAAATAACAATAGATATAGTGTGAAAAAATAAGTATTTGAACAGTTTCTAGTTAGTGGATAATAATATCATGATAGTTCATGTGATAAACAACACCTGTTACTCTGACATCTGTGTGAACTTAAGGGGAACCTCAAGAAAACGTAGCTATTTTATGAGGTGGCGATTTCGATGTGAACCACCCTAAACATAACCATCACTGGGCGAAAAGCAGATCATACGAATTAGCCAATTCACCAAAAAGTAAAATACTTCCATGTTGCGGAACTGACTTTAAACAGTATATCCACTAAAATCACCAAAAGACCAGCTAAATAAAAGTTATCGCAGAAATGCCTCTGGTGTTAGTTCTGAGAAAAACTTCAGATGACATAGTTGCTTTATTATCTAATGCAAAGGCATTTAAACATTTTTAAGAGTGACTATATGTATTTAAATATTTTCTGTGGCAATTCTAAAATTTACTGTCAGTATAACACAATACACAAGGACTTTTTGGTTCTGTTCTCCTTTTGTGGAATGCAACACATGTAAAACAATTAAATGATTTAGAATCTAGCCTATTTCTAATTGATTTTACAGAAAGTGCATATATGTAAGTATCACTCCTGCTGAAAGATCCAGCATAGATGATTTTTTCTTCTTTTGAAGAAGAAAAATAAGAAAGAGTGAAGTAGAAAACAGTGAGACAAAGAGGAACAAAGGGATCACAGGGATCACAGGGAAACGGAGCGTACTGAAGCGTGGTTGGCCTACATACCATCTGTATATTGTGAGGATCAGACAGATCAGATCTCTCTGTCTGAAGCAGCCATTAGTCACAGAGAAGTTCCTCCAATGGTTTTCATTTCCTCCTATATGGCTCGCCTCTTAATGTAACGTCATGGAAATAACCCTCAGATAGGAAAACACCTGTCTTCACACCCAATCAAACATGACGCGATCTCATTTCAAAATCTGCATTACACACCTATGGGCAAGTTTTTAAAAAAATATCAAATGAATGAATGAAGGTCATAACATGTATGATTTGTGTTTTCTTGGTACAGTATTGGGATGTAAGGGTGTGGGCATTTTAGGTGTGTCAAGTCACCTTTATTTATGTAGCGCTTTTTTCAATACTGATTGTTTCAAAGCAGCTTTATAACAGGAAAATAATGCAACAAAGTTTGTTTCGGCTGTACAGCAGATCTAGAGGAAAATAGTGTCATAGTCCTGCTTAAGTAAGTTCAGTGATGGTTCATTTTTGTTGTAAAAAAGTTACATTGCCGCTCTATACAGCCGCTCTGGAGAAAATTATGGCATCGTGGCAAGAAACCAAAACTCCCGTCAGGTGACAGAATGGAGAAAAAAAGAAAAGAAAAAAACCCTGGGAGAAACCAGGCTCAGTGTGTCTGAACATTCTGATCTTGTTACCGCGGGGTTGTCAATATCATAAGTAGCATTCAGTATCTGCTGTGGCCAACAGTTGCTTTAACAGTGCATCTCATCCTCATGGACTACAACAGATTTGCCAGTTCTTGCTGTGAGATGTTAGTCCACTCTTCCACCAAGGCATTTGCAAGTCTGGTGGGATGCATGGTTACATTTGGTTTGGCACTGCCTGCAGGTATGATCAAGTGTCGTTCCTGTCTCCCTGTAGCACTGTCTTTGGTGTCTTACATTACGGACAGTTTCTTGTTCTGACCACATCTGCAGTCCTCATGACTCCCTGCAGCAGGACTATTGCATGTTCATGCAGATGAGCAGGGACCCCGGGCATCTTTCTCCTGGTGTTTTCGACATCGGACCTCATTTTCAAGTGAGCCTGGTTGTTATTCATCAGTGGAGACAGTTTTCAAAAAAATTCATCCAGTCCTTACTTTTGGATAGATTGAATCAAACTACCCTTTCATCACATTGTCAGCGGCAGGTAAATACACTTGCGTGATTGTTATGTGGACCGGCTCTCTCGGTTTCCTAGGTAACCAAATATAACTCCGCCGCTGCTGTAGACTGCTTATAAATACAGGGAACAAATTATAACTAATGCAATGTGATGAAAGGGTAGTTTGATTTCTAACATTATTCTCTCAATAGACATTTACATCGATAGTCTGGCGTTATAATTTATTTGCTTTTGGTGTACTGTGGAGTGGGTAAAACTGTTTTAATGGCAGGCTAACGCGTGCACCGTTGACTCGCGCTAGCCTAGCATAGGCGAACTATCCAAAAGTAAGGACTGGATGAATTTTTTTGAAAACTGTCTCCACTGATGAATAACAACCAGGCTCACTTGAAAATGAGGTCCGATGTCGAAAATCCTGAACCACCCCTTTAAGTTATTGGAACTGTGACATTTATTGTCCTAACTGTAAACTCTTAGGGCCAGATTAACTAAAACAGGGCAAATTAGTGTGAGAGCGTAATTCCAAAAAAAGAGCCGATGGGTGTGGAAAGTTCAGTGCGTGATCTACTGACGACGTGCAAATGAAAGAAAACAGACGCAGCCAGATCATTTCCATAATGACACATACAATCTAACAAGAGCAGCGCAAATTAACGTCTCGGCGGTATATATTGGCACAAATACCAGTAAATTGACTAGTGCAAATCAACTTGCATGATTCATTTAAATACTCTCATCCCATACATTTTGCATCTGAAAGGGAAACTCCAACAAATGTGCATTAACAAGGTCAGCTGCAAAAATAACGCTGTGTCCTCACCTTTTCAGAGCAAATTTTTCACTGTGTAAAAAAAATATTTTTAACGCCAAAAGAGGGTTTGTGCTGGCTTAAGCTGTTAGTAAATCTGGCCCTTATAGTCTAAAAGTCCCCCTGTAGTCAATAATTGTATCCCTTAAAACTCACACACACATTTAAATGTTTTTTCATTGAAAAAAAGTTTCTTCATGCCTTAAAATAGCTTGAATATAACTCTACACCCCATTGCCTCATTTATTATACGCGGTTCTATGAATATGCAAATTAGCCCCGCAGCTCAGAGATCCACTCGTTGACGATCACACATTGACCTGATTGGTTACAAGGTAGTTTGTGACGTCAGAAACACCAGCGATTTCAAACCGCGATTCTGAGACGGTCTTTGGTTCACTGCGGTTTTGAGGAGAAAATACTCAGCAATAGTGTTGACTTATGAATTGGCACATGGTTTGTCTTAAAGGATTTTAAAAACACCACACAGACATATAAACAACATTAAAAGCTTGATTTTTGAACAGGGAGACTTTAAAACCTGATGCACATGTGCAATAATTGTTTATGGTTCATTGAACAAGCATGAAAAGCCGTAAAGCTCATATGGATTTTGCACAGTTATCTTTAAAATACGGTATCCTGAAAATTTGCTGAGTTCAAATGGGCACATTCAGCCTCACAAAAAGCTATCATATGACGTTAGAAGGCTTGTCATTAAACACCGCTCATACTTTCAAGATTCAATATATATATATATATGTATATATAAATAAATAAAAAAAGTACTATGGGTACAATGACAGAATTGCTTTTGGTGAGCTATTTACATTCCCAGACTTTCATCTCTTATTCCTCACTCATTTTGTTGTGTGGGATGGTTGTTTCATTAATAACACATTCTGAGAATCACCTTTTTTTATGTCACAGATGTTGCCAGGCAGTTTTTTACACTTACTTGTTGTTCACAGCTGGAAAGCATGATCAGCTGGCCCAGTGAGCTCATTGGGCGGAACCAGAGTGATGTCATAAAGGATCGTCCTGCCAGAGCTTGTTGTAATATCAGGGTTCTTGTCAGTCTGGATCCTCCCTTTCCCAGCACTAAGACGATTCCCTCCCAGTAACCCCAGTTACCTGTAAGACAGCTGACTACATGTCTCTTAAAAACATGCTTTTGGTTTTCCGCTACTGGTGAAATTGCTGATAGTCTAGATTTTAACCTCCAGCCTCTCACTGATGTTGTGAAGAAAGGCTTTACTGGAAATCTGGGAATTTCCCCCATTTTAATAATCTCTGTAATCCCAAAGACAAACAACTTCATAAACAGGACTACAAATTATGAAGGCCAGATGTTAGATGTATATCTTCATGAAATAGACATAAACAGGAACACATTGTGACGTTATTGGGCTAAATGAAGGCCTATGTCCTTAATTTTCTTAGCCACAACACTCAGTGTCAACAATGACATTATCAACAATACACTATTCATGATTGCTCCACCAGGAAATGAGGTCACTGATGTCCCCACAGAATTAATGACACTTAACGCTTTTGTTTCAGAATTGCTTTGTTGGAAAACCCCATAAACTCAGGATTACAAGAACAAAGACACAATCACAACTTTCTATCTAAAAATTTGGACTTTATAACTTTCAACTGCAATAGGCCTATTATATCTTACAATTCTGTCTATTTTTCTCACAATTCTGAGAAATTCCGAATTGTGAATACAACAACACGTTCTCACGAAATGCGTATCTATAGCACGAATTGTATTTATCATGCAATTTATACGCAGAAATTAGTTTTTACCATAGACTGTAAAAAAAATGATACGCACCGTAAATCCCTTGGTTAGGATTAGTGGTGTGAGTTACACGCCATAAAGTGCATCTCATATGCACGTGAAAACTGCGTAGCATATGCATGTAAAAACTTATTTCTGCATATAAATTGCACGATAAATACAATTTATCTTTCATGAGATCAGGCTGGATAAAAAGCCTTTTTTTTGTGCTTTTTATTCCGTGGTGAAAACAAGCTTCCATATTTAGCAGATTGAGCTGTGCGATAATCTAGTTTAATATATAGAGAATCATGCAGCAGAGATTTGCTATATAGTAGCCTATGTACTTTTTACGTGAGTGTACTGGGTATGTATGTGGGTATGTATGTACTACATCCAGCTTTTAGTATATCGCTAAATATATTACATTTATATTGTTATTTAATATAGGTCTAGTAAATATAGCAAAATTTTGTCTTGTATTTTTTTTGTTTTCTTGTTTACTTATTTCAAGATGCTACATGACATGTTGGAGTTAAAGGAGTATTGGTCATTTGAGCAGCTTACAAATTTAGCACCCTTAGAAACACCACTAATAAGCTCAGGATCAGCGTCCTCCATGGCTCAACCTTGCAAAAACAAGGAAAGTTCAGCACCCCCCCCCCCCCCCCCGCCACCCCCACGCCCCCTTCTTTCATAATGTAGCATCTGTTGTTTGTAATAACGTAAATGAGGTCAATGAATTTTTGACCATCCCCCGATAAATCACTTATGAAATAAACACAAGGACGCTATTCCAAATCACAGGCAGCATTTTCACACCAAAAAATAAAATAAAAATTAGTTTGCTTTCAAAGGTACCTTATTTTGCCGACATTCAAGGCAACATCATGTTTGTTTTGTGAAGAAAGTAATCCCAGAATGCTTAGTGACAAGCTTAAAATAACAAATTGAGTACAAGAAATGTTGAGTAGGCCTAAAAATGTTTTTAATTTGATTCTGAAAACGAATATAATTATTTACCAAAATATTTGTGTGCTAAGTAATGTATGCTTATTACAGCTTAGCAACATGCTAATGTCAAATTTTTGGTTGTTGTTATTTTTGATGTTGTGTTTTCGCTAAAATACTTATTAATCACGCAGGGGCTCTTTGGTAGCCAAAAGGCTCAGCTGAGGGGCACAAAAAGCCTCATCTGCTGATTAAACACCTGCACAACACCATTTTCTTAGGGAATGAGCACAAGAGGCAAATGCGTATCAGATCCTCATATCTGGCGATCATTTCAAAGCGTGATAAAGATCAGAGGATAGAACATTGTGTCGCTATCATCATTACAGCCTCAGGTCTTTGGACAGTGAATGATTGACGCAGAGATCAGTAGAGGAACATGACACTGTAGCGTGAAACACCTTTCATGAGACGGACAGAGTGTCCCAGACAGGTACAATGTATACAGATCGACACTCTTAATACTGTTTAATTTTTAAAGGAACAGTAGACGGAAATTTGCAGTGTTAGGAGTGACACTGCTTTTCACAGTGCTATGGATTAACTAATGTTAACCTAGAAGATCCAGATGTGCTATTTTTCAATATGTTTATGATCAAAACATGATATCCAAAAGAATGGTTAAAGATATAAGAACTCAATTTAATTGGAGAAGATCATGAATTTGAGCAAGAACAATGTTCACCAAAACATCTAGAATAATGGGGTGATTTTAACCTGAAAAATTATCTGAAAAATCTTGGTTAATTAACCTTATAAGGTGTCTTTGTTACATTGTAATTATAAGTTTAAGTTCTGAGTAATATTAATTAACAACGTGTATTTAGTATAGGGTTAGGTTTTGGGTTTGGTTTAGGGTTAGTTGCATGTAATTATGCATAATTTAATGTTATTATTACTGTAAGTACATTATTTTTTCTTTTTTTCTCCATTCTGTCACCTGACGGAGTTTTGGTTTCTTGCCACTGTCGCCTTTGGCTTTTGGCTTGCTTAGTTGGGGACACTTAATATTCAACAATATTGTTGATCTGCCTGCATTGACTCCATTGTATGAGAACTAAACTGAGCTGGACGATGACATTACTGTTTTCTCCAGAGTGGCTATATATATATATATATATATATATTAGAGGTGGGCATAGATTAATTTTTTTAATCTAGATTAATCTAGATTTATTTTGAAATTAATCTAGATTAATCTAGATTAAAATGGCTCATTTGAATTCTGCCGAAGGCATTCAGAATATGTGTGCTACCCAAATAATGACTATAAAAGAACGGGTTTCTCAAGCCAGGTGGCGCATTAGACCAGGGGCTCATCTCCTGTTTCCAAAATGCATCACAAACTGCTTGAGAAAGCTGTTCTACTCATAGACTGTAAAAGGTTACTACTGTACTGTTACCGTCCATAGGCAACATTAGGTAGGCCTATGTTATTATCAACTACTATAGGCTATCAATTAGGGATGGGCGATATGGCCTAAAATCCATATTGTGATATACATTGCAGCCTCTTGCGATAACAATATACAGTATATTATAATAAAACCATTTCAGAACAGGTTACACAGACCCTGCTAAACAACTGCTAAATGTATTTTTTTTAAAGGGTATATGTAGTTTTGAGAACATATATTGTGCAAAACTGTGAGTATACAACATAATTTTGCAGATAAATAAAATTTAAGTACACTAGCTGCAGAGACTTAAGTAGGTCTAATGTTTATTATAGCTTTGAGCTTATGAAACCCCAAACTTAAAGTGATAATATTGTCTAACTGATGTCTTTTCAGTTAAAAAGAAACACAACAACGATTCTTAAAATCGGGCGTAGACAGAGATTATGTGTTGACGTTACACCACTAAGATATATTGGAATGAGAATAATACGCGCGCGCTGGTATTCAGTGATATCATGTTTCGTTTTGAATTTGAGGTGGTAGAACGGATTAGTCGTGTGTTAACTTACCGAACCGTTACCCCACACACTCTGTCTATAGTTTGCTGCTGTTTGTCGGACGGCTTAAATCCGAACCAAGTCCAAATAATGGATGTTGCAGCTTTCACTTTCAGCCGTGTTTACTTAAGATGACGACGAATATGCGTTGCAGCCGGGTTTACCTCGCGGCCGCGGGTAGATTGCGTCATCATCTCCCAACCCAACTTGGGGAATAGATTAACGGCGATATTTTTTTTATCGCGCGATAAGAGTCTCGCGTTAACGCAGCGCGTTAACGCCGATAACGGCCCACCACTAATATATATATATATATATATATATATATATATATATATATATATATATAAACATTAAATCACCAGATGATATTTAAAAGAATATTAAAATATAGTTATATTATTATTTATAATTACCCAAGATATAGATAATACCTTCAGTATTCATTTGTTATTTTGGCCATAAAAAGGTGATATTTAAATTATATCATGGCTACAAAACACTTTTATATATCTACATTTCTATGTAAATATTAAAATGTTTATTATTTAAATAAATACATTACAAAATGTTTACAAAACATTACATTACAAAATTACAAAAAAAAAAGAACAGCTTAAAGGAGAACTCCGGTCAATTTTAACATTGAGCTCATTTTTTTGTACATTTGGAGTGCTGTCAATACAGAGAACAACGACAAAAATCGGTGTTGCCTACACCGAGTTATTCTATTTTTAAAATTTGCACCCTGTTGACTTCAATGGGGCAAGTACTAAACCTGCTTTTAGCCTCTTAACATCCTTGATGTGTCATTACAAGTGCACAGGTCATGTGAGTGATTCCTTCTGAGTGAACACGAGTGAGTCTGACTGCAGTAGATGTGAAAGAAATGTATAAAAATGATGTTATTTAAGCCAGCGCAAATACCTTTGTTTACATCCTGTTTTTCGGTTGAAGTCCAAAGTAGTCGATTGCAGAGTTCACGCGCGTGATCATAGGTATTAAACCTATGCGTGTGAACTCTGCAATCGACTACTTTGGACTTCAACCGAAAAACAGGATGTAAACAGGTATTTGCGCTGGCTTAAATAACATCATTTTTATACATTTCTTTCACATCTACTGCAGTCAGATTCACTCGTGTTCACTCAGAAGGAATCACTCACATTTTCTGTGCACTTGTAATGACACATCAAGGATGTTAAGAGGCTAAAAGCAGGTTTAGTACTTGCCCCATTGAAGTCAACAATTTTAAAAATAGAATAACTCGGTGTAGGCAACACCGATTTTTGTCGTTGTTCTCTGTATTGACAGCACTCCAAATGTACAAAAAAATGAGCTCAATGTTAAAATTGACCGGAGTTCTCCTTTAAAGAAGTAATCAAATACATCTGTCAATATTCAAATAATAATATTACACTTTACATATAGCGCAGCCTCCTATACGTTTGTAAAGAGACATGTAGAACTGATAAGTTTCAGTAGGTTGTCAGTCTCATTTTATTTTAAGAAAAATTGCTTAGAATTGGTTTTGGTAAAAAGGCCGGCCATGTTTTGCTGCACATTACCAAGAATACTGCCAAGTGTACTCAGAAAATGTCCTACTATGGTCTGAAGCATTTGCAGTTTGGCCACTAAGAACAGATTCCCACGCTGCCTCTGTGCCCACATGACTTCTGTTCTCTCTTAAGTCTCCAGCTTCTTGACCACACAAGTCCAAACTGGAGATCTTTAAGATTGTTGTTCTCACAGAAATACAACAGGAATGTCGGTCAGGATAAGGGCCCACCCAGTGTTTCATAAAATGAGCTGATAAGACCACCAGCCTGTCTGGATGATAAAGTCCTATGATTTCAGGGACAGACCATGTTCATATTGTTCCAGCTCATTTTCAGTCCTTCTGGTTCTTTCCTGAAGTCCTATAATTAAACTCCCTTTAAATAGAGGACAGCCACATTTATTTCACACGCTGCTACATGCAGTCTTACCACTAACTTAAAGAACTGAAAATGACAGGAAGAGCTACAAAACAATTATTAATTATATTTTAAAACATCAAGGTCTGACAGTGTATACTTTGTGTGTACGATAAGTGGACTTATCTTCAAGGAAAGTGTAAGATAGGGCACATCTGTGATGTCAGAAGCAGCACAGGATACAGCTCAGCACTTTAATTGGTAGAAATTCTTAGAATTGTAACAGGAAAACGCGCTCTGGCTCTCCACATCACGCAGTGCTCAGTAGATGTTCTGCAGTTGTAAGCTCTGCAGTCTGATACAAGATTTATGCTGAATTTGATTCAATCTAGCATATTCCGTCTTACACTATGTGATATATTTGAACTTTTGCATGTATATTTCTTGTTTACTGATGATCTACAAGAAGGCATACTAGAATTGTATATTAAATGGGGAAAATGTGGTTGGTACCTGCTTGTGCAACTGACCGCCATGATGCTAATGTTCTGTGGGTGGTTGCCAGGGTGTTGCTAAGGTGTTTTGAATGTGTAAGTAGCAAGACTGTGAAAGTAGCAAGAAGCAATAGTGTTGCTTAGCTTAGCAAACATCACTCACTATTTTTAGTTTTTGAGTAGTATTCAGTCAAGGCTGTAACCATGTCTTGAACCATTTTTTTTTTTTGGAGGTGTGTGTATATATTTACTTTAAAATATGCACACATTCACTCTTAGGGCCCTATTTTAACGATCTAAGCGCATGGTCTAAAGCGCAGGGCGCACGTTCACTTAGAAGTTTTCTAATAGTCCGAATCCACTTTTGCTAGTTTAACGACGGGAAAAATGGTCGGCGCGCCAGGCGCATGGTCTAAAAGGGTTGTCCCTATTCTCTTAATGAGTAATGGGTGTGTTTTGGGATTTACGTGCGTTAAACCAATCAGAGTCTCATCTCCCATTCCCTTTAAATGCCAGTTGCGCTCGCGCCATGGCAGATTCGCTATTTACATGACGGAATTTGATAGTTAGTTGGGGGCCTTACGCACATAAATAGGTAGTTTCGTGCAAATTCATCTAAAAGTGCCAAATTTGGCACAGATGTAGCTAAGGTCATACTGAAATGATTTAGCTAGGGCGCCGGAGCCAGCGACCCTCAGGGCCAAGATGGCGGCCAAATCCAATATGGACGCTGCCGGAAAAGGGTTCCGATTATAACTTTAGAAGCACATGAGCTACAAATACAAACTTGATGTCTTTTTCAGCTTAATTGATCATGGGAAACACATTAAAAGCAATTTTAAAAAAACAACAACTTTATTTATAAAAATTAAATAATTTATCGGCCAAATTTTCTAATTGGGCCGATAATGATCAACACATCAAAAATTTACATATATCGGCCAATACCAATATGGTGGCCGATATATCGTGCATCCCTAGAATTTAGGCTTCAAAATCCATAAAAGTTGCATTCATTTGTGAAGATGATCATGATGAAATGTCAGAATCATAAACGTTTGTTATTCAGAGCTTATTTTCTGCAATAATCCAAAAATACTATTGGGTTTTTGTCAAGTGAACCAGGGTGATGCTAATTTTGCATTGTCTTCCAAAAATACTTCATCACTGCAGCTCTATTTAGGTTCAGTTTCTGTAAATGGTAACACTTCCCTTTTTTATTTGATTGGCCATCTCAAACATTTTGATACTGTTGGTCGCTGTTAGACCACCGAGGAAACATTTATTTGTCATCCTAACAACAAACAAGACTCAATGCAACATCAGTAATATCAAACATTGGTGTTGTATTGCAAGTGGGCAGTAATGTTTTTTTTTTACTGCAAGAAAACCTCTGCAACTATTGAATCATAGAGACAGATACTCAGATTTTCAAACACACCAAAGCCAGCAATCAAAAGTCAATATGAACTCAAATGTTTCTCCTCAAATTCCTCCAAATCCAAATGAGCTGATGTGCTACACATCGATTGTACAGCTCCATACTCTTACTGTCAACATCAGACTGACTATTTTTTTTTTTTTTTTGTAGTTTATTGATTTAAAAACGATTGTATTGCTTCCGCTAAAGAAAATAGTCTGTTCCGTCTCTACGGTTAGAATCCTGCGTCCATAGCAACGCTCTGTTTTTCATGGCAACGGTGTGTTATACTTAGCAGCGGTCTGTTATCAAGAAATAACAGACCGCATTCTACATTAGAATTCAACCAAACCATGTAATAAATATAGGCTATATGTATATATATGTGTATATATATATATATGCTGTTTAAATATATTCTCAGAGCTGTCATGATTCCAATTTTTATTTATTCCTATTTGTTGTCCATGCTGCTGGCAAGACATATTCTTTTTTTAATTTTGTTTCACTATGCTGATATTGCAGAATAACATACTAAATGTCTAATTGTGAACTCTTGTTTCTTGGAGCCCAGCCGAAGAGCAGTGTAGTATACAACAAAGATAAAGAGCAGGATAAAGTCTAGACCAGCTGTGAATGAAGAAAATACATCTTTGTTCTAGTTCCCACATCAGATCTGTTAATGAGGGATAAGGCCTAAATCGGAAGAGCGCATGCAAAACACTGACAAATTCTGCCCATCAATGCAAACTAAAGGAGTGAGATAATGTAAATACAGACACGTCATGTTTTAGACAGGGCTGTGTGGCATTCAGAAATGAATTTAGAAAGTCTTTACCATTGCTAACTTTAAACTGCAGCTCTATTTTGGAATGGATGATGACATTACTGTTTTCTGCAGAGCTGCATCATTTGAGGTTATTTCTTAATTGATGAACACAACATTTGAAGTATTAACAGAAATCTGCTCATAAAAATTTGAGTTAAACTGAATAAATGAACATTTAAATGAACGTTTGCTGAAAAATAACGAAGATGCAATTCAGTCAATTCCTCTTCCTGCCATTCCAATTCTGTAGGACGTGGACAAATCAATCACACTCAAGAACTGAAAAAGAGTAGAACATTTGTTTCTGTATTTCTCTTTTGTAACGTCAGCATCTGGTAATTGGAATAGCCAGAATGTACTGCTGAGTCAGATGTACTGGAAACCAACATAGTTGGGTTTAAAAGAGCAGAAAGAGAAAGGAAAACATGTAATCTTGACCATAACAATGTGTTTTGCTCTGTTGGCAGATACATTTCTGCACAACATTTCTGCGCACAGATGAGCTCTAAATGTTCCTGACCTACATTGAACAGTCCTATATAAAATGTTTCTCCGAATCCTAGTTGTGAGCAAATGGAGATATTTGCAAAAGTCCTCTACTTCTCAGATGCACGTTCTGAAGAAAAAGGACTCGAGTAATCTCGCATGAATCTCTTTCAGAAGAAATCTCAAAAAGATTTGCCAAGATATCAAATTCTGCAAATCAAAAGTCAGAGTTTTCACAATGTACACAAACATTTCTCTTCAAATGTTTGGTTCTTCCAAAGACCAAAAAAAATCACATCCACATGAATTGTATAGCTCTATAAAGTGAATACATTTTAGGAGAAACATCTCAGGCAATGTTGATACTAACTTCATTGAGAACTCCAGTAAGACTCCCAAGCAATCTGAGCAAAAACTTTTTCCACTGTGATGCTGCATTCTTTCAGACTATATGACATCTGCTACCAGCATTGGCTTCTCTTTCAGAACATTTCATGTATGATCGCAGCTGTACACTAAACGCTCACCAGAATTTGACTCTCGCAGCTTGTGTGCTGCAGAAGGGTTCACAACATGTTTGGAAATATGATAATCAGTGGAATGTTGTTGTTCAGTGGGAGAAATGTGTTTGTTTTTAATAGTTTTTTTTTTTTTTTTTTTTTAAGTAAGTACTTTTCGAAAGTATTCAAAGGCAGACATGAATGCTAGACCAATGTATTGCAAGTGGGCAGTCACGTTTTTTCGTTTCTGAAGCAGTAACATCCTCAGGACTCAAGGGGAGGCAAATGAATTACAAACTGAAGAGGATGTGTAATTATTCAGGTAGCAAGCTATAAACAATGTCAACAAGTGTTGACCTGGGAGCAGTGGTGGGTAGTAACGGAATACATGTAATCTCGATTATGTAATCAGATTCCAAAAATTAAGTACTTGTAATTATATAATATTCTAAAATACCCGTAATCAGACTACAGTTACTTTTTTATTGATTACATGTAGGGTCGGGAATCAAAAATCGATTCCAATTCTGGTATCGGGTACTTGTAATAAAATTTTAATTTTGATTCTGCTTATCGTTTTCTGTGTGCATTTTAATGTGATTTCAAACCCTTTTCAAACACAAGAAGATGCGAAAGAGAACTCAGTTCGTTTTATATTAGTTAGTCCAGTTGTTTTTTGCTGTGGTATTTTTGTTAAAACCATTGGAAAATGTCTGTGATCTTTAGGCTGCTGATTTTTTCCATGGAAATCAACTCTTGCGGTACTTTGACCTCATACACCGATCGGTCTGCACAGCGCTGCTTCAACTCGAACACACCTAACCTGTTCTGGTTTCAGGGTTAGTTTACATCAGAGGTATTCAGTGCTTGCATGTGTGCCCCATTTACGAAGCTTCAGTGAGAGACATTTTTCCTTCATTTTAAAGCACTGTTGCAAATTTGTACAATAAACAACTACATGTGATACATCTCACAAGAAAAATTACTAAAAACATTAATACTTTCACAACCATATTTGCGAGCACAGTTTTCTTTAGAATTTCAAAACAAACAATATAATTCTTGATTACTAAAGATTAAAAAAATGATTTTATATATGTATATGTATATGAATGTATGTATGCATCTAATGATACAAATGTAAACATATTATTCAAGTTGAAACACAAAATGTACATTTAAACGTGTAATCCGGCAATTGCTCACATAAAATATTCGTCTCTGATGCGCGATGAATTTTGGGGTAGGGTAGGACGTAAAGGATCGATCTATTGTATCCTTCATTTCACAGGAAACGAAGGATGCATTTCGAGTTGGGACAGCCTTCGTTGCGCCGCGGTGACACAATCGCCCTTCGAAGAACGCAGCCTCTGAATTGGGATGCAGATTTTGAATGTCTCCTTTGTCTGACACACTCAATTCAGTTCATGTAGCTCTTTTCTAACAAGTTGATAATCTGAATCAGGTGTTAAATGAAGATGACATACAAAATGTGCAGAACCATGGGTCCCCAGGGCCAGAGTTAAGAACTGCTGGTTTGATTTGAATTGTGCTCTGAAATTTTAGGGCACAATGAACCGTGGCCACTTACACAGAGGAGCAATCAGAAATATTCGACATCTGATACAGTCTTCACAGTAAAATTATTTTATTAAGAAAGAAGTCAATAAATAAAACAATGCAAAAATATAATGTTTTGTCAATTGTTGGGAATTGCCTAAATAGTAATAATTTGTTCTTAAGAGGTAAATAAATAAATTTACAACGTAAACTTACAAGTGGGCAGAATATCACATCCTTGGAATTCAACAAGCTAGCACCTTTAAAACAAACAATTTCCAGGATGAAAGAGAGACATTGGAAAGGTGTAAATGATCAAATGTAAACCACTAGTAAAGGCAAAAAGTGGTCAAAAAAAAAAAAAAAAAAAAAAGACTCATGAATAACTCGGTCATTACAAAATATTTGCACTTTGTCTCTTTTGCGTTCCAATGGTTTCTGACACAACTGCGATCGGTGAAGCGTCATGTTTTCGGGCGGAAAGAAACATTACAAACAATAAACTGTGGTTTCATATCATTTTCACAAAATAAACTGTAAATACTAACTAAACTAACAAGATTTACACAAGGACAAGTGACAAAAGCAATTATAAAATAAAAAGCACCATGTTAGATATGCAAAGAATTAGAACTTCCATCCTTTTTCTCCAGAAGGCCATGTGAAGAGTGTACAATCAACAGGAATGACTGTTTGCTGTAATTACAGGCAAGGACATGGAACGAAGTGTGCAAAAACATTCGGCTGAGAACGCAAAGACCAGTTAAGAATGGTTTTGACTTAGCCATATGACAGAAAACAGAGAGCAGGTGTGTTGTGTGTGAAAGAGAAAAAGAGCGAGAGAATCTAAAATCATCAGCGTACTAAGAGAAAGGTTAGACCAGCTAAACCCACTCCTGCTGCTGCAAACAGTGCCGTCTTCATCGAGGACTCTTGGTTCAGCTGTTTTGCGTTGTGGAAAAACCTGCAGAACCCCTCCTACAAAAGACAGGACAAATCAAGATAAGATTCACATTTTGTTCCCTACGCCCATATGATTCAGTTAGAGCAGCATTTCAGACCTTATTAGTCATAGTAGCTAAAATATCAACAATGAACAGAGGTATTACATAACAGCACAGCCTACTTACTCACTTTGAACATATGAGAGGATGACATAACCCTGCCCTCAGGAGGAACGGCACATACATCTTTAACAATAACTCAAATGAAATAATCCTCTGAGCTGTGGAGTAATGGATAACGTTTGCATGACACTCACGTTTGCTCGGCTCAAAATCTAATGAGCTGCCAACCAAGCAAGCATATAGTTTGGGCCAAATTCAGAGTTAATTTAGAGTATTTCTGAGAAGCTGTTCTATCCAATTAAAAATAGAGTTAATATGATTAGAAATCAAACTTTTCTTAATCTTTTGACATAGAAGATGTTTTGTACCATTCAAAAATGGCTTGTTTGGATATTGTGTGATCATCGACGAACACTAGCATTCAGTCAACACCCCGGCCAATAGCATTCAGTTGCTTAACGGCTACCATCGGTCTAAAAGTGAATACAGTATACAGCCGCCTTTTCTGACGTACTCCATATGTTTGAGCTACTCCTGACTACAGGACAAATAGAAGAGTACAATTTTTCGCTTTGACACGTTTAAACAGCATGTTTGTGTCTGTTCAGCCTTCAGAAGGACCCCAACATTAGGAACAAATGGATGGTTATTTTTAAAGGTGTCCCAGTCCCAGATCACACTGGATGATTATGTTTGTTCAGAGAATTTGACTGCAGATTGTTTAGTAAACGAAGCACAGTAACAGAGAGTTAAAGAAACTTTTGTTGAAAGATGAAGCAGCCAACTGTATCGGACCTGACAGCAGCAAACATTAAGTAAACAATTTTATAATGCTTTGTCTGTAAATGACCATTTTATATGGATGTATTCAAAACACTTGCAGTAGTGAGGGGGCACTGATACTTTTTCCTATACAATAAATGACGTTAGCCAATCATAACAGTGGCCGTTTACGGACAACCCTTAAAGAAGCTGCCCCTTAAAACTGAATCATTTTAGACGGAGGGTCAAAATGAGGGTTGAAAATAAATATATGTAGCCTAGCCTATATATCATTTTTAGTATAAGTATGAATTTTTGTGCCTAAAACTTTATTAACATAAGTCAACCTTGAAGACTAAATTAAAATAATGCCATGACCCCTTTAAATTTGGGCTTTCTGTGACGTAGTGTGCAGGTTTCAGGATCTAACTGACATTTTAAGGGTTAAATGTAGATATGACAATTTCAGAAGCAGCAGGCAAAAGGCGCAGGCAGCCGTAACCGCCCGAGGACCCGAACAAACAGCAGAAGGCTTGAGGAGTCGGGCAGAGCAGCTGTCTTCAGACAGACACCTGCTGTACTGGTCAGAGTGAGTCCAGGTGCTCTAGCCCACAATCATATGCTGCACAAACTCTGAGTGAAGCATAGAGATCAACCGTGTGGTAAACACAATACACTAAATGGCTGACTGGCCTTCGGCTCTGCTTTCAACAGCTGCCAAATAAAAGAGAAAGAGAAAACAGGGAGAGAGAAAAGACTGCAGCAGACCTCTCAAACTCTTTATTCATGCAAATACAAGCTGCTATTTGCCTCAAGCCAGAAGTGACCGGATTTTCGATTTTAAAAACTTGTGTAAATTAGACAAGTTCTTTTCAATTCTGGTCCCGGGGACTCACCACTCTGCACATTTTCTATGTCTCTCTAATCTGACACTCTCAGTTCAGTTCATGGCGCTCTTTCGTAATCAGCTGATGATCATAATCAGGTGTGTTAAATAAAGGAGACATACAAAATTTACAAAGCGTTGGGTCACTAGGAACAAAATAGAAAACCACTGAATTAGACCAACATGAAACTAACTGGTTTCAAGGGCCAGTTCATCCTTTGTCATTTACTATTTGGAACGCCCTTATGACGTTCCAAATCCACGCGACTTTCCTTTGCTGAACACAAAAGGAGAAGTCCAGCAGGTACTTCTTTTTCGATAGTCTGATTTACTCGGATGTACGATTCAATTGAGAAAAGATCTGCAATTACTTCAGTTTGGTCTTTTTTAAGCCATTGGAAGTACATTCATTAGAAATTAATCTTTTAAACAAAAGTTCAGTGATGAAGGCCTGGTCACAATTCAGTGGGAGCTACAGCTAAAACATTTGCATTTGACTGTTGACTAACAAGTTCCTCAAAATCCCGTGTGTAATTACAGCAGATATCAGTCTGCATAAGTAAACAATGTCTCCTGGGGTTACTTAGGGTATTTAGAGTTGGAAAAAGTATTGCTTTCATAGGTCATTGCCTGGGAGACTGAAAAACTGGATGCCCACACAGAAAAAGTCCTTGGTGAGACATTTGAGAGCCTGTTTAAAAGCGTTTTCCCCACAAGCATTCCTAGGATTCTTTGGCTTGTGTCACTCTCTAATTGACAAAAATAGGGCAGCCACAAGAAGGTAGGCTATACGCTGCTCTACTCCAAAAACTAGACCAGCATATCACTGCAGTACGTACCTTCCAATTACACTTCAAAATGTGCACATTGAAAGTATACAGATAGGAAAGACTCAAAGAGATTGAGGCATCAAACACTGTGCAAAATAGGCTTGCTTTCTGAGAGCACACATGAAGGATCAAACACGATGTACTTTGAGCACCCACGCAGTTTCATATCAACCAGAACTGGTCTGGAAAAACCCCTCACTTAACATTCAAGTTGAAACCTGACGTTTAGAAAAGGTGCTCCTACTACTTACACGTCAAGGGTCTACCGCACAAGCACAATGGCTATAAAACCATCATTCACCAGCTTATAGGCCGAAATGTGATGTTGTATCAAAAGTCCTTTTGGTTTTCTTTTTTAAAGGTTGGAGTTTCCCAGAGCAAACTTTTTCTAAAAAAGTTTGTGCCAATTGGTAAACAAATTCGAACTATCATTGCTCAGTGGCGATTACGTAATAGTTAGCTTAGCTGTGCTCTCAGGCGTCGCCTTCTTGAGATGAAGCCCGCAGCACATATTTAGATATTCATCGCTTCTCAGCAGCATTGGCGTTTTTTGGGATGTTCGCTAACAGTATACTGCAGCAAAAGTATTTCGAACTTCTTTTTACCCCTAAACGAAGAACGAAAAAGTACTTTGTAGTACTTTTGTAGTATAACAGGGCCTTAAATGTCATCTGTACCAGTCTACATTGCCAATGCTTACCCATCCTCCATTTTCCACCAGCCAGTCTTGCTTTTCCCCTCCTAGGTAGTCAGCTATGGTCTCAGCCAGTCTCTTGGGGCACTCAGAGTTCTCTCCTCTGGACAGTAGCTCACTGGTCAGCACTCCAGTGAAAGTAAAGATGGAGACCACCCTTCCCCAGTTCAGTTTTCCATCTCCAACCAGTTCCCTCATGACGCTCTGCAGACACTTGCTGGGATCTGATCTACAGGTGTCCAGGAACTCCTGGGAGAGGGATCGGAATTTGGTTCTGTGCTGTTGTTCCATCTCTTTGGCCAGGTATCTCATGGCCTCTGCTGACTCGCTGGGAGGCGTCTGTTGGATCCCGCTGCAGAAACTGATGTAATCTTCTGCCAGCAACAAAGTCTGTTCCCTCAACCAACAGGACATTTTCTAAATGAAAAAGTCAATGTCAAAATACAATAGAGGGTTTATATAGAAAATCAACTTTTATCTAATTCTTGTTTAATTATTGTTATCATTATTAACTCTTTGCCCGCCATTGACGTAAATTTCTGTCATTTATGAGACCGCGCTTCCTCGCATTTTGCTCAAAATATTGCTTTTTTTATTAAACTTACCCACATTCAAGTATTGATAAAAAAAAAAGAATGCATGAATGCATATTAAAAGCAGAGGCTCTGTTCTTTCTTTTCATACATTGTGCGTTCAGATATTCATACAACAAAATATTCTGGGGGCCAAAATGGTCAAAAATGCTGGCGGTGGCTGGAATTTTTTTTTTTTTTTAAACGCTGGCGGGAAGGAGTTAAGAAACTATATATAATAGAATATGTGCATTTTTGAAATAAATTTGTCTCACTGCATTATTTAAATGAACTGCAAAGCTAAAGCTAAATGAAGAAAATGTAACATCTAAAATAATCATTAGCATTCTAACCTATAGACACATTTTTTGTCCATGTTTTGACAACTACCCTTAACGTTACATGGTTTGATGTAATCATCCCTACAAAAAAATATTTTTCCAACTAAATATGCTGTCAAATCATAATTAATACATTGTATATTGTATTTATCATTCAGGGTAATGAGATCTCAGTATGTGTTAATTTGTATTTTCTTGTGAAGTCAGATACAAGTAACAAATCAAGTTACCACCGTTTTTATTATCCATGTCACTTCATCTCAACTGTATGGTATTTTAGGCTAGTTCAAGCAAGCGTCTTTGTTGTGTGTCTATGCAGCATTAACACAGAACTGAACGCAGATCAGTCCATAAATGGGTTAATGATTCATAACGGCTTGTTATAATCAGCGGCTGTTTCTCTAGGTCCAGGCCTTATATTAAATAATGACATTCAGATTCAACAATGTCGAGCGTCAACCTGCTTAAGTCTATTTTGCTGGTAGTATGAACATATGCTCCAGATATGAATGAGCTTCATTGGATAAGACACAGCAGCATAGAGAAATGAAAGCTAGTGTAAGCTATGCTGCGAAACACAAAGCCGGTTGCGCCATTGCTCAGGAGAACACAAAGACGCCAACCAACCGCACGCGTTTCAAATATACGTATTCTTCAATATATATATATATATATATATATATAAAATAGGATTTGGCAGCCATTTTAGAATAACATGAACAGTTTCTAAACATAAAAGTGAAAATAATAAAGCAACTCACCCTCCCAGCGATGTCAGACTGCGCTCTCCACCGACAGTTGCGAAAACAGCAGTCAGTAATATATCTCTCGTAGCAGACCGATCTTCCGTCACTCCTTATCAACGTAAAGCATGCTACACGCCTTCACTGACCACGCCTCCTGCGTCATGACGCGTTAGCATTGTGTGTAATCCTTAAGTGTAAGTTTTCGAACAAAAAGCCCCTTTTTCTCAGTATTCCTTAAATAATTTTAAAATTACTTTTCTACTATTCAATCTAGTAATAATGGAAAAGCTATTAAGACTGTTCATTTGTGTTCTGTCTTCAAAATCTTTGATTGATACAAAGGTCTTGTCTTTTTGTGATTTATTATATAGTTTTCAGGACTGGAAAAAGAAACAATTCTGTATTTATTTTATCATTGTATTTACTCAAGATTATTTTATAAGGAGTTAGAAATTTGTGTTAAAAGAAAACTGAGAGGTGTGATAGATAGTTTGATAGCATTTGTTGTTGTTGTTGTTTTCAAAATGACATTTTGGAATGTAAAAATCAATACATTATGCAACTATTTATTTTAAATATAATATACATAAAAAGAAGTGGGCTTCTTGAAAACCAAATTTCTTACATTTTATAAATGATTTAAAATGATATATAAACCTCTAGGAACCAGCTAAAAAACAAAAAGCACTGAAAACATGTAATGTTGTATAAGCACTGACAATTACGTAAAGGATTTATCCTCTTTTTCTGGCAGCATTAATATTAATGTGACTGTTTAACACCTCTCGTTTTTGTGGCATTGAATGATAATAATACAAAAGTGGATCAATTGAATCAAAAATACTCAAATAATAATAATAATAATTAGATTTATAAATAAATGTAATAATCAGATGTACATTTTTTACTAGATTTTCTAATTGTTTTGATGTATTTTTTGATGTATACATGTGTATATATATATATATATATATATATATATATATATATATATATATATATATATATATATATATATATATATATATAAACGGTTGTTCACACATTTTGACATTTTAACCACCTCTACCACACAGTATAAACACAAAGACAGGAAATTACCTTTAATTCTCCTAAATAAAGAGACAATCAACAGTAAACAGAGTGTATATTAATGTACAATACTGATGTGGACAGACAAAGAAATCAGCTAATTGTGATCAGCTGCTGATTTGATCAACTACATAACACTCGAGATGAAAAACACTTAGGCTACATTAAACACTTGTCTACATTTTTGACATTCTAGTGCAAGCAAAACTCATTCATGATAATATATATTATGAATAAATTTCAAATTTCTAGATATATACCTGTTTGATAAGCCAGATGCACAAGCAATGAAATCAACTCTGTTCAAATCATTACCATAAAATATATACCTACAAAAGTATGGCTGCTTATATTAAAACACTTAGGTTTTTAATATTAAAAAAATATTTTACAAACTAATACTTGAACAGCAATCCTTTTCAAATTGTGTATTGTATATATTATTATTGTATATATTTTGAGAAGCCAAGAAAGAGAGACATTTAATTGCGCTAAGATAATAGAAAAGTCAGGACATCTAGATAAGAATCCCTACAGTCCCACTGTGTGCTGTGATATTGAGAAGCAGAAGTACAAATATATCTTCTCATACTGGTTCAGGACAACTCCTCAAGCCCAGATCTGCAACAAAGAAATGAGATGAAATTAGGAGATAAACGAGTTCTTTATTTATTCAAAATACAAACCAAGATGTGAATTCACAAAAGAGGAACAAAGAAGTTTCTTATCTTTACTTCTTATTAAGGATAGAAAGAGTACAGACCACAAGAAACCTATAACCTTTGTTGCGTAATTCCCCTGTTCCTCTCAGGGGACAGACCCCACAGAATGATGTGAAACACCTATAACCACTGCCAGTCCCTTTACTATAATCTAAAGGCAGTCCCTGATGCCAGGAAAGGGCAAAACCAAAAAAGTCACTTTCCCTAAATGACCTGAAGCGGACACTCACCCGCAAAGTGTTATCCCATGATCCTGAGCAGAACGCGGTGCCATCTGGGGACACTCTGACAGTGCTGACCCGGTTTTCATGGCCAAAGAGAATTGCCACTCTGGTACCTTTCAGGACATCCCAGACGTTAATGGTATAGTCATTGTGTCCTGCAAACAGCAATCGCCCTGTGGAAAAGAGTGAAATATGGATAAGATTATTGTTTGGTACAGTATTATGAAGTCAAGTCTAGTCACATTTGTGTATATAGTGCTTTATACAATACAGACTGATTCATAGCAGCTTCACAGTAATAATCAGGAAACAAAATTAATACATTTCAGCTGTCTTTCATGTATTTAGTATAATGTTGTTCAGTATAAATGGATGTTTTACTTGTCTGAGATCACAGATAGTTTTAATCTTCTTTCAATCCCTCTTGTTTGTTATTCGAAAGCTACAACACAGGGGAATTTTATCAGTAAATCAGTGAAATGTTTCTAATTGTGCTTGTCACTGTCCATCCCCTTCCATTGGATGACAAAGAGATTTGGCTAAACTTCTCCTTTTGGGTTCCACAGAAGAAAGAAATACAGGTTTGGAACAACATGAAAGTGAGTAAATGATGACACAATAGTCAATAGTCTAAACTTATCCAGTATAGACCTATAGTACATTATCAATAATACTAATCTTTAGCAATGTAACTGCCACAGGTCTGTATTCACTAGTGATGCACAAGCTGTCATGGTAAGTGTGGGCGTCACAGCTGTGACATTTGCCTGTTGTGTCATCTGATTCCTTTAACCCTGGGTTTAATTACAGCAGATATCTGTCAGTATTAACCATGTGGCCTGTGCACCGAAATAAGAAACGGAACTTCTGTCATCATTTACTCACCCTCATTCTTTCATGAATCATAAAAGGAGAATTGTGGCTCTCTGAAAATAAATGCCATTTCTAGCTTTAAAAAAGCACAACAAGTACCATAAATGTATCAGTTAAGTATAGGCCCTATATAAGTATTATGGTGACATATTATAGCTTTCAAATCTCATTCTCAGAAATTCAATTATGTTGCACAAAACATGTCACGTCGTGTTTGGCATCAATGGCGAAACACTCAACAATGTCTGATTGACATCAAACCTGGCGTGACATTTTAAACGGATAGTTTACTTCCTTTATGATTTTCTTCTGTGGAACACAAATATTTTGAGGAACTGTTTTTGCCTACTGTATACAATGGAAGTCAATGGGGTCCAAAACAATATGGTATCCCACTGACTTGTATGGGGGATAAAAGCATTATTTTTCATCTTCCATCTCATCTGTATTCAAAGAAAGGCATACAGGTTTGGATTGCTATAATGATGACAAAACTTTCATTTTTGTGTGAACTATCCCTTTAACGCATCATATTTAAAAGTACACATCCACAAATGAGATTGGAGAGTTGTAAAGATTGAGATGTAAAGATTTTCATTGAATAATTATCTAGTTTTGGTCTGTCACCACACAAAGCAAAGATATGGCTTTAAAGGGCATGGAAGAGCACATTTATGATACTTCTGTGGTTTATTTTTTATGGTGAAGTACACATTTTCTTTCACTGTATGGAAAAGAGCACATGGGACATTCTACTGAATGTCTCCTTTTATGTTCAATGGAGAGAAAAAATAAAATGATTACATTTATTGATATATATTTTCATCACTCTGCTTGAAGGGTCAAAGTCTACTGTCTTACCACTGAGGGAAAAGTCCACACTAGAGGCTCCAAAAATGATACTTTCTTTGGAATAAATGGCCACCTCACGGTCAGCTCGCAGGTCAAACAGACGACACTGAAATAACAAGAAAGGTCACGGTGAGATGGAGCTCAGTATGGACTCACAGAGTTTGACACATCGCATTTCATTGATCATTGGGTGATTTGAAGACTAAGACACATTGCATGGACCTTGACCAGGAATAAACATTAACAACATTAGATAAACTAAATACACACAACACATACACTTAAATTCTAATATACTCTCACACATAATCAGCCAACTGAGCTAACTAAACCTAATTTCATCAACTCAACATTATTAAAACATCATTAACTCAAGAGGGTGTAAGTGTTTTTGAAGGGGAGTATTAATCAGGGCAACTGGTTTTACATTATTGATTGTGACTCTATTGGCAATCCTTTGTCATCTTCGAGAAGCCTATTGACTGTTTTGAAATAACATGGGGTAACTAGTGTGTTGTAATGTGGAAAAACTTACCGTAGCATCATCAGATCCAGATGCAAAAGCATCTCCGCTGGGGTAATACCTGCATTCAGATATAAGGTTAAAATTTCCAGACACTTCGAACATATAGACATACTGGTTACGTTCACAGAGCAAATTCAAATTCCAACTCTCTGTTAAGATCTGATTTGTTTGTGTGGTCACATGACATTTTACCATTTTATCATCAAAGTATATACTGTCCATACATGGCCAAAATTTCGAACAAAAAGCCCCTTTTTCTCAGTATTCCTTAAATAATTTTAAAACGACTTTTCTACTATTCAATCCAGTAATAATGGAAAAGCTATTAAGACTGTTCATTTGTGTACTGTCTTCAAAATCTTTGATTGAAAGGAAGGACATTCCTTTCCAATAAACAGGTTTGATTATTTCAACTTCGAACATTCTAAAAGGTACATAAAATCAGGCATATAGGCATATCCTCTCCCAATACAAGCATTTTAATTACAATTGTAACATATTGTGTTCCAGTATGACATTGGTCAGCTGACATTTCCTCAACAAGGGAGCTCAAATTTAAAAATTCAGTAAGACTTTACAATAAGGTCCCATTTATTTATTAGAAACGTTAACAACTGTTCATTTTTAGTTCATGTTAGCTCAAGTCCATTAAGTAATAACAGATACAACTTTGGATTTTAATAATGTAAATGTTGAAATTAACATTCGCTAAGATTAATAAATGCTTTTGAAGTATTATTCATTGTCAGTTTATGTTAATGTGGTGGATTTAAAAAGTCTACACACCCTTGTTAAAACAGCTGTTTTTTTTGTGATGTCAATAAATTGCCTGAAGACAGGTGTGTACTATTTCACATGAGCTTGATTATTATTTATTTCTGAACACAGCCACTGTAACGGTCACCAGCTGGAGTGCCCTTGAGAGCCACCAGAGGGCACTCCACATCAGACTATTATCATTCCCTCACAAACTACATTTCCCATAACTCACTGCATTATATGTCTCATTACCTTGTCAGTCTCAGCTTATTTAAACCATGTACATGTATTCATTCCCTGCAAAGTCTTGTATGTTGTTGTGCTGCATTTCTGAGCATTTCTCTGGTTCCATGTATTTAGTTTTTTGGACTCTCTGCCTGCCTTTGGATTACCCGTTTGCCTTGTTCCCAACCTTGTGTGTTTTGTTTGTTTGGACTGCCTACCTTGTGTTTTGACCTGTTGCCTATGCATTGGATTACGTGTCTGGATTGCCCCATTATTAAAAGCTGCATTTGGATCTCAACCTTGTCTCAGAGCAGTTCGTAACAGCCACATACCCAATTACAAAAGCACTACTCAGAGCGGGATTTGAACCTGTGTTTCCAGCATGGGAGGTGAAATGTGTCACTTTGCTTTTCAGTGGCATTGAATTGGTTGTCATTTTTACATTAAACGTGCAAAAGTGCACTAAAAAATGCTTTACTGAATCTGATGTGGAAGAGCTGGCCTGCACATAACCCAGACCTGAACACCGATGGTATAAACTGAAATGGCAACTGAGACAAAACTCATCCTCCAACATCAGTGCCTGACCTCACTAATACTCTTGAGTAGGAGCAAATCCCTTACAGGCATGATGCAACATCTAGTGGAAATCCTTCCCAGATGAGTGGAAGCTGTTATAGCAGCAGAAGGAGGACCAACTGGTGCCAACGGTTTTAAAATAAGATGAACAACACTCATATGGATGTATTGTTTGGATGTCAACAACACAGAATCTATATTTCAATTGCATTTTGTTTGCTGCATACTTGCATTTTTCCAGCGGACTTTTCACTCACATTTGTAGAACTTACTTTGTTTTACTTGTAGTGATTTAAATAAATACAATTATATTATATTGTTTATTAAATTGATGTAATTACATACATTGTACACTCACCTAAAGGATTATTAGGAACACCATACTAATACTGTGTTTGACCCCCTTTCGCCTTCAGAACTGCCTAAATTCTACGTGGCATTGATTCAACAAAGTGCTGAAAGCATTCTTTAGAAATGTTGGCCCATATTGATAGGATAGCATCTTGCAGTTGATGGAGATTTGTGGGATGCACATCCAGGGCACGAAGCTCCCGTTCCACCACATCCCAAAGATGCTCTATTGGGTTGAGATCTGGTGACTGTGGGGGCCATTTTAGTACAGTGAACTCATTGTCATGTTCAAGAAACCAATTTGAAATGATTCGAGCTTTGCGACATGGTGCATTATCCTGCTGGAAGTAGCCATCAGAGGATGGGTACATGGTGGTCATAAAGGGATGGACATGGTCAGAAACAATGCTCAGGTAGGCCGTGGCATTTAAACGATGCCCAATTGGCACTAAGGGGCCTAAAGTGTGCCAAGAAAACATCCCCCACACCATTACACCACCACCACCAGCCTGCACAGTGGTAACAAGGCATGATGGATTCATGTTCTCATTCTGTTTACGCCAAATTCTGACTCTACCATCTGAATGTCTCAACAGAAATCGAGACTCATCAGACCAGGCAACATTTTTCCAGTCTTCAACTGTCCAACTTTTGTGAGCTCATGCAAATTGTAGCCTCTTTTTCCTATTTGTAGTGGAGATGAGTGGTACCCGGTGGGGTCTTCTGCTGTTGTAGCCCATCCGCCTCAAGGTTGTGTGTGTTGTGGCTTCACAAATGCTTTGCTGCATACCTCGGTTGTAACGAGTGGTTATTTCAGTCAAAGTTGCTCTTCTATCAGCTTGAATCAGTCGGCCCATTCTCCTCTGACCTCTAGCATCAACAAGGCATTTTCGCCCACAGGACTGCCGCATACTGGATGTTTTTCCCTTTTCACACCATTCTTTGTAAACCCTAGAAATGGTTGTGCGTGAAAATCCCAGTAACTGAGCAGATTGTGAAATACTCAGACCGGCCCGTCTGGCACCAACAACCATGCCACGCTCAAAATTGCTTAAATCACCTTTCTTTCCCATTCTGACATTCAGTTTGGAGTTCAGAAGATTGTCTTGACCAGGACCACACCCCTAAATGCATTGAAGCAACTGCCATGTGATTGGTTGATTAGATAATTGCATTAATGAGAAATTGAACAGGTGTTCCTAATAATTCTTTAGGTGAGTGTATTTTAAAATGTAATTTGTTCCTGTCATGGTAAAGCTGAATTTTCAGCATCATTACTCCAGTCTTCAGTGTCACATGATCCTTCAGAAATCATTCTAATATGCTGATTTGGTGCTCAGTTATTATAAATTATTATTGGAGCTCAATTATTGATGGCTCTCATTATTATCAATTTTGAAAACAATTTTTGCAGCTTAATATATATTTTTGGAAACCATGATACATTTTTATTTTTACATTTTCTTTAATGAATATAACGTTCAGCATTTATTTGAAATGGAAATCTTTTGTGACATTATAAATGTCTTTACTGTCAATTTCTGTCAACTTAATGTTTTGTTTTTTTGTTGAATAAAAGTAATTTATTTATTTTTTTGGAAAAAAATAAAACAAACAAGCCTTTGAATGGTAGTGTGTATCACATTTTCTGCACAATTTTAAGCAGCACAACTTTTTTCAACATTGATAATAATAAGAAGAAATGTTTTCTGAGCAACAAGTCAGCATTTTAGAATGATTTCTGAAGGATCAAGTGACACTAAGACTGGAGTAGTGATGATGAAAATTCAGCTTTTGCAACCTTGCTAAGCATAAGAGACTTCTTAAAAACTTTTGACCGGTACAGTATACAGTATATGAATGTCCCTAACTATATAACAACTCAACATCGTGCCAATGGCTGCTTTGTTGCCCTTAAGCTTCTTCATGCTAAGTGAGCAATTACAATGAATGTCATTAGATTGACAAAAATCATGTGGACTCCAACCTGACTGTATACAGTATAAGTCAGATTGTGAACATTTTGACATTTTTGATGTTCACTATGTCATGCAGTGAGGGAAAAGAATTGAATTTGGGCAACAATCAACTGTATTGTGAACGTAACTTCATTATCAGCAAATGCCAGGCTGTGGCTCACTCACTTCACACTGTTGATGTCAGACTCATGGGTCTCAAAGGACTGAACATTCTGTCCCGAGCGCATGTCCCACACATTCGCCTTCTTATCACAGCCCTGAAACACACACACACACACACACACACACACACACACACACACACACACACACACACACACACACACACACACACACACACACACACACACAGCACTTTAGAGACCTGCGGAGAATCTCAGGAGAATGATGTCCTAAAAATAGTTGCACATAACCCGAAACTGACATTGTGACTGAACAACATCCTAACAGGTCAAATCAATCAACATGAGTAATGACTTTAGGAAATTATTTTTTTTAATCCAGTGCTTTCTTTCACCTTTATAAAATGAAATGAGTATTTTGCTGATTCAGCTGTAATGATAGTAATCTCACATGTGTTACAGTGAACACGAGAGTGAGGTTGGGATGTGTGCGTGTCAAATTGGTGAGTATATGTGGAAATGATGTTTTGAGGATCTGACCCCTGATACAAAGGTGTTTCCCGTCTCAGAGGGGGCGAGGTCCAATGTGAGAACATCAGCCGAGTGACCATGGAAACTCTGCAGCAGCTGCCCACTCTCAACATCCCATAATGCACATGTCCCATCACCACTTGATGTCAGAATCTGAAACACACACACACATAAACATTCCAAAAGGGGGGTTTTGCAACAATGCCATAAATGAACCATTTTTGAAACCTTTTTCACAATAAAGAAACGTTTGTGCAATAGAAAGGTTCCAATAGGATGCCAATAAAGAACCTTTGTTTTTAAGATAGTAACCAAGTACAAATCACATTAAATTCGTCCAGACATTTTACATTGACCTAGAAGACTGATAAAAATTCACAGAGAGAAATATAACCCCTGTATCACCCTCTAGTGGAGGAGGTATTGATCATTAGCTCACTATGGAAGTAAAGTAATGCCAAATGTATTTTAAACAAAAATAAATTGCACTAATTGAAAAAAATTATGCATTGCATTACACGTGCTTGTATTTTAATGCATTGTATTTTTAGGGCTTACATTTTTATGGGCTGAAATTCAACATGGTTGAACATTTAAGCTGTGAATACTTCAATTCAAAACATTTCACACACATTTTCATTATTAAAAATTCAATAATCCATATTCACCTTTCAGATTTCACTTCCAAAATGTTAATTCTGTTTAAAAATACAACCTATAATATTCGACAGGCAACTTTCGGGCCATTTTATTTCGCTTTACAAATTTGCTTCCACAAATTCAGTGGTTCAAATTCGATAAAAAATTCAACATTTCACATGATCTGGGAACAGCAGGAATGTCAATAGATTGCCGATTCATAATCTCTATCTGCTGTTAGAGTCAGCAAATAACAGTCTGTTATTTACAGAAATGGAGCAAGCAGTATGTACTTGTGAATTATCAGGGCCAGTAGCTATATATGGAAAAGCTGATAAAGACACAAAAGCTGAGTTTACATTATATCAAACAAGTCGTCACGTTTGTTTGTACATGCAAGCAGCCCTCTCTGCCGTGAACGAGATTATAATGTTATTCCCCGATGCTGACGTACAGATCAAACATTAAATCTGTACCACAGAATTTTCACTTTCCATGCTCTATTAATAGATGTGTTGAATCCCCTGCCTTGACGTAACAAAATCTTTCACTTCACCTTTTTCAATCTTTATTGTCACTGACAGGAACATAATCAAGAAAGAGGAACAATCTGTGATGTGATGGAGCAGAGAGAGAAAACCCCGACCCTTTTCTCAAAACACACTAATGATACACACAAACCCAGTCAGGAAACTGTAGAGATTATTTTTTTTTTAATTATTATTGACTGTTACACTCACAGAACAGGCCAATACACAGGATTCATTCTGAAAAGGTACACAAATTTGCATTCATTAAAAAAAAAGCATAAATCCCTTCAGGGGAACTGCTGTGATATTTGCTCACGAGTAATGTGTGTGTGTTCTATAAATATCAGCCGAATCATTACAGATTCATCACTGCCACAGACACACTGAATTAATAAACTATGAATTAATACAATTTGACCATCTCCACACACAGCGCACTGCAGTGTCTACACTCAGCTGTACTGATCCCAGCAGATAAAATAATGTCAATGCAACATCACACAGTGTCTGATGCCAATGCAGAAATGATGCCAGTCTGTTTAGCACTAAAATTAATGCATTAAGAATGAACACAGCACTCACTATAAATAGAAACTATTTATGTTGTATATTTCCTACATAGATGATGGTAAGTTCTGACCAGGTTTGGGTCCAAATACCATTATTGAGTTGTCTAGTACATATATACAGTACATGATATACTGATATTATGTACATATGATGTACTGATATATACTATATACTGATATATTTGTATATTTTCTGGAGAAAAGAATCTTAAAAATAAACAAGTAGCTGAAATAAAATAAGTTTAAAATTTTGTATTTTTGGTTAACGTTCACACACACTGTATAGTTGTAATAGTAATCAGGATATTTGTTAAACTAGTTTTAAAAATAGTGAGGTACACTTCAAATTTCCTCACAGGTTGGTGTTCGACCTGTTTTCCTATATTTGCGAGGGTTTTTCTAAATCTAAGCCTTCTCAAGCATAACCAAACCTGCACACGCACACACACACACACACACACACACACACACACCTGCATATCAGAGTTGGTGAAGCTGCAGGAAGACAGATAATTGGTGTGCATGGCCACAGATTTCTTCTTAGATGACAAGTTCTCGTTTTTATCCAAAGAGAGTGGATAGACGGAGCATTTATTATCCAAACCACTGAATGGAAGACAAAGAGTGTTATAATAAGTTATATTTTGACTAGATATGTAAATGTCATTACAATCTCAGAGCTGCACTTTAGTTGCTTCTAATTATTACCTGAAGAGAGGACTCTGTTTAGGACTCTCATATAATACAGTATACAACAATAATACAATCAATTCTCAGTTAAGATCAGAGTTGACCAATCATTATTACACTGATGAAACTCTCATGACTTACCCACAAGCCACAGCACAGCCAGAGGGGGCATAAGCACAGGCCATGACCCAGGTGCAGGGCATAGTGACCGCATGCTCCTGCACAGTACACAACACATCACAAAAAAATCATTACAAATCTGACCAAGACAAAAAATTGAGAATGCATTAATCTGCCACTTGAATATAGTGAACTCATTGTCATGTTAAAGAAACCAGTTTGAGATGATCTGAGCTTTGTGACATGGCGTGTTATCCTGCTAGCCATCAGATGTCCACTGTGGTCATAAAGGGATGGACATGGTCAGCAACAATATTCAGGTAGGCTGTGGCGTTTCAACAAAACTCAATTGGTACTAGGGACCCAAAGTGTGCCAAGAAAATATCCCCAACATCATTACACCACCAGCACAGCCTGAACAGTTGATACAAGGCACGATGGATCCATACTTTCATGTTGTTATTGCCAAATTCTGACCCTACCATCTGAATGTCGCAGCAGAAATCGAGACTCATCAGACCAGGCAACGTTTTTCCAATCTCATTTTGTCTAATTTTGGTGAGCCAATGCAAAATGTTGCCTGTTTCTTGTTTTCAGCGGACAGGAGTGGCACTCGGTTGGAAGTGTTGTGCGTTCAGAGATGCTCTTCTGCAGACTTCGGTTTTAATGAGTGATTATTTGAGCTGCCGTTGCCTTTCTATCAGCTCCAACCAGTCTGGCCGTTCTCCTTTGACCTCTGGCATCAACAAAGCATTTTCACCCACATAACTGCCATTTTCTGGATATGTTCTCTTTGTCTGACAGTTCTCTGTAAACACTAAAGATGGTTGTGCTTTAAAATCCCAGTAGAACTGCAGTTTCTGAAATACTCAGACCAGCCCGTCTGGCACCAACAACCATGCCATGTTCAAAGTCACTTAAATCCCATTTCTTCCCCATTTGGATGCTCAGTTTGATCTTCAGCAAATCATCTTAACTACTGTATGTGTGTGTCTCAATCATCTCCCTAGCTCCCAAGGTTGTGAGTCAGTATGTCACATGAAATACACTGGTAACGACAGGAAGGACCCTGACTCACTACACATTGGGACACTGACGGTGACATGACAATGTCCTATTTATGAACAATAGCATAACTAATATTTTTCTGACATTTATTTTTTATGTTATTTAAAGTATATTATAATAAATACTTTGATTAGTACATATACCTGCAACATTTAAATTGTAAATTAATTATAAGTATTAGCTAGATTATGTTCAGTACCTGATTTCTATGCTGAAATATAACGGGTGCCCCTTTACAAAGTTTTGCTAAGGGCCCCCAGAAGTGTAGGACCGGCACTGCACTCACCACACTAATACACACAAACATGCTATGAAAATGCAGGTTATCAACACACACACACACACACACACACACACACACACACACACACACACACACACACACACACACACACACACACACACACACGTCTGATTATTTAAATTGTCTTGTACACAGAAGAACACATTCTGCATGGCTGATGTGTTAATGTGTGTGTTTATGTTGCTGTCGGATTAGTTTGTCACTAATACTCTGGGTTTCCATTAGAGTGCATTACAACTGTAAAACATGCAGATTATTATTTTAAATCGCTGTAGCACTGCAAAACATCCGTCTAGAAAACCGTTTGACACAGATAGAAAGATTTACCTTATTGGTTGTATATGCATCCCACACAATGACTTTTCCATCCTATAGGAGAGATTCAACATTTCAGTAAAAACTTGTACATTATTAATATAATAAAGATTGTGTATAACTGATCTATTTCAGCTTCTAACTCTTTGGCCAACAGATGACATTTACTAAAAAAAAAAGTCTATCTTTTACAGCAGTGGTTAGAAACAGTGATGATACGTCCTGTTACCTGAGAGGAGCTGACGATTCTTCTCTTGTCCCGGCACCAGTCCATGCACAGCACTTTATTTCCATGTCCTTTTAAAGTTCTCCGGGTTTTCATGACAAACTGACCCAGAGCTTCCATCTTCTCCGCCACCTGATGCACTGCAGTCAGAAAGACAAATCTGCATGAACCACACGACCACCTGAAGAGCTTGAAACTGAAAACTAATCTCAGCATCAGGAAGATGAAACATGATTGATGATGAGCTCTATTATATTTGGACAGATATATGACTGTACCAAACTGCCATTTTTTAAATGTATTTAACAATACAATTACATTTACAACAGTAATTATTGTAAGTAAACAATATAATCCTCCATTGCAACTGTAATATTTTACTATTACAGCATACACTGCAGCATGATTAAATTACATTTTTACTACTCGGTGATGTGCATCTTAGTTCCTGCTTTTTAACTGCTGTGAAAGAAACTGCATGAATTAGCCCCCAGAACATAACATCATACTGTAATTTTACAAATACAGGCTACTGTAAACATTTACTGTACATTTTTTTTTAAAGTGTGACATTTTTACTGACACATTTTATAATAACACAAATCACAAATACATATAACCAAACTTCATTGCGATGTTGGATCCTACAAAAGTGAAATACCCGTAATCCTTTGTGCTTTAAAAAAATGCTTGGCCAAACATGGGGATCATTTAATATTGAGTGTTCCTGTAGTTCAATTGGCAAAGCATGATGCTAACAATGCTCAAGGGGGGTCTCAGGGGGGACTGAATCCAGGAAGTGAATTTCAAGGGGGGACAGAGAGAGTTCCAGTTCAAAATGTAGAGGATCACAGCAGTCACCCCCTTCCAACAAAGCATTAAATCAAAGGGCTAATATCAGGTTAGAAAATGTACTTTATTTCAAATTAGACAATATTAGGTGTAACAATCATAAGTGCACCTCAGGAAACATTATTTAAAAAAAATGCAGAATGCAGTCCATGGTCCCTTTAATATGGCATATTAGTTTATTTCATAAAATATGTATTAGTAACTACCCCATGTGCTTTGGATCTGTATCATTTTCATTAAACAGGTTCTTTAACCTTCCACGAATTAAGAACTTCATGACTTAGCTGTACATTTTGTCAAAAACTTCTATTTTTTAAACAATACTAAATTATTTTAAATGTTTAATATAGTCTATTTATATACAGGCCTAAATGTAGTTAAAATCTAAAGGTTAAACTTTATCAAAATAAACAAAATCTTGACCTGGGCCTCATGATATTAAAAGCGTCCACCTGATGTCGTGTATGTTACGTGAACATATTTAGATCGCTATAGAAGACATCGAAGAAATGTATACATTTAGGTCGTGTTTGGCAGATATTGGTATATTTCAATATCGAGCTGCCTACAGATACGGCATGTTTTGGCATCTCGCGCATTACCTGTCCTGTGTTGTCCATGAATGCAGTCTAGCTAGGCAGCTCGCTAGGTTTTGACACACAACCACTGAGTGTTTTACTCACGCTCGACGTCGTGTAGTTTGGCTCTCTCCTCTTCTAGTTTGGCTTTCAAAGACTCAGACTCCGCTTTCAGTGAATGGATGGTTTCGCCCTTCGTAAGTCCCTGACAGGCCATCTTTAATAAAACACAGATGGATGACGGATGTGTCAGAAAATATGCTCTTTATCATGAGCCGAGACTGATACTGCACAGTCTTCACAGCTGATGATGCTCTGACGTTAGCGCAAACGTCACGTGACACATCACCACCATCAGCATCACATTTATTTCTGGTGCTCACTGACTGAAGCCCAAAATCACATTTATATCTGATTTATATCGTTTCACTCAGTCTGGGAAAAAAAGTTTGTTTCTAAATCACGTAGTCTTCCATCAAAGTAATTTCAAATTTAAATCGTCAGTTGTCATTTTTATGTAACTTCATGCTGGTATTTGTAGCCTATTTGATTTGGTTTTTGGTGACTTTTGTAATACAACACAAATACATGTTGGTATTGGTGGTCTAAATAACAGTGCTGTTCTCTCAGAGCCTGTGTGTTTTCAGAGAGCTCTAGATAAAGCACTTTACACACGTGTTATGTGTAAGTGATGACATGAGAATGTGTTTTGGAGTATCCTTCACCTCTGTAAAACAAATACTCTGAGCCACTAAATCAACAGGACAAAAGTATCACAGCGAAAATCACAATGTAACAGTTAAACAGTTAAAAATTAATCTTAGATCAAACAAATATGCTAAAGCAATAAATACAATTTTGCTTCGAGATTTACCTTCAACTGTACCAAAACAATGTTGCCATAAAATTCTCTAAAAATGCTGGGTTGTTTTAATGCACAAAGCCAAACGTTGGGTTAAAAAATGTAATTTAAATTTTAACCCAACGGCTGGGTTCGTCCATATTTGACCCAAACTAGGGTTTAAACAACCCAGCATTTTACTAACTACTCTTCACAAATCCCTCATAAAAATAAATAAATAAATAAACTCCATAAAAATAAATATAAAATAAATCCACAGATCAGTATTATCAACTGACAAAAAAACTGTCCAAATTGATAAATCTCACAAATGTTAATGTTCCGATAAAAGGTAAAGATTAATAAGAGCATAAACATTCAATAAACGTGTTGAGACATCTAAAAGAAAATGACATATTTCTCCTGAAGTAATGCATCTTGATACAGTTTTACTTTATTAACACAATCAATGATTTTTAAGTCAATACAAAAAGCATTGCAGTTGTGTTGGATTTATGGATTTTTTAAAAATAATTTAGGTCTGACTGTGGGAAAAATGGGTGTTTTCACTATTAGTCCGTTTCAAGGGGCTGAGCGCGGTTCATGTGATTTTTGGCCCATATGTGAACACTTCAAATGATCTCAGACCCCTTAAAAGCGAACCGAACTGAACCGAGACCATCTCGGGAGGAGGTCTGAGTACGGTTCACATTCAGCTAATGGTACGAATGCAACAGTATAAACACAAAGAAGTCTGAGACCACATGTACTTTAGGTGGACCAAAAAAGTGTCTGAGTCCTATTTCAGGGACAGGGACAGTGTGAATGTGAAGAGAACTGGGTCCTTTTTCACTTTCACCTCTTGATCCACTTAAAGGAGACTGAGTTTGGTTCTTTTAAAGAGGACTCGAGTGTGAAAACACCCTCAGTCCCATATTATCCACCTCATTTTAATTTATATTATTGTTGCTGGTGTCACGTTTAGTAACTGTTGTGATGTCAAGATGTGTTTGGTCATATAGGCTACTTATAATTGTTGCTGTGTTCCATAAAGTGTTGAGGACTGTGTGTGGCATAAAGTGATATTTAATGAGTGTTTTTTTTTTTTTTTTACCTCATAAGCATGTAATGTCAGTCTGAATCTTTTCAGTTTTATTTTTTAACAATGATGGTTGATTATAAGTCATGCAACAGAATAAATAAGTTTACAGTGTGGATACAGCATGCAGAAATCATGTTCTGAGAGACTGAAGTTTTATAATAAGCATTATGTTGTTGAACTGATCCTGGAGCAGCTGAAGTGTGTTATAACATACCAGCTCCACACACAGCGAGCAGTAGTTGATGGGCTCATTCTTCAGATAAATATTCATCAGAGGTTTGTTCTGAGTGCAGTTATCACACGGGCCAAACGTGATGGCCAAAAATGTCTGGTCACACATCTTTGCGTCTGGTTGAGGCTGGACCTGTACACATGAAGAAGGAAAAAAAAACTAAAAAACATGTATTCACAATAACCAAAAGCCAGACACACACTGACAGACCACACTTTTCTGAGTCCATGTTTGAGGTCGTCAGTATATTAGTCTACTCCTGAAAGCTGCTAAAATAAACTTATACAGGTTACATCAGGGGCTAAAGGAAAATCTTATTTTACTCCCATTAAAGTATATTTTTACTGAACATTGATGAAACAACACATTTTGTGAAGAGAAATTATAAAAGTAGATTGTTTTATTTAAAAATCATGTAGGCTACATCACAAAAAGGCCCCCAGTATACAAATACTAAATTAGCTAAATAAATACAATTAGCAAAGGTAATATGTTTTGTGTAATATCTAAATGAATACTTGTTCAAAACAATAACTTCGGAAAATCTTGATAAATAAAATAATTTTCATTTACTTTGGTTCAACAAATTCATTTAAATATGTTATTTTTTTTCAAATACTGAACATTTAAATGAAAAAAAAAAAAAAAAAAGATTCTGAAAGCTTTTTACACTGCTTGAAGGAGATCCCATTATTTAATGTCCTTATAGTAACAATACATAGGATGTCATGTCAATCACGTCAATTCTCGCAAATATTTTGCGTTCCCCTGATAAACTTTGCGTTCACTCACAAAAGTTTTGCGAGAAAATGCAAAAGCAGCGACTTATTATTTTCCCTCCCATCTCATATTTTTTCCACCACCATGTCCCCTTAGGGGCTCCGTACTATGTAGGCTATGTATACACATTTAAAATGTACAGCTTTTCTCTTCTGGGAAAACTCTTCTGCACTCGGGTGCAGATTTGTATACAATAAAAAGCTATCTATATTGATAATGTTTCACCCTCTTAGAAGAAAATGTGCTTTAAAGGCCTGGGTATAATTCATTCTCCGCATTCCACTCTGTCTCACGCACAGTCATGTCCGCTTTCAAAGTACACTCAGAGTGGATGAACAAGTTGGACATATCGAGGGCTTGGAACCAGAGGGGCGTAAGTGGCATTTTGGGCGAAAATGAGTTCTATATATCAAATTAAAGGTCTTGATGAGCTCTATCTAGTTGTGCCAAAAAGACACATCAGAAATCAACCTGTATTGAATAAAGCAACGAAACAACAAAGACCTAACACAAAAGTTTGAGCATTGTTTGGAGCCAGAGGGGCGTATGTCCACTTACGCCCTTCTGGCTCTAAAAAATACATGTATGGCCTACACATTGTTTGGAGCCAGAAGGGCGCAAGTGGCATTTGACCAACTTTACAGGAGAGCCAAAACAAAATTTTGACCACACTTCAATCAACTGCATTTATTAACCTTCATCCACAACATTGCAACCACATACATACTTATATGAGTAAGTTCTTAAGTGAACATATTATGGCATATTAACACGATGAACATATTCTAAAACCTTGCAAAATTTTGAAAATATGGCAAAAACATCAAATACGCCTTTTTGGCACCAAACATTTCCAATTCTTCTAAAGAAAAATAGGGCGTATCTGCTGATCAATGCAGAAATGATTGGTCAAAACATTGGTTAAAAACACTCTAACTTCATAACTTTTCATTTTATTTAAAATACTGTATACATAGTCATTTAATTTCATCATTTCAAATTGTTTAACATTTAATTTCCAACCGTTTAATTAAAATTTTTATTCAACTAAAGTGAACTAAAAAGTGAAATGTGTAATAAACAAGAGAAATTAAACTGTTTGAAATTAAATGTTAAACTGTTTTAAATGAAATGCATTAATGTGAACTCATGAATAAAAATTGAAATTAAACTGTTTGAAATTAAATGTTAAACTGTTTGACATGAATGTGAACTCATAAATGAGAATTGAAATTAAACGGTTAGAAATGAAATGTTAAACAGTTTGAAATGATGAAATTAAATGACTATGTATACAGTATTTTAAATAAAATGAAAAGTTATGAAGTTAGAGTGTTTTTAACCAATGTTTTGACCAATCATTTCTGCATTGATCAGCAGATACGCCCTATTTTTCTTTAGAAGCATTGGAAATGTTTGGTGCCAAAAAGGCGTATTTGATGTTTTTGCCATATTTTCAAGACTTTGCAAGGTTTTAGAATATGTTCATCGTGTTAATATGCCATAATATGATCACTTAAGAACTTACTCATATAAGTATGTATGTGGTTGCAATGTTGTGGATGAAGGTTAATAAATACAGTTGATTGAAGTGTGGTCAAAATTTTGTTTTGGCTCTCCTGTAAAGTTTGTCAAATGCCACTTACGCCCCTCTGGTTCCAAGCCCTCGATATGTGCAATACAATTGTTTTTTATACTCTACCAGACATTAGAGGGCAGCACTGAGTCATGTCATGTACAGGACATTTGCTCAGAAGGATAAAAGAAGAAGAGTAGCGGATCCGCCAGTGAATGTACCAAGAACCAAAACAAAAATGATAGAGACGAATATGCTGCTTTGTGTACTGTTTTTATCGCTCTTTCCGCACTGTTCTTTGACTACTGCACAGTACATCACAACTGTGCATATAGCCACCTAGTGGACTCTTCTGTATCAACAATCACCTTGCGCATGCGCCTGCCATTCTATAGTGCACGGTCAGCATAAAGATAAATATTCTATTTTGAACCCAATTTAACCTGCCTCCTACTAGCAATAGCAAATAATAGTTGTAACACTATAAAAAATAGTAAAAAAAAGACATGCACACTCTTCGATATGACCTGACCAAACTTCCTGTTTCAATAGGTAGCCTAATGCATCAACACTGAGAAGAAAACTGTGCTTGTCAAGCCATTTCATGGGGTCTTTAAATGTTTATTTCTGTCATGGTTTGTGCAATGGAAATAAGACAAAATCAGCAGTTAAAATGAGCGTAAAACGTTTAGTAGGCTATCTTGGTTTCAGTGTTCCATCCAAGTGTTGTAAAATGTTGATCCCATGCAAAGATAAGTCAATAATTACATAGATAGAAACAGAACAGAAATTTAAATTTGACCAGATACTATTCGACAGTCAAAGTCACTAACACAACCTATTTACCAAAACAGAGCCATAAACTGTGATGTTATTAAAAGGGTATGCTTTTGTTGCATAGACACCATCTGATCACTCATAGCATTCTCAAAATTCACTTTATATGTTAAAAAGAATAAATTTATTTAAACTTACCTTTCAAAAGATTTTTGTGGCAGGTGTGTGCTTGCAGTCTTAAGAGGGAGGAGAAAGGGACTGAGCCTGAGAGAGGCAAGCGATAAGCTCCTTACAGTAGCTTTAGGGTTTTAACCCTGGAGAAGTTTTACCAGCAGAAATAGTAGCCAGTCAGAGACAGACACAAATAGTACTGCTTAAGCTCGCTGAAGCTGATAATTCATCAGTAAAACAGCAGTAAAAAAAAAGTGTGATCTTCAAATAGCCATTTAGAACTTAAATGGATAGTTCATCCAAAAATAAAAATCATGTTGTTCCAAACCCGTAAGACTTTCATTCATCTTCGGAACACAAATGAGGATCTTTTTGATGAAATCTGAGAGCTTTCTGTCCTTCCACTGACAGCTACGCAACTACCACTTTGACGCTTCAAAAAGTTCATAAAGGATAGTAAAACGCAGGGCTGCCAACTTTTGAGTTTAGCTTGGAGTGAGGTTTTTTTTGGGGGGGGGGGGGGGGGGGTGTATGTAATTGTGATTGTCAAAACATTTGGTAACTAAATAGAATTTTATGAAGTTTAGTGACAACATTTTACAATGTTTACATTGTACAATGACTGGTAGGATACAGTTTTTATTATTGCTTGACAAAAATTTCAAGATTTCAATTCCATTCTTGTGATTTGATTCCGATTTTGATTCAATATTGACTCATTTGGATACATGTTTATTTTAAATTTTATTAAAAAAAAATAATCTCACCTAATGCAGTAAACGTAGAGGGCCCAATCTGCTGGTATTATTAAAGGTTAAAAATAACAAATTAAATTAAATGTAATGCAGTTTTTGTTATAATAACAATTATTTAATGACATAAGTAAAAATATAATAAATATGTAATATTGTGCTCAGCAAAATCTCCTTTCTAGCTATTTTTTCTATTCAGTTAACATGCTATGGTCATTAAATGGCTTTCCTGAGGTAAATGTAACGTTATGTGACATAATTGTTCTCCTGCTGTTATATTGACCTCTTTCCGTGGTTGAAAAACACTAATTGGTCGATATTATGTATACTTTCGGTAAGTTGTACTGCATCTTTAAAGCTACACTGTGTGATTTTTACCCCCATCTAGCGGTGAAATTGTATATGACTACCCAGTGAATATTAGTTTCTGTTCCTCTCAATTCCGAGGGCGTTTTAACTCCTACGGTGGCCGTATTATTCCAAGATTAACATGGCTTCCAGTTATCACTTCGTCCATGACAATAATAAACAATACGTCTAAAATGAATAAAACTACAGGACAGATGTCAGGAGGTAAACGTCACCCTTGGAATCGGCTATCCCAGCATAATCAGATTAGGCTTACGTTACAATGTGTACAAAGTAAAAGCAATTAAAAATAACTCAAATTTACAGTGTCCTTTTTTTATTAAAGCTTAAAAAATTGCGCCTTTAAAACTATTCATCACCTGTGATCCGTCGCAGCACAGATTTATGTTACAAGGTAAACAACACTTTTTCACCATTGACGCGAGGATGAAGTTATACTAGAGGTCGTTCTGGCGTTATGCACAACCATGCTATGGTTAGACAAGCAACTATAAAACTTCGAATTTACACAAATGAATTACATCAGGCTGAATTACCTGTCGAGAAGAAAGAAGGCAACCGCGGCGTCCGTTTTAAAATCTTTTCTCCTCATGAGCTCTTTCCATCTGGGAAAAGTTACTCCAATATTGACTATGGTCTTGCTGATTTGTCTGTCGCTTTAAATAAAAAAGTAACAGATGATCGGTTCACGTGCACTTGAACTGAGGCGCTCAGCGATCTGTCAGGTCACATTTACAAGCGCCAAACGTATTTTTGTCTGAATTTCGTAATAAAATTGACGAAATCTAAGAGCTGAGAATTAGTTTCATATTAAAAATAGGTTACCTCTTTGCTCCGCAATTTTTCTGTGCGTGAGAAAATGGATGTGTGGCGTGAGAGCGTGTGAAAAGTGTAAATTGCGTGAGTCTCACGCTCAATGCGTGAGAGTTGGCAGCCCTGGAAAACGGATCCATATGAATTGAGTGGTTTTAGTCAACATTTTCTGTAGAGACTCGGTCGCTTTATATTGAATTTAGGCTTTTATTCACATATTCATATTCATCAACTCACACATCAGTTGTGGTAAATGGAAGCTCAAGCATGTTCGTTTGACATGTGAGAACCAATGAGATTCATTCTTGTGTGTTACGCAGTACGTTTGAGCTTCCGCAAGAACCAATGAGGTTTGTCCAAGAATGTTTGGTTGAGCTTCTGTTTATGTCGCTGATCAATGTTTAAATGTGAATCTCAAGTCTCTTCAGAAAATTTGGACTAAACCGCTCAATTCACATGGATTCGTTTTACGATCTCTTTATGAACTTTTTGAAGCGTCAAAGTTTCAGTTGTGTAGCTATCAATGGAGGGAGAGAAAGCTCCCAGATTTAATCAAAGTATCTTCATTTGTGTTCAGAAAATAAACGAAAGTCTTACGGTTTGGAACGACAGGAGGGTGAGTAATTAATGACAGAATTTTCATTTTTGGGTGAACTATCCCTTTAACTTTGACAGAATTCACACAAAAAATTGATATTGATATACAGTAGCTGCCCTGCCTTTCCCCTTTAATTTTTGTGATGTCATCATGAGCCAACCTAATTTCCTGTTCTGTCTCCTCTTCTTCCCTTTTGCATCATAACTGAATGGAAGAGGATGATTTTTGACTTATCTGATATATCATTAAATATGATATTAAGACTTTTTTTTAAAAGGTTGCCTGGTGCATGCAAGCACAGAGTTATAGCACCGATAGCCAAACCAGGAAAGGATCATTATCAGACCAATATCCCTGACATCAAATATATGCAAACTTATGGAACGGATGGTTATGAACAGATTGTCATATGTTATAGAGAGCAAGAACCTTTTATCTCCTTATCAGAGTGGATTTCGAAAGGGGAGAAATACTATGGATTCAGTTTTATGTCTGGAAAATGAAATAAGAAAGGCCCAAGTTAGAAAAGAAGTAGTAGTAAGAGTGTTTTCGACGTTGAAAAGGTGTATGATATGCTGCGGAAGGAGGGCATATTAATGAAATTAGACAGTATGGGGATAAAAGGGAAAAAATACAATTTAAAATTTTCTGTTTGGGAGAACAATTCAAGTAAGAGTGGGGTCCACATATTCTCAGACTTATCCTATACGGTACTCCCCAAAGAAGTGTAAGTAGTCCTGTTCTTTTTTTAACTTAATGATAAATGACATTTTTAACAATATTGATGTGGGAATAAGTCATACCGATGACGGAGCATTATGGAGAAGGGGACGAAAAGTTCCATGTGTAGAAAAGAAAATGCAAAATGATGAGGTTGAGAATTGGGCTAAGAAATGGGTTTTAGATTTTCTCTGGCAAAAACTCAGGTAATATGTTTTTTGAACAAGATAATTAATACCACTATTAATATTAAAATGTATGGGCATCAGTTGGAACAAGTAAATGTAGTCAGATTTCTTGGAATGTGGATGGATTTAAAATTAAAATTCAGAATGCATTTTCCGAAACTGATAGAAAAATGTAAAAAAGGGATAAGCATATTAAGGAGCAGATCAGGAGTTGAATGGGGAGTAAGGAGTCAGTGAGTGCAAACTTAGAAGAAAACGAGTGTATATGTTGCGGAGCATTCAGATCTTTGCCAGTGACATCATCACAGATTGAAACGGGATAAATGCGTCTAGAATTATGTAGACTTGAATTGAGGATGAGATACTGAACCGGAGTAAAGGGTCATTTTGAATGTCATCCAGTTAAGAAAATTATAATAGAATGTTGGGAATATGAATATAAAGAAATGGACTGTCGGGAGGAAGGATGCACAGAGTATGGGACTGAATGATTTTGATATTGCACCTTCAGTGGCAATTCCGGCAATACCTCCCTGGTTGTTCCCAATGCCACTAGTTGATCTACATAATCATAAAGAGATTAGTAACAAGGAAATGAACATACCAACAGTTACAGTGGTACAACAATACATAAATCAAACATATATTATTCAGTATTGCAGATATGATAGATCTAACTGGAAGTAGGGGCAGTGTTTATACCTACATTCAAAATCAAAATTGCAAAAAGAATATCAGAACATATTTCAGTATTTTCTACTAAATTATTATCCAAATGTCTAGCTCTTGTTGAGCATCCGAGTGCGCAATTCACCCTCACTCGCGTGCAGGAAAAACAAACGAAAACTGTTCAGTGCTGTTTATCCTCTTGGCAGGATTTTTATTTAGCAAGCTTCACTTGAACATAACATCAGTTCAGTTTTCTCAACTTAGAAGCATGTGACGTAAAACGTAACGTCATCACGTACATAACCGTATACCTCCAAATAAAACAATACAGGTAGTCAATACCGTAATACAATGTATAAGGGTGCAATACGTTTAACACCCCCACTCACTCTTAGCCCATTGTATTTTCAGAACAACAAATTAGACATCAAAAAAAAAAAAAAATTTCTCCTTTACATAAATTTAGTGTATATACAAAACATTTTTTACACTTTTATGTTCCAAACATGTCCCGACTAAACCGCTTTAACTTCTGCTTGGTGGCTGGCTTTGTCATTATGTCAGCAACCATTGTCTCTGTAGGACAATATTCCAAGATAACCTTGCCATCATTTACAATTTCTCTTATGAAATGGTATTTGATATCAATGTGCTTGCACCTTTGCCTACAAATTGGGTTTCTGGCTAGTGCGATGGTACCTTGGTTGTCTTCGTACACCTTTGTTTGTGCATATTTGTATGTGTCCATACCCTTAAGCAACTGCTCTAGGTAGATACATTCCTGCATGGCTGATGCTAAAGACATGTATTCTGCTTCACAAGTAGATAATGCTACTGTCGGTTGTTTTCTGGTTTTCCATGAGATCAAAGAACTTTCTTCACTCAGATTAACACAGTACCCTGAAGTACTACGTCTGTCTTTCGTATCAGATGCCCAGTCAGCGTCACTATACACTCTCAGACCTAGCCTCTCTGTCTCATTTCTCCTGAAGCATAATTGCTGTTCTGCTGTACCTTTAAGGTACCTGAACACATGTTTTACTGTGTTCCAGTGCTGTTCTGTTGGTTCAGCAAAATACTGAGATAGTTTACTGACGACAAAACTCAAATCTGGTCTTGTGCAAGTGGACAAGTATATCAAACTTCCTACTGCCTCCCTGAACTTCTTTGGTTCTTTCATTTTTTCAGCATTTTCTGTAAAATCAAGCTTTGGTTCACATGGAGTTTCCCTAGATTTACAGTTCTGCATGTCGAAACGATCTAGTATTCTTCTCACATATCTTTCCTGTGACATTTTGACTAGACCCTCTGCTTGTTCAAAATCTATGCCCAGGAAATGTTTCAACCTTCCCATGTCTTTCATTTTGAACCTTTGTGTAAGCATTTCTTTTACACTTTCCAGAACACTTTCACTGTTAGCAGCTAGGATTAAATCATCAACCCATACTATCAGGATTACTTTGTCATCTGGCTTTTCTTTAGTGTACACGCAATTGTCAGCTGGGTTCTGTGTAAAACCGTTCTCTGTCAAACATACATGTAACACAGCATTCCAGTTTCTGCCAGATTGCTTAAGGCCATAGAGAGATTTCTTTAGCATGCATACTAATTTTCCATCTTTTTCAGATTTTTGCTCATAACCCTCCGGTTGTTCCATATAGATTTCATGATCTATAGGTGCATGCAAGTAAGCGGTCTCAACGTCCATTTGGTGCAAGATCAGGTTCTCTTGTGCTGCTTTCTGCAAAACTACTCGCACACTTGTCATGTCAGCTGTGGGTGAGAATGTCTCATCATAGTCAGTCCCTTGTTTCTGACTGTATCCTTTCGCCACAAATCTTGCCTTGTATTTTTCAGATCCGTCAATGTCTCTTTTAAGTGCGTAAACCCATCTTCCTCCGACTGGTTGTTTTCCTGGTGGTAATTTAGTGAGGGTGAAGGTCTTGTTCTCCTCCAATGATCGCATTTCTTTGTCCATAGCATCCTTCCATTGCTTGGATTTCGTTGATGTTATGGCATCCTGATAGGTTTGAGGTATATCACATACTGCTCTGTAGCAAAAATCTATGCATGTTTGCAGTTTGTCTTCAGCATCCTCAGTTTCAAAATCCTGTAGATAAGCTGGCTTCTTCCTTGTTCTTGGGGGGTTCTTTCTGGTCTCGGATTCTGTAGCTCTACCTGACTGATTGGGAGCAGCCTGTTCAGGCAAAGTCTCTGAAACATCATTTTGAACACCATTATCTGGTTCATCCTCCACATTATCGGCAGCACTGACTTCACTGCTGAAGATATTTGGATCCATGTTTTCATATCTTGTGTGTGTCTCAGATGTTTGTTTTTCTCTTTCACTGGTTGTCTGTGTTGTGAACTTCACCAATCTGTGTTTTTGGACTTTTCCGGTGTTAGGATAGTACACTAGATAGGCTGGGCTGTTCTTGTCGTAGCCTATAAAAACACCTTGTTCGCATCTTGAGTCCAGTTTGCTTTTCTCTTGTTTGTACGCAAAACAGATTGATCCGAATTTCTGCATTTTTGAAACATCTGGCTTTTTGCCTGTGAATAACTCGTATGGTGTTTTCTTTGTACGTCTACTGTAACACCTATTTCTCACGTAGGCTGATGTTTGCATTGCGTAGTTCCACAACTCGTCTGGTAGCTCACTCTCAATCAGCAAGCATCTGCTCATATCAAAGAGTGTTCTCCATCCTCTCTCCGCTGTGCCATTCTGATGTGGCGAATAAGGTGCAGATGTTTCATGTCTAATCTTATTCCTTGTCAACAGCGTTTGGAAATCTCGACTCATGAATTCAGTGCCGTTATCTGAACGAATGCACTTGATTTCTCCAAAAGGTGCAATGTCAGCTAAAAACTTTTCAGTAGCTTGTATTGTGTCACCTTTAGTTTTCAAGAAGTACACAAACATAGTACCTGAATAGTCATCGGTGAACGACTGTGCATATCTGTGTCCTTCTTTGCTCTGTGTTGGCATGGGACCTGCCAGATCCGTGTGAATCAGTTCAAGAGGTTTCTTTGCCTTTCTGTCTGGCTCCCTGTTTCTTGTCTGCGTGAATTTTCCTTTTGTACACACTTCACATAACTGTTCCTGTCTCATTTTGTATCCTTTTATCTCCATGCCTCTTACTACACCTTGTAGCTTCTGTACATCTTCATGGTTACAATGTCCCAAAATTTCATGCCAGGTTTGTAAATCATGACACACTTTGCACTGGTCAACGCCCTCTTCTAGTGTTGGCAAATAGTACAAGTTTCCACTTTCATGGATATCAAACCTGCTTCCGTTTTTGGTAATCAAGTGGCTGTCTCCTCTTTTGAAAATGACTGTTGCTCTTCCATTTGTTGCTCTAGCTACCGAGAAAATGTCATGTGGGTATGAAGGCATGTATAGTGCGTCCCGAAGCTGTGCAGTGTGCTGTTTTCCAGCGTCATCTATTAGATAAATCACTGCCGTCCCTCTTTGTTGCGCCATTCCACTGCACTTCGTTCCGTCGGCTAATTCCACTGAATGGTTCTCTGGTTGAAATGAGCTATCAAAACTTCTGAATTTTGTGATGTCGCTCACAATATGAGATGTCGCTCCAGCGTCTACCATGATGCCTTTCATCTTCACTTTGTTCTGTGGTTTTTCTGAGTGTTCAGCTTTGAAGAGATGATCTTGGTCATTATCGTGTTTGTCTGTAACCTTTCTGACGCCATCTTGGTCGCCCTTTTTCTTGCACAGGAACTCTGCGTGTGTACTATTTTTACAATGATTGCACCACACTCTCTTGTAACATTTTCTTGCTTTGTGTCCCTTTATTCCACATTTGTAACATGTCACATTTGTGTCTTCCTCTTTTCTTTCTTTAGTGTGGTACCTGACAGGACCTTTTCCTTGTCTTGTCTGTGTCTTCATCACATTATCTGTGGATTCAGTTCCTTTCATTTTTTCCGCCTCTTCATAAATCCGCAGTCTTCTCTTAAAATCTGTGAACGTAACGTCGTCCTCATTCTGTGTTATGTGGATGGCTAGCGGCTTGAAAAAATCTGGTAATCCACGGAGAATCATTGCTATGGTTAATCCATCACTCATGGCTTCACCTGCATCTCTCAGTGCTGTGATGATGTTTTCTGCTCTTATCAAGTAGTCAGTAACACTCTCGTTGTCTGCCATGCGTAGCTGAGTTAAGGATGTGTACATATTTATAATCCGTGGCTTGCTTTTCCCTGAATAATGCTCTTTCAGTATTTTAAGGGCTTTCCTGCCATCGTCAGCAGCTTCATGTCTTATCAGTGATAGGCTTTTATCATCTATCAGTCTTACAAGTTCAGCATAAAAATCAGCATTCTTCCGTCTGTCTTCGGCTAGTTGTTCTGCGTTAGCATCAGTGGGCTCGTGCAAAATAGTCTCTTTTAACTTTAGAGTGTGTAGACAGCTTAAGAATCTCGTTTCCCAAAGATCATATTTATCTTCGGATCCATCAAACAAAGATTGTGTTGCTAGGACTCCTACCGCTCTGTTTACCACTCTGTTTGCCATTTTCGCCGACTTTTCTTCTTATGTCACTTCAGTTTTAGCTTCATCGCTAGCTTCATAGAACGCGTAATACGTCGCGTCTGTCTTACTCACGCTCGTTTGTTTCCGTGCCTGGGCCCATAACCTGTTGAGCATCCGAGTGCGCAATTCACCCTCACTCGCGTGCAGGAAAAACAAACGAAAACTGTTCAGTGCTGTTTATCCTCTTGGCAGGATTTTTATTTAGCAAGCTTCACTTGAACATAACATCAGTTCAGTTTTCTCAACTTAGAAGCATGTGACGTAAAACGTAACGTCATCACGTACATAACCGTATACCTCCAAATAAAACAATACAGGTAGTCAATACCGTAATACAATGTATAAGGGTGCAATACGTTTAACAGCTCTACAGTGGATTGAAGAGGTACAACCTAATACATCATTGATATGTACAGATTCAATGGCTGCCCTTACAAGTTTACAGAGTGGAAAATCTGAAGCATGACAAGACATACTTTATGACATATTGCAATGTTTGTACATAACAGTTATGATATTGGTATATTTCCCTTGGATGCCGGATCATGTAGGTGTGGAAGGGAACAAGGAAGTGGATCAGCTGGCAAAGAAGGCCCTGAAACAGTCACAAAGTCGAATTTAAGGTATCAATAAGTAAAGCTGAAATTAAGCTACTAATAATTATATAAATAAGAAAGAAATGGCTAAATAAGTTGGGATAACGAAAAAAGAAGATATGTATATCAGGTTCAGGAGTATGTTGGTGCTGAAAGAATAAGGTATGGCAATAGAAGGAAGGATATTATAAGACTGAGAATGGGGCATACAGCATTAAATTACAGTTTGCATAGGGAAACATTAAATTGGTAATTGTGACAAATGTGGACTACCAGAAACGGAGAATATTCTTTTAAAAATGTGTTGCAACTGAAAGAGAAAGATTTCAGCTATCTTAAGAAATAGAACAGATGAGAATTAATCATACAGTGAGGAAAATAAGTATTTGAACACCCTGCTATTTTGCAAGTTCTCCCACTTGGAAATCATGGAGGGGTCTGAAATTGTCATCGTAGGTGCATGTCCACTGTGAGAGACATAATCTAAAAAAAAAAAATCCAGAAATCACAATATATGATTTTTTAACTATTTATTTGTATGATACAGCTGCAAATAAGTATTTGAACACCTGTCTATCAGCTAGAATTCTGACCCTCAAAGACCTGTTAGTCTGCCTTTAAAATGTCCACCTCCACTCCATTTATTATCCTAAATTAGATGCACCTGTTTGAGGTCGTTAGCTGCATAAAGACACCTGTCCACCCCATACAATCAGTAAGAATCCAACTACTAACATGGCCAAGACCAAAGAGCTGTCCAAAGACACTAGAGACAAAATTGTACACCTTCACAAGGCTGGAAAGGGCTACGGGGAAATTGCCAAGCAGCTTGGTGAAAAAAGGTCCACTGTTGGAGCAATCATTAGAAAATGGAAGAAGCTAAACATGACTGTCAATCTCCCTCAGACTGGGGCTCCATGCAAGATCTCATCTCGTAGGGACTCAATGATCTTAAAGGGATAGTTCACCCAAAAATGAAAATTCTGTCAGTAATTACTCACCCTCATGTTGTTCCAACCATGTAAGTCTTTCGTTCATCTTCGGAACACAAATTAAGATATTTTTGATGAAATCTGAGGTCTGTCTCACTCCTCCATAGGCTTTCAGAGGGACTGAAACTCGCCGGCCCAGAATAGTTATTAAAAACATCGTTAAAATAGTCCAAGTGACTACAGTGGCTCTACATTACGTTTATCATGCGATGACAATACTTTTTGTGCGGAAAAACAAGAAAAATAACGACTTTATCCAACTATTAGTGTTCTTCAATGTGGGCCTCTGACGAGCGTTCACGGGAGCGCCACGACGCATGCGTGAGAACTGAGATTACGGCGTTCTTCTTCTACTACTACTTGTTACTGGCTGCTCGCTCCTTAGGAGTATTACCGCCATCTACTGTACAAGATGACGTCCCGACATTGCCGGAAGCGCAAAACGGTCTGTTTATAAGCAGAGGAAGACGCGCGCTGTATGTAAAACTGTATTCGTCAATATGTCCGCAGATTTCAATGTAGATGAAGATGAAGACTTGAATTTTTTTAACCAACCATACTTATTCGAACCAGAATACACAGACACTGAACTACAAGAGATGGAAGAGGCTGCAACACAACCGCAGTCTCAAGCTTCTGAAAGACAGAGAGCATTGGACAGCTGGTGGTCCTGGAGGGGTCTCGGGAGACGGGACCACCGCCCCCCGCCTCAGGGGGAGAGGCCACATCGAACCAGAGGCGTCGTTTGGGGGCCAAAAAATTATTAGGGGGCGCCGCCCAGCTCTTAGGGACTCTCAGTCTCAGGCTGCCTTATAAGCTATTCGTTGATATCAGGTTCCAGAATTAAGCAAATTATGGAATTTAGGCAGTCTGTGGATTTTTGTTAGTTCATTTAAGTTGCCATATGGCGAAAAAGGTGTACGAAGGGATGAAAAGGCATCATTCCGGATGCTACGTCCAACATAAATGAATGGTTTTCCCTAATAATTCGTTAATTGAACCGAGTGGACACATAGGCTCCTAGGTGACCACCACTAGGGGGCCAGGTTCCCTAATCCTTGCCGACGAAGTGCCTAAAGTGCCACCTAAGTGCCTATTCCTCATTACTATGTCCACGGAGTCCCTAAAGTGCCACCTTACAGCATATTCTTCATCACTATGTCCACGAAGTGCCGAAAGTGCCACCTAAGTGCCTATTCCTATGTCCACGGCGTGCCTAAAGTGCCACCTAAGTGACTACTCTTCACCGTAGTCTTCCTCTCGTCCCACGAATTGCCTAAAGTGCCACCTAAGTGCCTATTCTTCATCATTATGTCCACGAAGTGCATAAAATGCCACCTGAGTGCCTATTCTTCATCATTATGTCCACGAAGTGCATAAAGTGCCACCTAAGTGCCTATTCTTCATCATTATGCCCAATTGTCCACAAACAGCCAACGGGTTTCCCCGTTTGGCCCCAAATCGACACCCACGTCAGGGGGCCCTGGGGCCGTGTCTATGGCCTTGTGTCCCTTCGACCCGTTTTCGTGCTTAATTGGCCTTAATTGTCCACAAACACCCTACGTCAAAAGGTTGCAGAATGGAGTGTCTGGAAAGCAGGGGTCAAAAGGTCGCAGGGGCTCCAAATTTGACACGGTGGTAGTCCAGGGGCCCCCGACTCAGGATCCCGGGTTTCAGGGTCCTAGGTGGGTGTTAAAATTTTCCCTGCACTCTAGAGACCTGTCCTCCTGATATGTGTGCAGTGGGGGCCCCTAGGCACCAGCATGTGAAGTTTGGGGCCCCTGGGTCGAAAAAATAGGCACTTAGGTGGACGAATAGGCTGTGCTTGGGACGTGAGGAAGACTACGGTGAAGAGTAGTCACTTAGGTGGCACTTTAGGCACGCCGTGGATGAATTTGTGCAAAACAGGCTGCTAGGTGGAGGTTTATGCGCTCCGTGGACAAAATGATGAAGAATATGGAAGCTAGGTGGACAAAAAGGCTGTTTGTAGGATTGTCCCCTCAGCACAGCTCAAGAGCGCCCCCAGAGGTGTCCCAACGGTCCCTATTGCGCAATCTTGCATCATATACGTTATTAGGCAAAATCCTCCAATTCGTAACATATTTAAGTGTGAAAATGGATCCAAATACGACTTACACTCCCTTGCACAGCCTATGAGTCAAATGGCAACTTTTTTGAATGGGCCGAGCTCCCATGAAGTGAGTATTGGTCCTAACTCTGGTCAGGGGTTCTCAAAACTCATCAGGCATTATAGGAGAAGACTCAAGAGGAAAATAATTTTTCCCAACGTGTTTTGGAGAAAAAAAAAATTTCCTAATGCCCCCCCCCCCCCCCACACACACACACTACCACACACCCTCAATAATTTTACTTCAATGAAAGGTTAGAATTTTGCTAATTATTTTGCTAAAATAACAAAAGGATTAACAATGCAGATTTATTTTTTACAGCCATCTTTGATCATATTTACCAAGGGTGAAAATCATTCTGACCAGCACAGTATATACACTTTGTATATTTTTTATTAATTTGTCTCTTTTGTCTATTTTTTCTTTTCATAGATGGTGAATTGTATTACATTCGAAACAAAGGCAAAAAACAACAGATCAAACCAAAAGTTGTGTGTGGGACAGAAGAGGCAAACAAAATATTCGAGGAGTTCCATGCAAGTAGCCTCGGAGCTCACACAGGACAAAAAAAAAACATGCAATGCAATATCTATACGATTTTACTGGCCTGGCATGTCACAGGACATTGACACCTGGGTAATAACATGTACAGAGTTAATAATTTTGAAAAATATTGTAAAATGCAAATGATTTCCAACATTATACTGTTTTGATCACAGGTGGCACAGTGTGTACCATGTCAGGCCAGCAGGTCATCAGTTAAGGAACAAAGTGAAATTATTCCAATTGTGGTATTCCTTTCCATCACACACTTATATCATATATATTTTTTAATTAATTTAGAAATTACAATTAAGTTATATAATTAATTATCTTGTTTCTATTTAATGAACTCTAGGTTAAACAGCCTTTCGAACTTGTGGGGATAGATCTAATTGGAAAATTAACACCAACAGAAAATGGAAATCAATATATCTGTGTCATCATTGATTACATGACCAAGTGGCCCCAGGCTTATCCCCTCAAGACAAAGGCTGCCAGGGAGGTTGCTGATTGCCTATTGAAATTTGTGCATCAGTTTGAGGCACCGAAGAGAGTCCTCACCGACCAGGGGAAAGAGTTCGTAAACAAAGTGAGTCATACATGTTCACTGTTAAATCATTGATAAACAATGATTAAATGTAAACTTTTTTCAATATACACACCTTTCATCTTTTCCATGATAAATTTAAGAGTCTGTTTTCTTTTATAAATTGCAGCTGAACAGTAATATCTGCAAGGTTTTAAATATTAAAAGGTCCTTGTGTGCACCCTACCATCCACAGACGAACGGCCCTGTGGAACGGATGAATGCGACAATACAGAGGTAACAATATTTTAATTTAATTATTTTCACACTGATAACAATTTTGCAAATAACTAGCCATTTATGTATTTAAGTAGAGCATGATAATAGAAATGCTAAATTCATTGTTTTATTTCCTAGCAAATGCACTTACTGAATATGTACACTCAATACACTATTATTAAAATTTGATAAAAATGTGTGCTAGATGCATGATTGTAAATGTTATTTCCTGACTGCTTTAAACCTGAAAATAATGTTATTATATTACCAGATCCCTTTGCAAGCTTGTAAGAGACAAGCCCAATGAATGGGATAGACATCTAGATGCAGTAATGTTTGGGCTTAGGACAAAGCGTCAGGTTACAACTAAGTACTCACCGTACTTTTTAATGTTTGGGAGGGAGGCCCGGTACCCTTCAGAAATTCCTGAGCACTATCAGGTAACTGCAGATTGTTGCAATTTTCATATAAATATAATTAATGATAAATAGGTAGTACTTTTTTAACAGTATTGTCCTGCCCTTTTTGTCAGATTAACAAGAATGTGGAGGATACAATGTCTGTTGAACAGCTGACAGAATCGGCGATTGCTATGAGTGAGGTCTTAAATGAGGCTCATACTAACACTAGAGCTTCCCAAGAAAGGGTTAGGCAACAATCCAAACAGAAGAAAGCCCAGAATGAATTCAAAGTGGGGGACAAAGTGTGGAGGAAAAATATAAGGAGCCAACAGAGAAAAGGTGGAAAACTGGAGGCAAACTTTCTAGGCACTTATACGATCACTAAATTGGAAGGGAAAAGTGCAGACCTCGAAGATGAGGGGGGAGGGGGGAGGGGGGGGGGGGAATTCCCAAGAATAAATGTTGATCACTTGAGGCTACATGTTGAGGAACAACCCCGGATCCCACATAAAATAAAGTCTTCTCCACCACCACTCCCTGTGGTCTCTACAGGCCCCTCCTCAACTGCATCTCCACCACTACCTGGCCCGTCCTCACCGGCATCTCCACCACCACCACTCCCTGGCCCGTCCTCACCGGCGTCTCCACCACTACTTCCTGGCCCCTCCTCACCGGCATCTCCACCACCACCATTCTCTGGCCCGTCCTCACCGGCGTCTCCACCACTACTTCCTGGCCCCTCCTCACCGGCATCTCCACCACCACCACACCCTGTGGTCTCTACAGGCCCCTCCTCACCGGCATCTCCACCACCACTCCCTGGCCCGTCCTCACCGGCGTCTCCACCACTACTTCCTGGCCCCTCCTCACCGGCATCTCCACCACCACCACTCCCTGTGGTCTCTACAGCCCCCTCCTCACCAGCATCTCCACCACCACCACTCTCTGTGGTCTCTACAGGCCCCTCCTCACAGGCATCTCCACCACCACCACTCCCTGTGGTCTCTACAGCCCCCTTCTCACCTGCATCTCCACCACCACCATTCTCTGGCCCGTCCTCACCGGCGTCTCCACCACTACTTCCTGGCCCCTCCTCACCGGCATCTCCACGACCAGTTCATGTGGTCTCTTCAGGCCCCTCCTCACCAGCATCTCCACCACCACTCCCTGTGGTCTCTACAGGCCCCTCCTCACCGGCATCTCCTCCACCACCACTCCCTGTGGTCTCTACAGGCCCCTCCTCACCAGCATCTCCACCACCACCACTCTCTGTGGTCTCTACAGGCCCCTCCTCACCGGGATCTCCACCACCACTCCCTGGCCCCTCCTCACCGGCATCTCCACGACCAGTTCATGTGGTCTCTACAGGCCCCTCCTCACCGGCATCTCCTCCACCACCACTTCCTGTGGTCTCTACAGGTCCCTCCTCACCAGCATCTCCACCACCACCACTCTCTGTGGTCTCTACAGGCCCCTCCTCACCGGGATATCCACCACCACTCCCTGGCCCCTCCTCACCGGCATCTCCACGACCAGTTTGTGTGGTCTCTACAGGCCCCTCCTCATCGGCATCTCCTCCACCACCATTCCCTGTGGTCTCTACAGGCCCCTCCTCACCAGCAACTCCACCACCACCACTCTCTGTGGTCTCTACATTCCCCTCCTCACTGGGATCTCCACCACCACTCCCTGGCCCCTCCTCACCGGCATCTCCACGACCAGTTCATGTGGTCTCTACAGGCCCCTCCTCACCGGCATCTCCTCCACCACCACTTCCTGTGGTCTCTACAGGTCCCTCCTCACCAGCATCTCCACCACCACCACTCTCTGTGGTCTCTACAGGCCCCTCCTCACCGGGATATCCACCACCACTCCCTGGCCCCTCCTCACCGGCATCTCCACGACCAGTTTGTGTGGTCTCTACAGGCCCCTCCTCATCGGCATCTCCTCCACCACCATTCCCTGTGGTCTCTACAGGCCCCTCCTCACCAGCAACTCCACCACCACCACTCTCTGTGGTCTCTACATTCCCCTCCTCACTGGGATCTCCACCACCACTCCCTGGCCCCTCCTCACTGGCATCTCCACGACCAGTTCATGTGGTCTCTTCAGGCCCCTCCTCACCGGCATCTTCACCTCTAGCCAATGCCACAGTATCTTCAGGAGCTTTAATTTTTTCAGGGTCTTCAGATATAGAATCACGTATGTACTTAAACAACAATTTAGACAACAATTTAGACAGTTATAATACTACTACTACTGATAATAATACAAAATACACATAGTAGTTACACATGAATTCACCAGTTGTGAGTAACACCAATGCATAATTTAAGATAGACATGTAACCTCAATTAGGATTTTTCCTCAGAGTTTCATTTTCTAACTTTTCAGGACTTTGCATTGTGTTGTTTTTTTTTTTTTTTTACAGGTGTCAAAGCAGCCTGGGAAGGAAAAGGCTTATATGTGCTAATTTCCAAAATAGGGCCTTTCAAATCGTTTTACTCAGATATTCATCAGACTGCACCCACACGACATTTTGAAAGTGAGGTGAGTTGATTCTTTTAGAAGCACCAACTCACTTGGAAATTGTTATCTTGCTAGGTTCTAAAGTTTTAACTAGCCATTATAATAATGTGTTTGTACAACATGTTATGTTGGCAAAATAAGTAAATATGTTTTTGTTTCTGAAATGGTTTGTGTTTTCTTATTGGTTTCCACAGTGTACATATTTGTATACGTTAAGTACACATCTTATATATAATTGTGTTAATAAAATCGAACAGTTTGTGAATGAAGCCACTTCATATCAAACTGTTTCAACATTTTATTCATTATTTTGTTAAAATAATGTTTTACAAACACATATTGTCCAAAGAAAACTATCTAAAGTTCAAAATGAAAAAGTAAACATTAAACATCATTAAACAGATCACCTCTGTGAATATTTTTTTCTAATAGGAAACTAATATGTCTTCATTTATTGCTGTCAGGTCATGAATGCTTATATGTACCTTTTGGTACAAAAATACAATAAGGATTCAACAAAAAAGGCTGTGTGCATTGATTCATATGAAATGAGCGACATCTGGAAGCACAAAAAAGCAAAGGTCAAGGTAAGTACAACACTTTTTGAAAACTGCAATATAAATGTGATTAACATAGATGTAACTCATGTAGTGATCTTCATACAAACATCAGTTGTGTATTATATCATACAACAGACAATAGAGGTAATGTGAGTTTTGGTATAAGGAAAAAAACGCATTTCTGATGAATATATTAATGAATTATTATTATTATTATTTCAATAATAATTATATATGCATTTCTGATTCTAAATAAACAGTCCAGTGTGGCCATGTCAGGCCGGGCCATGTCACATTGGAGAAAGTGTCAGATTTCTTTTAACAGCAATCAAACATGGGTCATGGAATGCTTTTTTGTTTGTTGCTCACTAGATCTTAAAATACTTGTTGATTTTATTTTAAATGAAATTTCAGATGGATCCAAACAAATTTAGGTACATTTTTGGGGTCATTAATGAGAACCATCACTGGACTCTGACGGTACATTTTATATGTTTTATAAGCAGTCTTAATTATCTTTTAAGTGGTTGGATACAATATTTGTTTAGCGTTTAAGGTTTTGTTGTAATTATTTGCAATATCTTTATTATTAAGATAATGATCCCACAAGAGAAGAGGGCTCTGTTCTTTGATCCTCTTGGAGAGTCCACAACGGACATCCAGAGGTGTTAGAATGTAACAAGGTAAATCAACATTTTAAACAAGATCTTCTGAAATTCTAAAGGTGTTTCTTAGTATTCTATTTAATTTAATAAATTCCAAATTCAAGATTTTTATTGTCATGTGTACCTATGTACAATGAAATTCTTATTTTGTTTTTACCCCATAATCATAAATATTACAGGTCCTTTATGATACAGAAGGGCTACAATGTGCCCAAATGGGCATGTGGCACGTTACCCCATTCGTCCCAACAAGATGGCAGTTCCTGTGGGCCTTTTGTTTTCAAAGTATGTTAAATTGATCAAAATGTTAAATTGATCATTATGCCATATATGACTTTCTTTCCTTAGTGTAACACCAGAGGTAAATATTAATGGAGATGGTCATCCTAGATGGTAAATGAATATCAATGATAAATATTAAAATGAATGTGACTTCCATTGAAAAACAACACAAGGAGATATTTGGAAGACAATAGAAGGGGGACTTCCTTGTAGTTATCATTCTAGTAGTGACATCATTCTTTAGAATTCCCTTACTTCTATTTTATTAAAGACAGTCTTGCAGCCTTAAATCATAAAGAAAAAAAAATAGATAAAATAACATTCTCAATTACATAATCACTTTTCTTTTTTAGTTTGCAGAATGTTTTCTAAATAATGAGCCGCTACTTTTTTCCACATCTGAGAAAAGTGTGGCAGCCTTGAGGATGACCATAGCGGCTTGTGTCTTACAGAACACTGGTAAGTTTCACATTTCCAATATTCATTAATTCTTTGGTACCTTAACCATTTAACAGTGTTGGTAAATATGTGATTATTCATGTGCTTGTAAAAAAATGTGATGTTTTAAGAACTTGTTTTATGACAACAATGTTTCTTCTGCCTTGGCATGATACTCAACTAGCTAACCTTAAGGACTTGTGCCATCTGTGTGGGGACAAGAACAGTGGGAAAAAAGTAACTAACTGGGTAAGCATTGGAAGAAAGAATGTTTTCCTTTATCAAACTTTTATTGAATTTGCCATATGAATTGAAGGTGATATAATAATGTTCATGTAAGTATTGTTTGATATGGATTAAAGAAATACCTATGCTTGACTTCAAAATTTGTTTGTCGACATGTTTAGATTGGCTGTGATGTGTGCCCACGCTGGTTTCATTGCAACTGCGTGCAACGCTCCAGGAAAAACAAACACTTCATCTGCCCAGTTTGCGAACCTTGACTCCTCATCATATTTATAATGATTTATGTTGACCATTCATTTTATTTAATGTAAAGTATCTTTTTTTTTCTGAAAACTAAATTGTACACTTAAAATATATCATTTGTTTGCTAGCTTATTTAAATATCTTTATTCTAAATCAACAAAATGTATGTAAATAGTTAATTAAACCCAAATCAGAAACAGATTTTCCAATGTAGAATGTAAATAAAAATATTTAATGATTTTCCCATGACATGTTATTGACAATAGAACAGTGAATTTATAAAAAAAGTACTAAAAGTATACTGATTAGTAAAACTGGCAACTGATAAGTAACATGACATGATTTGGGGTTGAAGAGGTCTGCGAGAGACAGTAACATTGTTAGTGGCATTGAAAAAAGCGTTTGCCTGAAATCAGTTATAAATAGTTACAAAATTATATAAATTTACCTAAAGGCACAGGGTCATCAGGACACTGTAGTCTATTTTGATTATTTTAATTTTGGCAGTACTGCTTAAATTCATATATTAGATGGGTCAGAGACTCAAAAAACTCATTCTGGAGACACATCTAATCCTAAAGACTACCTGCAAAAAAGCACAAGTGTTTATATTCAATAATAAGTATTTTACATAGGGGAATATGATTTTGGCAGGACTGCTGAATTCACACCCCCCACACTGAGATCACTTTAGCTGGAGACACATCTAATCCCAAAGACTACCTGCAAAAAAGCACAAGTGTTTATATTCAATAATAAGTATTTTACATAGGGGAGTATGATTTTGGCAGGACTGCTGAATTCACCCCCCCCCACACTGAGATCACTTTAGCTGGGTCAAACACCCACAAAACTCATTCTGGAGACACATCTCATCCCAAAGACTACCTGCAAAAAAGCACAAGTGTTTATATTCAATAATAAGTATTTTACATAGGGGAGTATGATTTTGGCAGCACTGCTGAATTCACACCCCCCCACACTGGGATCACTTTAGCTGGGTCAGAGACTCAAAAAACTCATTCTGGAGACACATCTCATCCCAAAGACTACCTGCAAAAAAGCACAAGTGTTTATATTCAATAATAAGTATTTTACATAGGGGAGTATGATTTTGGCAGCACTGCTGAATTCACCCCCCCCCCCCCCCCCCACACTGAGATCACTTTAGCTGGGTCAGACACCCACAAAACTCATTCTGGAGACACATCTCATCCCAAAGACTACCTGCAAAAAAGCACAAGTGTTTATATTCAATAATAAGTATTTTACATAGGGGAGTATGATTTTGGCAGCACTGCTGAATTCACAACCCCCCACACTGGGATCACTTTAGCTGGGTCAGACACCCAAAAAACTCATTCTGGAGACACATCTCATCCCAAAGACTACCTGCAAAAAAGCACAAGTGTTTATATTCAATAATACGTATTTTACATAGGTATGATTTTGGCAGCACTGTTTTGTTTTCATAAAGAAAATGTGCAGGCAGTAAAGTCAAATCTCTTTAGTAATGATGTTTATGTTTAGGTGTAGAAACTTTACCAGAAACTAAACCATTGTTTTACTACAAAAAAACACTGTAGTGTTTAAAAAAAAAACACACACTGATTTATAATACTGTAGTAAAAAACACAATACAAGCGAAAAAGCACAGCTAGACAGTGATACGAGTTTGATCAAATAATAATAAATAATAATACATAATCAAAAAATAATAAAATACATGATCAAAGACACATAACTAATAAATACATGATCAAAGATCAACACACAAATTGTTATCATGTAATTTCTTACGCTGTCTGATGCGTTTCTGTTTTATTTTTTTATTTTTTTTACTTTATTCAACAATTGCACAGTTTACAGAAACTTTCATCACAATTATAAAAATAACATTGTGCAGTATCCAACATTGCAAGTGTTTTAACATAACAAAACATAAACAAAAGACTCACATCATCACATTTTGCCAGGGGAAGTATGGATTTACAAAAATATATCAAATTGTTTACACACATTCACAGTTTTTGTTGCCTTTTGATTAAGAGAATACTTAATCGTGTTGACATATTGCTTGACCTCAATGTTAAAAGCAATAAAAGATGTTTTGGAATGCGCAAACTTACTTACAAAATTTTGCCAAGAGAATAATAAGATTAATAATGAAAGTTTCATTAGGCCTAGTCTTAATTCTGTTGAGGTCATAAAGGCCAAAAAGAACATCCTTCCAAAACAACTTGAAATCTTTCTCAATTTTCTCTGCAATAAAATTACAAATGTCAGACCAGAAACTTTGGACAAAAGGGCAGTGCCAAAACAAATGGGTAACTGTTTCAATACTCATAGAGCAGAAAGTACACATTACTTCAATGTCTTTTTTAAATTTTTTAACAATATGATCATTAGACGGGTAAAACTTATGAATTATTTTAAATGATATTTCTCTAATTTTGTTGGTCAGCAAATATCGGTTGGGTAAGAGCCAGACCTTCTTCCAGTCAATGTTTTGCACAAATTTATTCCAGTATGGAACCATATAATAATATCTGTTTTGAACAGGGATCTAATTAGTTTATTGTTCTTACCATTATTACAAGAAAACAAATCTTACCAACTGAAGTGTCAGTCAGTGATAGCAAAGTTAGTTGTTGTGTGTTCAATCTTGGTTGAGCTCTATATAACATGCAGACACCAGAAGAAATTGCTCCAAAGACTTTGGCATAATCTCCAGGAGAAACAGGAATTTTGTATTCTTCTAGAAACTCATTATAAGAGTAAAGACAACCATCCCTGTTAAATAATTGGTCAACAAAAATAATGTTATTATTAAACCAGTAATCAATAAATAAAGATTTGTGTTTGAACAGTATGTCTTTGTTATTCCATATGTAATATTTGTTGGGTGAAAAGTTGTGTTTGAAAATAAGAGACCATGAAAGGAAGGCCTGGCGGTGAAAGGCTGACATTTTTATCGGGACTTTATCAATATTATAATTACAGGTTAAGAAATAGCTCAACCCACCCAGTTTTGACAGAATATGACATGGTATGACATTCCAAATAGAATTAGGGTTTTTAAAGAAATGTTTCAACCAATTTACTTTAAAAGTATTATTAAGAGTACAGAAATCGATAAAGTTTAATCCACCCTTTTCATAGTCATTTGTTAGAACAGACTTCTTCACATGATGAGTTCTATTTTTCCATACGAAATTAAAAAGTAGCTTGTCAATCTCAGTAATATGTTTTTTGTCCACATACAGAGATAGAGCTGGATATGTTAACCGTGATAAACCTTCTGCCTTAGACAGTAGGGTTCTGCCTCTGAGGGAGAGATCCCGTAACAGCCACTGGTTCAGCTTTTTTCTGGTTCTTTGAATAATAGGGTGGAAGTTCAATAAAGTCCTTTTTTGTTGGTCCTTGGTAATTGTGATACCTAAGTGAACAAGTTCACTTTTGACTGGGATACTACAAATGGAAGATTTCATGCAGTCCTTAATAGACATGATTTCACACTTATTGATATTCAGCCTTAAGCCAGAGGCCATGGAACATTTTTCTATGGCATTTATTGCACCAGAGACTTGATTTTCATCTCTAAGAAAGAGAGTGGTATCGTCCGCCAGTTGAGATATAATAAGCTCTCTACCTAATATATTGATGCCGTTTATCTCACTTGATTTAACATGATCAGACAAAAGCTGGGCTACCAATAGGAAGAGGTAAGGCGAAGCCGGGCACCCTTGTCGGATTCCTCTAGAGACATTGAACCTGGGAGACATACCACCTGTTAGTCTAATTGAGCTATTACTATTGTTATAAAGACTTTTAATAGCTGAGGAAAAAAACTCACCAAAACCGAATTTTTTAAGGGACTGTAAAATGAATGGATGCTCAACGGTGTCGAATGCTTTGTAGAAGTCTACAAACAGCATGAGCCCACCCTCCTCTACCATTTCTGGGTAATCTAAAATATCTAAAATGAGCCTAATGTTATTTCCTATATGCCTTTTGTTCATGAAGCCTGATTGTGTTCTGAGTCCAGAACAGACCGTAATCTTCTAGCCAATAAGAGAGCTAAGATTTTATAATCGTTGTTAAGTAAACAAATTGGGCGCCAATTATCTAAAAATAATTTGTCCTTGTTTGGTTTAGGAATTAGGACTGTTATTCCTTGGGTCAGGGAGGTGGGGAGGCATTCGTTTTCAATGGATTCTATGAAGACTTTCAATAAAAAAGGGGACAGTTCAGCGATAAAAGATTTATACAATTCGGAGGATAGCCCATCACACCCAGGCGATTTGTTATTTTTTAGTTGGTTTATAGCTTTCTGTACTTCTTCAAGTGATATAGGCATGTCACAGTGCTCTCTATCCACTTCGCTTATCATCTTCACTGAAAGGGAGTTTAAAAAATTATCAGACGCAGTTGGGCTAAATTGAGAGCTATACAAGTCTCTATAAAATTTTGAACAAAACTCTGATATTTTACGATGATCTTCAGTGATAGCTCCATTAATATTTAACTTACTGATACGGTTGTTGTTGGAACGATATTTCTCTAGACTAAAGAAATAACGAGAGTTTTGTTCGCCTTCTTCTAACCACTTAGAGCGAGACCTGATAAAGGCACCCTTTGCTTTTTGCCGATACATTTCATCAAGTTTGATTTGTGAGTAAGATAACCCTTCTTTTTCCTCCTTTGTTAGGGAGTTACATTCTCTGCAGGATAATTTTGTTATATTAGAGACAATCTTTAACTCCTCCGCTTTCCTGGCTTTGACTGTTTCAGCACCAAACTTTCTTAAATATTTTCCTATCTCATATTTGAGCAAGTCCCAGTTGAGCCCAGTTTTCTTTGTTTGCTTTAGACCAATAAAGTGAAATCATATCCTTAATCTTATATTGGACTACCCCATTTTGCAGTGCAGAACAGTTGAGCTTCCAATAGCTTGAGTGTGTGGTAAGTGTAGAACCAGCTGAGATATTAAGAGATATGCATATGGCTTTATGATCAGTTAAGGGAGTAGGGCAGATGCTAACATCAACATAATCCTTGTTTAAACTGTCAGAAATAAGCCAATAGTCCAGTCGTGATTGCCTAGAGCCTGATTTATTGCTCCAGGTATACAATCTGCTATTAGGATTCTTCTCTCTCCATATATCTGTAACGGATGACAGACAGGATGTATATGCAACAACGCTCTTTATTGAAAACACACAGATGGTCAGAAACACAGCACACAGATGATCGCCAACTCAGCGGGACAGGTGGGCGGACACAAACGCTGATGGTGTGGTGACGCAGGGACCTCGGTGGGCAACAGGTGCTGGTGCAGTGATCCAGTGGTAATCCCTCGTGAAGTGCTAGATGAATCCATGAAGAGTGCAGAAATCCAGGAAGACACGACGAAGACAGGAAGATCCAAACGGCACGGGGAACACAGGAACAAGCACGGGAAACACACCAGGAAAACCACAACGATCTGACAACATGAGACACCAGTTACTGAGCTTATAAAGGGACATACAATTGAAACCAGCTGGCGCTACTGATCACTGATGATTAGTGACCACGCCCACAGACACATACACACACACACACAACAGCACGTTAGACGAGAGAGAGACAGTGAATTCATGAACCGTGACAATATCTATCAGTTTAAATCTTCTTATAAAGTCAGTCAAGTATGAGTCTGAACTGTTATGCTGAGAGGGTGGACTTTTATCTATAGAACTGTCTAGAATAATGTTAAAATCACCTCCTAACAATATACACGCATTTGGGAATCTAACCAACCAACCTGTAAAAATATTTTCAATTGACAACAAAAGGTTCACATTTTCTTTTTTGGTATTGTACCCATAGACATTAGAAACTAAGTAGGTTAAGTCATTGTGTTCAATAACTTGGCAAATAAAGTGACCGTCTGGGTCACATTGTGTGGTCAAAACATTTCCATTGAACCTGTTATTTAAAGAGGCTACCCCAGCTGAACGCTCTGTTCCGTGGGAGAGCCATATAGTATTTCCCCATTGGGACCTCCAAAAGTTAGAATCGTCCTCATTAGAGTGAGATTCTTGAAAATAGACAAAGTCTGATTTGAGTTGTTTTGCGAACAAAAATAATGCTTTTCTCTTAACACTATTACGAAGACCCCTGGCATTTAGTGAGATAAATGACAACATTAATAAAAACAAACAAAAAAAAACTATGAAAGATAGTTTCAACTATGAAAGACTAAGAACTTAACCTTAGAAAAACCTTGGTTAAATACTACTAGTGTTGATAATTAACAGTGGGCTGTCGAGATCGGCACCTAGCATTATAACTTAGCACCATAATATAACCTTGACATCACTCACGTAAAAGAAGAATAATGTTCTATATCATATAACCCAAGAGACGTATAAACATTATACCCCCATTTTTTTTTTTTTTTAAACCAGCAGGAACTTCATCTTCTATCTAAGTAACACAAAATTTTACCCTGAGATAAAACAATTCAGAGTAATTATCCTGGAATGACCTGAACACGAGGCACTTCTTAGACAAACCTTCTGATCTAAGCTTGACAGATCACAGATGAATTTCCGAACCGTTCACGAATCCTTTTCCTCCCACGAAATAGTCCGTTTTTCCTTCATCCCGAGCTTTCTTTATGTGCGGCCACAGTTTCTGTCTGTTCTCTCTGTCCTCTTGGGTTAAGTCCTCTGAGAAGCGAAGACCGTTGTTTTGGAGATAAGAGTTGTTTTTCGCTGCTTTCCAAACTGCATCCCTGTATCTTCGAGAGATAAATCTCATGACAACGCCTCTAGGTTTCGTCTGATCTTGTCGAAGTTTTCCCGCCCGGTGCGCGACGTCTATAGCAGCAGGGAGCCTTTCCTTTTCCTCCGGTAGAATCGCCTGACAAACACTGGTTACTCGAGCCCGCACATCCTCCTCCCTGTCCTCTGTCAGCCCTTGGAGCCGCAGGTTCCACCGGCGGCTGTATCGTTCCAGCTCACTAACCCGGTTCATGGTTTTCAAAGCAGAATCCTCGTTCCTTTGCACCCTCTTCTCAATGTAAACCACCTTTGCATTTAAGACTTTAATGTCGCCGCGTACAGATTCCACCATCTTTTCGAGGGTGTCGCTCCTGTTGTTAATGAGATCAGCCAAGGAGCGCACTGCATCGTCTGAGCCGAACCCGGCTTCTCTAGTAAGAGTTGGTTTCTTATGGAGCGGAGGCTTACTTGGCGTTATGGGCAAGGACGGGAATTCTTCTACGAGGCTTGTTTGCTGGTTGCAATCCATTCCGTCGTTGGTATACTCGTGGTCGCTAGCTAAGCAGCTAACCCCCTCCTCGTTGGACATGGAATCGTTAGGACGCTTCTGTCCGGACTTTCTAGGCATTATAGTCGTGTTCGTTTAGTCTTTCACTGAGAGTTTGTGTTAAACTTTTCTTGTAAATGATTTCATCTGCATTTGCAGAGGCTGGCAGCCAATATGTGCTTTAAAACAGGTTTGATGCCGAGAGCTCGTAACGTTGCGGCTATTCACTCCGCCATCTTGCCGGAGCCCCCCATTGTAATCACGTTTCTGTTTTAGCAGCTGGCGAGGCGACTCAAATTGACGTCATGCGCGTGCTCGCGAGGGGAGTCAGATTCTGGCAGGGAGTAAGAATAAGAATTCGGCACAACACCGGCACTATGGGGGTGCTATGCAACCTCAAACGCAAGCAAGAACAGCCTCGATTGATACTGTTATAATATATTGGCGAAACAGATTTGCCGAACCAAACGCTCCAGTGCATATTTGTGCTTAACATTATTTGTTTTCGCGCTCTGGAGAACGCAGGAGTTTTTATTCAGTGCCGAAGTATGCAGGCTCGCGAAAACTCTCATTAACAAAGTGTAGACACGATGTAACGTTAAGAGATGTGACAGCTACGTATAAATGCTGGATTCAGTCTGCACAGGACCGAAATATGACATGCTAAAATAGTAAGGCATTTAAAGCAATGTAAAGGCAGACTAATTTAAAAACATTCATTGCAAAATATATATATTTTTTAATTCTATGCCAATTATTGGTAAAACTGTCAACTGATTGTGTAATTAATCAATCTAGCAGCAGAGGTGTAAAGTCCAGGGATCAGAAAGTAAAAGTCCTGCCATATGTTTATTCCACCCATGAACTCAGCCAGCTGATTTCAGTAATTAGTTATCTCCTGGCTGAAAAACTGTGCTAATTAGCAAATCCAGCTGATTGGAACAAAATACTGAGGAGGACTTTTACTTTCTGAACCTGGACTTTACACCTCTGTCTAGCAGTCATCCTAGATCTGTCATTTATCATGTTCATAACATATAGTCATTAGCCAATAATCATTGATTAAAAATAATGTTTCTTCTATTTCTCTCTTTTCCCTGTGTCAACAGGAGCTAACTACAGCCCAAAGGCTCTTTTAAGAGCCTCAGCACTGAGCATCTTTGGCTTTGTAAGTATGTTTTGACTAACTATCAGATGCATTATGTGATTAACATATTGTAATGCAGAACTTGCAGCATAACTTTTTTTAGGAGCACTTGTGTGAATCAAGAAACATTTCTGATTATTTTCAGTTGTACACTCTTTTTTTTTTCAGGATTCTTTGAATAGAAAGTTCAAAAGAACAGCATTTATCTGAAATAGAAAGCATACTGTTCAGTCAGTATTTTTTTTTTTTTTTTTTTTTTTTGGTTGTTGAATGAAATTAATACTTTAATTAGGCAAGGATGCATTAAATTGACCTAAAGTGATAGTAAAAACATTTGTAATGTTACAAAAGCTTTCTATTTCAGATTTAAGTTTGAAGGGCCATAAAGTTACTCAGTCTACCTTTAATGTAATTGTACGTTCAGGCAATTAATAAGAGTTCCCTAACAAGGGATGTGCAAGCTATACTATTTAAACTCGACTGGTAATAACTGCTGTTGCACAAGTTGATTCCTCGTCTGTCCATGAACAAATTTAGATTAAATAAACTCATGACCATTTCTCACACATTTTCTCTGTTTTTTTTTTTTTTTTTGTTGTTGTTGTTTTTTTTGTTTTGTTTTTCAGATCAGCCATCAGTGGTTTACCAGTATGGAGGCCAGTCAAGACCAACTGGGATGCTTTTTTTGCGTATTGTCATGATCCTTGCTTTGATTTGTTATGAATTCAGTTGTCTTTTTGCATCCTCCTTTTGATTCTAAACTGAACTGAAATGGCACTGCGAATTGGGTAAGAGACTAACATAAATTACTTAATTGGGGAAATTGAGAGATGAAACCATGCTGATGACCTCTGTCTGTGGTGAAGTAGTGAGTTTGACGTGTAATTAAACTCGATTATAATTAAACCTTCGTTCATCTTCGGAACACAAATTAAGATATTTTTTTATTAAATCTGAGAGCTGGATCACTCCTCCATAGGCTTCTAAGGGATTGGAACTTGCTGGCCCAGAAAATGTATTAAAGACATCGTTAATATAGTCCAAGTGACTCCAGTGGTTCAATCTTAAGTTTATCAGGCGACGAGAATACTTTTTGTGCGCAAAACCCCCCCAAAAATAACAACTTTATTCCACTATTAATTTCCTTCTCTCTGGGCCTCGAGTTAGTTCACGTAGTATAACTGCGCAGCGCTTCTGTGTTGTATGTGAATAGTGGAATAAAGTCGTTTTTTTTTTTTTTTGTGCACAAAAAGTATTCTCGTCTCTTTATAAACTTAAGATTGAGCCACTGTAGTCACTTGGACTATATTAACGATGTCTTTAATACATTTTCTGGGCCAGCAAGTTCCAATCCCTTAGAAGCCTATGGAGGAGTGATCCAGCTCTCAGATTTAATCAAAAATATCTTAATTTGTGTTCCAAAGATGAACGAAGGTCTTACGGGGTTGGAACAACATGAGGGTGAGTAATTACTAACAGAATTTTCATTTTTGGGTGAACTAACCCTTTAAATAAGACCGTGATAATGTGAGTTAGCCAGTTAGCAGGAGACCTATACAATATAAAACTCAAAACTAAGTATTTAGAACTCCATCTTCCAAGAGCAAGCTGTTTGCGAATCCTGCATTGAACTCCGAGATTTGAGAAGCTTGAGAAGGAACACAGCAAAAGTTTAGGATTATACTGCTATGATATAATGATAAAGATGAACTTTAACCACTGATTCTTCACATGCTCGTCCTTGGGCAGTGAAAATAAAACTGGCTTTACTGTCACATTGTAGTCTTCTCAGCATGATGCTATTCAGCATCCACAGGGATCAGCTGTAGTGTTTGAAGGGTTTCAAGTTTTCCCTGGTGTCGGCTATATGCTAATGTTTCGTCTTGACGGCACAACTAAATGGCTTATGACTCGTTTGAAAAACGACTAGACCTCAGAAGCCTCGTTTACACTGCAGGTCTTGATGCCCAATTCTGATTTGTTGGCTATATATTCGATTTTTTTTGTTTTGACCGTCCGTTTACACGTTCATTCAATTGTGACCCATATCCGATTCATGTGTTTACAATTGCCATACTATCTGAAACATTGCGCATGCTTAAAGGGTTAAATTATCTTACACAGATGGACAAATGCGAAATATGCTTGATGCTAGCTCTGCGATATATGCGAAGTTCACCAAACATCACCATGATTATGAAACGGAGGAGGACGAAAAGTGCCATCATTGCAGCCTTGTGCATATGCTTCAGTTATTGTGTGCGAGAGAGATCTCAGGACTGGTTGGAGCATATTGTGGCGAGCTTTAACGAGAAGCAGTGGGTCTGAAATTTTAGGATGAGCAAGCCAACCTTTGATATGTTGTGTCAACGTTTGTCCACATTCCTCTCCTGCTACGACACAACGTTTCGACAGGCCATCCGTCCCTTTGCAGACGCGCATCGGGGTTGCTCTTGTCATTAAACCGCGGAGAAGTAGCCTAATCCCTCAGAAAATCCGATCAGCCTGTTTACATGACAGTCGCATTGGCGCATATCCGTTTATATCCGATTTATTTCCACATATGAATGAGGCCTGAAACCGATCTCGAAATATCTGAATGCATGTGTTTCTTTTTCATGTTAACACTGTCATAGAACACATCCGATCTGTCACATATGAGCAAAAAATCAGAATTGGGTTACATTTCACTTGTAAATGAGGCCTTAGAGCTGTTACACACTACATGAAAGGTCATTTTCAAAAATCCATTATAGGGGCACTTTAATTTTCCTTTTTTGTAATTTTGTAATTATTTTAATTCCTTACTGTGTAAAGCACTTTTAATTGCCAAAGTGTATGATGTGCTATATAAATAAAACTGCCTTGCCTAATGTTGCATCACAATAAATAAATAAAATGGATGTAATTGATTGTGAGAGTGAATAAAGAATATGCTGATGTACATGGACTCAAGTCGCTTTTTTGGAATTTATTAAATTAAATAGCATTCATGTAAAATATAAATAATAAAAGTGTAAAATGGGCTATAATACTGGCATCTTACTGTAAAATTTAATTGCGGTAAGGGCATCATACTGTAAAATGAAATTGCGGTAAGGGCATCTTACTGTAAAATGAAATTGCGGTAAGGGCATCTTACTGTAAAATGAAATTGCGGTAAGGGCATCATACCGTAAAACGCATTTACAGGTAAGCTACTGTAAAGGGGAACTTACGGTAACTTACTGGCAATAGTGCTGGCAGTAAGTTACCGCAAAAATACGATAAAATGTCTAACAGTGTAGGTAAATATGTTAATTTGTTTTTTTGCCTTATGTGTAATTTATATGAAAAACATTTTAAATGAAAATACAGACACTTTTAGGAAAAGTCAGGTACCGGCAGTATTTATTTTTTCAACAAAGTTATTGCAGATATAAAATTCAAAACGGTCAAAATGACCGCCATGGCACTTCTAGTGTTAATTACAAGCTTTTTTTCATTGCTTGGTTGTGAACTTTATTATATAGACAGTAGAACATTTATAGTTAAAAGTTAAACAGGCTCTTTGATGAATAGCAGCTATTGAGTAAAGTAAGGCCCTAAAAACAAGGTTGTAAGTTTTGTTTGTTCAAAACTGTAACATTCGTTTGTTCGTTGTGTCAAGTTGCAGTTTGTTTGAAATAACAAACCATTTCACCCGAAGGAAAACTCAATGAAGTGCTATTATAAGACATCCTGTCATAGCTTTTTGGTATAACGGCTACCGTAGATGCAACACGCATTTGAAAATGCGAGGCGCTGGAGAGCACTATTTGTTTGAATGCAAAATAAAATTTCACTGCTAGATGGGAGAAATTCCTACACAATGTCCCTTTAATGTAATTTTCATTTTTGCCCTTTTGCGTTGTAACTGAATGGAAGAGAGAACGTTAAGTGTAATTCACTCAGAGGCTGCTTATGTGTTCTCTATCAGAGGAGGAAAAAAAGATCCAGCGAAACTGCCACCCACTGTCCCGTTTCTAACTACAAAATACACACAGTGCAGACAACAAACCAGTTACACACATAATGCTGCACAGATTAAGAGAGTAAGGCAGAGGAGAGGAGATGAGTCTGTGACATTTTAGTTTTAAAGGAGAACTCCGGTCAATTTTAACATTGAGCTCATTTTTTTGTACATTTGGAGTGCTGTCAATACAGAGAACAACTACAAAAAACGGTGTTGCCTACACCGAGTTATTCTATTTTTAAAATTTGCACCCTGTTGACTTCAATAGGGCAAGTAGTAAGCCTGCTTTTTAGCCTCTTAACATCCTTTAAGTGTCATTACAAGTGCACAGAAAATGTGAGTGATTCCTTCCGAGTGAACACGGGTGGATCTGACTGCAGTAGATGTTAGAGATATTAATAAAAACGAAGTTAATTCAGCCAGCGCTCATACCTTTGTTTACATCCTGTTTTCGGTGGAAGGCCATAGTAATCGATTGTCGAGTTCACGCGCATAGGTTTAGTTACCAATGATCACGCGCGTGAACTCGACAATCGATTACTATTGCGTTCCACCGAAAACAGGATGTAAACAAAGGTATGAGCGCTGGCTGAATTAACTTCGTTTTTATTAATATCTCTAACATCTACTGCAGTCAGATCCACCCGTGTTCACTCGGAAGGAATCACTCACATTTTCTGTGCACTTGTAATGACACTTAAAGGATGTTAAGAGGCTAAAAAGCAGGCTTACTACTTGCCCTATTGAAGTCAACAGGGTGCAAATTTTAAAAATAGAATAACTCGGTGTAGGCAACACCGTTTTTTGTAGTTGTTCTCTGTATTGACAGCACTCCAAATGTACAAAAAAATGAGCTCAATGTTAAAATTGACCGGAGTTCTCCTTTAAGTCACTAGAGGGAGCTGTTAGTCTTAAGACCCTCTCCAACCTAAAGTGGCATCAAACACGTGATCTGCTCAATGCCTCCCTCTGCTGTTTTCTAGGTTGAATTAAGCCAACACATGTTGCTGTTACTTCTATCAGGCATAACCATAATAATATATTTTTTTTCTGGCCCAACATTTTTGGGTGAGTGTAAGTTCACCCAAAAAAGACTTTGATTAATCTTCAAAACGCACATACATACATACATACATATATATATATATATATATATATATATATATATATATATATATATATATATATATATAATATATGTGTGTGTACTGTGTATAATTAAATTTGTATATATAAATACACACACATGCATGTATATATTTAAGAAAAATGTGTTATTTATATATAAAAAAAATTATATTTATATATAATATAAACTATATAAATATATATACAGTATATGTATGCAAATATTTCTTAAATATATACATGCATGTGTGTGTATTTATATATACAAAATAATTATACACAGTACACACACATATATTATGTAAACACAAACTTTTATTTTGGATGCGATTAATCGCGATTAATCTTTTGACAGCCCTAATATATATATATATAACTTTATATTATGAACAGATTTAATTTAGGCTTTTATTTACCTAACACAAAACATATAGTGCATCACATATGGTAAGGAATGCTCGGACCTTATGTCTCACCTATCTCACCTTACCCACATTATGGGTGCCAGGTCCGAGCATTCCTAGATGAACAGTTTCCCGGAAAGTGGATTGGTCGTCGTGGGCCAGTTGAATGGCCCCCAAGGTCTCCCGATCTGACCCCCTTAGACTTTTATCTTTGGGGTCATCTGAAGGCAATTGTCTATGGTGTGAAGATACGAGATGTGCAGCACCTGAAACTACGGATACTGGATGCCTGTGCTGGCATTTCTCCTGCGGTGTTGCTATCAGTGTGTGAAGAGTGGGAGAACAGGGTTGCATTGACAATCCAACACAATGGGCAGCACATTGAACACATTATATAAGTGGTCAGAAACTTGTAAATAACTCATGAACGAATAAAGTTACGTTGAAACCAAGCACACCATTGTTTTTCTTGTGACATTACCAATAAGTTTTATGTGTCACATGGCCCTCTTCCTATTGAAAAAACAAAAGTTGTATCCAAGATGGCCGACTTCTAAATGGCCACCATGGTCACCACCCATCTTGAGGAGTTTGCCCCCTCACATATACTAATGTGCCACAAACAGGACTTTAATATCACCAACCATTCCCATGTTATTACGGTGTATCCATATAAATGGCCCACCCTGTAGAATTCACCCTTATTATTAGAGACACCGGTGGTCGTTGAGTGAACTGCAGCCAGCAACTTATTTATTGCTCGTGCTCCAATCGTGCACATACAAGAGACTGAACGTGATTCAATGCACCCCGATAAACTCAAGGCGAAGTTCTTTTTCGTTCTAAGTAAAAAATAAGTTGGAAACACTTTTGCAGCTATACTGTTAAGGAACATCCTGAGGCTGTCCACGCTGCTGAGAGCGACATTTAGATAAGTAAATGTGTGCTGTGTGCTTTCCTCTCAATAATACAATAAACAACAATAAAATGACAGCAATGAGAAAGCAGCAGTTAAGAAAGCATCTGATCATCGGCTTCACATACTTGTTGAAGATGGCAGGCTTTCTCATCTTGATCAGCATGATATCATTGTTAAGAGTCTGACCATTATAGTTTGGATAATGAATCACCTTCTCTGCATCGATCCGCTGCTCTGTGCCTTCAGTAACAGACACGTTGTGCTTTCCCAAGTAGACATTGAGATAAAGAGGTATATTTGACAATAAATATTTTGCTCAGCTCTAATATAATATTTATTCTATTAGAATATTGCCAAATTTCAGTGAACATGTTCAGAAAGAGGAAGCAGTAACAACCAGCTGCTAATCGATTCCTTAAAAATTGACTTTTTAAAGAAAAAGGAATGTTTCATGGGGAAGTAGGTTTAACATGAAACAAAAACAAAAAATACAACTTAAAAAGGGAGGTTATATACTCACATGAAGTAGCAGTGAGCTGCAGACACAATCCATCTTTTATCAATCAAAGATCCTCCACACTTGGTTTGCCCATCCGTAAAGTACACTTGCCAGGGCTGGGAGGGGGGTGGACATTCATAACCTCCAATGATTTTATGATATGTGCTGCAAACTTTATTCAAAAATTAATTGTTCTTTTATTAATATTAATGCAAAATCAATCAATCAATCAATCAATCAATCAACTTTTATTTATATATCTCAATAAAAGCAACAGTAGTTGGCCAATGTGCATAAATAGGATAAATATCTAAAAAAACAAGAAAGACCGCAAAACAAATGATAAATGGAGTTTACATTGAAAACGCCAATCAAAAAAATCAACATTAAAATCAAGGACAGCCTGTGAAAAGATCTAGGTTTTTAACTTAGATTTAAAAACAGACTCTGTGGATTCTAGTCTTAGGGGTAGAGTAAGACTATTCCACAATTTTGGACCAACAATAGAAAAAGCACGGTCACCCCTTGTCTTAAGTCTAGATCTCTGAACCATCAGCAGTCTTTGTTGAGATGACCTTAATGATCTAGCAGAGTTATTTAATTTCAAAAGATCAGAGAGATATTTTTGAGCTAATCCGTTCATGGCTTTAAAATCAAAAAGCAGAATTTTAAAATCAATTCTGTAACAAACTGGCAGCCAGTGCAACGAACGTAGTATTGGGGAAATATGATTAAATTTCCTTGTGCCAGTCAAAAGTCTGGCTGCTGCATTCTGAACCATCTGAAGACGACTAATATTGGATTGACTCATTCCAATATAAAGAGAATTACAATAGTCAAGTCTAGATGAACTGAACGAATGGATCACTCTCTCAACGATCACTCTCTCAGCAATCGTGCACATACAAGAGACTGAACGTGATTCAATGCACCCCGATAAACTCAAGGCGAAGTTCTTTTTCGTTCTAAGTAAAAAAGAAGTTGGAAACACAAAGCAGCTATACTGTTACTGTTACAGCGGTAAGAAAGCAGCAGTTAAAGGAACACACCACCGTTTTTTCATATTAAACTATGTTATTCCCTTAACTAAGACGAGTTGATACATACCTCTCTCGTCTCAGTGCGTGCACTCAATCGCTCTGGCGCGCGGCGACACTTTGATAGCACTTAGCTTAGCCCAGTTCATTCATTAGGGACCAAACAGAGATGAAGTTAGAAGCGACCAAACACCTCCACGTTTTCCCTATTTAAATACAGTTACACGAGTAGTTACACGACCAAGTATGGTGACACAAAATAAAACGTGGCGCTTTTCTAAGCGAGTAAAAAGGATAACTATAATGTATGGCGGAATAGCACTTGGGAGCACTTCGACTCGGCGCAGTAAAAAGTCATGTTGGTTCTAATGACAGAAGTGAGAGGGAGAGGGGGAGAGGATTTTTCAGGAGTGATGATATTACTGCGCCGAGTCGAAGACAATATAGTGTGTGTGTGTGTGTGTGTGTGTGTGTGTGTGTCATTTTGTGTCCATTTTCTCAGTGTGGACATCCTTTATCCACTTGTTTTCCCTCTATGTGTAAAAACTGCTGTCCATAGTCTCTGAAATGGTTTGTTTCTGAAATCTCCTCTTGTTTCACTTCTCATTGTCCTTTTTTTGTTTCCACTTGGAGCGCAAGTCCTTCTAGAGGAAGCAGTCACTGGTGTTGTTCGAGTCTGTGCCTCTTCATCAGTTCCATCCATCCCATGGTGGGTCTCAGGGTTTCTAGGTCTTTTAGGCCTGCAGTTCCAACGCATTCTCATCCTAGGGCGTCATATACTGACACTTTTGACATTCCGTCTACATCGAACGCACATGGCACCCTTTAGCGTCAATATGACATGCACAGAGCTTTGTTCGGTTATGGGTAGGTTTAGGTCTGGGGTAGGGTTAGGGTTAGACCGCTAGGAGGCGCCTTCTGGCCCATATCTATCTGCGTCTCATATTGACGCTAAAGGGTGCCATGTGCGTTCGATGTAGACGAAATGTCAAAAGCGTCAGTATATGACGCCTTGGGATGAGAACGGGCTGGCAGTTCTGGATCTTGCAGGTCTGGAAATCTCTATTCTTTTCTTTTTCTTGAGAAAATCCCCCTGGCTCCACTTCCTTCTCGTCCTTCAAACGACCAGATCATCTTTCTCCATGAGGTTACACATTTCAGACAAACATCTCGATGCTTATATCTGAAACTATAGTCAAAAGAAGAGGTTGCCCCCCTTTCCCCCACAAGCATCTTTTCACATTCAAACATCAAAGTCACAGAAGTTTCATCTCAAAACATCAAACATGGGTAATGTTTTTTAAAATGATTTCTAAACATGATGTTATTAAAACATTTATTATAAATTACAACTATGCTAATAAAACATGTTTCATAAATCATAAAGAATCACCCCCCTTTTGATAGTAAACCCTTTTGTACAATGTGTTTCTATCATAAAACGAATTCTAATTTGCATCAGCATTTGCTTGTGACTGAGCTACAGTCATGTTGCTCGTGTAGTGATAGTGTTTGACAAGGTGTGAATGACTTCTTTATTTCCTTCCAACAGTGCCAACTGTGTCTAAATTGCCTATTTTCTTAAGCAAACCACGATAGCCCATCTTTTTTTTGTGTGTGAAAAGTGACACTGTCTTGCCTTGTGGCCCATCTTTCCACAAGCAAAAAAAACAACTTCCTGATCTTCCTTTCTTTTCTCCAAACAGTGCCTTGCAATGTGACCATCCTTTCCACATGCATGACAGACAAAGTTTTGAAGAGGTCTCTCATTGTCTTGACAATGTCTAGCAATGTGACCAGCTTTTCCACATGCACAGCAAAGAATAACACCTTCTGAATTTATTCTTGCAAATCTCCTTGGTCTATGATGGAAACCATTAGACAATGAATGTAGTTGAACATTCTCTCTCACCAAAGGCAGCAACTGGATGTCTAGATTTGGCAGCTTTCATTTGACTATTTGCATTAGCATTATTGTTGTAAAACTGTGTCATTTTAGCAATAATGTCATTATATTCAGAGAGTGGTGTCACTAGCATTGTCACAGCAGACCGGGTGAGTGGGTCACATTTGTTAATCAAGGCAGACTTGAAACTGATATCATTCTGAGTAATATCAGGATTGCCACTGAATGTTTTAAACATCTCCAATAATCGTTCTGAAAATGCTGCTGGATGCTCCCCTTTCCTCATGTGCATCTCAGATATTTTATCCCAATTAACTGACATCACACCTGTAGGAGCCATAATTAAGTGGGCTGTCACTCATCACTGGGTGGTGACGCGCTGGGTTTGAGGTCACGTGTTCACGGGAGGAGTTTTCATAAGGCGCGCATCTCTTTTGTGAATGGAATCTGTCATGGAGAGAGGGGGGCCGGGGTTGCCGTAGTTTTTGTTGACCGTTCGTTTGTTTGTTTAAATTACATCGTTTTCACTGGATTACATGCAATACGTGTACACTGCTAACATCTGCTATGTATGTGAACCAAAAGACACTTGTTTTAATTAAATGCCACAAAACGCATTTGGTTGAACTCTGTGCTTCTGTGATAAACACCAAGCAGCGCGTCATACAGATATACCGAACCCAAGCAGCTCCTCGGAAGCGACAACAGGGCTTGGAGTCGCTACATTAAGTCAACAAAAAAGAGCATTTGCCGAAAGCCATCGCTCGCAATATCAATCCACTCTGAACACGACAAGTAAGTGCATCAGTGATCTACGCGCAGGCAAAGAGCCGCATCAAACGCGAGGAGGCCAGGTAAGCTTACCTGTGGTAGTTTGTATGTGGAAATGGAATCCTTATTGCAATAATACATGAAGTATTTACGATTGGAGCATTTGGATGAAAGGATACTTGTTGGATGCCCGTGTGTAAAGGTGGATTTTTGCTGTTATTGACGCTTATGCAATGTGGATTAAATAATGCGATGTTCAGATGGAGTTTCATGGGAAATGACAAAGCTGCTTTGTTGAAATGAAAATGACGTATTTGTTGCACACTGGATGTATAAATGTAAAGGTTCACTGAAAGAAATAAAGGGAAAATGAGTGAAATAAATGGTGCGGCCTCATTTCCAGGTGTAAAGCCTAAAAGGCAAAGTAAACTTACTGAAAAAGCGTTTCTCCTAAAGTTGGAAAAATTACAACATGAACGCAAAGGTTTTGTGAGTAAAATGAAAGCCTTAATACCGGAAATGAAAGGACTCATGCATAAAAAGGAAAATGTGTTTCAAGTAAAGGAATCTCTTGGAGCATTGAATGAATTGAGTGAAAAGGCCATCATTGCTCACGAGGAAGTGTTGCCCTTATTTCCAAAGGATAAAACTGCACAACAAATAGAGTGGTTTTCGAGCATAATGACATACAGTGAAACCTTTAAAAATGATGTTCAAAAGTGGCTCGATGAAAGTGAACCCGATGTAAGTGACAAGGGTTTGTTTGAAACAAACGGAAAGTCATCCTTGGCTCAAACAAATGAAACAAATGGAGTAATCGAACATTGTTTGAACACAAAGGAAACTGCTGATGAACTGAAACCTTCAGACAGTGCTTCAAACATTGGAACATGTATCTCACTGTCTACCACTTCTTCTGCACGTTTAAAGGCTGAAGCAGAGCTTGCTGCTTTGGGTGCTCGACAAAGGTTATTGGAAGAAAGACACTCACTGGAAGAAGAAGAAGAAAGATTAAGAAAAAGGAAAGAGAAATTGCAATTAACCACGGAAATTGCTGAAAAAATGGCAACATTGAATATTCTCAAAACAAGAAGTTCTATCAGTGGAAAGTCATCAAAGGTTTCAAATGCAAAAGCAACGTCAAAAGCAGCATCACGTGTCTCAAATGGAATGGATTCTTATGTTGAAAAGAATAAGTCTAGGCAAACTTTCAATGTTCATGCAGGAGAATTTATTCCAGCAATGCATGTAAAACAAAATGCAACCAAAAATGACGAAACATACTCTCTCAAATACACAACAGCTCCCTCTGCTGGACAAAGTTCAGTGCGTCCTCAGGATTTGGCCAACACACAGCTTGTGCATGGACCCATTTTAAACACACAAGTAAATGAAGAAGATGTGGAAAATAACAATGAAGTTTTGGGAATTATGAAAAAGCAGAATGAAATAACAACTCTTTTAATTCAGCAACAATGTCTCGCCGCTCTGCCAAAGCGAGAGATCCCTGTGTTTGATGGGGACCCATTAATGTACCACACCTTCATAAAGGCATTTCAAAATGGAGTCGAGAGAAATACGAATAATAATTCAGATCGTCTATATTTCATGGAACAGCACACTAAAGGCCATGCTAGAGAACTGATAAGGAGCTGTCAACATATCAATCCTGATAATGGATACATGAGAGCAAAGGCTTTATTGAAGGAGCATTTTGGAAACGAACAAAAGGTTGCTGCGGCCTATATGGATAAAGCCCTCTCATGGGCCAACATTAAGAGCGAAGATGTAAGAGCACTACAGGATTACAGCCTGTTTCTTCGGGGCTGTTGCAATGCTATGGAGGACGTGCAATACCTGCATGATTTGGACATGCCCTCCAATATGCTGAATGTTATAAGAAAACTTCCTTATAAGCTCAGAGACAAATGGAGGAGCCGGGCTTGTGATCTGCAGGAAAGCCAAAAAAGGAGAGCAAAGTTCAGTGACATTGTGGATTTCATCGAAAAGCAAATAAAAATCTTAACAGATCCAGTCTTTGGCAGTATTCAAGATCCCCCCACAATAACCGGTAAAGTCGCATTCAAACCAAAGTCACAACCTGGCCTTAAGGGAGCCAGCTTTGCCACTACAGTGGGTCCCACAGGGCAGAAGGCACAGTCTGCAAACAAGGATGTGAAGGCACCAGAACACAAGACGTGTCTCTATTGTGGAGCAGGACATGCACTGGAAATGTGTATGCAGTTGGGAAGGATGGCACATGAGAAGAAAATTGTTTTTCTAAAGGGAAAGGGCATTTGCTTTGGTTGTTTGTGTATAGGACACATCCTGTACTAAGTGTAGCCTTAAACACCCTACTGTCCTCCACAAAGAAACTACGTATAGTGTTGTGCAGACTGAAAGGGGTGATGAGGTCTCTATTGACAATACTCTGGTATCAAGTGGCCTTACAGGGGCTGGGGACCAGGATTGTAAGCTGCCAATTGTGCCCGTTCAAGTTAAATCAAAGAAAGGAAGCAATATAGTCACAACTTATGCATTTCTGGACCAAGGGAGTACTGCAGTGTTTTGTACGGAGTCTCTGATAAACAAGCTCAACCTGACAGGAAGAAAAGGAAATATACTTCTCCGGACGATGGGACAGGAGAAGGTCGTGAGAAGCAATATGGTGTCTGGGCTTGAAGTTGCTGCACTGGATGGAGAGGAGTTTTTGGAGCTGCCAAAGGTCTACACACAGGAATCCATGCCAGTGTACAAAGGGAATATTCCTATAAAAAGGGATATTAAAAAATGGCCTCACCTGAAGCACGTCCACTTACCACAAATTGATGCTGGTATAGAGCTCCTGATTGGGACAAATGTGCCAAGGGCCCTGGAGCCACTAGAAGTGGTGTGCAGTGTAAACGGAGGACCATTTGCAACTAGGACTAGGCTGGGATGGACTGTTAATGGACCACTTGGTGCAGGAAGCAGAGAGACGGTTGCCTGCAGTCAGCCAGAATTAACTGTCAATCGTGTTTCAGTCGTGAATCTGGACGAGCTGTGGCAGCAGCAATTCAAAAACGATTTCCCAGAGAGCGCCATGGATGAAATGCCTGCTCTGTCACGAGACGATCAAAGGTTCCTGGAAAAGGTGACAAATACAACAAAACAAGTGGATGGGCATTATCAGATCGGCTTACCATTGAAGCAAATGAACATCAAAATGCCTAATAACCGGAAAATGGTTGTGCAGCGCTTATTTCAGCTGAAGAAGAGGCTGCAGAAGGATCCAACCTTTTTCACTGAGTATAACACCTTTATTAATCAGCTTGTGGTGAAAGGCTATGCAGAGATGGTGCCTGAAGAGGAGCTGGACCGTGGCAGTGGCAAAGTATGGTATATCCCACACCACGGTGTTTATCATCCCACAAAAAAGAAGCTCAGAGTGGTGTTTGATTGTGGAGCAAGCTGTCAAGGTACAGCGTTAAACGCTCACCTCCTACAAGGCCCAGACCTAACCAGCTCCTTGATTGGTGTGGTGACCCGTTTTAGGAAGGAACCGGTGGTGATAATGGCTGATATAGAGTCAATGTTCCACCAGGTGTTGGTCACCCCCAATGACAGAGATCTGCTCAGGTTTCTCTGGTGGCAAGATGGTGATATGGAGAAAGCACCTAATGAGTACCGGATGAGAGTGCATTTGTTTGGGGCCACGTCATCGCCCAGCTGCGCAAACTATGCCCTCAGAAGGTGTGCAGAGGACTACGGGCATCTTTACAGAGAAGAAACTGCACAAAGGATCTATCATTGTTTCTATGTTGATGATTGCCTAGTGTCTGTGGCCACTGAAGAGGAAGCTGTGCTACAGTATCAGGAGTTGTTCTCACTGTGTTCCAGAGGAGGATTTACTCTCACAAAGTGGATGAGCAATAGAGCAGCAGTCTTGGATGTCATCCCGGAAAATCATAGAGCAAAAGGTACGGAGATTTTGGATATGGAATTTGATTCTGTGCAAGTGGAGAGAGTGCTGGGAGTAAACGTAGTTAAATCGGATACGTTTAAGTTCAGGGTCCAGATCAAGGAAAGACCACTCACCAGAAGAGGAATGCTCTCGACCATTGCCTCCATATATGATCCCCTTGGGATGCTCAGTCCTGTGATTCTAACTGCCAAAAGGATAATGAGAGATCTGTGCAGGAGAGAAATAGGATGGGATGATCATGTTCCTGAATCCATCGCAAAGCAATGGATAAAGCTAATTCAGCAGCTCCCTCTGTTGGACAAATTTGAAGTGGATCGGTGTCTGAAACCACCACACTTTGGAGATGTCTGTACTGCACAGTTGCACCATTTCTGCGATGCAAGTGAAAACGGATATGGAACAGTCACTTACCTGGTATCAAAAAATTCAAGTTCAGAGCTGCACTCTGCTTTCGTGATGGGGAAATCCCGTGTGGCTCCTCGTAAAACAGTGACTATTCCCAGAATGGAACTCATAGCAGCAACCATGGCAAGCAGAATGGATGTGCTCTGGAAGAAGGAGTTACAGATGGAACTTGTTGAATCAGTATTTTGGACCGATAGTGAATCCGTCCTTAAATACATTCGGAATGAGACTTCACGGTATAAAGTGTTTGTGGCTAACCGGGTCTCACAGATATTGAAGGCTTCCAGTGCTACTCAATGGAGGTATGTGAATACCAGCAGCAACCCAGCAGACATGGCGTCCAGAGGGGTAAAAGTCGAGGCGTTTGTCAAACATGCTACGTGGTTGTCAGGACCTCACTTTCTTTTACGTCCGGAGAGTGAGTGGCCTGTAAGTCCTCAAGATCTTGGGCAGCTCCCTCCCGAAGATCCCGAGCAGTTGCTGTGGTGAATGCTGTGCAGACAGAAGAAGAGCCCATTTCATATCTGTTCCAGTACTTTTCTTCCTGGACACGCCTTAAAACATCAGTGGCGTGGATACTGAGAATAAAAAGCTGGCTTCTGTCCTGTGTGAGGAAGAGGAAACAATTATACCAGATGCTGTCACAATCTGGCATCACGAGAGAGCAGCAGAAGTCCTCTGAGGACGAGGAAATGGAAAGATTCAAGAGGACCACTGGCGCCCACATACTCGAAGTAGAGGATATGGAGAAGGCTGAATTGGCCATTATAAGGTACTGCCAGCAAAGAACATATCCAGAGGAACTGGCGAGTCTGGAAAAGGGGCAGCCAGTGAAAGCAACTAGTCACCTTCGTAAGCTCTGCCCACAGTTACTTGAAGGAGTCCTGAGAGTTGGAGGGCGTCTCAGCAAACTTTCTATGCCTGTGGAAGTGAAGCATCCAATTATACTGGCCAAAGGTCTCCATATTACAGAGCTCCTACTACAGCATGTACATCGTCAAGTGGGACATGCAGGTCGTAATCACATGCTGTCAAAGTTGAGAGAGCGATACTGGGTAACCGGAGCCAGTACTGCAATAAGAAAGGTGCTGTCAAAATGTATTACCTGTCGCCGCCTGAATGCTTTGCCAGTTCACCAGCGGATGGCGGACTTGCCTCATGAAAGAGTTGTTCCAGATGAGCCACCCTTCTCTCGTGTGGGTGTAGATTACTTCGGGCCTTTTGAAGTACGGAGCAGAAGGAGCATGGTGAAGAGGTATGGTGTCATTTTTACTTGCCTGGCCATCAGGCCATACACATTGAAGTTGCTCCCTCGCTAGATACTGACTCTTTTATAAATGCGCTTAGACGCTTTCTTGCGAGAAGAGGCCAAGTTCAAGAGCTCCGTTCAGACAACGGCACCAACTTTATAGGAGCAGAGCGGGAGCTGAGAAGTGCTATGGAGCAGTGGAATAAGGAACAGATCAATCATGTCTTGCTCCAGAGAGGAATAAGATGGAGTTTTAATCCACCCACTGGCTCCCATCATGGAGGTGCATGGGAGCGGCTCATAAGATCAGTGCGCAAAGTTCTTAACTCCACCTTGAAAACTCAAAATCTGGATGAGGAAGGACTACAAACTTTGCTGTGTGAGGCTGAAGCAATCATAAATAGTCGGCCAATCACTAAAGCCTCTATGGATGTCAATGATCTGGAAGCATTGACTCCGAATCACCTGCTGCTTCTAAAGAATTCCCCATCACTGCCGCCGGGAGTATTTCAACCCACAGACATATATGCGCACAGGAGATGGAAACAGGTCCAATACATGTCAGACTTGTTCTGGAAGAGATGGGTTAAGGAGTATTTACCTCAGCTTCAGGAGCGCCAAAAATGGACCGGAATAAAGAGAAATCTCACAAAGGGGGATCTCGTCCTCATTATGGATAATACAGCTCCACGGAACTCATGGCTGGTTGGACGAGTCATACAAACCTTCCCAGACCGAAAAGGACTTGTTCGCCAGGTGAGGATCAAAACACGGACTAGCTGCCTGGAACGGCCCATCACCAAAGTTTGTTTGCTGCAGGAGGCTGAGGCAGATTAGGTGTATTTAGTGCTAGGCCTCAGTGTAGACTTGGACACTTTTGGGGCACTTTGGATTACTTTTTTTTGTTTGTTTGTTTTTGTTCTGCTCGATTTATTTTGTGGATTATTTTTTGTTGTGATTCTGACACAGACTATGAACAATTTTTTTTTGTTCATTTGGACATGGCTTATTAACTCTTACTTTGCTTTACTTTACTTAAGAAGATATCAGATTGGACTATTATGGACATTTAATGATGATTTTATTATTTGTGATGATCATTCTTGTCTTGTTTATGTCTCCTATACTATTGGATGTGTTGGTAATTATTGTGTAATAATTAAGGGGCTGGTTGTGTAGGAGCCATAATTAAGTGGGCTGTCACTCATCACTGGGTGGTGACGCGCTGGGTTTGAGGTCACGTGTTCACGGGAGGAGTTTTCATAAGGCGCGCATCTCTTTTGTGAATGGAATCTGTCATGGAGAGAGGGGGGCCGGGGTTGCCGTAGTTTTTGTTGACCGTTCGTTTGTTTGTTTAAATTACATCGTTTTCACTGGATTACATGCAATACGTGTACACTGCTAACATCTGCTATGTATGTGAACCAAAAGACACTTGTTTTAATTAAATGCCACAAAACGCATTTGGTTGAACTCTGTGCTTCTGTGATAAACACCAAGCAGCGCGTCATACAGATATACCGAACCCAAGCAGCTCCTCGGAAGCGACAACAGGGCTTGGAGTCGCTACAACACCTAAGACTTCAAGCAGTGCCTTTTTCCTCTCTGACTTATCAGCATTTCTGTCCTTTACTTTAAGGCTCCAGACAAAGTGTCAGGCAGGCACATTCTTAACAAAACACATGCATCACCATCTGTTAAATTGTAAACTTCAGCATATTCCTCCAAGTTTTTCAGAAAATCTAATAGATCTTGTTTGGCAAGATCAAATTTACCAATATTCTTGATCACAGTTTCTCGTTCAGTTGGATTAAATCCTTGGACTATGGTAGAAGTCATTGGTTCTTCCCTTCCTTCACTAGCACACATAGTCGTAGTAGCATGGACTGGTGCCATGGGAAATCTGACTCTACAGTCAGAGTATTGGCTACTGAATGACTGAGAATCTTGAGTCGCTCATTTTCAGCCTCTAACTCATCTACTCTCCTCCTAGTTACTTTGTATGAAGCAAAAAGTGCTTGAAGCGCATTAGCAATTTTCCCATTTTTGTTCTTAGGCATTTTGGGATCATTTTCAAACTTAGAGATAGCCCAATTGTACGGTTTATCAACAATATTCTCTATTCTGTCAAACATTCCCTGAGAACCGTATTTAGCAATGTATTTAACAATAATTTCTTCCATTTTCAAAAGTCTTATCGGGCTTTACAGTATCTCGTGTTTTCACAACGTCTGATTTAAAGGGACAATATGTATCTTTTTAGGTATTTTATTATCTAAAATCAATATTTTTATTCATAAATATGTCCTCAATGGTGTCCAAATACCTCTGCCAATGATCTGACATGTCCTCGTAAACGAAGAATTTATTATCTTTATATACATAGGACGGGTAGGTCCACGGAGGCTTCCATGTAGTTCCGCCATCTTGAAAAACTATAATAGCAGAGAGGGACAAAAAGTACTAGGCCAACGCGTTTCCACAACGCGTTTTCGTTCAGAGCCCGCGTCACGTGACTGAAGTCAACAGAAGCGGAGGAGCAGAGCAGAGAGAGAGGCGCTTGTCACTGCCCGGCAAGTTTAAAAGGCTGCACTTCACGGTTAAGTCACAGGATAACGAGTCATCTTCGCTGAAAAAGTCCACAATAAGACCGTAAAGGGAAACGTGATCGGAGTTTACAAAAACAGGGGTTATTAGCTATAGTAATATCGGGATAGCTAATGCAGGAGAAAGCTTTCAAAAGAGACGCTGAAGTTGCCTGCTTTCTTCTCGACAGGTAAGTCAATGTTATTAGCCTATATAGACCAGCGTTTCCCAGCGGGGTGACGCGGCACCCTGGGGTGCTTCTGGCGAGAGCAGGGGTGCTGTGTAAAAAAAACTATTTTTTAACAACAATCTCGGATCATCGGAAGTCTCTAATAACAACAAATAATGCGCACAAATTTATAATAAAAATGCAAATCATAAGTTTTCAGCATTGAATTGCGGAGGTTGCGCTTGCGCATGATTTTATTCCTGTGCCTCATTCCCAGTGCGTCCACATAAAGCTGCCTATTTTTCATTGATGCGCTTACAGTCAAATACACACGAAAACATTGTCACAACGTCCGTCTTGCCGCGTATTCACATAAACACATCGGTTATGTCCGTGCTGCTGTCAACGCAACGCGTGCGATTAATGTTTTTCAGTTTAACACGTTAAAAATATTTAACGCAATTAAAGCAGCATTTTTTTTCTGTCATCCTTTGGCTAGCGTTACATTATATAATCACGTTCTTCTTCATGCAAATGCTTCTAACTATGCAAGCGAGAAAATACAAAAGAGAATGCGCTGTCTGTGATGCTGACACGACGCGCGCCAGACTTGACTTCTCTTTCGCGCTTTCGCTTTGAGTAGGCTATCCTCATGAGAGCAGTCTTAAATTAGTTAAATAAAGTCTTAAATGAACGTTAAGAGTTGTGAGAAAATGGGACGCGTGTGGGATCCACATGTGACAGTGCAGCAGTGACATCAGAATCAAATAACACTTCATTCATAAAAAGATGCCATTTTACAATTATTTGAAATATACTGTCTTTATGACGTTTCTACATTAATTTGGAGATTTACTGTGAAATGATTAGGCTACATAAAATATAGTAAAAACAAGCTATCTTGTGCAATTATAACAAAATTATATATTATATAAAATTAAAAATGTTTAATTCATTCATTCATTTGTAACATGCATGAACGAAGAAAAAAAAGGAACAGGAAGAAGAAAATCTTATGGTACCTGTCATTTGCACATCAAAAATAAAATAAAAAAAAACCCCAGCACATTTCAAAGTATAGTATCAAAGTAGTATCGTGACAACACTAGTGTAGGGTGAAACACATTTTTTTAAAATTTCAAAGGGTGCCTTGACTGAAAAAAGGTTGGGAAACACTGATATAGACAGTAGAACATAGTTAAAAGTTAAACAGGCTCTTTGATGAATAGCAGCTATTGAGTAAAGTAGAGAAGGTCCTATAAACAAGGTTGTAAGTTTTGTTTGTTCAAAACTGTAATATTCGTTTGTTCGTTGTGTCAAGTTGTAGTTTGTTTGAAATAACAAACCAGTTCACCTGAAGGAAAACTCGACGAGGTGCTATTAGAAGACATCCTGTCAAAGCTTTTTGGTACATATCGCTTACCGTAGATGCAACGCGCATTTGAAAACGTGAGGCGCTGGAGAGCAAAATTAGTTTGATTGCAAAATACAAATTCACCACTAGATGGGAGTAATTCCTACTTACTGTCCCTTTAAATGACAACACGTTATCTAGTTGCTTTAAGATATTTGTTAGTGTAATTATTCACAGCTCCAGTATTCAATGCAAATGATCAAAGTAGCCACATTACCGAGGCTTCTAAACTTAACCACAGCTACAATCCATTGGGCCTTAAATTTCATTACACAAAACAGTTAAGAAATGCAACACTGCCACAGTATGTCGGACAAAAACACACTATGTCTGTTTTTTTGTTATATTCTTAAAACAACTTACTTGGCCACAGTACTTCAGGCTTAAACAATATTTATCAAATTTAAAACACTGCCACAGTACGTCGGGCAAAACCACACTGCTTCGGGTTCTTGTTTTAAACTTCACAGAGAATCTGTAAAGCTATTACTTTAGAATCTTAACAGAATTATAAGAGACCAACACCAAGTTTCAGTTACTTTAGAAACTTTACACTTAAGCACTTTGTTTCAATTACTTTAGAAACAACAATTGCAATACAACTCTGCCACCACACTGCTTCGGGCCGATTCAGTTCCTTTAGAATCTTAAACAAAATCGTATGGAATAGGCTTGACAACTCCTCCTGCTAATACTGAATAAACCAAATTCTCTTCTGTCCTTAAAATTTTCCTTTTTAGATTTTTTTTAAAGGAGGGGGTTCCCTGACAAAAAACAGCATAAATGAAGATCTCAAAAATTAAGTTTATTACAGCATAGCAGTGGCAAGGTATCCAAAACACCTTGGGTTCACCAGCATCAGAATGAACCCAGAACATCCAAATCTTAAACCTTTTATCCTCTTCTTAATGTAAATGAAGTTGCTCTTGTTGCAACAGCTGTGGTCTGTATAATGAAGTTGTGACACCCCATTGTCTGAGAAGGTTCTCTGTGTCCCACACCCATTCCCATTCTACAATTGACTACCATTTGTTCAGGATGTGATCAACCCAAATGGTGAAGAAACAATGTAACTTGACTTTCTTTCATCTCTATGATAATTAAGCCATTTTGGGGATGAGCTCATTCTAAAATATAGTTTGGAGTGGAATCTGGGTCGAGCCAGACTACAATTTCTTACACTCATAATTTACCCAGGATTAACAATTAATGCGTATTTATGAATCGCTGCTTCACACTGTACATTCTTATGCATATACTGACTGTATGCTATCAAGTTTATACTGAATGGACTTTTAAGACTATAAAAGTAAGAATGAAATGGTATCTTCTCCAATTGTCATGTTTTCTGTCACAATTTGACATTTTTTCCTTCAGATGCTGAAACACAGTCTACTGTTAACACACAGGGTTTCCATGACTGTACTAAGCAAGTGAATATGAGGCAACAGATGCGATTGGCTGTCTGCGAAGCACCTAGCAGTAACTTTCTAACACCGCTTAGTTTTACATTTGGCTGTGATGTTGCAAATAATTTTTTAGATGTAGCTTTGTATCTTTTAAACTATAATAGGAATTGTATTCCACTTACTACTGTGTGTAAGAAATGGCATCTGATGGCCTAGTTGTTGATATTCTAAGGCTATTTCCATGTGACATTGCACACTCATATGGTGGGGTACTTCATTTTGCCATTCTGCTGTAGCAGCTCAGTGTTAGGGGTGGGGAGCAACCATGATTAAATAATGCTTAAAAACATAATGTCCACATAAAAATAAAAGATAGAAACACATACACGTTTTAAACTGAATTTAATTACAGATTATCAGGAAAATTAACTGGTAAAGGCCCGACCAGGGGTGTGTTTCCCATAACTCGCTGCTTCACTACCATAGTATGATGCATCGTTGAAGAAATCAACTAGCTAGTCATGACTGTTTTCCAAAACCACATTGTCGCAAATTGGTTGTTAAACCACGTTGGTTAATGATGTCACGCAGGTGGTGGAGTAAAAACTACTTTTAATTAATCTGTTTGCGATCAAATTAATGCTAGACGTTTTGCTGTAAATTACAGACATGGCATCTGAGGATTATTTCTAATTTTTCTTAGTTATTTTGCTTTTGTTTATTTTTGCTATTCAATCATAGGCTCGTTTTTACGTACTAGAGCACGTTTGCATGCAAACACTGACTCGTTGAACAATGCTGATAACGACGGAACTTGCGACCATAGTTGGCTAACGATGCTTTTGGGAAACGCACCCCTGAATGAACTAAGAGCTAGTTATTAGCTATGATGGATTTGATCCAGTCAGTGTATCGACACACCTCAGTATAAACCCCAGGAAAGCCTGGTTTAGCACAGCCGTTGCCCCAGGAAACAACGCCTTTCAATCCCCTATTGCACACCACAGGGCCACCAGAATCCCCCTGAAAAGAAAATTGGAAAATGAAAAGGACAAAATTGCGTGTTTGTATAAAAATAATAAACTCATGCAAAAAGGAAGACTGAGTCAATAACATACCTGACACGAGTCTTTGCCTCCCTCCATGAATCCAGCGCAGAACATGTTTTTAGTTATTTGTGCACCATATGCTCGCCTACACTGCGCACTTGAGAGTACAGGCAGATTCAAACACTGCAGGACAGAAGCATCGTGAACTGGAAAAAGAATATGAACAGTGCTAAAATTTGTATAATGACTGAAAGCACATTTAATATCTAACCATATATAAAAAGAAGATTTTCATTACTCAGCCATCTCACCTCCAGTGTTGCCCCATCCAGAAACCAAGCACTGCTCCCCTGCAGAAGAGCAGCTGGTTGCCAGACGGATCGGCTTTACATACTTGTTGAAGATGGCAGGCTTTCTCAGCTTGATCAGCATGATATCATTGTTAAGAGTCTGATCATTATAGTTTGGATGATGAATCACCTTCTCTGCATCGATCCGCTGCTCTGTGCCTTCAGTAACAGACACGTTGTGCTTTCCCAAGTAGACATCGAGATAAAGAGGTCTATTTGATAAGGAATATTTTGCTCAGCTCTAATATAATATTTATTCTATTAGAATATTGCCAAATTTCAGTGTACACATTTAGAAAGAGGAAGCAGTAACAACCAGTTTCTAATCAATTCCTTAAAAAAATACTTTTTAAAGAAAAAGGAATGTTTCATGGGGAAGTAGGTTTAACATGAAACAAAAACAAAAAATACAACTTAAAAAGGGAGGTTATATACTCACATGAAGTAGCAGTGAGCTGCAGACACAACCCATCTTTTATCAATCAAAGATCCTCCACACAAGTAATGCCCATCCGTAAGGTACACTTGCCAGGGCTGGGAGTGGGGCGGGCATTCATAACCTCCAATGATTTTATCACCTGTGCTGTAAACTTTATTAAAAAATGAATTATTTATATAGCTTTTATTTATATAGCTCAATAAAAGCAACAGTAGTTGGCCAATGTGCTGTACAACAGGATAAATATCTAAAAAACAAGAAAGACTGCAAAACAAATGATAAAGGGAGTTAACATTGAAAACACCAATCAAAAAAATCAACATTAAAATCAAGGACAGTTCTAAGCCTGTGAAAAGAGGTAGGAAAACAGACTCTGTGGATTCTAGTCTTAGGGGTAGAGTAAGACTATTCCACAATTTTGGACCAACAATAGAAAAAGCACGGTCACCCCTTGTCTTAAGTCTAGATCTCTGAACCATCAGCAGTCTTTGTTGAGATGACCTTAATGATCTAGCAGAGTTATTTAATTTCAAAAGATCAGAGAGATATTTTGGAGCTAATCCGTTCATGGCTTTAAAATCAAAAAGCAGAATTTTAAAATCAGTTATGTAACAAACTGGCAGCCAGTGCAACGAACGTAGTATTGGGAAAATATGATTAAATTTCCTTGTGCCTGTCAAAAGTCTGGCTGCTGCATTCTGAACCATCTGAAGACGACTAATATTGGATTGACTCATTCCAATATAAAGAGAATTACAATAGTCAAGTCTAGATGAGCTGAACGAATGGCTCACTCTCTCAAACTCTGCAAATGTTAAAAAAAACTCTTAGCCTTAGATAATAATCTTAATTGGAAAAAACTAGATTTAACTACAGCATTTATCTGTTTATCAAATTTAAGAGCAGAATCAAAAATAACACCCGAGTTTTTCACAGAGTGTTTTACATAGGGGACCAAATCTCCCAGGTCGCCATCAGGAGTAACAGAAACACCTGAGGGCCAAAAAACAATAACCTCAGTTTAGCTCTTGTTTAGATGCAAAACATTTAAGGAAAACCAGGACTTAATATCACACACGCATGCTGATAATGAACTTAGGCCCTTTTTGTTATTTTTCTTTAGGGGCAAATAAATTTGGGTGCCATCAGCATAAAAGTGGAATGACACGCCATGTTTAGAAAGGATAGTCCCCGAAGGGAGCATATACAACGAGAACAGAGCAGGGGCCGAATGGAGCCTTGAGGGACTCCATAATCCAAAACAGAAACAGAAGAAGAGAAGACAAGTCAAACAGAAAACGTTCTAGCATTCAGATAGGGCTTAAACCAATCTAGAGTGCAACCTTCAATACCCACACATTGTTCAAGTCGTGAGATAAGAATTTTGTGGTCCACAGTATCAAAGGCAGCACTTAATTCTAAGAGTAAGAGTATCACAGAAGTATAAACAGACAATAGAGTCAACAGACAATAAAATATCATTAAAAACTTTTAATAAAGCTGACTCAGTACTGTGATATTTTCTAAACCCATTGAATTCTTCAAAAACACTATTCAACTCCAAATGACTCTGCAGTTGTTCCAAAACAACTTTCTCTAAGATTTTAGAAATAAATTATACATATGAAATAGTTCTATAATTGGAAAGTATGGTTGGGTCATGATTGGGTTTTTTAAGTAGGTTTAACGGTTGCATGTTTTAGGTATTTAGGACTTATTTATTATATCTAAAATAAAGAGACTATCTATAATAAATAATAATAATAAAACTATCTATAATAGTCTTTCTAAAGACTATCTATAGGCTAAGTGTAGGCATAAACTAACAATTTTCATGAATCATGACTAATAAGAGATCTACATACCCACAGCCACAACCAGCAAAGTGAACACAACAGTCTTCATTGCAGTAAAGGAGAGAAGGACTGCTCACAGCTTTAGAGCACTTCTGCAAAGTTCAAGATTAGCATTCATGCTTTTAAGCGATCGATTTAACACACCTACAGAACAGCCAATAAGATCACAACAAATGATTCGGAAGTAAAAATATGCATGTGGGACAACATTTATCTAAAGCTTATTAAAAAAAATATGTTGTTTTACTTTTTGTGTGACACAACTTTAGACAGTGAAGACTTTTTATTATGTATGTTTATTGTTTACTTAACTGTTCAATTAATACAAGAGAAATTCTCTAATTAATAGCACATACTGATGGGCTGACTCAACAACACAAAATAACAATCTGAATAATTAATTTACTCTTCAGTTTATAGTAAAAACAACATTAACTATTCTGTAAGAAAACAATAGACCCAAATTGAACGAACCAATATTCTCACCTAGATTTGAAGACACCAAGTAAGTGATATGAAAATGACAAGGTTATTTCTAGCTAGCTTAAAACAGTGATTAATGTTAGTCATCAGATATTAATGCTTAATAAACCAAGTCCTCTCAAATAACAATGTGTCTAAAATACACCTCTACTCCACAAGGGGTCCACAAGAAAAAAAAGCCAAATCAGGCAATACACTGATTAAACCAACATGATCAAACTTTTGAAAAATTGTTTAAAAGTAAATCCCACACCAGTTTTGTATTGTCGATGGACTGTTCTTACTGAGACAGTCTGATCTGATCACATCCTGCATCTTACTATATTATCTACTTAAAGAGTTGCTCTGTTTTGTATAAGCACTTAAACAATAAACTAGCGTATTGCCTTAAAGTACACAATGTTTAATCTAAACTTATACTTCCAAAGCTTTAGGCTACGACTTTACCACACCATTAGAAGAAAGCATTAAGTAAGTACAATAATGTGGAAACGGGATAACAGAGACTGGTCGATTAAACATGAATTACTTCTAAATGTTTAATTTTTACTTCTAATATTTGTTAAACGAGTCTAAATGTAGGCAATATTGTATACATGTTAAAACGATATAAAATATGCTGTACTCATTGAAAATAAAGGACATTATCGTGTCAGGGTCGTCGCTAGAACATATAGAATAATTTTTATGATCTGAGAAACTTTCACCACAATAACATCCTGTATTTATTATTACTGATATAGACCAAGTTCTATATTAACAAAACACAAGATGGTCCATCCTACACCAAAACTCTTTTGCATTATGCCTCATAAACAGAGGCACAAAAGCTTTTCAGTTACTATAACAACACAATAATAAAAACAATAGATACCAAATAGCAATAAAAATATGTACATCTCTAGCATATTGATGTGTAACAAAGACTTTGAGTGTACTCTCGCCATTAAAATAGTTGAAGGTGACAGGTCGTCGAGAGATAGTCATTTAGAAATATAGCCTAATTATGTGTCAAGTTCCGTTTTGTGTAATTATGCATTATATATACATTTTCTGATCATAGGCAGAGGGTGAACCAACTCCAGGGTAAGCCTAAAAACACATTTAACTCTTTTGTCTTGTCAACATTCAATAAAAAAAAATCATCACAAGAGTTAAAAATGATTCAATCTCTCTTTTTTTTTGTAGGCCAGGTCATTTCTTTAAGTAGACCCAAAAGTGCAGTATTATCTGAAAACTTTTGTAGTTGACAAGACAATCAGATTCAGCAGTATAAAGGGTCAATAAAAAGGGGAAAATATGGGCTCCTATTTTGGTTAAGATGATGACAGACAATTTATTATTAAGTCTGACAGTGAGATTTAGATGATATAATCTGGGATCCATGCAATAGCTGAGTTGTACAATTTAAAATTCAGTAATGTATTAGCTAAAAGATGTGCTTGAATTGTATTGAAAGCACTAGAAAAAACATAATTCTTACAGAATGAAGTACACCTTACAGCTACAATGTTAGTACAGTCACAATCTCTATTGTCCCTGAAACCGCCAGTGTGGGTTACACATCGTTTGCAACAAAACAACTCTTAGCTTCTGAGAAAACTTTAGTCCAATCTCTTCAGACCGTTTGGTATTTGGTGGTGTGGAGTTTAGAGAAGTGAAGAAAGAAGTAGATATGTTCACACACACACACACACACACACACACACACACACTGTCACGGCGGCTCGCAAGATGCAACAAAGGAGGAGACAACACGTTGGATAATGATCAAAAGGAATAACATTTATTAAAGTAAGAAGAATTAAATAGGAAAAAGATGAAACGAAAAGAAAACAAACAACTGAATTCGGTGTTGTGCTGAATTTCGACCCCCGCCAAATTATTACCCCCCTAGCATTGGTAGGTTTAGGATTAGTTGTGGGGGAAGGCCGGGTTAGGATTATGGGTGGGGTTAGGATTAGGAAATCAGGTACTGACTTCAATGACAGGGGTAATAATTTGGCAGGGGGTCAAAATTCGGCACAACACCGGTACAAAACTAGAATGGGAGAGTGCGCGTTGTCACAGCTGAAGGGAACTGCTTAAAATTGCCAGCATCAGCACCCCTAACTCACCCTAACTCCATCGTGAAAAACAAACAGAGGAAAAAACAAACAACCCACAAATATGACCCATACTGGGTTCATAACACCCTCCCCCATAGAAAAGGGTGTCCATTTATGAAACCCAGCCTAATCCCCCCATACTGGAAAACACACACCACTACGTATTATTCCCAATGTCCTCAGCAACTATGGCCCTGTAGAAGCAATTTAAGAGAGTAAAGAAAAAAAACTAAAAAAACTTGGGTAGTCAACAGTTAAGAAGACTATGGAGCTCTAGACAATGTGTCTGTCACCACATTGTCAGTACATTTGATATGTCGAATTTATAGAAGAAGATTTATAAAAACATTTTGGATAAACATCTAAGAAATAACATAAATAACTGCAGAAAGGCAACTTTGCAGACAGGATTTACATTTCACATGTTGGAAAATCATATTAAAGGTCCCGTTCTATGTGATCCCATGTTTCAAACTTTAGTTAGTGTGTAATGTTGTTGTTAGAGTATAAATAATATCTGTAAAATTATAAAGCTCAAAGTTCAATGCCAAGCGAGATATTTTATTTAACAGAAGTTGACTACAAAAAACGGCTGGATTGGACTACACCCCTCTATTTCCTTCTTTAATGATGTCACTAGAACCATAACCTCCGCCCACAGGAACACAGGCGTATTGATGGCGAAATGTCAACAGACGTGGTTGATGTTTATCTATAATCGGATACCGCAAAAGTTGAATTCGAAGTTGTTAGTTTGCTCTGTCCATTTCACCACGGACTGTTTTTCTAACCTGGAATAATATCAAGCAGGCTTCTCTCAGCGTTTCATACTGACGAAGGGGGCAATTTCAACTATATTCCAGCAAGCGGTAAGTAGTGATTTAATATGGAAGTAGCGATCACTCTTCACATCGTTTCTCTTAGTAGGATGAAAATAATCTTACTTAAACTGTGATTAATATACAGAAAGCGATCAAAGAACAATCCCTTTCCAATTGCCCAAGCTATCAATCACACAGCGCGAGTTTATCTGGACACTTGCCAAAACTCGTTATGAAATCAATGACGCTGTTACACTGCACAACGAAGCTCTTACTGTATTTATATGCCTCATGTTTGCATTGGTGAAATCATTATTGAGAGTGCAGAAACTGCGTTGCAATGATAAGATCTTTCACGCGATCAACAGACTGTCATCTGCTCAATGCTCATAACTGCAACCTTTTATGTGATGGGAATAGATCTAAATACTTAAAAAACTTCTCACGATTCGTTAATCCAGATAGCTGTAATAGTAAAAACGTATAATAGCTGTAATAGTAAAAGTTTTCCAGATAGTTCCACATGTAATGCCAGATATTTCATATGCAAGCATGTCAGCCAATCACAGCAGAGGGCGTTTACACTGAAGTCTCACAGCAGACACGCCCCTTCAAACAGAGTGTTCAAACCAGGGAATGAAATCAGGCTAGGAAATATGCCTTTTATTTCTAAATTATAACAATTTTTGATCTAAAAAACATACTAACATTATAAGGGCACCCCTGGAAACATTATAAAATAATAAAAATAATCCATGGAATGGGACCTTTAAAATCGGCTAAAGAGAATGATGGTCCTCAGAGAATGGAGGTCTCAGGAAATCAATCTTCTAACTCCGCCCCCATCTGACGGATTCCCTTTGTAGACTGTTTAGCAGCGTGGAAACTTCTGCCAAATGTGTCTCAATGGGTCCTGTTCAAAGCTAGACTAAAAACACATCTCTTTGGCCTAGCATACATAACACATTATAGACTTTTATAATTCAATGTTAGACTGCATAGATTAGGTCAGCCGGAACCGGGAACACTTCCCATAAATCCTGATGTACTCGTTACATCATAAGAAGAATGGCGTCTACGCTAATATTAGTCTCTGTTTATCCCGAGGTTTACCGCAATCCGCCGGATCCAGGCCGTATCTAGATCTGATGAAGGACCTGCGCCTGGACGTTACGACAGCGTAGTCCTGAAATGTCAACTAGTATCTCCCCTGTGAAAGGGTTTACCTCTCCACAGATAAAGCGTTGTCGGGATAATTCCAGAAGCGATACAAATTCTGTATTATAAATTTTAAGGCCAGACAAGTATGTTGAGGGTTGATTTGTAGGGAAGGACTATACGCTTGCGCATATACAGTATAGCCTATATCAACTGAAAATATTACGCTCACACACACACAACTGAAATGCTCTCATACATACATCTGAAATGAAATACATCTTCTTTTTTTGTTGTTATCTTTCCTGATTATTTCATCATCCTGAGTGCTGGCTGTGAATTGATGCTTTCTGGATTGGAGTTCCTGGATTCCTGGTTTTCATTCTAACTCTCGTGTTCGCGGAGGGAGTCGGGACTGGCGAGCTGCACGGATATCAGTGAGTCGTGATTGCGTGAACTGATTATCGTTGCCGATTAGGATGGTAGGAAATTGAACTAACAACACTTAGTCTTTTCACTGTTCATTCGCAAGGATTCAGTCAAGACAAGAGACTGAGTAACCCGTTTAACGATTTCAGCCATATTCACAAGGTTGTGAATAACTTGAGAGACTGTGAGACCGAACTCGTTTTGAAAACTGAGAGGTTAAATCCCTGTGAAGGGAATTTAATGTGATTTTTTTCTTCTCTTTTTGTATTAACTGTGTTGCTTGATCAAATGTGATTTGCTTTTATTTATTTATTTTTCTATTTTATTTTGAAAATTAGAAGCAAGGTATCAAATGAGGAATTTAAAGGCAGGGTAGGCAGGTTTTTTCTAAAAAACTTTTTCCCAAATTTGTTTAAACTGTCTTTATACCAATACATAATTAAAATGTAAGTACTCTGAAAAAGAGAGTATAAAAATTGAGTGTCTGTAGTCCTCTAAGGGCTGTAATAAACACAGCTACTTATAGAGCTGGTAAGTCCCGCCCCTTCCGCTAACCCCACTGGACCTCTAGGTTGAAAAATCGTCAATGCAAGTGAATGGGAGAAAATAATTATTTTCTGGTCCCGTTTGAATGTTGTCTGTGAATTTTTAATATAATTTTTCGTGTAAAGAATGCTACAGTTTAGCATGGTAGAATTTGATACGGTTAGACTTTGTGTGAGAGCACTTTGTGGACTACAACTCTTCGCTGCTTTCGACGCGAATCTGAAGAAAGAACAGCCGATTTGGTTTAAATGTTGACATTTGGGTACAAAACACACAGGCATCTCGATCTGTCTCCATAGATTATCGCAGCATTAGCACCGTGATTTGACAAGTGGAGGGAAAATGTGTTATGGGGTGACGTCACATAGGCGACATGTAGTCTTCCTCGTTATGTCTTTTCCACAACTGCTAGCCAAAGAATCATACAATATACTGTCAAACTCGTAACATGAAAAATTATATTAAAAATTCACAGACAACATATGTTCACATTCATGGCACAATTCAAACGGGATCAGAAAATAATTATTTTCTCCCATTCACTTGCATTGACGATTTTTCAACCTAGAGGTCCAGTGGGGTTTTACGGATGGGCGGGACTTACCAGCTCTATTCCATTCACTCCCGCCCCCTCCCTTCTGGGCTCCTTCCAAACCCACGCCCCCAAAACACATGAACGCGCGATGCCGACCACTCAGCTGGAGGACGCGTTTGCCAGCGCCGAGCGGAGAGGAGAGCAGTGCATGTAGTGACGATGTAACCCACCCAATTAATTGAGGCTGTGTTTTGATGTATTTTTCATGTATGATTTTTTTTGTTTATTTTGATTTTATATTTTTCCTTGCCTAATGCATGAAATGTTCAGACATAATTTTTTATTATTTTATTTTATTTATTATTTTGTTTTCGCTGATTGACGAAAGTAATAAAGAATTGCGTCGATGGGTGCTGACGTCACATACGCGCCAGCTCATGGAAGAGAGAGATGTGAGCCACATGTGTGGCTATCCTTAATCTAAACCATCGTTGTCAATATTTTCCTAAATGGATGTCTGAACTGTTTTATTGCATTAGTTTGGACTGTTTCAACGCTCCGTGATCGTGTTGGATTCGCGCAGCGAGGGAGAACCGCGCTGGATTCCACTGTGGAGGAATTGCGTTATCTGGGACTCTGCCTTCACGAGGAAGAAAAAAAAAGAGATTCGTTCAATGTTCATTCCTGCAAAGATTTGTAGTAGGCAATGGCCGTTTCTCAATATGCGTTCTTGTCTGTACTTGTGTTCTTGTGGACTTGTGAAACGTCATCAGTCGCTGCCCAAGTACTGTTCCAATTCAAAGTTCACATCTAGCCAAGTCCAGTTCAAATCCCCGGATGTGTTCTTGATCCGCCCCTTTTACCGAGGATGCATCGAGAGGTGACTTGTGCGGACTTGAGACAGCCAGATATCCCAGAATGCATCTCACACCAACCAGCAAGCGTCAATAGCAGAAGAGAAACCCAGTAATTTAAAAATACTGCTGTTATTGTGTCTCACGAATTGTAGTTTTAAGAGTATTTGAGGCGAGAATGTAGCTGTTTAAAGCTCAAATCTTTGGTTTATTTATAAAGATAGCGCCTATTTGAAAATTTGATCTGACGTTTTCGGAGTTGTGAGATCCAGGCAATCGGACGCTCGGCGCTCATGTACCCCGCCGAGAACAGCCTTTCCTTGGCTAGTGCTGCTGACGTTTTGCCGCTGGCTCGGATGTCTCTAGTCCTCTAGAGTTCGTTCTCCTGAGTCGAACTTGGCAAGTCCGAACTACCAAGGACGCAAGTCCGAAGTTTGCGTACTTGGTATTGAGAAACGGCACATGCAAATGAACTGAACTGAGTCACTTCCACTTTCACGCGAACTGAGTCACTTCCACTTCCACGCGAACTGGGTCACATTCACATGAACTGAACTGAGTCAATTACATTCATACAAATTGAACCGAGTCAATTACATTCACACAAACTGAACTGAGTCAATTGCATTGCACTCGGACCTCAGTGTACACGGATTGATTCGTTGTTTATTTTTTTTCTATATATATATTTTTTTATAGGGAATGTGAAAGTACGTCACGCAGTGTTGCATTATGGGACGTGGGCACCATCTTAGGAGGCACGATCTCTGTTTACCTTTTCGCCGCCCATTGCTATGACATGTAATAGTTGGGTGTGTTTGGCTAAAACGAGGTAAAATTGAAGAAAAACGGAAGAAATTGAAAGAAAAAGAGAAGGGACCCTATCGGGAGAAACTAAATGCCACTGCCAAAAACGTTATTTGGACAAACTGTCCGCGATAAACAACGTTGATCCATATGATTTAGCAGCCCAAGACTGGATTACAGATCCACACGCACTAACGTTAACGTTAACGTTACCTCCGCTCACAAATCTGGACATCGTTAACCTTGTTTTTGAATTGAGTGCGTACACTTTGCAGGAGTTTAAGAGCTATACATCCCTTCAAAATAGATTGATGTATCTTTGCCCATCCCAGTTTATGTGTAACGTTATTTAAAAGAGTCTTTGTGGATGCAATCAGTACAGAAACAGATAAAAGTCACTTAAAGGGGGGGTGAATTGCTGTTTCATGCATACTGAGTTTTTTACACTGTTAAAGAGTTGGATTCCCATGCTAAACATGGACAAAGTTTCAAAAGATAAGTTGTACGTTTGAAGGAGTATTTTTGTTCCAAAAATACTCCTTCCGGTTTGTCACAAGTTTCGGAAAGTTTTTTCCGAGTATGGCTCTGTCTTACGTAAGATAGAGCGGAATTTCCTTATATGGGTCCTAAGGGCACTTCTCCGCGGCCGCGCGCGCACTCGCAGACCAGAGAGAGAAGAGAGCGAAAGCAGTACGTTACCTCAAAGCGCTATGCTCGGCTTTTAGGGAAGTCAATGTCACCAAAGAAGTGGGTTTTTGGTTGGCAGGGCAAGACAACCCTGCACAGATTCCCAAAGAACCCAGCGTTAAGGGAATAGTGGATGGAGTTTGTTTTTTCGAAGCATCAACGGAGGTTGTGCACGACTCTTTGTTCCCTGCATTTCGACGATGATGGTTTTATAAACAAAGCCCAGATCGACTTATTTGCAGATCGTCTAATGCTTAAGGATCGAGCAGTCACGGTGAGTAAACTACTTCAAATGTCTCTCTGTGTTGTTGTTAGATCAGTTAGCACAGCTATAGCACACCGCCCACACGGCCCGCCCCCAGCCGCTCGGTTTTTTCCGGAAAGACTCGGTACAGCCAATCTTTCACCTCTAAATATAATAAAACTAAAGACGTTTTGGAGATATGAAGGATGCAATACTACTCTATAGGTACTCAAGATTAACAGGAGATTGAGTGAAAATGAGCATTTCACCCCCCCTTTAATGTATTTATTAAGCAGTTATACAAAACCTTGATTCACTAACATTTTAAAATGGCATGTAAAAAGATGTACAGAATATCAAAGCAAATTGTTAATTGAAAACAAAATAAATATAATTCATTTGATTCATGCAATGTGTCTTTATCGTCTGCTAACATGAACCACAAAATCAACATAATTCATCAACTATCCTACAAGTCATCAAGGAATATACAATACAAAACCTCTAGCTTTGTACAAATTTTAACAAACGTTTTTACAAACCAGTTGATTTAGCAATCACTGCACAACACTTGGACACATGTTTGTAAGAGCACAGCAGATATGACAACTTTGTCCAAGAACCACAGTCTCACCCTCACATGGCAGAACCATATTTATGGGAATTTTAGAAGACTATTTTGTATTTGTTTATTAAAATAAAAAAAAAATCTCATTATTGCGGCAACCCACGTGATCCGGCGCCTTCTCGTCAGTCTTGTTTTTTCAAGGAAGGAAAGTGGAAAAAACGTATTCTGTTGTTCATTTTCCTCCCTGAACGATCGTGTGACCTGCTATGGCAGTTCTTGATCGAGCAGTACTGACCAACCATATCGACGTTACTAAAAATCTCAACAGAAAATCTAAACACAGCCTCCAACACATGAATTCACATACAGTGGAATAGGGTGCGATCCTCTCAATATGGCGGCGGACCCATAATGCAACACGGCGTGACGTCACCTTCACATTCCCTATTGTCATTGATGAATGATATATTTTGTTTTCAAATGGTGATTTGTGAAGGGGCACAAGTTTTCTCATGTGATGCGTGAAAAGGGATACGTGCACACTGAATTGAAGTTAAACGATTTCAGTGAATACAGTTACTGTTAAGTGAACTGATTTGTTTCATTCATTAATTCATTTTATTATTATTCATTAACTAATATTTCCTATTTTATTCATTGGTTTATTATATATATTTTTTTATTTGTCTAGTTAGTACTGTAGACAACCATTTAAACAAGTGCAGACACACATTTAAGATTATTAAATAATTTTTTTTATTGCAAGGTGTGAGACCCCGAACCCGGGACTCCAGATATTAATATAGTTTGTGATTTATCTGTATCTGGTGAGTTCAGACCCGGTAGATATTTTTCCTCCTTTTCTTTTCTGGTGTTGTCCTACTAATGGGTTACAACATCATGTCAGAATCACATGTAATAAAATACCTAACTTTATCATTATGACCCTTGAGGTCCCTCAGTTGTCGCCACTGCTGGAAAGCCACGCCGATATTGACTCTCGTCTGACTTCTTGCTTTATCCAAAGACTTTTTGGTCATAGCCTTTTCGAATACTGTCTACCTTTTTTTGCTTTGTTTGCCTTCGCTGACTGTATGGTAGAGATGCGCGGTTGGCGGTTACAGCCGCGGACTCCGCGGATAAACCGCGGATCGGGCGGATGACGTGACGAAAAAAATATTTTAATTAAATTAGGGTGGGTGGCGGGCGGTTGAACCAATCAAATGAAAAATATATGTATACACCAATCAGCGGATGGCGGGCGGGTGTGGTTTTGAAAATTGGTCAAAAACGTTGGTGCTGTCACGGTGTGGGTTTTGTGTCTTGTTCCTTGTTAGTGTCTGTCATATTATTCCCTGCTTGTCATGTGATCCTGCCATGTGTCTTGTCATGTTCAGTTGTTCCCCGTTATGTTGATTAGTCTTCACAGGTGTTTCAGTTTACCACACCCCCTTGTTATCTTGTTTAGCTTGTTTTCCCTGTGTATATAACCCTGTCTGTTAAGTATGTGTTACGGTGTCCTTGTTACTCATCACACCACTCGTGAGGTCTGTTCTGCTTTGTTCCTGTTTATTGTTTTATGTTTTGGTCTGCTTTTTGGATTTTTGACCCCTGCCTGGACGTTTATGATTTGGATTACCCCTTAAAATAAACATTACATACTGCACTTGGATTTTCCCTTTTCCTTTTTTGTGTGTGTGGATCGTGACAGAAGGACACCGTCAGCTTTTGATCCAGCAGTATGTTTACCAGTGCCTCTTTCCCAGCCACCGAGCGGGAGAGGGGGCAAGGTTTTGAGGGGACCCGATTGGTCATTTTTCGAGGGACCCGTGGAGGCCGCAGTAGAGGAGGTGGACGTGGGAGAGACCAACACCACTCTCCACTCTGGCCCCTCTTCGACCCTGGGTTGGTGGTTTCCAGCCCAGTTCCGGTGGTCCCAGTTCCGGTGGTCCCGAAACGGAGGAGGAGAAGAGGGACTCCCTCCGTGACTGTTCCGGTGGATCCAGTTCCGGTGGTCCCAGTTCCAGAGGTCCCAAGGCCAGTGGTCCCAGTGCCGGTGGTCCCAGTGCCGGTGGTCCCAGTGCCGGTGGTCCCAGTGCCGGTGGTCCCATTTCCGGTGGTCCCAGTTCCTGTGTCCCCTGACAAGATGGTCGCAGTCGAGCCTGTGTCTGTTCCTGAGCCAGAGCCGGTGGTGTCTGTTCCTGAGCCGGTTGTGTCTGTTCCTGAGCCGGTGGTGTCTGTTCCTGATGCCTGGTGTCTGGTGTCTTTTCCTTTTTTGTGTGTGTGGATCGTGACAGGTGCGGATGGATGGCGGATGGATGATGAGTTTTGTGATGCGGTTGCGGATGAAATAATAGCCCATCCGCGCATCTCTACTGTATGGTACTGGGAATTTTGACTGCTCTTTCTCTGCCATAATTGTGATTCTTCCTAGCTTCCGTGTCTCTTCCCCTCCTCGAGTCAAACGGGTGCGCGCATGTGGGCAGCTCCTGTAGCAGCGGGGGTGGTAGCCATGGTAGCGAGGGAGAGTGACAGTCGCCCAGCCAATCATTTCATTCGTTCCGAATGGAAATAAGTAGCTGTGTTTATTGCAGCCCTGAGAGGACTACAGACACTCGATTTTTATACTCTCCTTTTCAGAGTACTTACATTTTAATTATGTATTGGTATATAAAGACAGTTTAAACAAATTTGGGAAAGTTTTTTAGAAAAAAACTGCCTACCCTGCCTTTAACTTTAATTGATTATATTCTAAATGAAGATTTTCAGCCATAAGGTGAATTCAGTGTTACTGGTGGTGACTAAATTAGAATTTATTTATTTTATTTTTTTCCTCAAAGAAACAATGAAATTCGAGTGAAACCTAGAAGGGAACAAACAAGAGGCTAATGTATTAATTTACATAAACAGTGTTTAAAAGACACGTGATTATACCTTTTGAGTCATTTAGGGTATTTGAAAAAAGAGGTGTTTAAAGAATTTATTTTATTTGTTTGAGAAGTAAAAATTTCCTTTCCTGTATTTTCTTATTTATTTTTCTGTCTTATACATTCCAGTTATTGATGTTTTTTTTTAAACTCAACACAAACATAATACAATCAGTTAAATATTATACCTTGTGTGAGTGGCTCATTATTGTTGTGACATCCTTATTCTCTGCAGGCGAATTTAGTCTTCTGATCGAACTGGTCCATACTCAGACATTGTGTCTGTACCAAATTGAGTGAAGGGTTACTTATATTAAAATCGTATACATTTTAAATTAAAATAAAATTGACAAAAACAGCAGGCTCATCTTTTGCATAATTTAAATCTTTATACAATAAATCTTGCATGTCACAAAGAACTTTTTTCCACCTTTTTTTACCGTTTTTCCACCTCCACTCTCTTGTTTTAGAGATTATTAACCTGTAAGCTGATCACACTTTGTAAAGCTCGTAGCTAAGATCGTACACATTTAAGAGGCTTTTGTTCGGTGAGCAGCAGACAGAGACAATCAAGCGTATAATGGGTTTTTAATAAATGAAACTATAAGTGTACAACTACATCTAACAAAGAATATGATAATAACGAAAGTGCATAAAGGAAGAAAGAAATATTACAGAATAGCAAACAAATCCCAAAGAATGAACCTTTGAGAACCAGACAAAGAAACCAAATTCCCTTAACAGGGCAGATGATATTCACGCATTTAAATCTTGGTAAAAGAATAATACTTCCATTGAACTTTGTGTCTGAACCGGGACGGGCGCGTGTGCTTGTCCTTCTCGGTGCGTGTCCGTTTAGCTGGCAATGTCCTTGCGGTTCTTCCGGAGATCGTGCAGTTCGCGGGAGGTTCAAACGGTTTACTTGTGAGAGTTGCTAGAAATTATCTTAAAGTCCGTTTCACTCGTAGGTGTAACTGAATGACACGAGACTAAATAAAGCAAGAAGTTGGAGGTAGACTAATACAAAACAAAGTAAAAGTAAAACAAAAAAAAGAAGAAGAGACGAGACTAAAAAGCACAGAAAAAGCAAAGAACAACGAAAAAGCAAAGAACACGGCATCTCTTCTTTTTCTAGGATTTCAAAATACACCCCTTTTGTGGAGTTAGGCCAATTGGAACGCGACATTCCGAGCGGGAAAAAGTTTCTTTGTCTCAGCGCACATCTTCGTTTGCATAATTTATGACAGTGTTAGGAGTTTGTTATTTCTACTCCAAAATGGTGGTAACCACAGTATAACACATTTTATCATAACCTAATACATATTTTGAGCCTAAGCACACAGAGAGGTTTAATTTGAGACTAAGATTGCTAAACTTGAGAGCTACAAACATAGCGATACATTCTTATTCTTTAAAACAATTATTAAAAGTTCAACTAACAAGCTAGGAATAAAGTTAACCCAAAATGTGATGTACATTAACAAATGGGGAACGAAGATTGGACTTTATGGAGACTAAGACACGGAACACATATGATTGGTCTAACCATAGTACGTAACGGGGTCTAAAACCTTAAAGGGATACTTCACCTCTGGAAAGATGAATGTGTATTTAAAATAGGTAATTTATGTAGAAGAAATGTGAAGAAATTTTTGAATTTGGAGCTTTCTAGACTGAGAAAAGCCAGACAATGTATTCTTGGCTTATGTGGATGAAAGACAACAACTCCCAGAATGCACTTGCTTCGCTGCCCTAGGAGGCCACTCCCAAGCCACGCCTACCGGTTAGAGAGCGCAGTTGAAAACAACAAGGTTAGGCCACTAGTGAGTCTCCGTGACGAGTTCCCCGGGATTTCGAGATCGCCCAAAATGTCCGGGATTCGGCTTTTGCGTTCTACAGTCGGCATTCATTATGTTTACTGTGGCGAGCAGGACGAGGCTGAGGGCCGCGGGAGAATGGCGAGAGGCCGGTGGCGTCATTACTGAGACGTGCCGGTCTCGTATCTCTCACGGAGGAGCGGGAATTTTCTTAGCAATGTTAAAACGCACATCAACCGATCACTTGTTTAGCGTTCATGTAACCACTACATTCAGATTCACCAATCAGAATGAATTCAGTTAGATTGAAACAAAAGGTGTGCATGTAAACAATGAATGGCGACTGCAGAAAGCAAAAGCCGAATCCCGGACATTTTGAACGATCTCGCCCGCCAGACAAGTCCAGGAAAAGGAGGATGGTAACCCCTAATACTCAGTTTTCTTCACAGAACAAGAGCCTGCTAGCTTAGCTTCCAAAGAAAGACGGCTGACACTGTGTGTACATTCTGTGAGTGAGATCCCACCCTCTATGTGTGGGTTGAAAACATGCGGAACAGCCCCTACTACTGGCTGTAGTCTTTAGCCTCTGGCCAGCAATATGACGATTTTTGCGTCATCGGAGGATTTTTTCCAGATAAAAAATACATAAATCTCTCCTCTCAGGGGGATATGAGGGTGGAAAGCACGGTAATTCGAAAATACTACAGGTTTTCTACTAATACAAAGCTTAATGCTAAATCCTGAAGTATCCCTTTAATCTAACATTTTGCATGAACACAAAGGCAAAACCACATGGCAGGAAATTAGATGAGAAAATTAGATACGTGTTTAGATATATTTCTCAAGTGGGTAGCCTATATCTATATAGAATATATAGGATTACATGGTTTACATAAAATCCTCAAAGAGAAACTGAATGAGCTGTTGCTGGTCAGATTCCTTTTGGTCGTAAACTCTTAGCGATCTAGCAGGAGGTCGGGTTACAGGACAATGGTTCTATTGGGGAACATTCTTTAAAATACACTTCAAAGCTACACACTAGAAAATCAGAACTATAGGATTAAAAGGGTTAATCAAACATGCATACTTTAATACATCATGTTTACATCAGATTTGAATCACATGTATTCTGAATTAAAGGCAAGGAATGTTTGTGTGTGTGTTTGTGTGTGTGCGTGTGTGTGTAACGGAATGACAATTCAGGGGTTCTTCTGGGGCCACCTGGAGTTCTTCCTCACAGAGAGAGAGAGAGGGAGAACAGATAACGGATCTTTGAAAGTGCAAGCGAGGAGCTTGGAAGTGGTTTCTGTTCAGTTTTACTAGGTAACAAACGTGTCAAAAGAGATCAATTCAGTCCAGACTCCTGGCGCTATGCTGTAATTTACACCTAAGAGGTTAATGGTTAAAAGGCAGTTCTGAATTTTAAAAATGAGAAGTCATCATGAGTTTGTCCATACGCTACATAGCACAGAAACTTGCTATGTAGCTTCTGACCAAGGCTGTATCTCTATACTAGTTTTTCTTGATCTTAGTGCTGCATTAAACACTATAGATCATAAAATACTCTTAGATCGACTTCAAAATTATTACACTGGTATTCAGGCACAAGGATCTGTGTTAGTCCCTCTGCTGTTTTCAATATATATGCTGCCACTTGGGAATAGTACAAGAAAACATGGAATTAGTTTCCACTGTTATGCCGATGATACTCAGTTATATATTTTATCATGACCATATGCAATCTCTAAATGATCCAAGTTGACGTTAAAGTGCGTTAAAGATAATTTAATTTTTAATTTTGTTTTATTAAATTCAGATAAGACTGGGGTATTACTTATTGGACCAAAAACCTGTACCTGTATTTAGAAAGATATGAAAGCTTTAGCATAAAGTTCTGCCGGGAAGACTTAATTGTTACGTCACTTTACCTTTCATCTATCCAATCACATTATCACACTCGTGGTATAAAAGATCGGTACTTACTCATGTTTGAGTTCGCAGATGCTGACGCTCCAATTCACCACCATCCTCCCCACCACCTCCAAGTCTAATTCTTCCCTCCATCCTCCCCATCACCACCACCAGGATGGTCCCTTCCATACTTCACGGGGGTCGGCTGCGCCTCTGCCTTCATCTTCAGGCAGGATATGCAGAGTCCGGACCCTCAGATTGCGAGCTACGGACGGGGCCTATGCCAAAGTACTTTATTGCTTGCTGGGTTGTTAATAAATGGATAATTGTCACAGTATTTATTCTCCCGAGTCTTTCTGGTAGAAGTATTGTTACTTTATCCTCTACAGTTAAAGACACTTTAGCCAAGCATTTATTTAGCCAAGCATTATTCATTTTCACCTCTGTAGAGTCCTACAAACTACCTTTGTACTCATATTACTTGACAAACATTGAAATAACATTGTTTGCAGTTGTTCTGATATTCACTCTCTCCATATTTTTAACTTCATGTGTGTCACATGCTGTAGCAGAAAGTTTGCAAAATATTTGTTTTTCTTTGAAACTCTATTCAAATTGTATGTTGCAATACGTTTAATGGAATAATAAATATTGAATTTTCCCACAGTCTGTGCATTTGTTTCTAAAACCCTTTTATACATTTCCTGAGAAAATTTAATCTCCAACCATTACACAACCATGTCTGTCTATAATGATGTGAAAAAAAAGAGCTGTGTATGAAACTGAAAACTGTATGAGAAGATGTGTATGATCTAATCATACCAACTTTTTATTGAGACATTTGCCTGTGCATGTGGCATTCTTTGTTCACAAAATTCAACAGTTTATGCACTCCCCCGCGTGATCTCTCATTACCTCATGTAAACTCTCTTTCCCTCATTGCTCTATCTCAAGTTCACAGTCCAGATACTGATAGCAGGCAGTTAAATGGGCACCACTGAGACAAAGTACTCTTAAAGCTACACTGTGTAATTACTTTAGTTGATTCTTAGCAAAAAACACTTAGTTCTTTCAAAAATATATGTGCTCATTAATGTATACTTCTTTCAAGTAATAAAGTATTCTCGTAAGTTTATAATCTGCCATTGAAAGTACATACGGGTGAGGGGTTAGAATGCCGGTCGCCATATTGCCCCTCCATCTTGAAATTACATTAGCCAAAGAGGGACATACCTGTAAATTCAAGCTTCGCCTTTTGCGTTTTTCACTCAGTGACACCTGACGAATGCGAGGGGGAGATTACTCGCGAGTCGCGACTGCCGGCAGATTTGAAAGATGTGTGTGTGTGTGTGTGTGTGTGTGTGTGTGTGTGTGTGTGTGTGTGTGCGTGTGTTCACTCACATTTAATTTTGAAAGAGAGAATTAAAACGTCAACGCGACAGGCAAATCAGCAAGACCATAGTCAATATTGGAGTAACTTTTCCCAGATGGAAAGAGCTCATGAGGAGCAAAGATTTTAAAACGGACGCCGGAGTTGCCTGCTTTCTTCTCGACAGGTTATTCAGCCTATTTGTGTAAATTCAAAGTTTTATAGTTGCTTGTCTAACCATAGCATGGTTGTGCATAAAGCCAGAACGTCCTCTAGTATAACTTCATCCTCGCGTCAATGGTGAAAAAGTATTGTTTACCTTGTAACATAAATCTGTGCTGCGACGGATCACAGGTGATGAATAGTTTTAAAGGCGCAATTTTTTAAGCTATATAAAAAAAAGGACACTGTAAATTTTAGTTATTTTTAATTGCTTTTACTTTGTACACATTGTAACATAAGCCTAATCTGATTATGCTGGGATAGCCGATTCCAAGGGTGACGTTTACCTCCTGACATCTGTCCTGTAGTTTTATTCATTTTAGACGTATTATTGTTTATTATTGTCATGGACGAAGTCGATAACTGGAAGCCATGTTAATCTTGGAATAATGCGGCCACCGTAGGAGTTAAAACGCCCTCGGAATTGAAAGGAACAGAAACTAATATTCACTGGGTAGTCATATACAATTTCACCACTAGATGGGGGAAAAATTCACACAGTGTAGCTTTAAATCAATAGTTATGTTGCTTTAATAATAAGCAAGTGTGCACAGATATAGTCATAGATTTGAAAAGTAGTAGAAATTCTTCTCTGTAGAATTGATATCACTAGCAAATCAAGTAAAAGTGTGCACTTTAACAAACAAATCTCTGCCATATACTGTAGATTATGTCACAAATAAACTTTGTACTTTGAACTTTCTCCTTGTGGGCTGCTCATTGATTGTATTTGATAAGGTGCAATACCTAAAGGAAAAATTTGGCAGAGACAGAGAGTAACATGCCAAGACAAAGATATCAGCACTGAACAAAGCAAATATATAACCGTAAGTTATCTACAGTTTATGAATTAAAACAACAAAATAAATGTGACATTTGCATTATTTCAGAGATCATCTGTAGTTTTCTACAACAGTTTTAAAAATTAATTTTGTGTGATGCTTGCAGGTCAGGATTGTTATTTATATTTAATTTTATATTGTGTGAAAAATGTTTTATATAATATATATATATATATATATATATATATATATATATATATATATATATATATATATATATATATCATATACTATTTGTTTGTAAAATGTCTTTTGTATTATGATGCACATTTTTAGACAAGCTCATATACTACTAAACATATTTTTGCTAGGTTTTTTTTTTTTTTTTTTTTTTTTTTTGGTTCAGTACAAGAGTTCCTGCAAGATCGTTTTTCTGCAGGGTTATCTTGTCCTAACTACACACGACGCAACATAAAAGGTAGCCTATCTAATCAGAGTTTTTTATTTTTTTATTTTTTTATTGAATTCAAATTTATAGACAAAATAGGTATTGAACAAACAATATTAACTTACAATTTTCAAAAGGCAGACATAATTGCAAAATACAATAAGTAACAGTGACAAAGTCTCAAATCAAATATACAATCAAGAAAGACAACAAAGAATAAATAAGTAAATAAAAAAATAATAAAATAAGTAAAATAAATAAATTAATAACATTTATATAAAAGTAAGTCCTTGCAAGGGGTAAAGGAGCTAAAGTGCACTTAGCTCATTGAAGAAATTGGCTATTGTAGAAGCTTTTTCATTTGAAAGGGTGCAAAGTGAAGCAGCAAAAGCTTTAAGTTCATTAGTAAAATGAGGAAAGGAAGGGAAATGCAAAAATCTGCATTTATGAATGAAGTATTTAGCAAATTCAACAAGATTATTAACCAAGTAGTACTGTGGACAATCTTTCTTAAGTACACCAAACTTAATTTGTTTGTATTCAAGGGGATTTACACATGTAAATACATACATACATACAATACATATACATGACAGTTTACTGTACAATTGAGACCAAAACAATTGTGAGTGATTACAATAATAAAAAATATGTTCAGTGGTTTCAATATTCGTATCACAAAATTGACAAGAGTTTTCTCCGATATCAAATTTAGATTTCAGGAATTCTTTAGATGGGTAGGCCTATATGTCATATTTCTTTCATTCCGATAACTCAGGTTCCATCTTTTGTAGCGTTCGAGCTCCGATGTGCGGCTTATCAGATCTGTTTGTGAAGTGATAACAGAGGTGAGTTGCTTGTCGAACAAGTTGATTCTAGTTTTACAGTCCAATTATTTTCGCCGCGTTGAATTTTTGTTGCCATGGTAACATTTCCAAAATGGTGGCCTGTCTCGTGTGCACATGTTGCAGTGTCAGCAATTTTTAAAAACGCTTGTTTTTGTTACTAAAGGTATGTTTCAACCCATACAACAATTCTACTGTTTTAATAACATATCCTAGATTACACTTGACCTGATTTTAAAACATGTCTTGTACAAATTTAGATAAAACAAGTTATGAAAATGTTGTGGTGACATATGTGTCACATCAGGCTTTTAACCGTAAAACAGTAGGTGGAATTTTGATGTGACGTACAGTATATGTCACGTTAAGAAAAATGGTAATGAGCTGCTCAGATAACTTAGCTGATTAAGTTATTTTAGTGTTATATATATTCTGCTGCTCAATTCAAAGCATATTTTAAACAAAAAAAATGTCAAATTAATAACATTGTTTATGAAATGTATTCTGAAAATATTTTGCATAACTTACCTGTAAATAAAACCCGTATGCAACATATGGTATAAAACAGGTATAACATGTGTTGATATCATATGTTGGTACTATTTTAAGGTTATTTGATCTTTTTTGTAGTGAGAATAACATGAATAGATTCAGGAAACATCTTGATTTTTTTTTTTTTTACTGAGCATTGTATTGTTTGTTTGTTTACAGTTTTATTGCACAATATACACATTTTTGCAATGTTATTGCACTACATGCATGTTCAACTTGTTTACCTCCAGTGTGAGGTAGTTATTTATTTTTATTCAGTTTGCACATTTAGGAGTTGTGAAAAAATAATCTAAAAATGTATTTCTGGTTAAACCTTATACCTGAAAAGGTATAATTTTGATGTTACAAAAGTTTTGTTGTAAAATCGAATGGTCACAGTTATGTGGTTTTGAAATATGTGGCAAAGCAAATAAAATGCAAAAACTGTATTACTTCTAAAAAAGTTTTTTTTTTTTTATCTTCCCAGAAAAGTTATAATTTTGAAAATGTTGTGGAAAAGAAAATAAACAGAAAAAAAATGTTATTTAGCAAGAAAACTGACTAAATGTATTTTTTTCAAATGAGAAATAAAATCCCAATGTGACATATATGTAACATAAAAAAATTATCATCAACGCCCAATGTCGCATATATGTAACATTACAGATCTTTCACAAGGAGTGGTTGTATTTAAAAAACAACTGCAGAAACATGTTTTAAGTGGTCCATTTAGTCTGTTTTATATGCCCCATAATTTTCCTATAAGGGGAAATTGGTCCGGGTTCTTATGGGTTAATAAAATTCATATCTGAAAATGCAGATTCACACAGGTACGTTGAGCCAAAAAGACAGGCAACTTTCATCGCTGCTGTGGAAATGTTAACGTATTTCTCTGGGTCAACAAGTTTCCAAAAGTCTGTTGCCCCCTGATGGGCTTTGAGGTTAATGTCACTCTGCAGAGTGAGAATCTCCATCTCAACCTCACTAGAAACCAGGTTAAACGCATCACTTAGTTTTTCAGAAATGTGCAAAATGTCCACTTGCATGAAAGGATTTGCAATGAATGACACGCATGGTTCCAGACTATCGAAGTAATTGAATCTGTCCTCAAATTCTTGTCCAAGCCTTTTCAGGAGATCAAAGTAATTGTGTTTTGCTCTGTCAAAGACTTCATATGCAGAATCATTGTTACTTAGCATCGACTGCATGGATGGAAAGTGATGCAATTTCTTCCTCTGCAAGTACGTGGAGAAAAGGCTAATCTTGGCTTTGAAAGCATTTACAGCACTGATCATCTCACTGATTGTCTTATTTTTGCCTTGCAGTTCACAGTTCAAATTATTCAGTTTCACAGTGATGTCAGTTAGGAAGGCAAGGTCCAGTAGCCACTCAGTGTCCTGAAGCATGGAGGTGTCCTCCCCTCTGGATTCCATGAACACTTTGATTTCAGACAAAAGTGATAAAAAACGTTGCAAAATCCTTCCTCTGCTCAGCCATCGAATTTCAGTGTGAAGCAATAGGTCACCATACTCAGCTGACAGCTCCTCCAGAAGTAACTTGAATGACCTGTGCTGTTTCGCTTTGGACCGGATGCTGTTAATGATTTTAACGACTGGAGTCATGACGTGATCAAATCCCATCACTTTGGCGCACAGTGCCTGTTGGTGTATAATGCAGTGGTAATGTAGAAACTTTGGGAAATCTGGGTCTCCTCTGCATAGCGCAACGAAGCCTGCATGCTGGCCAGTCATTGCAGGGGCTCCATCAGTTGTTACCGATACCAACTTTTCAAATGGCACGTTCTTTTCCCATGAAGTACTTCTTCACCGCATCATAAATATCAACACCCCTCGTTGTTGTCTTGAGGGGCAGTAATGTTAAAAATTCCTCTTTCACTGACAGATCACTGAATATCATTCTGAGCTGCGCTGTACTGCTAGAATCCACAGATTCATCACACTGGATGGAGAACCATTTGCACGAACCCAAGTCTTTCTCCAGCTGCTCCGTTACGTTTGCTGACATAGCCGAGACTCGTCTCGCAATAGTGTTAGCCCCGAGTTGAACATCGGAGACTGAGGACATTATTTCATTTCCATTCTTGTGATCTTTAAACAGAGTGTTGGTTATCACAGTCATTGCTCCCTTGACAATTTCACCATCAGAGAAAGGTTTTTTGTGTTTCGTTAAAAAATGAGCAACTCTAAATGAAGCTTCGGTTGCAGCCTGTGACTTTTTAGCGGGTTTTGTAAAAAATGATTGATGCCTGCTTAATGTTGTTTTCATCTCACTAACTTTTTCTTTTCTACGTGATGTACCTGGTGGATAACGAACATTGAAGGTCTTGTGGGTTGTGGTGAAATGTCTCTCCGCATTGTGTCTCTTGGCAACCGCAATGCTAGCTCCACAGATGAGGCATACAGCTTTATCTTTAACGTTGGTGAAGAGGAATTCTGTCTCCCACTCCTCGTTGAAATAATAAGTCTTCTTCTTTTTTGCATGACCTGCATCATCAGCCATAATTAATCTTTTTTTCTTTTTATAGTTCAATTTATCTCATGTATGTACCGTCTGCGTGCGACCGCCTCAACTCACAGAAGTTACGTTTTTTTTTTTTGCACAACGTAATGTAGCCTATGTCAACGTACGTTGACTCGACGTGCAGATTCTAAATATTTTAAATTATTGAATTATTTTATTATGTTTTAATGGTATATTAAATGTTACCAATAGTTATTTTCTCATTTTATGCCATTATCATAAAAAAAAAAAAAATAAAATAAAAAATGAAAGATTACAATTCAGGCTATTTATAGAACGTGCTCGGTGGGCGACTCAGAGACTCCACGCGGGCTACCAGGTGCCCGCGGGCACCATGTTGGAGACCACTGGGCTAGAGCATCCGAGGATTTAACAGCTTTCTGTCCTCCTGGGATGACTATCTTTATTAGAAGCCTTTTTTTGCTGACATAGTCTATATTCACTGATACACAACAATTGGGATGGTAAAAAGTTGAAAATTATTACAAGATTCAAAATTTGCTGAAGAGCCGAGATAACCACATGTGCTAATCAGAGTTTTTGTCCTAACCAGCCGCGACGGCGACACGCACAATTCTATTTTGGAAACGGTTTATATTTTTCTGCAACGTCACGGCTGGAACAACAAACACAAAGTGTGGCAATGATAATCTCAGGTACTGTTTATGTGCTTTATTTAATGTTAAAAGCATGCAATGTGACTTTGAATATCATTTAGTGCTCCCAGCTAGCTTTAAAAGCAACAATGGATAATTCACCTCAGATCTTGAAATTAAACAAATGGTAACAAGAACGTTCAGACTGTGAACAACAAACAAGTGCATTTTTTGACAAAGATTGTTTTAGTAACTCAGTAGCCTATGTATTTTTTAATAATGTTTAAATGGTGTAATATTTGTGAATTTGATTATGTAGGCTACTCATTTTCTTGCGAGTGCCATCAAAACTACTCTCTGGTGCTGTGCACTTGCCGCGAGACTCCGCCCACGCGCTGTTCAGGGGTGCGTTTCCCGAAAGCATCGTTGGCCAACTATGGTCGCAAGTTCCGTCGTTACCAATAGAGTTCAATGGACTTTGCGATGAACTTGCGACCATAGTTGGCCAACGATGCTTTCGGGAAACGCACCCCTGATCGGCTGTGGGTTTTGATTGATTTTGACGCATCTCGCAGTGCGTTGCGTCTAGTGTGGACAGACAAATTATTTGTCGCTGGAATCTAATCGTCTGGTTAGGACATGGTGTGAAGGTGTGCGTGTCGGCCATAGCGGCCTACCACGTCCCTTTGGGTGGATTATCTGTGGGGAGAAACCCTCTGATAACACGTTTCCTTCATGGCACTTTGAGGTTGAGGCTTGCAGCCGAACCAGAATTCCAGCTTGGGACATGGTGTTGGTTTTAGAAGGTTTATCTGCGGCTACCTTCGAGCCTCTTGACATGGTTACAAAAAAGTTTCTTACCTTAAAAAGTTTTTTTTTTTTTCTAGCCATATATTCACTAAAGTGAGTAGGAGATCTTCAGGCTCTGTCGGTATCCCCCTCGTGCCTTGAATTCGTATCGGGGATGGTCAAGGCTTCCTTTAGCCTACCCTTACGCCATTTCACACATACTCCGTTTGCGGTGCATATTTTTTCCCACACCCATGTTAACGATACAGATCCACGTTTGCGACATGACTGTTGCGTGGTGTCGCGACGCCTCCCCACATTTGTACGTTGATGGGCGTTTACCGCTACGGGCGTGGTTTTGACCGAGGGGGAAATGTTGCGTATTAGAACAGAGGACCTTCATTTGGAAAAATGCTGCGCATCAAAAAGCTGGCCGATGCCCATCTTTATGCAAATTAATCCAGTTGAACGCGACGCGACTATCCAATAGAAGTAGAGCATATGGAGACAGGGGGAAGTCTCTCGCAGGTCCTCTGTTCTAATATGCAACATTTCCCGCTCGGTCATAACCATGCCCATAGCGGTGAACGCCCATCAACGTACAAATGTGGGGAGGCGTCGTGACACAACGCGACAGTCGTGTAGCAAAAGTGTATCTGTACCGTTAACAGGTCAAGAGCTTTCACACTGCTAGCGGATGCGGTCCGGCGATCCGTTCCAGGGGCCTCATTTATAAACGTTGCGTACGCACAAAAGAAGGCGTACGCCGCGAGCTACGCAATAATTGGTATTTATAAAAAGCAAACTTGACGGGAAAATGTGCGGTCCTTCACGCAAGCTCTGACCCAGGCGTACGCACAAAAACGGGTGAAATGAGAAATGGCGACACCGTTGGCAGATGGAAGAAACACGTGAAAGTGTGTGAAACTGTAGACCGTTGTGTAAAAGAAATGGCAATACTGCGTCTCATAAATAACATGAAGACTTCACAAAAGCAAGTCTTACAATTAACAGCCTACACAAACACCCGTTTGATCGATCTGCAGTGTAAAACAAACAAAATCAAATGAAGATTACAACAGAAATGCAAATTAACACATATTTGCAAACAGATATAAATATGTTCTGCAATAATATTAGCATGTTATGCAATTCATCCTCATAACACATCTGTAACTTGTCAGATGCAATCAAATGGATGGTAATAAAATGCCATGATGCCATCACAATGCGTAATGACGCACAATGGCTGATCATGCGCTTCACGCTTGCACGTGAGTGAAGTTACGTTTCTTGCTTTTCCTCTCTGTGTTTGCCATGATTTCGCAATCGATGAATATTAACTTGTGGGCGTTTCACGGTCTATTTATGGGCAACTATGGGCGTGACATGAAGCCGCAAAAGCTGCGCTACATTTAGAATTGATTGTGATTTATTAAGGGAAAACTGCGTAGGATGTGCGTGCGCACGGTTTTATAAATCCGAATATTTCTGTGCGTACGCACGTCCTATGTTTCATCCGTACGCCACTTCTGACATATCCTACGCAAAGTTTTATAAATGAGGCCCCAGGTGCGGTGCGTATACAGCAGTGCAGCGATCGTTTCCGCACCGAGTCTATTTTTGCTGTGCTGCACGCGCTGAATTAAAGTGACAGCGCATGGTTTGTAGTCAAAATGAACACAGATTGACATGAAAATATAATAATCTAACCATAAATGCATTTAATTAAATAAAATGTAGTAATCTCACAAACAAACGCTGACGCAAAACATGATGACGCTCGCCCCTTCCCGCGCTCTCCCCCTCTGTTCGAGCCGCGCAAACGGCGCCGCTCACAAGGGATGTCAGAAGTGGACAGTCACGGGCTAGCTTCCTTTACGTTATAAGAAAGCTACCCCGCGTCTCGTTCGCGCGCGTCACTCACCGGCGAAAGGAGAAAAGAGTGTCTAGTCCCGCGAGACCGGACCCACCTCCATTTCTCACACATTTCTCAGTCCCCTCCTAAGCTCAGGCGACTGGAAATGTCAATATTGCAGTAAACGAGCCTGTTTTAATGCACGCACGCCTGCAAACAAACGATGTCACAGCACATGATGACATCTTCCCACTCTCTCTCCCTTTGTTCCAGCCGCGCAACTGCGCCGTTCTCAAGGGATATCAGAGCGGACGTCACGAGCACCGGCAAAAAGAGGAAGAGAGTGTTTTCGTCCCGCCTAGGCCGGACTAACCTCCAATTCTCACATATTTCTCAGTCCCCTCTAAGTCTCAGGCGGCTGGAAATACTAATACTGCAGTGAACGAGCCTGTTTTTATACACGCACGTCTGCAAACAAACGCTGACACAAAACACAACGCTCTGTCATATGCTCGTGCTAACTGAAAGCTCATGTGCTCAGTGGCAGAACATTAGGCTTTCGCGCCAGAAACCCGTGTTCGAATAATAATAATAATAATAAATTTTATTTGTAATGCACTTTACATTTGACACCAAATCTCAAAGTGCTACAGTACAACATAATTAAAAACAATACAGTATACAATAAAAACACAACATGTTAAAAGACGGGACTAAAAACAAGCATTAGCTGTTAAAATAAGCCTGTGTAAAAAGGTGGGTTTTTAGTCCTTTTTTGAATGTGTCCACTGTCTGCGGGGCCCTGAGGTGGTCTGGGAGGGCGTTCCACAGGCAGGGAGCAGCGACTTGAAAGGCCCTGTCGCCCATTGTTTTGAGCCGTGTCCTGGACATGACCAGACGGTGCTGTTGGCCTGACCGGGTTCTGGTTGATGAATTTGGTGTGAGCAGCTCAGTGAGGTAAGTGGGGGCCGCACCGTGCAGACAGTGATGGGTGTGAAGGAGGACCTTATATTCTATGCGGGACTGAATGGGGAGCCAGTGCAGTGAACGGAGGATGGGGGTGATGTGCTCATGTTTTCGCACCCTCATGAGGACCCTGGCAGCGCTGTTCTGAACATACTGGAGCTTTTGAAGGCTCCTGCCAGGAATCCCGATGAGGAGTGCATTACAGTAGTCCAGCCTGGAGGAGACAAAAGCATGGACGAGCTTCTCTGCAGCAGAAAGAGAGAGGGAGGGGCGCAGTTTGGAAATATTGCGGAGGTGAAAGAATGCAGTTTTGCAGATGGAGGTGACATGACTGTCGAAGGAAAGGTGGGGGTCAAATTTTACCCCTAGGTTAGTAACAGAGGGAGAGAGGGGAGTGGTGTGTCCAAAGAGTGAAACAGTGGTGATTGGAGAGGAGCGGAGTTGATGAACGGTTCCAGTTTGAATGGCCTCTGTTTTGGAGCCATTCAGCTGCAGGAAGTTTTGACTCATCCACGCCTTTATCTCCTCCAGGCAGGAGCTAAGGCGGGCAGCCGTGGCAGAGGGGGAGCTAGAGGGTGTGACTTGAAGGTAGAGTTGTGTGTCGTCAGCATATTAATGGAAATTAACTCCATGCCTGCTGACGACACGACCCAAGGGGAGCATGTAAATGGTGAAGAGGGTTGGACCGAGTACGGAGCCCTGGGGGACCCCACAGGTGACAGTGTGGGGTCTGGATTTTACATCCCCCAGAGCTACATACTCGGTTCTATCAGTGAGGTAGGAGTGAAACCATTTCAGGGCAGTACCAGAGAGACCTGTGTAGTGCTGAAGTCGGTGCAGGAGAATGTGATGGTCTACAGTGTCAAACGCAGCAGAGAGGTCGAGAAAAATGAGGAGGGATGTGGAACCGGAATCAGAAGCCATCAGCAAATCGCTGGTGACTCTGATAAGAGCTGTTTCTGTGCTGTGGGAGGGACGAAAACCAGATTGAAATTTCTCATATAGCCTGTTGGATTTGAGATGATTATGGAGCTGGGTGGAAACAACTTTTTCCAGGAGTTTGGAGATGAATGGGGGATTAGAAATTGGTCTGTAATTCGACAGTGGTGTAGGGTCCAGGGTGGGTTTTTTGAGGAGGGTTTGATGAGAGCAGTTTTGAGGGAGGTGGGAACATAGCCTGTCTCTACGGACATGTTTATTATTTTGGTTATGAGGGAACTGATAGAGTTAGTGTGAGTTTTAAGCAGAGGAGATGGGAGGGGATCAAGGTGGCAAGTGGATGTTTTGGATTTACGGATGATGTTCTCGACCTCCTGCTGCGTTGTAGGGGACAGTTGTGATAGGGTTTGAGCGATGGGTGTTGCGGGCAGGTCTAGTGAGGTGCTATTTAGAAGTGGAAATGAGGAGCGAATAATGTTAATTTTTGATGTAAAAAAATCAAGAAACCGGTTACAATTTATATCGGTTGGACTGTAGAATGAGGAGATCTGTGGTTTGATGATGTGATTTATTGTGGAGAACAGTTTTTTGGAGTTACCTGGGTTGTTGTTTATAAGTGTTGAGTAGTGTTCTGACCTAGCCTTGGAGAGTGCTTTGACATAAGCCCTACGATGTTCCCGGTAGGCCAACTTATGCACCGTCAGGTCAGATGTTTTGCAGGCACGCTCCAGGACACGGCCAGACCTCTTCATCCCTCTCAGCTCGTTTGTAAACCAGGGGGCAGAGCGGGTAAACGTGACTGTCCGGGTTTTTAATGGAGCAAGACAGTCCAGAATAGAGGTGAGGCTGGTGTTGTAGTAGTCCATTAAGTCGTCAGTTGATGAGTGAGGAGAGGGGGAGAGATGCTGGAGATGTTGACTGAGGGAGGTGGCGTCCAAGTTTTTGATGTTTCTGAAGGTAATATGACGTTTTGGTTTGGTGGGAGGAACTAATATTGGGACTTCAAATGTAACCGCCAGGTGATCGGAGACACCCACGTCATACACCTGAAGGCCTGAAACTGAGAGGGAGTCTGTAATGACAAGGTCCAGTGTATGCCCCCTATTGTGTGTGGGGGCATCCACAAGCTGTTGGAGGTTAAGACAATCCAGGGTTTGTTTGAAATTTGAGGCCAGTTTACAGTTATGGGAGTCCACGTGTATGTTGAAATCACCAATAACCAGAATATTTGAGTGAGATGTGCAGAGGGAGATTAGAAAATCATAAATGTCAGAGATGAAAGTTGGTTGTGGTTTGGGAGGGTGATAGACGAGGGCTAAAAAGCTTTTTTGCAACTGAAAACCAGACTTTCAAATGAGCCAGTACTGGGCACCAACACGGGGGATAGTTCAATGTTGCTGCGATGTAAAACAGTTAGGCCCCCACCACGGCCAGTTGTACGAGCCTTATCGAGGTAGTTGTACCCGGGTGGGCAGGCCTCATTTAGGGATGAGTATATTCCAGGCTGCTGCCATGTCTCTGTAAGACAGAGAATGTCTATCCCCTTATCCAGGATGTGGTCGTATATAAGTCCAGATTTGTTTGACAGGGACTGCACATTCAGCAGTTCAAATGTCATTTGAGCTCTAAAATCCAGTTTATTGACAGGGCGGAGAACCCTACGATCCACTCCAGGTTTTACAGTGCACCGTTTACACCCAGCACTATTGCGATGACGCAAACGGTGACGTGTCAGTTGCGCAACGGGACGCGATGCCGACCAGAGGGATGAGATGGAGCTGTTGTCACCGGATTTAGACACAACAAACCGGCGCCTTGATCCCCTATGGATATATCGAGGTCGGTACGGAAGATCCAGTTGCTGCAGGGGAGCTTGGTTGTTGTTATTGAGAGCTCGGAGATGTTGCATCGAGGTGTCGGACCACAACATGATGCGTGATGTGTTAGCGGCTAGCCGATATCCAAGCGAGTACCGGTGAAAGACAGCGACACAAGCCAAGGTAATCCACAGCTTCCACAGGGATGGTATTCCACGTGCAGACATCCGCTTGAAGGCAGAGGCGATGCAGAACCCGAAGTTGGTTCCAGGGCTCAGGGATTTGAAGCCAAAGAGTGGAGAATACACTCTGACTTTGCCGGATTCAGCTTAGTAACAGGTATGTGCCAGGTAACACTTCACGTAGCAATCAGTTGGCTACTGAGTGCAAAAATATCCGTCAATTGCTGTAGCGATTTCAGTAACTACAGTAAGAATAGTACAATAGGGCGGATTTGCGCGAATTTGCAGAGAAGCGGCGAACAGCCAGCGCCAGCGTCCTCTCCGCCAATCTCCCCAATGTTGAGTTTGGAGTAAACAGTGTCAGAGCTCTCGCTGGTCTTTCCTTTGTTTTCTTTCTTTTTCTTCATTTCCTTCACTGGTTTCAGGTCAATCTCAGCATAGGTCACATCAGAAGGGCCATTCACTGAGTCTGCGAATCCGGCTCTGGCGGCAGATAATTTTTTTTCTGTTTGCTTCTCCGAGCTCGCGGCCAGCTTTCTTACATACAGAAAGCGAACCCGCATCTCGCACCCTCCCGCTCACAGGATGGTGCTTGAGTATTTATGAGCGTCTAAACATATGAGCCATCAAAGCATTTCGCTCTGTCAGTTTCCTTTAAAAGGCATCTGCAGATGGGTATTTTGAAGCCAACGAGCGCGTTGTACAACCCGTTCGCCTCCACCCAAACACCGTCTTTACGGCTACCAGAGAAATCTCAGGAGTATATGTCTGGTTATCCGGCTCACGCCGATGGTGTTATGAGTGTAGAAAATGTGCCCACACCCCTGTGCTCACTGCTACACACAAACACGGTCTCCCCGGTAACGCTCACAGAGCGCACTCTCATAAAGCGGGCACGCGCCGCTCGAGTGCTAAGCGTAGAGAATGTGCTCACAATTCTGTGCCCACACCTACCCACTGCCTGTTCTGTCACACAGTTACCCCGGGTTGCAGATCCTCTAAAGCTCCCAAACACTGGCCGTGTTACGAATGTAAGCCTCGCGCCCGCTCACGAGCACGCGCACTTACTAACAAACACTATACCCCCCACGCCGCTCTCGCGCCACGGGTTTTTAACAGCAAATTGTGCCCCATCCATTGTGATCGAGCAGTTAAACGCTGTACAGCCAGTCACCACTGTTGGTCAGCCCCCGTATTCGCGCGCGCCGCCCCATCTTCTCTGATCCAGGTTCCCCATCCCGCGCAGCGCGGCGATCTGAACCCAGAGACCATTCGACCCCTAGCTATGTGTGCGAAAGCATGGGAAGATATCCAGGGCGTGTCAGAATGGGTGCTGAATACTATAAAGCACGGCTATTCGCTTCAATTCGCTCGCCGTCCCCCGCGCTTCTAGCATGGACAGAGACGAGAGTGAATACAGAGGCGGCGCATCTGCTTCAAGCAGAAATAGCAAAGCTGCTGCGCAAAGGGGCTATAGAACAGGTACATCCTTCTCTGAGCGAGTCGGGCTTTTACAGCCGTTATTTCCTCGTACCCAAGAAGGACGGAGCGCTAAGACCTATTTTAGATCTGAGACATTTGAACAAAGCTCTCATGAGACGGTCGTTCAAAACGATCACAACCAGACAAATCCTCGGGCAAATTCTCCCAGGAGACTGGTTTGTCTCTCTCGATCTGAAGGATGTGTATTTTCAGATCCAGATAAAACCCCGTCACAGGCCATTCTTGAGATTCGCCTTCGACGGCCGGGTATATCAATACACAGTCCTGCCGTTCGGCCTGTCTTTGGCACCCCGTACATTTACGAAATGCATGGACACAGCTCTCGCTCCCCTGAGAAGACGGGGAATGCGTATACTGAACTATCTGGACGACTGGCTAATTCTGGCGCAGTCAGAGACAGAGCTTGTGTCTCACAGAACAGCGCTTCTCAGCCGTCTGGAAAGCCTGGGTCTCTCGGTCAACTGGACCAAGAGCTCATTATCGCCCCGTCAGTCAATTTCCTTTCTTGGAATAGAACTGGACTCGGTGGCTATGACGGCCAGATTGTCGGAGCAGCGCGCGCGCCGCATTCGACATCTCGCCGCATCTTTCCAGAAGGGCAGCCAGGCTCCACTGAGGACATTCCAGCGAATCCTGGGGCATATGGCTTCAGCTGCAGCAGCACTCCAGCTGGGCCTGCTGCGCATGCGCCCGCTTCAACGCTGGCTGAAAGCGCGCGTGCCTCACCGAGCCTGGGCGGCCGGCAGCTCACGAGTCAGGGTAAATCAGGGCTGCATTTCAGCCCTGCAGCCCTGGCTGGCAGCCGAATGGTATCACACGGGAGTGACGATGGGAGTTGTCTCGCACCGGAAAGTGGTCTCGACAGACGCTTCCTTCCTCTGGTCAGACCAGGAGAGTCTCCTTCACATAAACTGTCTAGAGATGCTCGCGGTCGAGAACGTGCTCAAGCACTTCCTCCCATACCTACAAGGTCACCATGTTCTAGTCCGCACAGACAATATATCAGTAGTGGCCTATGTGAACCGCCAGAGCGGTGTCAGATCCAAAATGCTCTGCACCCTGGCGGAACGCCTCCTCGTGTGGGCTCAGCACTCACTGCGCTCGCTGAGAGCCGCGCATGTGCCTGGTCACCTGAACGAGTGCCCGGACAGACTGTCCAGGGACAATGTTTCCCCTGGGGAGTGGTCTTTGCATCCCCAAACAGTCCAGTTACTGTGGCGCCGTTTCGGCAAAGCGAAAGTCGACCTCCTTGCGTCAAAAGACAACGCTCACTGCCCAAAGTTCTTTTCGAAGAACAAGGATGCGCTGGCCCAAACCTGGCCCAGCGGCCCGCTATATGCTTTTCCCCCGGTCTCTCTGCTGCCACAAGTCATCGAGAGAATCAGGAAAGCGCGCCACACAGTGTTCCTCATAGCCCCGTACTGGGAGAACCAGACGTGGTTCCCGGAACTAATACGGCTGGCAGACACAGCCCCCTGGCCGATACCGGCGAGAAGAGACCTTCTCTCTCAAGCCCGCGGCTCGATCTGGCATCCTCATCCAGAGCGCTGGTCTCTGCATGCATGGATACTCAACGGATACCCGTTGACCTGCCAAGAGGGGTTGTGAACACGATCACACAGTCTAGAGCCCCCTCCACGAGACGGCTCTACACGTCTAAATGGTCTGTGTTTAATAAATGGTGCACTGCCAAAGGGCTGGATCCACAAGCATGTGGGGTACCGCAGGTGCTTTGTTTCCTTCAAGAGGTGCTGGACACGGGCAGGTCCCCTTCCACGCTCAAAGTATATGTTGCGGCCATCTCAGCTTTTGCCGATTCGGCGCTGGGTCGCGGATTAGGAAGGAATCCGCTTCCTTAGAGGAGCTAGGAGGATGAACCCCCCGCGACCCCCCTTCGGTTCCTATTTGGGATCCTTCCTTGGTCCTAGAGGCCATGAAAGCGCATCCCTTTGAACCCATGGAAACTGTGGATATGAAATACCTCACGCTCAAAACCGTTTTTCTGATAGCGCTGTCTTCAGTCAAACGTGTGGGAGATCTTCACGCGTTATCTGTTAACGCCGCGTGCCTCGAATTCGGACCTAATGACTCGAAAGTTATTCTCAAACCGAGGCACGGTTATGTCCCCAAAGTATTGGGCACTCCCTTCAGAGCACAGGTCATTTCTCTCTCAGCCCTGCTGACAACCAGCAGCGAGGTCGATGGTAATCTCCTCTGTCCTGTCAGAGCGCTGAGAATTTACATCACTCGCTCCGCTGCTGTCAGGCGCTCGGAGCAGTTTTTCGTTTCGTTTGGTGGGCGCACCAAAGGTCTCGCCGCCTCGAAACACAGCCTGTCCAGATGGATAGTGGACGCTTTCACAGCTGCTTATGCGTCTAAAAACCTGCAATGCCCACTGGGTATCAGAGCTCACTCCACTAGAGGCATGGCCACGTCGTGGGCTTGGTCCAGTGGAATTTCCATCCATGACATTTGTATGGCGGTGGGCTGGGCCTCCCCCTCTACATTTGTTAGGTTTTACAACCTGGAAGTTCCCGCCTTGCAGGCGAAAGTTTTATCAGTCTAAGTCACGCGTAGACCGGCCCACTATCTGTGCGCGGGCTACTGCTGCTTGATTTAGCTCTCCTGGTTGAGCTGCACTATACAGGGATTTGTCAGTTCAGACCGGCCGTGCCGCTCTGAGCGGCCTAATGTGTGCTTATGTACTGCGCTAGCCATTCTATTGGCCGCCTCGGCTCCCACTAATCGTGTTCCCCGGGCTTTCCCTGGGACTCATTCAGTGGATGCTGGGTGCGCACGGCGTTGACAAGGGAGTTCCCGCAGCGTAAGCTACTTACGCAATACGAGAGAACCTCTTGTAAGAGAACGTATCGGTTACCTAACGTAACCTCTGTTCTCTCTAGAAGAGGGAACGAGTATTGCGTAACCCGCCGTGCTCGCGCCATGAGCTCACTCGCTTCAGCGACAGAAACCAGTGAAGCAGCCGCTGAGCTTTGCCTATATACGCTAAGCCACACCCCTTCTGACGGGCTGTGACGCGTGTAGCGCGCCAAGCGCGCTCATTGGACGTGACGTCACGCCAGGGGCTCAGCTATAGGCTGCTGCAGTTGCCGCAGGGCAGCCAATGAGCGCGCTAGAATGCCCGCTCTAGGTCTGCTTGCTGCTGCACTGCGTTGACAAGATTATGAAAAATTAAAGGATAATTTTTTGGCTTCATATCTCGAGAAAAGATGACTTTCCCACAGCGTAAGCTACTTACGCAATACTCGTTCCCTCTTCTAGAGAGAACAGAAGTTACGTTAGGTAACCGATACGTTTTCTTCGTCAACAGCCGCTTGCACCCCCTGCTGGTGAGGCTGACTAATAGCTATGGAGATCATCAATCGGCAATCTCCTGATATTCCTGCCGTTCCCGGATGTCAAATGTTGAATTTTCTGTTGAATTTGAACCACTGAATTTGTGGAAGCAAATTTGTAAAGCGAAATAAAATGGACCAAAAATTGCCGGTCGAATATTATAGGTTGTATTTTTAAACAGAATGAACATTTTGGAAGTGAAATCTGAAAGGTGAATATGGATTATTGAATTTTTAATAATGAAAACGTGTGTGAAATGTTTTGAATTGAAATATTCACAGCTTAAATATACAACCATGTTGAATTTCAGCCTATAAAAATGCAAGCCCTGAAAATACAATGCTTTAATGCAATGCATATTTTTTCAAGTAGTGCAATTCAATAAGCTTTTTTGTTTCAAAAACATTTGTCATTATTTTACTTCCATAGTGCTTCTCCTGGTTCACAGGTGCTTATACTGTGAGTGTGCTCTCAGTATTTACACGACAGGCACTTGTAAGTATGGGGTTTGGGCATTATTGTTGCCAAAGAGTCATTGAGGCAGGGCGAGTGTACGACTGTAACCATAGTTCCCTGAGAAGGGAACAAGACACTGCATCACCTTGCCATACTTCCTTCACCCCTGTGATCGACTTGCTTCAGCTAATTGAAGCTAACGCCGGTCATTCCGTCTGTGAGTTTCCATCTCGCCATTGGACTAGTTGACATGTGCAGATGCAATCACACGGAGGTGTTCCCAAAGCATCATTAGGCGCGTTTCCATTACAGATTTGCGCAAAAGTTTGCGATTTTTTTCTAAATATCGAAAAAACTATTGCGAAATGACGCCGTTTCCATTAACCTAAAACGTAATTTTTTCGTCTCGCGATAAGTCATTCCAAACATCATGGCAACGGACGTTGGTAGGTTTATATATATCACAGCCACGTACCGCACTAGACATAATTATTATTAATGGAAGGAAACGTAGGTGTGTTATCCTTGTCTGTATGCTTTGTTACATGTGTGGTGCGTGGTGTATGGATCCCGGCACATCTGTCTAGTTTGGTTTCGGTTCTGTGTCGGGATTCTGACATTCATGCTCTGCGTGTTTGTCCTCTGTTGTGAGCGCACAGGATGAGCTTTCGTGTGAGCGTGTGCAGTTTCGAGTTCGCTCGGGCTGTACGCTCTTCTGTCCACGTGTGTTGCGTTTTGTTTAGCACGCGGTTCGTGTTTACATCGGCCGCATGCTTTCATGTCATGTTTTGTCTTGTGCTGTGCTGTGTAGCACACAGCTTGTGTTTTCCACTAGCTGTGTGCTTTCATGTTGTCATGTTTTGTGTGAACACGTGGCTTATGAGTGTTTTCATTAGCTGCATGTTCATGTCTTGTTTTGTGTGAGCACATGGCTGGTGATTTGTTTTACTGGCCAGGTGCTTGTGTTTGTGTCATGTTTGGTGTGAGCACAAGGCTTATCGTGTGTTTCCTTGTGCCATGTGCTCTCCTGTCCATTGTCTAGCCCCTCCCATCTTTTACCTGATTATTGATTAATTTGCCCCACCTGCCCTCCCTCCCTGCTTTGTTTGCTCTCCCTCTTTATTCTCTATGTGTTTTCAGTCCTGTGCTGGTTCATTGTTGTATGTTTACTCTTGTTAATTCCTCCTGTAGTCAAAGTCAAGTCTTCCCCCTCCGGGTAGTTTTTGTTTGTATTTTGTTTTATTTATAATCAATAAAACCCTTCATTTCCCTGCAAATTGAGTCCTCGCTTCATCCCTCACCCACATCCCTGACACGCTCACATTTAGTCTAGAAATGTCTCAACATGGGGACAAGAGAGCTGTCAGTCAATAAATGGGAAAACAAAGTAACTTGCGTTACTTATTTTAACAAGTAACTCAGATATTTTGTTGTAAATTTTAAAAGTAGTGCGTTACTTTATAGTTACTTCAAAAAGTAATCAGATTACGTAACTCGTTACTTGTAATGAGTTACCCCCACCAATGCTTATAGTACACTTAAATGTATACTTTATATAATAAAAAGAGCATGAGATAGGAGGAAAAATAATATTTTTGTGTTCTCTCACAAAACATTTATGTTCTCACCCAAATGTATGTATGTGTTCCCTGAGAAACTTTGTGTTCTCTCACAAAACATTTGTGATGATTCTACCTGCCTGTCTCACTCTGAAAGAGTACAGGTCCCGGATGAAAAACGTGTCCCTTTCATAACGTCATCTCTACTGTACAGTGTCGACAACTTATAAAAATGTAATATTATACAAATTTATATAATCCAATTATTTTATCATTTACAGGCAAGATGACTCAATTTTCTTGGAACACCGTTTCTGTCTCTCTCTGGATAACAGTCGTAATCCTTTTTGGTTCTCTCTGTGATGGTGGCAAAATCTTGGTGCTGCCTGTGGAAGGAAGTCACTGGGTGAACATGGACATCCTCATCAAGGCTTTACATGGTCAAGGGCACAGCATTGATGTAATACGCACCTATAATAGCTGGTTCGTAAAGGACAATTCAACTTATTACAACTCTATAACCATACCTAACACCAAAGGAATGGATGAAGAATTTATAGACCATATCCTCTTCAAAATGATCGACTATGAAAGAGGAAAGAGCCAGCTGAGTGCTTTACAGCTGCATTCATATGTAGCCAAAGCTATTCATAAAACTCATGAAATGATATGTCAGCTTATAATAAACATATTTGAAAGTGCAGAGATTCTGAAGACACTGAAGGAAAAGCAGTATGATCTGATGCTTACTGATCCGTCGTGGGGTGCAGGGATTATCCTGGCTCATGAACTCAAGTTACCCATGGTATATAATGTGAGATGGACCGCTACTGGAGAGGGACACTTTGACGTCGCTCCCTCACCAATGTCTTACATCCCTATCACAGGATCTGGAAACACTGACAAGATGAACTTTTTCCAACGAGTTAAAAACGCTTTCTTCTATTTGCTAATGGACATTCAGAACAGACGTTTTAATTTGCCATTGTACCAAACATTATGTGATAAATATTTTCATCCACCTGTAAGTTTTTATGAACTTCTCCAGGGGGCTGATATATGGCTTATGAGGGTTGATTTTGTTTTTGAATTTCCACGTCCAACAATGCCAAATATTATCTACATTGGAGGCTTTCAGTGTAAACCAGCAAAAGCCCTTCCACATGATCTGGAAGACTTCATGCAAAGTTCTGGAGAGCATGGAGTAATCATCATGTCTTTAGGGTCATTTATCAGTGTCCTACCAGATGATTTTACATCAGAAATAGCTACTGCTTTTGCTCGGCTCCCGCAAAAGGTGATTTGGAGATACACTGGAAAGAGACCATCTACTTTGGGGAACAACACATTACTGGTTGACTGGATGCCACAGAATGATCTTCTAGGGCATCCAAAGACTAAAGTTTTTGTTGCACATGGCGGAACCAATGGGGTTCAAGAAGCGTTGTACCATGGTATTCCAGTGGTTGGAATTCCATTCTTTTTTGACCAGTATGACAATCTTCTTCGTTTGCAAGACAAGGGAGGAGCCAAGATACTCTCTATCTCCATTTTAAACAAGAACACACTGCATGCAGCCATACAGGAAGTAATCAATGAACCATCTTACAGACTGAGTATGCAGAGACTCTCTCACCTGCACAGAGACAAACCAGTTAAACCTTTGGACAACGCACTCTTCTGGATTGAGTTTGTAATGAGACACAAAGGTGCTGCTCACCTCTGTACAGAGTCCTACAAACTGCCTTGGTACTCCTATTACTCAGTAGATGTTGCAGTTACATTGTTTGCAGTTGTTCTGATATTCACTCTATCTATATTTTTAACAGTTCGATATCTGTGTGTCAAGTGCTGCAGCAGAAAAAGGAAAACTGAGTGACATTTGCATTTGATGTTGATCACTTACAACTAATATAAAATTATTTGACTGTTTTTACTGTTTAATGTACCCCCTATTTCACAGCCTGGAATAATTTAATGATGAAAAAACATTAACAATAGGCCATTGTAGAACGTGTATGAGAAGATGTGTTTGATCTAATTCAGTGGCTCCCAAACTTGAGTATGTGTTACCCGGGGTATGTGAGGTGACGGAGGCGATACATACAGGTGGCCTAGTAGTGCACAACACATGAAATTTAAACATCACAACGTAAACAAGCCACAACACAATGAGAGCACCACAACACAATGAAGTGCCATAACACAACGAAATCGGAAACACATTGGAAACAAGCCAAAACACAATGGATATGGTCCTATGTGCATAGAGGTAGGGGTAGGGGTAGGGGTTGGGGGGGGGGGGCTCCTCCAAGGACAGCAAGCCAAGTTAGTTTACTATTAACCTTTAAGGCTAAATGGGCAGGCTAACTAGTGAACATAACCTTGTGTAAATTTGACAGTTTAAGCGCAATAACACGTGAAAGAGAACTTAGTTTAATACTCATGGGACGCGCTGTCTGACATCCAGCTCTCTGTGCGCGTGCTTACAGAATAACATATGACCCGGAAGGGGGCTGCACATGGAAAAACACTGGGGTGCATAACTCTGGCAAGGAAATGAATCAAAAGAATGTTAAGAGGTGAATAAAATGAAAAATGTTGATGGTATTTTGGTTGTGTGTGTGTGAGAGAGTGTCACGATCCACACTCAAGGAGACAAGGGAAGATCCAATAATGCAGTAAGTATTTATTTTGGGAAATCCGTAACTCAAAAACAGTCCAGGCAGGGGTCAAAATCCAAATAAGCGATCCAAAACACAAAACAGGAAAAACAGAGCGGAAACAGACCTCAAAAGTTGTGTGAGAAATAACAAGGACTCCGTAACAAACACTAAACAGGCAGGGTATTTATACACATTTGGGGGTCACCCAGAGGGGGAACCATGCACATGGAGGCACCTTGCCAATGCAAAAGCTGCCGGTGGCATAACTCTGGCATTGACGTCAACAGCGTTGGAGGAAACTCAGGGCTTCTCGGGGTGGCTCACCTGAGGAAAATATTGTACGAATCCAGTCCGCAGAGTGGAATGGCGAGCAAGCGAAGACACCTGAGCAGATCCTAGTACCGGCTGGTTGAAGTGAGTACATGAGAGGACACTGGCTCCACTCGGAGATTGTAGTATCTCACGAACGTGTTGGGTGTCGCCCAGCCTGCAGCTCTGCAGATGTCTGTTAGCAAGGCGCCATGCACTAGAGCCCAAGAGGAAGCCACACTCCGGGTGGAATGTGCCTTCACACCGAGGGGGCACGGCCAATCTTGCTGCTGGTATGCCAAAGCAATGGCGTCCACTATCCAGTGAGACAACCTTTGCTTGGAGAGAGCCTTTCCCTTTAGCGTCCCAGACAAAGAGCTGGTCTGAGGTCCTGAAACACTGCGTTCTCTGCCCTACAAAGGCAAAAGACCTTAACTCACCAGAGTGTGAAACTGAGAAAAATGACTTGAGAAAAATGTGAAACTGAGAAAGTTTTTTTGTTGTCCAGTCAATTATATGATAGGTAGGACACTGAAAATGTGCCAAGTAGTTGTCATAATGAATATATTTATCTACATAAAAAAAAAAAAAAAAGTAGCTCAAACTTGACCTTTGACCCTTATTCGGAAGTTACTGTATTCTGCCTTTGCATTATCTGCAAAACAATAATGGGTCATACAAAGGCAAAATATCTTATCTTCTAATTTATTGACCATTTTGACTTTTATCACTCTATACAAACATTTCTATGATAACAATGATAGCCTTAAAATAACATTTAGTGAGTTCTGTCTAGTAAGGCTTAATATTACATCAATAGAATATTACAAAATAAAAAAAATAATGAGAAGGCTACAACTTTACTGGATCATTTTATCGTTTTTACAAAACTTTATCGTTGTACTTTATTTAAGTAAAATAACACTTTAAGAGGTTAAAGTAACCTTCCACAAATATTTCTTACATTTGAAAGGTTTGATTTGGCTATGCCAGTAATATATAGACGCCCTTTCACAAATACCATTCACCCTTTTCTGACAAAACGTATAGGAATATGCTTATATCTGATGACATTGTGTGTATGTTTTCCAGAATTAATGAAAAAACTCTGTATTAATTAGGGATGTCCCGATCAGGTTTTTTTGCCCTCGAGTCCGAGTCCGAGTCATTTGATTTTGAGTATCTGCTGATACCGAGTCCCGATCCGATACTTAATACATAAAAAAAGAATAAAGAAGAGCGAAAAAACAGATCCAGGATGTTCCTTATTTTTTTATTTAATTCACCTTATTTTAACATTCAACAACTCTGTTAACAAACAGAGCACTTCTGTGAGGTAGCTTGAACAATCAAGTAATACAAATTCTTCACTTTTGGACTTTAGTGCAACAGTAAATATAAAAAAAAGTCTAATATATTTAAATAGCACCTCAACTTAAAATACCCGGCAGGCATGTGAACAAATAAAAAATAAAAGTGCTACAGTGTTTGCAAAGCCAGTAATGTGCTTTTAGGAACTGCACTCCTAACTCTTACGCCGGTTTCACACTGCACTGTTAGCAGAGCGTGCAGCGCGTATTTTTTTCCGCCGCCCATGTTACCAGATTAAACCAGGCTTTAGAGCATTCACACCGCGCGCAGAGGCGGCGTGGCAGTGCGTAGTAGAGCAGAGCAGCAGTGCCGCGATCGTTTCGGCGCCGAGTCTATTTTTGCTGCGCCGCTTTTGCTGAATTAAAGTGACAATACATTGATCATGGCCAAAATACACCGCAGTTTTATCCAAAAAGTGCATTGATGATATCTATTGTGTTTTAAACAGTCAATCAAATGACCAACTGCAATTTAAAAAGAAAACAAATGTCCAAAAACAAACTTGTTGCCATAACAATAAAATCAAAGATGAAACAAAAGTTATATAAATGAAATTATTAATAAAATAAGCTTCTTGACAAGTCTTTTCTCTTAAATGTATTTGAAAACGAAAAAAAGCAATGCCAACTTATCCATTATGGAGTACTCTGTCTGTAGCCTACACAACCCGCGGTTCAGCCGCGCGTGACAAACGCTGCCAGTGTGAAAGCAAAACGCACGTGTCCTGCTCCTGCTCACCGCTCCTGCGCTGCTTACTAACGCGTGCAGTGTGAAACCGGCGTAACTCTGTGCCACCGCATAAATATTGATGTGTTAAAAAATAATGAGAATATATATATCCGAGTCCTGATCGGGAGGTAACGTCCGATTCCGATCGAGTCTGAAAACACGTGATCGGGCCCGATTTCCGATCATGTGATCGGATCGGGACATCCCTAGTATTAATACATTTTCCTGGACAGAATGGAAAATGTATTTAGTACCACATGCATGTACAGACTACAGTTCTCGCTCACAAATTTGATGTGATTAGGACTGAATGTCTTGATATAGTAAGTTTATGACAGTTTACAAAGAAGGGAGTCTAATAACAAACTGATTTGAAGAAATTTATTAAATTAACAAGGAAATGAAACAAAAGAATGTTAAGAGGTGAATAAAATGAAACATGTTGATGATATTTTGTTTGTGTGTGTGTGTCTGTGAGAGTGTCACGATCCACACTCAAGGAGACAAGGGAAGATCCAATAATGCAGTAAGTATTTATTTTGGGAAATCCGTAACTCATAAACAGTCCAGGCAGGGGTCAAAATCCAAATAAGCGATCCAAAACACAAAACAGGAAAAACAGAGCGGAAACAGACCTCAAAAGTGGTGTGAGAAATAACAAGGACTCCGTAACAAACACTAAACAGGCAGGGTATTTATACACACAGAAACTAACAATCATGATGGGGAACAGCTGGGTGCAATGAACAGTGATGAGTGCAGACAAGGATTGTGGGGAATGCAGTTCCTAATGTGAATGACACCATGGGGGAAGAGGACCTCTAGTGGACACCAGGGAACATAAACCAACACTGTGACAGAGAGAGAGAGAGAGAGAGAGAGAGAGAGAGAAGGGAACAAGATTCTTTAGGATCTCCGTCTTCTTGGCCTCCTCCACATCCCAGTCTTGCGGCCTAAAGGTGGTTGGTATACAGGGATTGAACTTCTTCCTCCCAATGGGATTTCTTCACGAATATGGACCTTGACCCACGTCACAGTTGAACCACTTTGAGTTCAGCCAGCCTGGGCATTTATCAAGTCTTGGCTGCAGAATGGCCATCCATCCATGCCCTGATGTTATCATTCTTCAACCTCACCACCTCCACTTTCCTAGAGTTGGAATTGGCCACCACTGACAAAAAGTAATCAAAATCAAAAACCACTCCTCCAGGTCTGTGCCTCATTTCTTGTTCCACACCATGGTGAAAGCTGTCGGCGCTCATGAAGGTGTGCCCCGGCTCGAAAAATTTCAAATTGACATCTTCAACTGATATTGTTTCAGAATTTACCAATGTCAGCAGTGAAGAAAACAGACACTAGTTTTTATTTTGGACACTACAATTATCCACCCAGTATATAACATGCCTGATGTCCAGCTCTTTTTCTAATGCTGCTGCATACGCCAATGTGATTTCTTTGGCATTCTGCCCTGCAATTCCCTCATGCCAGACAACAGAGATGGTTTTTCTTTTGTTTTGTTTTTTGCCCACTGACGCGAAGGTCTCATGGTATGTGGATATTCGTCGGGTGAACACTGCCGACTTCACACCTGGCATGCGTGGGAGCATGATGACTTTCTGCAGGTCAACGCTTCTGACAGATGTGTCGTCAGGCCAGTCCTTGTCTGCATCCGACCTGTAGTGCAGTCGGGTCTCAGCTGCTTCGGTTTGGTGTTTATGCCACCTCTCGCACTGAGGGCAAATTTCTGCAGCCTCCCCCTGGTGATCAGCCCTCACATGCTGGTCCTGGAGCAAACCGGAATGGTGCATGCTCCCTCCGGTAGTGGCTGACTGACGGGTGGAAGGATTCAATGTGGTCAATCAATGGTTGCAAGTCCAGCTTGTTGGCAGGCTCGTGTCTCCCTCTCATGTCGTTGGGTGGAGCAAGAGCAGTTCTTATTGCTTTGCCCATGACTGAGAGAACTAGGCTATCATTGGTGGGATGATAGCCTAGTGTGGAAAGATAGAATAGCTTGCACACCTGCTGCGGGGTCTTGTGGGTATCCTGCAGACTGTAGACAAACGACCTGCTCCGCTGCCGACTGGGATTGGTACAGACCTTTTCCGTTGGAACCTGGCTGACTGAGGCAAAGATAAAGGCCCGTTTCTGTGCATACGTCATATTCCAGTACTCTTGCCAGATTTCTTGCCGCCTGTCTTCTGAAAATTTTCCAGAGCACTGCCGTCGGCATTTAGCTCGACATGGTACCCTCATTGGTGGTCTATTTGTGGGCTCTGATGGAGGAGCAGGAGAGTGTGCTTGACCTTTTGGAACAAGGACAGACAGTGGTGGGTTCTCTAGAGCTGAGCCTGAGGCTGGTGTGACTGGTGGAAGAACTGGGTCTGGGGCCGTGACATGGGCAATCCAAGGCTCTGGTGTCATTAGTAGCAGAGGAGTGGGGTCTGGTGTGCTCATGGTGAACAGCTCATCTGCTCCACAAAACAGAAAAATGTATGGCAAAAGTGCTTCAATTACATATAGCATAACACCGTAACTTCAGCGCGGCAAACATCTTAACGTTGGTGGTGGGTAAAACAAAGGCAGAGTGCCTTAACCCTCTGGGCGCCACGGTCGAGTTTACTCGACAAGATGCGGCACTGAATAAAACGGCCGATTTTGTCAAATAGGGTGTCAAATTTCGTTCAACCTCCCCTCCACTAGTTGGCAGACATGTCATACTTCATCCCCGACTCAAAAAAACGTCATTCTTCTATACAAAATCTTCGAGCTAGAGCGCATTGAATCAGTGCGAACAAAAGCGGAGCTAGTGTGCAAGTGAGCCATTTTATCAGAGCAATATTGTCAACATCAGTGAGTATTTGCATTAGATTATTATTATTATTATTATCTAATGGCATCAATAAAGCTTACCCGCAATGAAGTGTTGTGTCTTCTATTCACGGACCCTGATTCTGAAGGGGAATAACGTTATCTGCCTTCAGAAAATGACGGTGATTCTGAAAGTGAAAGTATAGCCCTACACCAAGCACAAACGGTGAATCCTTTGCCCAATATAACGTTAGATGGTCCTTTGCCCAATGTCAGTGGTGGGAACAATGTTTCCCGGGGTCGGAGTGTTCATCGCGAAGTTAGCAGGCGTGTTAGTGTTGTGGGGAACGAGGCGGCCGCGGGAGATTTTTACCGCGCTAGCCGTGACCGTGTGCCTCTCCGCAATCGCGGCGACAGTATTGTGGTGGAGACTTTGTCTAATGCCACTGGGTATGTTAGACGAGGTCGAAGTATTCATAGGGCAGTTAGGGGGCAACGTGGAGGCAGGGTGGGGAGTCGCAATGACAATGACAGTAGTCCGAGCTGTGCACATTCGGCGCGCGCGCGAGGCAGAACTGGCCGCGCCCGCGCGCGCTGCTGCTCGTAGCAGGAGAAGAGGTGATGTGACACGGGGCAGAGGGGCTATTATGCATAGTCTATCGCAAGACCACACCATGAAACACTACAAGAAATGTCACCTGGATGAATAGGGAGTCATTATCTCTACAGCAAAAGCCCTGCAACAATTGTTTTTGTCTGCCATTTATTACACTGTTGATTTACTATCTATTTCCCTGACCATTTAGTAGTGTACACAATATGTGTTCTTTTTTTGTGTTCATGTCCTTGTGATGTGTGTGTCTTTGTCAGCTAAAAAAAACAAACAACCAAATAAACATCAACAAAAACCATAAAAATTTTATAATCCAAGATGGCGGCCACCATATGACGTCATAATATGCAAATTAGATGGGAAAATGTAATCCCTACATAAACTTTGGGTCATCCTTAATATTTCTCTAATTTACAGAAAGTCTCTATCTTTTATCACTTTTAAGATATAGCCTTTTGAAATTAAGATGTCAAAATCGAACGTTTTAGGAAAAAACCTCTGGCGCCTAAAGGGTTAACTCCACTGTAACTTAATTCCAGCGTTCTAGAGTGCAGCGGAACAAAGCTAAAAGACTGTAACTGATGTTAACCCCCTGAGGTCGGCGGTATCGCCGGCAATACCAGCTCGCTTTTTTTTTTAGCAGTGTAAAAGAAACTCATAAATACTCTGTTGACTTTGATTTTCCATAGGAGTTTCATACATCAATCGATTCTGTTAACACTAGAACGGCCATGGCGGTCATTTTGACCGTTTTGAATTTTATATCTGCAATAACTTTGTTGAAAAAATAAATACAATCCTGCTGGTACCTGACTTTTCCTAAAAGTGTCTGTATTTTCATTTAAAATGTTTTTCATATAAATTACACATAAGGCAAAAAAACAAATGAACATATTTACCTATTTCGGCCATAGACGGATATATTGACCGCACGGAATTTCGCGGTATTATTATAGGCTATAGCCTACCAATATACACAACAATAAAATGTGGTTAAAAATACACTAAACATATTCAACAACAAATCATTTAAATGTAATGATATTCAGAACAGAACAAGAATGAAAAAATAACTATAAACAAGCCAAAATGAAATGTGTTATAAGCGAAAGTGAAAGTAAGCGGCGTTAGGCTCACGTAACTTTCTAATTAGAATCAAAATGTTTCAACATTTGCGATGTATTTGGATGGTAAACTATTTCTTTATTATAGGCTTTGTACTTCACTCACGTTCCAATATCGACGGAAAAAATCATCCTCTTCACATGCGCAAAATGGTACGAATTGTAGGCTAGCCTACTAGGCTACAAACAGAGCAGTGGAATTTTTATATGTTAGGTTGACTATTTTATTATTATATTTTATTGTGGCTATAATGAACAGGCTGCAATGTCAAGATTGCAATACTGGAATATGGTTGGTGTGTGTGTGTGTGTGTGTGTGTGTGTCGGCGGGCGCGACGCGATCGAACTGTGTAAACAAATATGGGCTACTCCGTCATTTTGTTCAGGACATCTACGGATATTATTTATTTATAAATGTATAATTAAACTTGTTTAAATGTACAGTTTGGTGTTGTTTTGTTTTTTAAAGACATATTAATACAATAAATGCATTAATCTCTCAATTGGGTATTTATCATTAAAGATATAGAGTTTGGAATATAGCGGTCAAAATGACCGCTTGCGGCAGTTCTAGTAGTTATGGAATTCTGGCACTTCTAGTGTTAAATGTGTATTATTTTTGTGTATACTCACAATAAAAACAAAGTGTTGTGCTTTTTGCCAAATAAAGAAAAATAAACACGAAGCGAGTTCTGCCTCCTCTCTGTCAGTGTAGTCCATTCTGAAACGCGTCCGAAAATGAACCATAACTCAGCGAATACTCAGTCAAACAGGCATACAGACACACAGGTATGAAGCTTGAATTCTCTTCTTTTAAATGAAGTAATTTTTATAAAAAACAAATATTCACAGTTTATGTAATATGTATGCAAAGAGAGAGATGTCAGTCGTTCTCATCTCAGCTAATTAAGTTTTAATGTGCTCCGCCCACGGAGAGCGCGCGCTATTCAAACGCAAATGTAAGGCGATCCATACAAACCTGTGAAACGCCCACATCAGCTGGATAACACCGCGAGTTCACTTTCAGACTTATGTACTTTACGATGCTGTGAGGAATAATACTATCTTGATAATAATCCTGCAAAAATTTACCTCAGAAGTTCTGGAAGTATCATTTCGAGGAGCAAACGGATCCCGCTGAGGAATAGGTCAGTTCTGTTTGCTTTGTTCTAATCTGAATGAATGAACGCACAGATGCGTGCTGTTGTGGAGCTACTACAGCTGGCAAAAATACTGTTTTAATATGAATTGCGTTTCTATGAATGAATGAACGCACAGATGCGTGCTGTTGTGGAGCTACTACAGCTGGAAAAAAGACTGTTTAAATATGAATCGCGAATACAAAGAAAGATTACACTGGAAATATTGTTACAATTTTAAATGTTGTTGTAATTGTATAACCTTTAATATATATATATATATATATATATATATATATATATATATATATATATATATATAAGGATAGATGTAAACAAAATCTTAAAAGGTCATTATAAGCCTTCTCTTTAAATAATTTTATTATGCCTTATAGGTGACACATTTGGGAAGAGAATATATTCCAAATCTGAAAATACAGTATGAGAACAATTAACTGCACAATTACTAGAAATGTTTACCTTGGATATTGTACAATTTGCAAGCACAATTTGTGGAAAAAACAACAACTGTGAACCAGTTATATATTGTCCTTGCATTCTTGTGGCTCAGTCACACACCTGAATGAAAGGCTCATTACGTATGCAGCCTCATTATGCGGGCCCCATTGTCTCCTCAGGTGTGAATCACACCCACCCGCATATGGCCTTTCCAAACAAAAAGTGTTTTACAAGATTTAAATCAATGTATTGTGTTATGTGAATGATTAGGCAGGATGATTTTCACATCATTTTGAAGAAAAAATTCTAGGCAACGACATCCATTAGTCAAAAGTCTTATTTACATATATTTAGAATGTGTTTTATGGCCTTATTTCAGAAACTTTAGTTTTTTGTTTTTTAAAAAAACCATGCATAAACATTATTCTCTCAAAAATACAAACATGTACATGCAAGTTGTTCACATATTATGGTAGCCCTGTTTGTGCTAAATAGAGTGAATTTACACCTTTGCCATTAATATGTTTATAAGCAACTGAAAAAAAGCACAAATGTCAGGGCATGTCAGAACATCTCAAGGACCCCAAAAACCCCTCAGACCCCAGAGGGTTACGGGCTTCTGCCTTTGCTTTCCCTCTGCTTTTGGAAGTTATGGCAAAAACAACATCTTATTTTTTAGCAGAAAAGAACAAAATTGACTCAAGATATTTTTACACATGATAAAACTGATGTCCATTGTTCCAAAAATGGCAATAACAAATTTTTGACCAAAATGGAAGTTAAGGTCTTTTGTCTGTTCTGGCTACGTAAGCACGGAGGGCGCGTACTGGACAGAGCAGTGGCAAGGCTGGGTCTACCTCCTCCAAGGGCAGCGCTTACAGGTTCACCACCTGTTCTCGAAAGGGAGTGGTGGGAACCTTGGGCACGTATCCAGGTTGGGGTCTCAGGATCACGTGAGAGTAGGCCGGCCAGAATTCCAGGCACGGTTCGTCAACCAAAAATGCCTGCAGGTCCCCTACCCTCTTGATGGAGGCCAATGCAATGTAACAAGTGAGCTCAAAGGGGAAATATTAATAATAACTCATTTTTAAATTAAATGTAAAATTAAATTATTAATATTTGGGTCAGTTAATTGGATTAACTTGAGGTAGCTACATTAATATTACAATCAATTAATCAGTTCCAACGAACTCTTTTGATTATTCATTTATTCTAAGAAAAGCGTATCTTTCATGGCCACCGAAAAATAATTATTTCTTAGCATGTACAGTGCTTAGAGCATGTAACAAGATCAAGATCGTAAAATGGACTTTGCTGCAATCAGAGAATCAGAACCAAATACATATTGTGCACAAGTTTTATTAACTAAATCACAAACATAACTAAACTAAACAAACATACATGCATACATACATACATGCATAGGTAAAATGGTGAGTGATAGAATGGAACTGGAAGCAGGAAATGGAACTATGGAAAAGATCCATTTAACTATGAAAAGAACCATCAGGTTATCATTTTCAGAGCACCTCATTAAAATTGATACTTGCATGGTCTGTGTGTGCAGTGGACACAATTCTTGAAGCGGTTGAAAATTGAAGTCGTTGATGGGTCCGTGAGTGTCAAATGTTACTGTACAAGTTGCAATCGTTTCCTTCTCTGCTGGATGGAGAAGATATGATGAACTTGCATGGTTATTTCAATGCTGTTCTCATGGCTGGAGGGCAGATTGTGGCCTGCCGGCCCTGGGCCGGAGAGAGCACACAGGGCAAAAGATGGGAGTTGCGATGGACTACTTCTGCATTGAATGAAGACGTTGAACTCCTGAAGTTGTCCTTGATGCTGTTGTGGTTGAGAGAGTTCTCTCTCTCCTGAGTGAGCACATGGCTGGTTTTGAATCGAAGCCTGCTGCTTTGGGACCTGCTGAAGCCACGCAGGACAGCACGGCACCCTGAACGTTACGAGAAGCCAAGAGTTGATCGTTGCAAAAGTGATGGTAAGGTTACAGTTTTCTTCTTGGTTGGATTGAAGAAAAGACAGTCTGACTCCTTTGGGAGAGTGAAAAGATAGCAGGCGGTGGTCATGGCCTGCTGGGGCCCTTGGGGTTGCCTGCAGAGGGCCTGCAATGCCCTCTGTGGTTGATTTATGAATATTTGTTCTAAGCGTGCTCATTTGCAATGGCAGCTGGATTGGTTTCTGATGACGAAACTAAGAAAGATTCTTGTAATACTAATATGTTGCGCAGCTATCGGCATATCATGTACACAATCATTTCGATCTTCAAAGTACCAATTTATAGAAACCAAACAGGGTATAGGTGAGGTTACATTGACCATTGGTTCTATATTAAAATACATAGTATCAAAGAGATAATAGTATTAAAAGATAATAGTATTAAAAGACACAACACAAGACAGTAAATCATTCACAAAATGTTCTGGGATGCATGTTGATTTCATGTTAATCAGTTCATTGATAAATGAATGCAGGAGAGCCTGTTCTAATATCTGTAGGTCTTGTGGCAGAGGCCCTGTTCACATTGCTAAGAGTCATAAACCAACTTATCTGATCGTGGTCATGATAACTAAGACCTTCTTGCCCTGTTTGGGGGGGATGGGGCCACATATCCCAGAGTGAGTTCTAAATATCATTTGTTAAACTATAACAAATACTTGTGTCTGACTTGTCTCAGTCGTTACAGCAACCAGGAGCTCTGTCTTCATTGACAGGAACTTAAGCTCTACTGATTGCAGAGGCTCGAAGGGAGCACTCTGCAAGGCAGTTAAAATCACTGAGAGGTCCAAATAGGGTACGAGAGGAGGGCGAGAAGGATTCAGTCTCCTCGCTCCTCTTAGGAACCTGATGTCCAGGTTGTGCTTTCCCACAGACTTACCTTCGACTGCGAAGTGATGTGCGGCGATAGCGGCAACATACACTTTCAGGGTGGAGGGAGACAGCCTTCGCTCCAACCCCTCTTGCAGGAAGGAAAGCACAACACTGATCGGGCATTTTCTGGGGTCTTCTCAACGAGAAGAGCACCAGGTGACAAAGAGGTTCTACTTCAACGCGTAGGCATGTCTTGTGGACAATGCTTTAGCGGACGATGCTCTAGCGGAAATTATGGTAGCCACCACCGCTGGTGGTAGGGTACTCAAACCTGCCTCGGCTGCACAGTTCAGGTCTCCGGGGGTATAAATGGCTTGAAGCGACCTCAGATGCTTCTGACTCCATAGGAGGAGGTGGCGGGCGAGTTGCGACATACGGCGGGAGCGTAGACCACCTTGTCGGTTGATGAACACTACTGTCGTGGTATTGTCTGATCAGACTAGTACATGCTGGTTCTTGAGCAACGCACGGAAGCGGTGCAGAGCCAGACGTACTGCCAGCAACTCGAGGCAATTGACATGCCAAAGGCGCTGGGGTCCTGTCCAGGAGCCCGCGGCAGCATGTCCGTTGCACATGGCGCCCCAGCCCATGGTGGAGGCATCTGTCGAGACAACAACATGCCTGGAAACTCATTCTAAGGGCACTCCGGCCCGTAGAAAGCTGAGGTTCGTCCACGGGGTGAAGGTCTGACGGCAGGTCGGAGTACCTGGTACTCGGAGCGTGCCTTGTTGCCATGCCCACCTCGGGACTCGATCGCGAAGCCAGAGCTGAAGCTCACATTGTATGATTTTTAAATAATTAATTTGGATTTTATTGCATGACATACGTATTTGATCACCTACCAACAAGTAAGAATTCCGGCTCTCACAGGCCTGTTAGTTTTTCTTTAAGAACTCCTCCTGTTCTCCACTCATTACCTGTATTAACTGCACCTGTTTGAACTCGTTACCGGTATAAAAGACACCTGTCCATACACTCAATCAAACAGACTCCAACCTCTCCACAATGGCCAAGACCAGAGAGCTGTGAAAGGACATCAGGGATAAAATTGTAGACCTGCACAAGGCTGGGATGGGCTACAGGACAATAGGCAAGCAGCTTGGTGAGAAGGCAACAACCGTTGGCGCAATTATTAGAAAATGGAAGAAGTTCAAGATGACGGTCAATCTCCCTCCGTCTGGGGCACCATGCAAGATCTCACCTCGTGGGGCATCAATGATCATGAGGAAGGTGAGGGATCAGCCCAGAACTACACGGCAGGACCTGGTCAATGACCTGAAGAGAGCTGGGACCACAGTCTCAAGGAAAACCATTAGTAACACACTACGCTGTCACTGATTAAAATCCTGCAGCACACGCAAGGTCCCCCTGCTCAAGCCAGCGCATGTCCAGGCCCGTCTGAAGTTTGCCAATGACCATCTGGATGATCCAGAGGAGGAATGGGAGAAGGTCATGTGGTCTGATGAGACAAAAATAGATATTTTTGGTCTAAACTCCACTCGCCGTGTTTGGAGGAAGAAGAAGGATGAGTACAACCCCAAGAACACCATCCAAACTGTGAAGCATGGAGGTGGAAACATCATTCTTTGGGGATGCTTTTCTGCAAAGGGGACAGGACGACTGCACCGTATTGAGGGGAGGATGGATGGGGCCATGTATCGCGAGATCTTGGCCAACAACCTCCTTCCATTAGTAAGAGCATTGAAGATGGGTCATGGCTGGGTCTTCCAGCATGACAACGACCCGAAACACACAGCCAGGGCAACTAAGGAGTGGCTCCGTAAGAAGCATCTCAAGGTCCTGGAGTGGCCTAGCCAGTCTCCAGACCTGCAGCCGGTTGCATAAACAGCCATAATGTTACGACAGTGTCTTAAGTTCTAGTATGAACTACTAGCAGTTAGTCAGGGGCAGTCAGTCTTAGTTTTCAGTATCAAAACAGGCTTATCTACGTTTTTATGTAACTGATTTAAAAAAGCTATGAACCGTCTTAAAGAAAATAAATTGATGTCTAACTTGTAAGATTAGTCTTAGAGGTTTATGCAACCGGCCCCTGAACAATAGAAAATCTTTGGAGGGAGCTGAAAGTCCGTATTGCCCAGCGACAGCCCCGAAACCTGAAGGATCTGGAGAAGGTCTGTATGGAGGAGTGGGCCAAAATCCCTGCTGCAGTGTGTGCAAACCTGGTCAAGAACTACAGGAAACGTATGATCTCTGTAATTGCAAACAAAGGTTTCTGTACCAAATATTAAGTTCTGCTTTTCTGATGTATTAATTCTGATGTATGCATTAATTTTAAATGGTCTAACTGAACGAAAACAAGTTGACAAAAAGTTTGCATTCAATATTTTGTGAGGATGTAGTATAATAAGGGATTTATAAGCAATTTTTTTTAGCCTGGTCATTTTTACCAGGAACATCAAAAGTGTTACAATGTGGAAAAAAAAAAAACATAGCCTAATCTCAATTTTTTGAGAAGTTGTAAGACTCTAGGTGAGCAAAGTTAGTAAATATGCAATCCAATCCAATGCAATAACATTAGCATTTTCAGTTACAGGAAAATCTACTCTGGGTCAAAATGACACGAACACAACATTGTTTCTGTGCTTGCAGTGCTCGTTTACTGCGCGAGCCTCAACAGCGCAACATTGTTACAGTCAGTAGCCTACATTCACGATCAATTATCGCCACTTACACTAAATTTTTTTTTTTTTTTTTTTTTCACTGTAGTTTTTTATTAGTCTACTTGTCTGGTCGGGCATGTAAAATTCTCTTTCACTTGCCCCTTCAAAAAATCCACTCCCGGACAAGCAGACAAGCGGTAATGTCGAGCCCTGTATATGTATAAAATATTTTGGAGAACAATTATGCACTTACATTCCATTTAATCGTCATGTTTCCTCTTTTTTACAACTCTCTTTTTATATGGCATAGTGGTGATATTTTCGTGGTCAGTTTGGGCTGATGACGTGTAGTCATATAGTCGAGTCCCAAAATAGATAAATAGCCCTGGATAAGATGCAGTAGGCATTTTTGAGGAAAAGTACTTAAAGTGTTGTTTCTATATGATTTTTAGGTGCTGAATCCATTTCTGCCGTATAACAAGTTGTAAACATCACTGTTTTGGCATAAACAAAAACAAAATGGCTGCCAAAAAAAAAAATGTTTTAATGCATTTATTGCAGTTTAAACATTAAACATTAGAACTAAACTATGAATTCTCAGAATATTTAAACATGTAAACAATGAAAAAACAACATTAACATGAAAGGGACAGTTTTAAATGGCTGCTGGAATTATGCCAAGGTACCAAGGTACACTGGGAAGCATATATCAGTGGAAATATGCAATTATGCCCAGCCCGAAGGGGGGGACTTGGAATACACATGACCCCAGGGGGCTGCATATTGAGAATCACTGGGGTGTCCAGCCGCAGGTGGAATATTTCAAACCCAGGGGTGGCAAGGTGGCTTGCCAAGGGAAAGACACATGCTCAGAGAGGCTTACAGTGGAATACACACGTGGGGGTCGCCCAGAGGCCGTGTTAGGTGTCGCCCAGCCTGCAGCTCTACAGATGACTGTTAGCGAGGCGCCATGCGCTAGAGCCCAAGAGGATGCCACACTCCGGGTGGAGTGGGCCGTCACACCAAGGGGGCATGGTCGACCTTGCTGCTGGTAAGCCAAAGCAATGGCGTCCACTATCCAGTGAGACAACCTTTGCTTGGAGAGAGCCTTTCCCTTCAGCTTCCCACCATGACAGACAAAGAGCTGGTCTGAAGTCCTGGGCGCGTACTGGACAGAGCAGTACCAAGGCTGGGTCTGCCTCCTCCGAGGGCAGCGCTTGCAGGTTCACCACCTGGTCTCGAAAGGGTGTGGTGGGAACCTTGGGCACATATCCAGGCCGTGGTCTCAGGATCACGTAAGAGTTAGCCGGTCCAAATTCCAGGCATGCTTCGTCAACCGAAAATGCCTGCAGGTCCCCTACCCTCTTAATGGAGGCCAATGCAACCAGGAGCACTGTCTTCATTGACAGGAACTTAAGCTCCACTGATTGCAGAGGCTCAAAGGGAGCACTCTGCAGGGCAGTTAAAACCACTGAGAGGTCCCAAGAGGGAACGAGAGGAGGGTGAGGAGGATTCAGTCTCCTCGCTCCTCTCAGGAACCTGATGATCAGTTCGTGCTTTCCAATGGACTTACCATCAACTGCGTCGTGATGTGCGGCAATGGCGGCACCATACACTTTCAGGGTGGAGGGAGACAGCCTTCGCTCCAACCCTTCTTGCAGAAAGGAAAGCACGACACAGATCGGGCCTTTTGTGGGTTCTTGAAGTTCAGAAGAACACCAGTTGACGAAGAGGTTCCACTTCAACGCATAGGCATGTCTCGTGGACGATGCTCTAGAGGAAGTGATGGTAGCCACCACCACTGGTGGTAGGGTACTCAAACCTGCCTCGTCCTGTCCAGGAACCACACATGGAGGTTTCAAAGATCGGGACGAGGGTGCCATAGGGTGCCCCGTCCCTGAGAAAGCAGGTTTTTTCTCAGAGGAATTGGCCAGGGAGGTGCTGTCGCGAGGAGTACTAGTTCTGGGAACCAGGTGCGGTTGTGCCAATACGGGGCAACCAAAATTACCTGCTCCTCGTCCTCCCTGATATTGCGCAAAGTCTGCGCAAGAAGGCTCACTGGGGGAAACGCATACTTGCAGAGGCCCCGCAGCCAGCTGTGCGCCAGTGCATCCGTGCCGAGCGTGCCCTCGGTCAGAGAATTAAACAGGTTGCAGTGGGACGAGTCGTGGGAGGCAAACAGATCTACCTGTGCGTCCCCGAACTGATCCCAAATCAGCTGAACCGACTGGGGATGGAGTCTCCATTCTCCAGCGAGAGGCCGAAACCGAGACAGATCGGCTGCACGGTTCAGGTCTCCCGGGATATAAATGGCTCGAAGCGACCTCAGATGCTTCTGACTCCATGTAAGGAGGTGGCGGGCGAGTTGCGACATACGGCGGGAGCGCAGACCACCTTGTCGGTTGATGTACGCTACTGTCGTGGTATTGTCTGATCGGACTAATACGTGCTGACCCCTGAGCAACGCACAGAAGCGGAGCAGGACGAGACGTACAGCCTGCAACTCGAGGCAATTGACATGCCAAAGGCGCTGGGGTCTTGTCCAGTAGCCCGCGGCAGCATGTCCATTGCACATGGCGCCCCAGCCCATTGTGGAGGCATCTGTTGATACATGGGCACTCCAGCCCATAGAAAACTGAGGTTCGTCCACGGGGTGAAGGTCTGATGGCAGGTCGAAGTCACTGGGACTCGGAGCGTGCCGTGTTGCCATGCCCACCTCGGGACTTGATCGCGAAGCCAAAGCTGAAGCGGTCTCATATGAAGTAAACCGAGCGGCGTTACTGCGGCTGCGGATGCCACATGCCACATGCCCCAGGAGCCTCTGAAATAGTTTCAGTGGAACCGCACTCTTGCTCTCGAACTGACGAAGGCAAGTCAGCAGTGACTGCACGCGCTCGCTCGTAAGCTGCGCGCACATGGCGACCGAGTGGATTTCCATACCGAGAAAAGAGATCCTCTGCACGGAGCAGAGTTTGCTCTTCTCCCAGTTGACCCGAAGGCCCAGACAAGCTAGGTGCCGGAGCACTAGGTCCCTGTGTTCGCAAACCTTGTCTCGAGAGTGAGCTAGGATCAGCCAGTCGTCGAGATAGTGTCACAGGTCGGGGTGGGCCAAGCCAGACTGCACCCACCCCTGGAAACCGGGTACCACCTCGAGGAACGTGTCAAGGACCAGACAGACAAGGGAATAAAGGAATAACAGTTTTCTTTATTAAGTTAAAAGCAGTAATTTGACGAATCCTAATTAAAATCTTCTTTCTTGTCACCAGAGGGAATTCGATGGCCCCCTGGACCGTAGAGGGGAGAACGATCGTGGCGGCCCTGCAGCTCGTTGGAGAGGGATCAGGAGGAAACTCACACCGTCTAGGTAGGTCACTGGGTAAGTACTCTTTACAGGACTCAAGAGGAAGTCGTGGTTATACGGACCCCATTCGGACTGGAACCAGGTAAGTACTCATGGGCGGGAGTGGAACAAGTCCCGGATGCTGCCCCAGAGGTAAGTACCCAGGGAGCGGTTGCCTCAGACTCGGACGAAGCACAGGGACACTGGTGGCGAGCGGACCGGGCCAGGAGGGGAAACAGGTAAGTATATCCCGGTAAGTGTCCTTTATGCCAAACCAGTTAGAACGGGGGCCTTTAGCCGAGACATGAGGGAACCTTGGACAACAGGAAGACACTTCGATCGAGGCACGTGCCGCAGCTATTCCTTTTCCTTCTCAACAGGGGCAGCGGCTTGCAACGTAGGCATGGAGGGCCACCAGGCAGAAGAACACTTTGAGCGAGACGCTCCCCTTCGGCTGTGTACTGCAACAATACAACAGAGTTCAACGGTATACAAGCGCTCAACAGTGATACCTTCTCTCTTTCTGAACAGGGCGGAGGCCTTCAATGGGGCATGTGGAGACCACCAGGCGGGGAGGACACTTTGAGCGAGACACTCCACTTCGGCTGTGCGCTGTAACCAGGTAGCAGGGTTTAACTATTCAACAGCACAATAAACATTCAGTTGAAATACCTTCTCTCTTTCTGAACAGGGCAGAAGCTTTCGATGGGGCGTATGAAGACCACCAGGCGGGGAGGACACTTTGAGCGAGACACTCCACCTCGGCTGTGCGCTATAACCAGGTAGCAGGGTTTAACTATTCAACAGCATATGAAACATTCAGCTGCAATACCTTCTCTCGTTCTGAACAGGGCAGCGGCTTTCAATAGGAGCGTGTGGAGACCACCAGGCGGGGAGGATGCTTTAAGCGAGACGCTCCGCTTCAGCTGTACACTGTAACAATGTAGCAGGGTTTAACAGTTCAACCATAGATGAAACATTCAGCTGCAATACCTTCTCTCGTTCTGAACAGGGCAGCGGCTTTGGTCAGGAGCGTGTGGAGACCACCAGGCGGGGAGGATGCTTTAAGCGAGACACTCCACTTCAGCTGTACACTGTAACAATGTAGCAGGGTTTAACAGTTCAACAGCATATAAAACATTCAGCATTAACAGAGCCGGGCTATCTCAAAATGGTAAGTTGGGCGCTTGATATATCAAAACCTTCCTTGGAGACGGCGAGTGAAAGACTGTAAGGAGAGAGTGCACAGCAGACTACTATTACTTCTCCACACGATGAACTTCACTCCATAACACAAACCGTGTGAATCGTCACTTCAGGCACTGCATTCCACTCGCACACCGTGCATTCGGGCCAGCACTCACCCACCGGTCTTTCTCCCACCAGATCGACTCTCGTCTCTCGCAAGGGCTCAACTTCTCTCCAGAGACAGCAGAAAACGGGTGCAGCGATCGTCACATTCAGCGAGGAGCGGACAAAAGTTGGAGACAGATCAACAATTCACTCGGTGTACTAGTTCACTCGTGCCACACACTTTCCAAACTCTCAACACCACTTCAGTGTTAGTGCATATAAACAACGAATCCGATACTCATCACTTTACGTCTTCCCCACTGCTGACGATATTCCTTGGGTTTTCGTTGATAAATACTTCACTCTCTTCTTTCCACTTCTCAGCTTCAATCTTCGCCCGCTTCACAGCCCAGCCTCAAATACAAAACAGCCCGCCGACAAACACAGTATCTCACGGGAGGAGAACCACACGACAGTCTGCTTCCTCTCTATTTTTAAAGCCCCATCTGAATACGTGTCCCTCTCACAACACTCTCTGTAATTACTCCACACCAGCTGTCAATCGGGCAATTGGCCTTGCTGCCATGGCAACAGATTCGCAGTGCAATAGAGACGGGTGTCCACTGGAGGTCTCCACAACAACACTGCATTCACAAGGACTTTAGTCTTTTCTCTAATTTTTGTCACACCGTGACAATAGTGCAGGATGCAAACCCCGTGTTCCCGAAGAGGAACAAGGGCTGCCTCGACAACCTTCGTGAAGACGCGAGGAGACAGGGCTAACCCGAAAGGGAGAACCGCGTACTGGTATGCCTGCCCCTCGAATTATATATATATATATATATATATATATACATATACATATATACATATGTAAACATGACATTTCAGAAAACTTGTAATACAAAAAATGTCTGTCTCTATATAAGTGAAAAACTGGAAAGGTTTTATGGTGATATCTATAACTTAAAAATGTTACCCTATCCACCTGTAGTGTTTCGGCTGTGAATAATGCACCTATTGTTTCGAGAACAATTACAAGAAAATGGGACCCTTATTTCAATGTTATACGGTGGATCCTTATTCAGGAGACATTGATCTTTCTAAAAATGTGGTATAACAACTTTTCCTCAAAAATGCCTACAGGGTTACACAATCTTGAAGATTCGGACCTGACTAATAAAGCTCACAGTCTTTCTCGTGTTCTACAAAATAAATCACCAAGTTAAATAGAAATGTAAAGTAACCTGTATGTAAATAACGCAGGGAAATAATAACAACACCAAATTCAGTAGGTCATTATGTGTATTTGTACCTGATGTCATTTTTATTTTCACCAGCAGGAAAGTGAGCCAGTCCTCCATGGGGTTTAACTTTTTTTTATGTGCTGACTGCACCTGGGTCTTTGGCCATCTCACAACCTTTTCATCTTCAAGGATCCAGTTTTTTGGGATGACACCCTCAAAATGTTTTTCACCCTCAATCCAAACAGCCCTTGCAAAAAATATGTCTGAAACTACAAAAGGGCAACTTAAAAAAAAAATTTAAAAAAAAAGAAATGAAGAAAAAGCTTCATTTTTCATTCTATATCATGCAACAAAGGGAATATGGCATATCCTCCACAATGTGGTAGACATACAGCTTTAGTTTTCAAGTCCTGGCTTTGTAGTAGCTGTGTTTTAGCTGTGCTGCAGGTACTGCCAACAAAAGCAATGTCTAGGAGTTTAGACTGGCAAGGCGTTTCAAATAGGTTGGAGGTCTGGTGATCTGGGATGATACTGCAAACTAATTTGCCATCTGGGTTTTTTTTTTTCAGTTACAAAAGCTACGCTGCCATCTTGGAGCAAAAAGCAGCTGTCCCTCTGCTTTGCTGACACTGGCTGCATGCGAGTTTGCTTCTGCTTCGTATTTTTTTTTGTGCACGCTCCTTCTCTGCCATACGCTTTGCCACTTGCACCAAAGGGTTATGGCTGGTCTTGACAAGCTTCTTGATGCTTTTCAGATGGTTCTCAAAAGGGAAAGCAGATATTTAATTTAACGAACAATCAAAATGTGCAATATCTTCATGGAGGTGTTTTATGTTCTACACATTGTAGACAGTGAATTTATTTCCATAGACCTCAGCGCTATTGATTACAAAGTGATTAAGGAGGTCTGCTGCATATGGTAGAAAGTGGTTTCTCCGCTCGCGATCTGCAGAAAGAAGGATCGACATTCCAATCGTCAGGCAAAGGAAGTGGTGGTATAAATCCGAGTCCACAATTCCATGGAGTATCACTGGTCCAGTGTACAGCAGGAACTGCTGGAACTCGGTGGCTTTCCATCTAGCCAACTCCTGAAGGGATCTGGGTTTCCTTGCCATCTCACTGGGCATTGAGTTCCTCAGTTTAATGAGTTCACTGGAGAGTTCAGCTCTCTGTCTCGGAGAGAGTCTACGAGGATTGGGGATCCTGCACAGGTAGTACGATCAAGAACAAAAGAGCCAACACATGGAATGCCTGCTCTGATCAGTGGTGTCTCCCCATTCTGGTGTTTTGCTTTGTAGGCCATCTGGCTGAACTTTTCATCTGTCCTGCTAGGGAATGTATCCTTGCTGTTGAACACTATTTTGCCGAACCATTCACCCTCCTCTTCACACCTCTCACAGCTGTGGTATCCAGTGTGGTAGATTATGTTTTTCAAGAAAGCTCTTGCTGGAGCATCACAGATAAAGGCATTTATGTGAACCTGTATGTTTTGATCTTTAGGTAAAAACTTAATTTTTACATGGTATGGATGACATTTGCATGGAATTGCCCGAGACATTTTAATTGTCGACAATCAAAAATCGTGATATCGCATTCCCCTACATGAAACTCATGAATACAAATAAAAGTCCATGAAAATGAAACTAAGAACTAAAAATTTGTAACAGTATGATTTCTGTGTGGGATGGAGGGGGGATGGTTCCCATTTATTTTGAATTACTGTTCCTTAGTTACATCTACAAATAAATAATTTAAAATGCATAATGAACACATTATTGTGATTTCTTAACAAAAAAAAATAAAATTGCATCCTAAGTTTTTGCTTTATTTAAAGCCAACATGATGCATTTATATATGTTAGTATTATCACTTACAGTAAGCATTATTTATAAGACAACAACACAGATATTAAAAACTATATATCCCTTATTTGACAGAAATAAAACTTAACTACTAATAAGTCATTGTAACTATGAAAATATAACATAAAGAGGTGGAACTATGTGCTGGGCAGAAGCAGAACCATGGGCAGGAGCAGAGACTGGAGCGAGCTAACGGGCTGTAGCGGGTTCACGGGCTGGAGCGAGCTCACGGGCTGGAGCGACTTCATGGGCAGGAGCGGACTCTGGAGCGAGATCACGGGCTGGAGCGAATTCATGGGCAGGAGCGGACTCTGGAGCGAGCACATGGGCTGGAGTGAGCTCACGGGCTGGAGCGACTTCATTGGCAGGAGCAGGCTCTGGAGCGAGCTCACGGGCTGGAGCAGACTCACGGGCAGGAGCGGACTCTGGAGCGAGCTCTTATTCAAAAAACAAATGAAATTTATTCTCCGCTGGTTAACTGGATATGTTTTATTTATTTTTATTAGGTACATCCTTGCCGCAAGATGTTTCAAAAAGTGGTGGGGACAATATAGCAACTGAAACCAGCTTTGTACAACAGGCCACAGAATCAGTTGAACCAAATGCAAAACAAGAGCTCAAAACACAGAGTGCTGGCGGCACCTGTTGGTCAAAACTGTGTAAATGCAATGAAAACACATCCTTAACATGAGTAATGACACTTTTTTCAAGCTAAATTAAAAAAAATTTCGTGAAACTGTAATCTTTTAAATATAACCTAAACAATATGAAATACCATCATAGTTCCCCTGTAAGATTATGTTTATCATTAAATACTAGAAAAATCAACAATTATTACACACAAAAATGCATCAGATCTCTTATTTAAAAACATTTTCTCAAATTAATTCACTTCAAGCTTCACGGAGTGAATAACCCTGAGTAACTTATGTACTTGAGGTATTGTAGGCCTATATCCTACATTAAAAACATTGCTGGATCCCTGCATTCACAAGTTTGCATCTCATTTCAAACACACATAATGATATAATCACACATTTACCTTTTATTCAAACAGAATAACTCACAAAATAACAGATTAACATTTACATTTAATCATCTTACATACTCATTTGCTGTATGGTTTGCGCGCCAACCGCATTCTTTTTAGCTGATAGCTTTTTAGCTTTATGCTGTATTCAATCCATATTGCAATTTATACGTTAATAAAACACACAATATTTAGCTGAATGTATTTAGAAAGCATATTATACACTTGTGTGCAAATGTGCATTGTATATACCTGTAAGGGACCATGTTTATCTGTAAACACTCAAAATGCGATGCTTCACAATCATAGCTTCACATACTGAGAATTAAGCAAATAGTGAGAACTCACTGATAATGAGAAGACACACGCATACACTCAGATGCACCCATTTTAACAGCATTAACATTTAACATCATATGAATTTACTTAACATATGAATTAATGCAAAACATTTATAAAGTATTTCAATTTTAAAGTATTTGACAACATATGAATATTTAATAATTATTTAACCCTCCTGTTCCCCATAAATTACCAATTTTTTTTTACCCACAGGGGTCAATTTGACCCCAGCAATTTAAACTCCCAGAATGTGATTTTTCCCCCACAAAGGTTTAAGTCAGGTACTTTATGTTTCTTTGTTGACTACTTCAATAGCCCTTTAAATAAAACACCACCATGCCCCCAAACACCACCCCACCCCTTATACATCCAGAATACCTATTGCACGACTATGGACAAATTAGCAAATCACTATAAAATGTCACTGATTGACATACAATTAAAAAATTATACATATTTTTGGCGTTTTAATAGCTTTATATTATTATATTATACAATTTGTTTTATGAAGGATAGGTTTGGGGTCAATTTGAGACTCCCATTGATAGTCTCAGGATGCCTCACTGTTGGCACGACACAGGACTCATTGTAGCGTTCATCTTTTATTCTCTGGACAATCGATTTTTCAGATGTTCCAAACAGTCAGAAGGATGCTTCATCAGATACAATAACTTTGCACCAATCTTCTGCGGTCCAATTCTTGTGCTTCCTGCAGAATTTCAGACAATCTTTGATGTTTTTATTGGAGAGAAGTGCTTCTTTGTTGCCCTTCTTGACACCAGTTCGTTGTCCAAAAGTCTTGGTCTTGCAGTGTGTGCAGATGCACTTACACCCTCCTGCTGCTAATATTGAGCAGTTCTGCACTGATGGTGACACGATTCCCTAGGTGATTCCTCAGGAGGAGAAGGTCCTGGCACTTGATGGGCACTCTGGGACGTCCTAAAGCCTTCTTCACTGCAGCCGAACCTCTATTCTTGAAGCTCTTGATGATCTGGTAAATGGTTCTTTCAGGTGCAAACTTCTTTGCAGCTATTTCCTTACATCTGAGGCCATTTTGATGCAAAGATGATGGCTGCACATTTTTCTTTGGAGGAAACCATTGCTAACAGAAGAACACAATGATTGGAAGCACTTCTTCCTTCCTTTTATAGCAATCATGTGCTGATGATATGATTAATAAAATGATGTTAGCTGGTCATTTGGTGCCAAGGACAAAAACAGTGAAATTTGGGGTTTTGTGATAAAGCTTTTTGCAAATATGTAAAATGCCTCTGATCACTCTGCACACTAATCTAGGAAAATGTGAATCAGCTTCATAACAACTGCAGCAAAATTTTCACATTTGGCCACAGCTGTACCCTGACATTCAAGTGGGAAGTGGGACCATAATAACGTTCCAGTTTTGGAAGGTAATTTATCTGCTAGACAACATGAGGGTCAACACTATGCTCATCTGAGGAGGATGCCTAATAATCAGGGTCCTCCTCGACATTATCGTCTATCTCAGACACATTCTCCTCTGTCACTGTCACTTTCAAAGAACTATGACAAAATCTAATTGACAGAGAACCTTTGCTTAGAAGTAATTTTCAATTGAGAAAGAGCATAAAGAGAGAGTTCACAGAGCACAAAGAGAAATGTTTTATAAGGCTTCTGTGGAAGCTTTCATATATTTGCTCCTTCCCTATATTATGTTTATTCCTCCCCCACGGCACAAAATATTAAGTTCTTGCAAGAATTATGTTTTCCTGTCCCTGGAAATATACAATTTGCACTGGAAATACCTAATTTCTTGTGAGAATTATGATTCCCCCCTCCACTATATCGTGGTTCTCGCAATACTTCAGGTAGGCCTATGGTAATGTTAGGTTTGGGCCCTAAAGCAGAGGGAAGTTTTTTGAAGATCATAAAATCTCAAGTTATAATAACCTCAATATCATCCAAAACAAATGTGTGATTTGTGTCAAATCACCAATGTGTGAACAACAATAATTTTGGTATTTCTTATATGTTTTATACAGCAAAATGAGCCTGGGGTCAAATTGACCCCAAAGAGCACAGATGCTATAAAATGTGTACAGAACATTGAAAACATATCATCATGTTAATTTTATGTTTACCCAGTTGTCCCCATTAAATTAGGAACAGTCTTTAAATATGAAGCACATTTTTATTTGTTAATTATGTATTTAGAGACTTTAAACACTGAATGGGGTCAAATTGACCCCAAAGGTAATAGGAGGGTACTGATTACTCATTGTATGAAATGGCCCCATGTATTAAACCTCAGGAAAATACATACAGCAACTCTTCAGCATATTACAATTACATATAAAATGTAGCTATGTATGTGTTTTTTAGAGAGCTTCACTAATCAGGGCCCGGTTTCCCGATAACGCTCACTCTTAGCCTGCTAAGAAGACTCGAAAGATATATCTTACCAAAGTAGTTTATGTTTTTAAGTGTGTTCCCCGAAGTGTCTCTTGGAAGCTTCTTAAATCGCTGCCGCTTAAGTTCAACTTAACAAAGGCGCTGTCCCAAGTGAAGGTGCTGAATTAGTTGGCATCGATTGCTCAGGAATCGATTTTACACTTCACACGGTGCATTACAGCGTTAAGAAAGACAACACGTTCTATCCAAATGAAACATTCCTCAAATTATTCCAGTAACTTTTATTTTAACATAGTGTAAGTTATCAGTAAAATATAGCCTATTAATTAAATGGTTAAATTGTCAGTAATATGTTCACACAATATGTTGTGACGGGTAGACGAACCGGGTATCCCTCGCTAATCATCCACCCTCCTTATCCCGTTGTGCCACTTGTGCAGCTTCTTTACATGGGTTTAACGACTTCTAAAAATTATGTAATTATGCTCTATCTATGAGATACCTTATTTATCCAGAAGGAAATTAAACCGTGTCATTCTAAGTGCACATTCAGATATAAAGTCTCATTTGAAGAGGCTGCGTAAAGACATTAGTTTGTAATGTACATTATCTGTGTGTTTGACGTAAAGCTATGCATGAGGCAAAGCAGTGGAAAGGGAATCCTCTGACAACCATGTGACCTGCGTTCAATGCCCTATAAATGAATGAAGATGAATCAGCTATGAGACGTGGTCATTTGGGCATATGTCAATTTTTGATGCAGAAATTCTAACGTGTACGCTCCTTTGTCAACATTAACCCTTAAAGAGTTTCTGTATCTTGGGGGATACAGTCATTTAACAGGCTGTGGGGGGAAGGGCCATGGGGGGAGGGGCATTATGTGGTTGCAGTTGATGAGAAACACTGATGGGGTGATGGGTCATGTAATCAGGTCATGTGACTTTATGCCAACATTCCAAATATTTGTATCAAAATCCAAAATGGCAGCATACGTGGACAAAGACACTGGCTATGAGGAAAGTGTTTTTATATTTTTCACGATTATGATATTTTAGAGTGATTTTGTTTTAGAAAATAGTTTTTTAAGGATAGTTTTACATGTTCTTGTGGATATTTTTTAAATAATCTTCTCACAACTTTGATTATCAGGCATTGAATGCCTGTATCCTGGGGGATACATTGCCCATATAAGGGTATTTAACAGGGCTGATCACTCACAGATATTCTTATGTTTTGAGGCCTGTTCTCTACAGATATTGAATAGGATAAAGGTTTTTCTTTAACTTGTAGTGTAGTGTAGTGTAGTGTAGTGTAGTGTAGTATAGTGTAATGTAGTGTGGTGTAATGTGGTGTAGTGTAATGTAGTGTAGTGTAGTGTAGTGTAGTGTAGTGTAATGTAGTGTAGTGTAATGTGGTGTAGTGTAGTGTAATGTGGTGTAGTGTGGTGTAATGTGGTGTAGTGTGGTGTAATGTGGTGTAGTGTAGTGTAGTGTATAGTGTAGTGTAGTGTAATGTAGTGTAGTGTAATGTGGTGTAGTGTAATGTAGTGTAATGTGGTGTAGTGTGGTGTAATGTGGTGTAGTGTAGTGTAGTGTAGTGTATAGTGTAGTGTAGTGTAATGTAGTGTAGTGTAATGTAGTGTAGTGTAATGTAATGTGGTGTAGTGTAATGTGGTGTAGTGTAATGTAGTGTATAGTGTAGTGTAGTGTAATGTAGTGTAATGTGGTATAGTGTAGTGTAGTGTAGTGTAATGTAGTGTAGTGTAATGTGGTGTAGTGTAGTGTAGTGTAGTGTAATGTGGTGTAGTGTAGTGTAGTGTAGTGTGGTGTAATGTGGTGTAATGTAGTGTAATGTAGTGTAGTGTAGTGTTATAGTGTAGTAGTGTAGCAATTAGAGGCAAATTGTTTGCCAGATTATAATTATCAAAAGTGAATGCCAATTATAGATTGACAATCATTAATGCTTTAATGACATTAGAAAATAGCCAAGGCTAATTAGCACCATTTTAGTTCTAATAACAAATAAAGTCAACTTCATAAATAGTCCAGTATCCATTGCGGACATTTTTTTTATTAGTATATATATCATTATATATAGCATAAAATCATTGTTGAGCCACAACATTGTCAACATACCATAGTTTGACTTGCAAACAACGCTAAGAGAGAGCTTACGAATGGTCTGGACCAACCTTACGAAAGTGTGACTTACAGAAGATATACTTAGCGTACGAACATGTCGGGAACCGTGCATTAAGGTTAAGAGAGAACTTAAGTACTAGGTTAAGAACTACTTAGAGATAAGAACGCTTTGGGAAACCGGGCCCAGGTCATTATATGCATTTGTTTGTCATTAAAACTAAAACTAAAATATAAAACTGACATGAGATCAAGCAAAAACATTAGATACCGGTTCAGTTCATAAAATGAACACCTCCAGGTAGTACGGTGTACATTTTAGGACATCCTCAAACCTCACTCATATGACGAAAAGGTGTCATGCCTCAGACTAAAAGGCTTCAGTCATTGGACAAAACGGCATCGTGCCTCAGACTGAAAGGCTTCGGGTCTCAGGAAAAACAATGTCAGGTGTCAGGTCTCGTTCAATTAGGCATCAGACCAAATAGCCTCAGACTAAAAGGCATCAGACAAAAAGGCATCGGACGAAACGGAAGCAGACAAAAAAGGCATCAGACAAAAAGGCATCGGACGAAACGGAAGCAGACAAAAAAGGCATCAGACATAAAGGCGTTAAGTAAAAGTAAAAATTTTGACCAAGACTATATTTTGTTTAGTGTCTGTACTATTGCAGTTAAAATTGTATGACTTATATTAGATCAAAAAGTAGTTTCTTAGGCAATATGTCATGCATTTTCCCCCTGCTAATTTCAAAGCACTATGCTAATATAGCAAGCTAAACAAATGACTGACAGGGGCGGGGTGGGTTGTAACACTTTTTTAAAAAGTGTTACAATCATCATCCCCTTACATGCAACTAAGAATTTTCTTGATTTTAATGTTTTTTTTTACAGAATGACTAGGGAATGGAAAAGAAAGACTGACAGAGGTGTATTTGCCAGTGTTTTAATTAAAGCATCTCATGGTCACAAAGGGAAAGTCAGTCAGATCAGTTGCCAAGACACATGGGATCTGCCATGTGACGCTGAGGAGATTCTGCAAATCACTGCAGAAGCTGAGAAACCAGGGGTCCAGTTATCTTCCCAGAGTAGTTTACTGGAGTTTACTGGATATTTGATAGAATATGACAGGTTAGCTTCTGAGTATAATTGAATACTAGCATAGGTGCCAGATAAATTTAAAAAAAAACTTTTTGTGTCTGTTTAGTCATGTTTTCTATTTCATTTTCTTTAAGGTAAAAAAGTTTGTGTAACAGTGTTGTCTCTGCGTTGTGTTGTGTTTAACTCATGATGGACACCAAATGATGCTTTATGATGGATTTTTATTCTGTTGATAACATAGAACAGCGGTGATCAGATTCAGGAATCACCCTCGTGCATATTCGCAGCCATTCACTCTCTCGGCTGGCGCGAATCTCAATTAACTCTCGTTTGCATAAGCTACATAATAAACAGTTATAAATCAACAAATTTGAAACTCATGGTCTGTACCTGTTGATAACATAGAACAGCGGTGATCAGATTCAGGAATCACCCTCGAGCATATTCTATAATGGAGGTGAACATTAAACTTGATATTACAATACATATAACAGTGGCACGAACCCAAATCATATAACATACTTATAAACACACATATAACTCAGTATTAACCCATAAAATGGTTATACAATTACTATAACATATTTTACTCATGGAGCACTCACTCACCGCAGCCATTCACTCTCTCGGCTGGCGCGAATCTAAAGTGCCCTACCGGAACCAGTTCATCATACTACCAGATCTGGGCGGAGAGTGCAATTAAAGGGGCCATACATTAAAATAAATGTAGCAAGTGGAAGCACATATTTGACCCGTTACATTTGCATATGAACTGGCTGTGAAGTATAACCTCAAATACCCACAAACATGGGGTGAGAAGCAGATGGCAGGGCCTGACTGGTTCTCATACTTCATGGAGTGGAACCCCAGCCTCTCAATGAGGAGTACAGAGGCAACCAGTCTTACACGGGCCACAAGTTTTAACCCCATAAATGAAACGTTTCTTCAACAGCCTTGGACAGGTCATGGAGAGATACAACTTTGATGGGAGGGACATATTATGGCGAAAAATCAATGACAAAATTAACGGAGCGCACAACTGATGCTGGTGCGCGCAGTAAATGACATTCGCGAGAGGATAACAGATCTACATGCGAGGAAAAGGGAACTCGCGAGCTCATTCAAACCCTGTGCGCACGCATGACATCTCCTCTGCAAATAATACAAGCCCTCGTGCGCATGATCATTCCCCACGCTCTCACGCTTGATCTCCTCTCGCCTGCTGCTTTTGCTCGCTCAAACACTTTTATTTTTGGCAGTCGAGGGGCGGGACTCAAATGTCATTGGTTACTTCCCCTTTTCCGGAAGTCAGTTGTGATTGGATGCCTGTCCAATGACCCATAATTCACTTGACTTCAGACATGATATTTGTTTTATTTATTTATATTAATGTGTAATGTGATTTAATGCATTGGTAATATAGAATAGATTCTTACCAAATACTTTATTAACAGAAAGTCGTACTAGTAATTGCATTGTGTTGTTTACAGATATTTACTGACTGTAATGACGCTTTTCCATGGTTATTAACATTGTAAATCTACCAAAATTATTATACATTTTTACATTTTATATTTATAACACTATTATTTGTGTTATTGGCATTAAAATATCAAAAAGAAATTGGAGAAAAATGGGAATGCAAAGTCATATTTGCTGTAGTTCACCACTACATTACCACTATACTCCCATTCACCACTATTTACGTTTACCCAACCAAAATTATATTGGATCTGAGAACCTCAGAAATGTAAAAAGTGTCCATTAAATAGTTGTAAATATAACAAGGGCTTTAGATGAAAGATACATTACTTGTTTATATCAATAAGCAAGAGTTTTTGTGTAAGCATTTTGTTATCATCCTGTGTATTACTATTATGTCAGTTTTGAGTGGTTCATTATATTTTCTATTAAATTTAAAAAGAGGTTCTGGCAGCATGAATGCATTTTTTTTATTATTTTTTTTTTTTTTTTAGATATTTTATGTTCAGATGGGGTGTAATCATTCATGCTGTGTACTGTACTTGCCTCATACTTTCTCTTATTAGGTTGTTTGCTTAAAAAAGTTAGATGATTAAGATCACTATATAATGTTGTAATATCTACTTTGCTGGGATTAAGCTGCATGGGTTTAATAATTTGCTGGGTTTAATTTTGTTCCTCTGTATTCTGTAGCAAATTCTGAAAAGGCATTTGTAAGCTAATTAATGCTGTGTACTGTATCTTAACTTGAGAAGGCAGAACCCCTTTTACATTTAATAGAAAATATACTGAACCATTTATATTACGTAAAATTAAAAATGTAGGCTATAAGAATTTTGGTAGATTTACAATGAAAATAACCATGGAAATGCGTCATTACAGTCTGTAAATATCTCTTAACAACTAAATGCAATCACTAGTAAGACTTCCTGTTAATAAAGTATCTGGTAAGAATCTATTCTATATTAACAATGCATTAAATCACATTATACATTGATATAAATAATTAAGTGTTGAGCCACAGTGATGTCTCAAATCTGAAGTCAAGGACAGGCGTCCAATGACATTGTAACCAATGACATTTGAGGTTATTAAAACAGTAAGTCCCGCTCCTCGACTGCCAACAATAAAAGTAGGCTTGTTTGAGATGAGCAAAATCTGTTCAGAACCGATCACCGGTGATCACCGCGAGATGCATGCCGATTAGAAAGGTGCCTTGCTCTGATGTCATGATGCTGGCGTATGTCAAAAACTTCTCGCGAGCGCAAGGCAGACGTGTCGAATTCTGCAGTCGAGCGCAGTTGCTCTCCACCGACTGCGCTGATCAAAAGCATGATGGGAAACGACTTGCTGACGACACAGCTTAATGCTCATTGGTTTAAACAACCGTGATGTATTGTTCTCTTTTAAACTGTTTGATTTTAAAACTCTGATCTCATGTTTTTATGTGTATAAATTATGTTATAGTATTCCCCATCTCTCTGACAGTGTTATGGGTTATTTGATTGTATATATATATATATATATATATATATATATATATATATATATATATATATATATATATATATATATATATATATATATATATATAACATGTCTGTATTAGAGTAAAAATGATTGATAAGTCTTTGGTAGCCTATATGTAATTAAATGGGTGTCTTGTTCATTATAATTATTTTCATATAAAAGCAACAGAACTTAAATTACATCCAGTTTATTAGCAACACTGTGCACGAGCGTGAATCCCGCGATATCCATCTTTGATCTCACAGGTGTCAAATCCACTGCGAGAGGAGAGTATGGCGTCATTTTTTAGTCAAATGTTATGAGCGTGTAAGACATGCTCACGAGCACATTATGTTATTTCACACGCGCAAAAATGAACCTTCAGCTGGCATGATAAAAGTACTCGCGCACAAATTCAACAACCGAGAGGTGTACAAGTAGCTGCGAGCGAGCGCCTGGCATACTCTCATAGGTTAACTCTGCTTGTACAGTGGAATCCTGCTCGCGCGCAGCGGGCTTCTGCTCGCGGAGTGCTGTTTTGCTCGCGCAGTGGATTTCTGCTCGCTCAGCTGATTTCTGCTCGCTCGAGTCTACACGACTTTTGACAATTTGGGGGCGGAAACCAAGGAGGGCACTGACCCTCTTATGATTGGTCACTTTCATCATGGAAAATCTTGGGAAATCCTAACCCCGCCCACCTTCTGACGCAGCGCGCGTCACTCAGCTCGTTCTGCTACTCCGGTTATCTCTGTGTATATTTTAGGCAACGAAATATGTGATAAAACACCTTGCTAACTATTTTCGTTTTCATTTAAAGAAATCTTAAACATGATAGCCACACAAATGTGGTTCAGGCAACGCGTATTGATTATATTCACTGCACATAACGTTTGCCTATTTATAACAAAACGAAATATAAAACACAAACCTGCCTCTTTTCGTTTTAAATATAATATAAAAATATTAAACATTTTAATATGGTCCAGGCAATATGTGCATTTGTACTAAACAACAGATTTTGCAGTAAACACCATTACAGATCATCTTCGTTGTATTAAAATTTAAAATGACAAAACTCAACCCAGTCTCTTTTTGTTAAATTTCACTTTTATCAATATTAGCCATTATAAAAGTATAAGTAAAAGGTATAAGAAGCTATACAAATAAAGCAAACAATTCAGTCAAACATACAAAGTCAGCGCTCTAGTCTAACCATACAACGGTAATGTTAAATAGCTTATAAAGTTATGAAACTTCCCCTCAGCCAAAACGATTGGCCAGGGAATAAATTATAGATTCACGAGACCAAAAATCGGCCGTTAGATATAGACAAGACGAATTATATCTCATGTTTAACCACTACAGAGACGCCAGCGAAAGCGGCGAACGTCAGAACGACTATAGCCGAGGAAAGGCTGTTCCAGGCGGGGTACATGAGCGCCGAGCGCCCGGTCATCGTTGTATGGTTAGACTAGAGCGCTGACTTTGTGTGTTTGACTGAATTGTTTGCTTTATTTGTATAGCTTCTTATACCTTTTACTTATACTTTTATAATGGCTAATATTGATCAAACTGAAATTTAACAAAAAGAGACTGGGTTGAGTTTTGTCATTTTAAATTGTAATAATTGTATTTAAAAATTTAAAAACTGTATATGTTGTTTACTGCAAAATCTGTTGTTTAGTACAAATGCACATATTGCCTGGGCCATATTAAAATGTTTAATGTTTTTATATTATATTTAAAACGAAAAGAGGCAGGTTTGTGTTTTATATATATATATATTTTTTATAAATAGGCAAACGTTATGTGCAGTGAATATAATCAATACGCATTGCATGAACCACATTTGTGTGGCTATCATGTTTAAGATTTCTTTAAATGAAAACGAAAATAGTTAGCAAGGTGTTTTATCACATATTTCGTTGCCTAAAATATACACAGAGATAACCGGAGTAGCAGAACGAGCTGAGTGACGCGCGCTGCGTCAGAAGGTGGGCGGGGTTAGGATTTCCCAAGATTTTCCATGATGAAAGTGACCAATCATAAGAGGGTCAGTGCCCTCCTTGGTTTCCGCCCCCAAATTGTCAAAAGTCGTGTAGACTCGAGCGAGCAGAAATCAGCTGAGCGAGCAGAAATCCACTGCGCGAGCAAAACAGCACTCCGCGAGCAGAAGCCCGCTGCGCGCGAGCAGGATTCCACTGTACAAGCAGAGTTAACCTATGAGAGTATGCCAGGCGCTCGCTCGCAGCTACCTGTACACCTCTCGGTTGTTGAATTTGTGCGCGAGTACTTTTATCATGCCAGCTGAAGGTTCATTTTTGCGCGTGTGAAATAACATAATGTGCTCGTGAGCATGTCTTACACGCTCATAACATTTGACTAAAAAATGACGCCATAGGAGAGAACTGTCCGTCTTGCCTGCGCTTTTTTCACTCCGCCTCTCACTGCAGCCGCCTACTCTCGCATACATTTCAGGCGAGGCAAGGCCTATCTCAAACAAGCCTAGTGTTCGAGCGAGCAAAAGCAGCAGGCGAGAGGAGATCAAGAGCGAGAGCGTGGGGAATGATCATGCGCGCGCGCGCGCGAGGGCTTGTATTGCGTGCAGAGATGTCATGCGCGCGCGCAGGGTTTGAATGCGCTCGCGAGTTCCCGTTTCCTCGCGTGTAGATCTGTTATCCTCTCGCGAATGTCAATAGGCTTGTTTGAGATGCGCCTTGCCTCGCCTGAAATGTAGTCGAGAGTAGGCGTCTGCAGTGAGAGGAGGAGTGAAAAAAGCGCAGGCAAGCCGGACAGTTCTCTCTTCTCGCAGTGGATCTGACACCTGTGAGATCAAAGATGGATATCGCGGGATTCACGCTCGTGCACAGTGTTGCTAAAAAAACTGGATGTAATTCAAGTTCTGTTGCTTTTATATGAAAATAAATAAAATGAACAAGACACCCAAAGTACTTGTTATTTAATTCCATTCCAAATACATGTTTATCAATTTTTTCTTTAATACAGACATATGTGTTTTTATTTTTTATTTTATTTTTTTATAAAAATTAAATTGCATAAAAGAGATAGCACTGTCTGATAGTTTGGGAATATTCACACATAACATATACACATGAAACATGATATTAGAATCAAACATTTTAAAAGAAAACAATACATCACAGTTGTTTAAAACCAATGAACATTAAGCTGTGTCGTCAGTAAGTCGTTTCCCATCATGCTTTTGATCAGCGCAGTCGGTGGAGAGCAACTGCGCGCGACTGCAGAATCCGACACGTGCGCCTTGCGGTCGCGAGAGATTTTTGACATACGTCAGCATGACATCAGAGCAAGGCGGACCGCACTCGGACACATTTCTAACTGGCATGCATCTCGCGCTGATCACCGGTGATCGGTTCTGCGCAGATTTTGCTCATCTCAAACAAGCCTATTTTCTGCGCGCGCCAGCATCAGTTGTGCGCTCTGTTAATTGTGTCATTGATTATGGCGCCATACATATGAAACGTAGACAAAACTGGTGTAACAACAGTCCAGTCACCAGACCGTGTTGTTGCACGTTGCGGAGTCAAGCAAGTGAGTGCATGACATCGGGTGAGAGAGGTGTGCTCATGACAGTAGCATGCCTTGTGCAAGCGCTGGGAAATTCCCCCTTCTTTGTATTCCCTCGTAAATGTTACAAGGAATACTTTGTTCAGAGTGGGCCAACAGGGAGTGCCGGAAGCGGTAATGCTTCAGTATGGATGCAAGAGGTAGACGTCCTGTTATTCCTTAATCACATTGCAAAACACACAAAGGTCAGCGTTCTCATATATCACTGTTCTCATATATCTGTTAAAGCTATCGAATTCTGCAAAGAAAATCGAATTGTGCTACTTGCCTCCCCCCCTTCAGTCTTTCTGTCTGTGGCGAGCAGGACTGTCATACGGCCATTTCCAAAAGCAGGGCAAAGATCAACAACTGGAAGGATCAGGAAGAAAAGGCAGTCTGAAATACTCACTGATACACCGGTGAAGCAATCCTTGATGGAAGAACAACAGAGAACAGGAAACAAAAATGTAAGAAAGAGTATCTTAGGAAAGAATAAAGGCAATCAATAGAAGAGAAAGACCACCAAGAAAATGTTGAATGCTGATTCTGACACCTCAGATGAGGAAAACCTTTGTGTGGTTTGCATGGAGCCATTTAACAACTATAAACCAAAAGAAGTTTGGGTGAGATGCGCCTTATGCAGTTTCTGGGCCCAGCAAGTCTGCACTCCAGGGTTAACAACATGTATCTGTCAGCACTGTGACTCTGATTAAGAATAGGCACACACTCACACACACATTGATGTAACAATATTAGCTCAAAGGGGAAATATTAATAATAATCCATAATTACCAATTATGATTAATTATTAATGTTGGAGCTATTTTGCACTTTGTTTATTTTAGGCTTAAGTTATAGTCTAATTTATTTCTTTTCTTTTCTTGCTAAAAGTTAACTTGCTTTATTTTGCATTTATGCTTATTTTCTTGTTTATTTACATTGTCGTTTATTGGTCACGTGGTGCTATGTTAATTTGCATAAATAGGTCAAGGTGGGAGGAACCAGGAGGGCTGCGAGGGCATATGGTTTTTTACCACAGCGTGAGAGAGGCAGCAGGAAATGTCTGTGAGCTTGCTTATATGTGTGAATAAACCTCCTCGAACTCATCTTTTGCTATGGACATTAGTTTATTTTGGTACCTCTAACCATGCGTAAAGCCTAACCCATGACGTAGCCTCAGTGGCCATTTGAGAAGTTTGGCATTATTAGTTTTGTTTAAGTTTATGGACAAATAGCCACTACATTAAGTAAAAAACCTGCCCCTGGATGTATATCGTTGGTTTACCTGGAAATTGGACTCGTTGTTTGCTGGATTACCCTTTTGAAAGTGGATTACTCACCTGGATGCTCGAGACAACGCTGGGCCTAGGAGTGGCGGAGGCGCGGGCTGGATACAGCGCAAACATCAAGTAATCCGATCCATCCGATAGTGTAAAGCTTCCCTGGACACCGTACTGGATAACGGTGACGCTACTGGAGCGCTGGAGCTGCATTTACGGAGTAGAGGATTGATGTTTGTTGCAATTGGATTCGCAAAAGCTGGCCCAAAGCCTTCACAGGTGACGCGCACGGCCGCGCGCAACAACAATCACTGCGCGCATTCAACTCCGTGCGCAAAGGCAACCACCGCTGCAAACAAAGTTCCGCAAGGTACGTGCTTTATTCAACCTTTGCAAATAACTGTGTGTGCACCTGGCCAACATCAATAGAAAGTAAAAATGTCTGACGTTGCATCCAAAGCCACAAGTGACACGGCGCTTTCGATAAGGAGGCGCACAAGTTTTACTGCTAAAGGAATGATGTTTTTCATGCAAACGTGTCAGGAAAAGAGATCGACGAAATGCAGACAAGCCAAATTGTGCATGAATCAAATGGATAAATTGATGCATTCTGCAGACAATATTGATGCAGTCAAGTCTCTTTTGGATCAAATGATAACATGTGTTAATGAGGCAAAACAACATCATTTGTCATTTGTGTCACTGAACATACCTCAGGATGAAAAGGAAAAACAAGATAAATATTTTGAACAAAAGGAAAATCTGTTTTCAAACTTTATTGATGATGTCAAAGGGTGGTTATCAAATGCAGGCCATTTATATGAACTTCCAATCAAACCACCTGATAATCAAACTGATATTAGGCCTGAGGACAGTGTATCCAATAAAGGTTCTGCAGCGCGCTCAAAAGCTGGCTCTAAACTGTCAAGAACTTCATCTAGTGCATCTGCAAAAATATTAGCGCAAGCAGATAAAGCAGCATTACAGGAGCGCATGGCTGCTCTAAAACAAAAGCACATTTTGGAGGCGCAGGAGGAACAAGTAAGACTTGAACAAGAGGAATTAAGAAGGAAACAGGAAAAGGACCAAGAGGAATTACGGAAGAAACGGGAACGTTTAAGGAGAGAAAAGGAACAACTTGCTCTGGAGGCAGAATTAAAGGTGACAAATGCAAAATTGAAGGTTCTGGAAATAAATTCAAAGTGTGGCTCTAAAGTGTCAAAATGTGCATCTACAACATCAGATGGCATGAACTCTTACTTGGAAAGGTCAGAAATTCCAGGAAAATATGAACTAAATCCAAATGCTGAACGTTTTGTGCCCACCAATGAAAACTCTGAACCTTCCTCCAGTCGCTTATTAAATTCTGTCTCTGTTGGTGTTAAACCCAAACATGTTGTAATACAACCACCCATACCTAATGTCATTCCTGTTTCTCAAAGACAAAGTATACGACCACTGGTTTTGCAAAATGCTCATGATAATAATCAATCCACCAACTCTCTGGACATTTTGAACATCATGCAGCGTCAAAATGAAATTACTGCCCTGTTGGTCCAACAAAACACAGCCTCTGCTCTGCCTATGAGAAATATACCTGTATTTGATGGTGATCCCCTGTATTTCAAATCTTTTCTCAGAGCCTTTGAAAATTGTGTTGAGGATAAAACTCAAAATTTCAGTGATTGTTTGTACTTCCTAGAACAGTACACTAGGGGGCAACCAAGAAACATTGTAAGAAGTTGTCAGCATCTGCCCTCTGAATCGGGTTACCAAAGAGCAAAAACACTTTTGATTGAACATTTTGGCAGTGAACACAAAATCTCTTCTGCTTATATGGACAAAATCAACAACTGGCCCTCAATAAAACCTGAGGATGTTAACGCTCTGCAGTCATTTGCTTTGTTCCTTCGAGGTTGCTCCAATATAGTACATCATATAAAGTACATGGAGTTGGACATGCCAGCTAACCTCAGGACAATCCTAATGAAACTCCCATACAAACTGAGGGAAAAGTGGAGAAATGTGGCATGTGACATACTGGAACAAACTGGAAGCAGAGCAGTGTTTGTTGATTTTGTAAATTTTATTGAAAAACAAGTCAAAATTGTTTCAGACCCGCTGTTTGGAAATATTAATGATGTTTCCCCAGCCAGCCACACAAAGCTATCCACTCAAGTTAAGCAGAAAAGGAAAAGTGGTACCTTTGCCACCAGCATCAATGCAATAAAGGACGGACATAAAGAAAAGGAAAACTTAACAGCTCACAGTAACCAGCTCAAATGTCTGTTCTGCCATTTCACCAATCACACTCTGGAAAAATGCTTTCAGTTTAGAAGAAAGACACAACAGGACAAGATTCACTTTCTAAAGGAGAAAGGTGTTTGTTTTGGGTGCTTGAAATATGGACACACAAGCAAAGACTGTAGGAGTCGTCTGGATTGTGAAGTGTGTCACAGGAAACACCCATCTGTCCTGCATGTGGAGAAGGAGGATACTTCAAGGATAACCTCCAAAGAAACTGTGAGCATTGTACCCGAGCAGCAGCAGACGTGTGCTCATATTGGGGCTGGTGAAGAGGATACTGCTGTTTTCTCCATTGTGGCTGTGCAGGTGAAAAGTCAGAAAAGTAATAAAGTTGTGCACACTTACGCTTTCTTGGACCCTGGGAGCTCTGGTACCTTCTGCACTGCAAGTCTGGCTGAAAGGCTGGGAGTATCAGGTAAAAACTGTAACATACTATTAAGGACAATGGGACAGACTAAAACCATTAATACCACTGTGATAATTGGTCTGGAGGTGTCTGGTTTTGACACCGAGGATTTTATTGAGCTGCCATCTGTTCTGACACAAACAGAAATGCCTGTATCCAAAGTCAATGTGCCATGTCAGGATGATGTTGCCAAGTGGGCGTATTTGAGTAGCATTAGGCTACATGAAGTAGATGCAGATGTGGACTTGCTCATTGGAACTGACTCTCCCAAAGTTTTGGAGCCATGGGAACTAATAAACAGTCAATGTGGTGGACCGTATGCAGTGAGGACCAGAGTTGGCTGGGTCATAAACGGGCCTCTTCGTGTTGGAGACTCTGGAGGTGCTGGTGTCAAATCAGGATGCACTGTTGTAACTGCTAATCATATATCTGTGGAGCACTTGGAAAATATGTTGATGCAGCAGTACAATCATGGCTTTGCTGAAAGAACATATGATGAACAACTTGAGATGTCAAGAGAAGACATTCAATTCATGAAAATTGTGAAGGATACAACAGTGCTTAACAATGAACATTATTGCATTGACTTACCTTTCAGAGTTGAAGATCCTGTTTTGCCAAATAATCGCTGCATTGCATTACAAAGACTCCAAAGCCTGAAGAGGAGATTTAACAGAGATATTTCATTCAAAGCTCAATACATTGATTTCCTCAACAACATGTTGGAGCAAGGATATGCAGAAAAGGTTCCCACAAATGAGCCCACTCCAAAACAAGGAAAGGTGTGGTACATTCCCCACCATGGTGTACATCACCCAACCAAAGGTAAATTGCGTGTTGTGTTCGATTGCGGCTGTACTTACAAAGGTACATCATTAAACAGCCAGCTCCTGCAGGGCCCAGACTTCACTAACACGCTTATTGGTGTCCTCCTCCGGTTTAGAGAAGAGCCCATCGCTGTTATGGCTGACATCAACGCCATGTTCCATCAGGTCCGGGTCCCACACAAGCATGTCAACTTCTTGCGCTTTTTATGGTGGCCCAATGGAGACGCTACAACGGAGCCAGAGGAATACAGGATGTGTGTGCATTTGTTTGGAGCTGTATCCTCTCCAAGCTGTTCAAACTATGCACTGAGAAGAACTGCTGAGGATAATGCACTGCAATACTCACCCGACGTCCTCAGCACAGTCAAAACAAATTTCTATGTGTCCACTGTGACAGAGGAAGATGCAGTGAAGCTCATACATGGACTAACATCTCTCTGTAAAAAAGGTGGCTTCCATCTCCAAAAGTGGGTCACAAATAGCCAAAATGTGTTTGCACTTATTCCCATCAATATCAGAGCAGTGGGTTTGGAGAACATGGATTTGGACAGGGACCAACTCCCTGTGGAAAGAGCTCTGGGGATGCAATGGTGTGTTCAAGGAGACACGTTCAGCTTCAGGACGGCAGTGCAGGAACGTCCACACACCAGGAGGGGCATCCTTTCTGTGGTGAGCTCTCTCTATGATCCACTGGGTTTTCTGTCTCCTTTCATAATCCCTGCCAAGTTACTGTTACAGGAGTTGTGTAGAATGAACTTCAAATGGGATGAGCCAGTCCCCAGTGCCGTCTCCAGACATTGGTCTGAGTGGCTCTCTGAACTTCAGCATATGAGTGGATTTAAAGTGGAACGGTGCATTAAACCCAAGAACTTTGGAACACAAGTGAAAGCAGAACTGCATAATTTTTCAGATGCCAGTCAATCAGGATACGGCATGTAATGGAAATTTTACATTTAGATGTGTTCTTTTACATTTAGGTGTGTGCAACTTGTTAACGTTGAACATTTATTTTTACTCATAAGCATTTAAAGAAATATAATCATATAGGCTTGCAGGGGCAAAATGTTCTGGGTAGCAAAGAGACTATGAGTACTCAAAGTGACCTATTGTGTACTTCAAGTGTGAAAAGTATGTGCGCAGCTTTGATGAAAATAGAGATAGGCAAAATGTGTGAAATCGAGCAGCAGCTAATAACAGGAAACTTTTGCAGACATGGTATATTTTTGCAGACATGGTATTGTCCTGTCTAGATAGAATTTATGTTAGAAGAGATCTCGAACAAGACGTGTTGCCTTTTAAGGTAAACCAAGGCGATCTTTTGAGACAGACCAGGATGTGTTAAGGGTATATAAGCTTGGCAAAAAGGAGAAGTCAGCCCCTTCTCATATCAGACTCTGACTGATGTGTGAACAGCCAATTTCTTGCAAGAAATAAAGATCTTTATAACTTTTGAAATCTCCAGCTGTCTTCCAATTATTATTTAAAGTTGAGAAAAGAATTTCCACAACAAATGGCGACGAGGATGGGATTCGCAAAGCTGATGACCTCCGTGGACGAAGCAATTGATTGAACATCCCAAAGACAAGAAAGTCTCTGGCTCCGATACCCCAACGCTAAAACTGCAAGGGACGGGAGAATTGTAGACACCACGGCAGGCCTAGGTGGACGCGATCCCGAATAAAGAACCAAGCTGCAAAAAGCACGGTGAGAGAAAATTATTTACGTGGTAAATAAGAAAATTATTTGCGTATTGAATATTTTTTCCTAAAAGGGTCAGGATTTTTGGAATAAGCCTGAAAGTAATTTCCAAAAGGATTTTGAGAATAAGCCTGAAAGTAACTTCTTAAAATGCCAGTGTTAATTGTTTTCCCAGAAGGGCCAGAATTTTGAGAATAAGCCTGAAAGTAATCTTCTCAAAAGTCTAGACAAGTTTGCGGTTTGGAATAAGCCTGAAAGTAACTTCCAAATATTTAACAAGGCACTTGTCTGGGAAAAAGACCTAGCATCGACGGATGTGGGCATTTTTGAAAGTCCTAGATTGACGGATTTAGGCAGGCGTGGTGGCCACGCTGGGGGAAAGAATTAACACAGTGAATATAGTGCGTGGTGACCACGCGAGGAGAAAGATTTAAATACGCAAATATAAATACTGTTGAGTAAAAATAGTGCAACATGGGTAATGTTAATGATAAAGAATTGGAGACAGTGGATTTCTCAAAAGGGAATTATTGTTCCATGACCAAGAAAAATGGAACAGGGTGGCATCATAGGATACCACAGTTAATTATATTGTACAGATTTAATGTGTGTTTAATGTCTGAGAGTAAGCCATCTGCAAAAGACAAAGGAAAATTGGACAAAAACAAGTCAAAAAAAATATACAGAAAAAGATAATTATGACTTTGATGGTCGAATTATAGATGTATGGTTAAATGAGGCAATTACCAGACAAAGAAGACAGATAAACGCAGCATTAGTACCATTAGAGAGTACAGATAGTAGAGAGACAAAGGCAGAGGAAGCCAGAAAAACTTTACTAAACTCTGTTTCTAATTCTTCCGAGGAAATGAGATGCATGAAAACCCGCCTGGCTGAGGACGACCGCTGTCCGGCTCCCTACTCCCCCTACCAACCACCACCAGCAGTGGCCCTCCATGAACCACAAAGACAACCAGGAGCAATGGGAGGTCAAGATCCTGAGGAAGACAAAGAAGAAGAGGGAACGAGTCTGCAAGCAAGACCACCAAGACACCCTGAACATCGAAGCTTGCGAGGTTCGACTACCCTGCCCTCTGCTCCTCCAGACTACACTCCTCCATCTCCAAAATTCGTAAATGTTCACCAACCCAAAGAGAAGCACAGGCCAGACAATCAAAGATAAGTATCTGAAAACTGTTTTTCTGGACGGTCTGGACCCTGAAATAGGGAAAAAGGTCAAAACGTCTTGTGTGGGGTACCACCAAGCGCGGCTGGAAGAAATCCGACGACACGCAACGCATCAACAACAGCTGCTGAGAGACCAAGCCAAGAACAAACAGAAAAAGACTGACAAAGACACTCAACTGGCTCTGCTGAAGATGGGGTGGAAGAGGAATTGGAATGGGTGACCAACCCGCAATGGACCCTGAAGCTTGTTAAATTGTGGGCGAAAAGGACACTGGAGAAATGACTGTCCGGATCCTCCAAAGAAGAGAGGATTCCAACAGCCACCAAAGCCACAAGGAGGGGGAGGGGAGCGACGGTGAAGGGTCTGACTCCCAGGTGGTAAATATGTCTAATCTTATCTCTTTTTCTGCTCCTTGCAATGAAGAAAATGTGCTTGCTGTTTCTTGCAATGAAGAAAATATGCTTGCTGACACTGAACTTTTGGTATAAAGCATTTGCAAAATTACCAATGATTGACATTAGTGTTGAGGGAAAGAAAGTTTCTAAATTAACAGTGGAGTGAAGAACTCAGCAATTAAAAATGAACAATTGCCTGATTTAACTGTATTATCTGGAAAATGGACAACCTCCAGAAGTGCCACAGGGCATCTGGTAAAGGAACCATATACAGCAGATTTGTCTTGTCAGATTGGTGATCACTCATTTTCTCATGCTTTTCTTGTGACTAATACCTGTCCTTGTAATCTTCTGGGAAGAGATTTGATGCGTAAACTAAAGCTGAACTTGTATTGTGGTGACAGAAGCCTCACTGCTGATATGAGTATGGTGCGAATGCCAACTGAAACATTATATGTTTTTGAATGGAGCACTCCTCAGTGTGGTCTGCAAAACAAAGCCACAAATAGGATGCCTCCTGACCATGATTTCATGGAAGAAAGTGATTTGCATTGCACATGTCATGTTAGCAGTGAGCCAGATGAAATTTTTGCTGAAAAATGGTCTGAACTAGAGATTGAGGAACTAAAAACCTCAGAGTTAATTTGGTCAGATAAATGGTGTGCTGTGAAGGTTGAATTGACTGATAGCCAAGCATCACTGTATGATGTGGAGGGGGCCGTCCCTCACATCTTTTTAGCTAAACCACAGACTGCAGAGTGGAGAGAATTGGGGCTTTTTGTGAAACAATGTGACTCACTAAAAGATTGGTGGCTGACAAAATGTGTGGCCATCTGAGAGCACAGGGTTTTACAAACAGTCACTAAGAGAAAATATTAAGGGAATCAGAACTGTTAAAGTGATGAATAAATAGTACTATATGAATTGCACGTGTTTAAATATTATACTTTTTATATGAAGGCGTCTAGAATTTGTATCCCGTTATCCCTGGGAGACAGTGTGGAAAAATGGTTTTGATCTATGAGATTCTAAGAGTCAATGGTTTACTGTATGTTTAACTAAGATACTTTTTTGTGCATTGTGCATATGAGAATGAGATTGGGTGACCAACTTTAAATATAAATTGTGGGTTGACAAAAATATTGGTCACTCCATTTCATTTAAAAGGTCATTTTCTGGATTCAATAGAAACAATGTTTTCTAATTATAAACATTTGAAATCACATGCTGTCATCATCAGCGAGATAGAAATGTTTTTTATTTTTGTCCATGGATCAAAGATTGTGTGAAGATTTCTAAATCTTCTTTTAAATAGCTTATGAGCAACAACAAAAAGTTTGAAAAATTTAAATTGTGCAAAGAATGACAAATTGCATTTGAGAAATTAAAACGGATTCTCTCAACTGCAATTGTAGGTCTATACAATTATTTAAAGTGTTTCATCTATTTGATTTTGAAAAGTTAGGTTTACGTTCACTGTGTAAACTTAAACATATGATGACTGCATCGGACAATAGAAAATTGATATCCTAACGTTCAGACACTGTCGTAAGGGGAATGCCACAGTGTGTCTACGTTCAGTAGTTTCCGTCGTCGTCGAACTTTGTTACCGTTCAGATTTGGTGGTATTCCACTCCTAATATATGTTCCCCATTCAGTTCATAAACTGCTAAGGCAGACATGAATGAATGAATGAATGAATCTCTGGCCAGAGAAGGGTGTGTGGAGTGTGTGAAAGTGAGTGTGTGAATTATGGTGTTCAGAGACATAAATGATGTCAATCAAAACAGCTGTATCTAAACAGGTTAAAATATGACCCAACAGGGAAGAAAATATTCCCAATAAAATAATGGCCATGGATGATTTTGGCTAACTATCCTGAGCTGGGTTATTGTTGTGGCAGAAATAAACAATGCAACACGCGCAGCGTATAACTTTGGGAAGGCAGAGAGCAAGCAAGCTTGCCCTGTCTACCCCATATTTAACTTTTTACAGGATGTCATGATGGATCTCATCGAACAGAACTGATTCTGTTCCAAATGTATAAAATATTGTCTTGTTGCTGTTTAACATGAAATTTTACAGGTCTCATCAAAAAGGATGACAGGTCGGATAAGCAGATGAGTCCGGCGACATGATACATGATGTTGTAATTAACAAAAAAAATACTTAAGGTCTCCATTCACAGGTGAAAGCAGCCAGGAAATGGTTCACTCCACAAACAAGGTTCCCATCTGGGGTGCAGTGACACCTCCGTCCAAGCATCTCGACTTAAACTACACCAACCAGCCTCAGCAACCCCAAACGCCGACACCAACGACAACGCAAAGCGTAAAGTGAGGGACAAAGGAAGTGCTAGTAACTTTTCCTCCCTTGCCAACGTGGGATAAGCCCATTGCAACGATTCGCAAAGAATCACCCTGGTGAAGATGGAACGTCCATGGGGCAACGAGATGATCAACACATCTGGAGGAAGATGTGAACCAACTAATGGTTTAAGCTTAGCATAATAATTAATTGTGTGTTATGATAATTGATGTTTTTATTCAGTTTCAATCAAACTGTGCGACTGAGAATTGATATAGATCTCATGATTTGAACAATTACTAATTAATAGGTACATTCAGGTACTCGTAAATTAAGAAGAGGAAAATGTCTTAATTCTGTAGAGTATAAGGACTCTAAATAGGTACATTACTGTAAAGATAAAAATAATCTAGGGACTATTTTTGAGGAGAAACTTGAGGGGTTTAGAACCCTAATTCAGATATCATAGATGCTAAAAAATGAATAGTTGTAATAGTTGTTCTCTAATAAGAGAAGTTACTTTGCTGGACTAGGTCCGAATAGATAATTGGGTAAACTTCTATAGCGATTAATTAATGACTACATTAAATATTTTTTAGGTGTTTCCATTTGTTAAAATAGCAAAAGAAAAACTTTCAAAAGGAAATTGATTTTGGGAAACATATTTAATTTATGGATGATTATTAGTTAAAGAAGTTACCAGTGTGATTATTGAAATGTTCCTTTCATGTATTGTCTAATTTCTGTATTTGATATCTGATAGGTGACTGCAGGTCTAGTCTATCTAGGAATACAGTAACAGTACTTGCTTATTTAGCCGGCTTCCAGAAATGAAATATGGACTTGTTTTGTTGAGAAAAAATTATGTAGGGGGCACAAAGTTAAAACCTAGACCAAGAACAATGTAACACTTTTGTATTTGAATTTAACACAGTTGGAATGTTCAATTTAAAAACTAAAATGAATCTAAACAGTTAAGACATTTCAGTGAAATAGAATATTTGCTCAAAGCAAAATTCTAAAAAGCTTTTTTAATTCAGAATGAAGTTACAGATTTAATGATCTGGATCAATGGATCCATTATGAATTATTCCGCATTTCGGTGACACTTTGAAGTGGTGGTGCATTGGTTAACATTGGATAACATATTGACTAACATGAACTAACAATGAGCAATACATTTGTAGCAGTATTTGTTAATCTTTGTTAATGTTGGTTAATAGAAATACAGCTGTTCATTGTTTGTTCATGTTATTTCACAGTGCATTAACTAATGCTAACACATACAACCTTTGATTTTAATAACGTATTAGTAAATGTTGAAATTAATATTGACTGAGATTAATAAGTGCTGAGTAGGTGTTGTTCATTCTTGGTTCATGTTGACTAAGGTAGTTGACTAATGTTGGCTAATGAACCATTATTTTGGGGTGTTACCCGCATTTCCAACAAATAGAAGCAGGACATGTTATGTCCATCAGTTAATTCTGGGAAAATAGGACTGTAGGAAGATAGGTAATTAAAGATTAAATAGGTAATGGCAAGACCTGGTTTGAGCTGAGTTAATTTTAAAATTAATGACATTGTTTGAAACAAGATAATACAATTACTGATATTTGTGTTAAGGATAAAAATGAAAATTATAGAACTTTTTTGGTTAGATTTTATTACACATATCCTTAAATAGATCTGACTAAGTAAAACAATCGCCTACTTGAATTAAAAGCTAGCAAAATAAGGTTAAGAACAATGGTTAATCAGCAGTATCAGCCTGTTAAAGGCCTAATAGATCAATGTGATTCAAAATTTAGCTTGATTCAAAGTTAAAAGGCAATGTACTATGGTATGATTAGTTTTTTGAAAATAGAATTAGATTGCTAGAATTAGAATGTTGGGAAGAAGATGAAGTTGAGGTTACAGTGCCTGAAGATGAGGTATACGAGAACGAGAGCGAACATGAGTTTGACTAAGAAATTAAATGACCATGGGAAAATTTACCTGTTGTAAATTACTATGATTATAGGAGAAGTAAATGTCAAAATTTGTGTGTATGTTTTTTGAATGAACATGGGGTGGATTGTAATGGAAATTTTACATTTAGATGTGTTCTTTTACATTTAGGTGTGTGCAACTTGTTAACGTTGAACATTTATTTTTACTCATAAGCATTTAAAGAAATATAATCATATAGGCTTGCAGGGGCAAAATGTTCTGGGTAGCAAAGAGACTATGAGTACTCAAAGTGACCTATTGTGTACTTCAAGTGTGAAAAGTATGTGCGCAGCTTTGATGAAAATAGAGATAGGCAAAATGTGTGAAATCGAGCAGCAGCTAATAACAGGAAACTTTTGCAGACATGGTATATTTTTGCAGACATGGTATTGTCCTGTCTAGATAGAATTTATGTTAGAAGAGATCTCGAACAAGACGTGTTGCCTTTTAAGGTAAACCAAGGCGATCTTTTGAGACAGACCAGGATGTGTTAAGGGTATATAAGCTTGGCAAAAAGGAGAAGTCAGCCCCTTCTCATATCAGACTCTGACTGATGTGTGAACAGCCAATTTCTTGCAAGAAATAAAGATCTTTATAACTTTTGAAATCTCCAGCTGTCTTCCAATTATTATTTAAAGTTGAGAAAAGAATTTCCACAACAGGCACTGTTTCATACTTGAGATTGGAGAGTACTGACAGTGTGCATGTTTCATTCATCACAGGCAAGGCTCGTGTTGCTCCTCTAAAGCAACTAACCATCCCACGCCTTGAGCTTGCTGCAGCTGTGCTTGCGGTTCGAGTGAACACAATGCTGTTGAAGGAGCTACAGTTGCCATTGCAAAGGTCATTTTTCTGGACTGATAGCACTACTGTTCTCAAGTACATCTTCAATGAAACAAAGCGCTTTCACACATATGTTGCCAACCGTGTCAGCACTATAAGAGAAGCCACGGACAAAGATCAGTGGAGGTATGTAAACACCAAAGATAATCCTGCAGATGAAGCATCTCGAGGACTAAGAGCTCAGGAGTTTGGGAAAGGAAAATGGCTAAAAGGACCAGACTTTTTGCATTTGTCTTCCACCGAATGGCCAAAACTCGACTTGGACTCCTCCTCCATCCCATCTGATGATCCAGAGGTAAAAAGGGAACTTAAAGTGAATGCTGTTACAACACACAGTGACAATCCCCTCAGTCGGCTCATTCACTATTTCTCATCCTGGAGAAAGCTTAAAACATCAGTGGCCTGGTTGTTGGAGCTGAAAGAAAGACTTTTACTTTTGAGCCGAAAGAGGAAAGAATATGTGGTCAAGCAGAATGAAAATGTGGAAAAGGAGCTTAAAAAATTCAAAGCCGCACTTGGAAGATCCAGCTTGACACCAGAGCGCTTGGAGGAAGCCGAAAAGGCAATAATTCAGTTTGCACAAAACCAAAGATTCAGCACTGAAATTTCCTCACTAAAACACGACCCAAAGACTGTTTCCAAAGACAGCCCTCTGTATCGCCTCGACCCCTTCATCAAAGATGGCATTCTCAGAGTTGGTGGACGCCTGTCTAAATCTGCCCTGCCGTTGGAGGTAAAACATCCTGTGATTCTGTCGAAGGATCTGCATGTTTCCCAGCTCATATTACGTTACATCCATTACCAACTTGGACATGCTGGACGCAATCACATGCTGCACAGATTGAGACAGAAGTATTGGATTATTAATGCCAACTCTGCGGCCAGGAAGATTCTCTCACAATGTACAGTGTGCAGAAGGTACAGAGGAAAACTTGGAGAACAGAAGATGTCCGATTTACCAGAGGAACGAGTTGTGCCTGATAACGCACCCTTTACAAATGCGGGAGTGGACTATTTTGGACCACTGGATGTGAGGAGAGGGAGAACTGTGCTGAAGCGATATGGAGTGATATTTACCTGTCTGAGCAGCCGCGCAATACATCTGGAGGTGGCGAACTCCCTCGACACAGACTCCTGCATCAATGCTGTGCGAAGATTTATCTGCAGAAGAGGACCTGTGACAAGTATGAGGTCAGATAACGGCACAAATTTTGTTGGTGCGAAGAAGGAGCTGAGGCAGGCTCTGGCTGCTTTAAATCACTCTGAAATTGAAAGGACTTTTGTGCAGGAAGGAGTGACGTGGAGTTTTAACACCCCAGCTGCATCTCACCAAGGTGGCGTTTGGGAGCGTCTGATTCGCTCTGTGCGCAGCGTACTTACCTCTGTCGTTGGACATCAACTGCTGGACGAGGAAGGCCTGCAAACACTATTTTGTGAGGTAGAAGCAATACTCAATGACCGGCCAATAACTAAGGTCTCAGAAGATCCCAATGACTTGGAAGCGCTCACTCCAAATCACATTCTCCTGCTGAAAGGCAAGCCCATTCTGCCACCAGGTCTGTTCGAAAAATCTGACCTGTACATTAAGAGGAGATGGAGGCAAGTGCAGTACGTTGCGGAGCTTTTCTGGAAAAGGTGGATATCAGAGTATTTGCTTGTAATGCAAGAAAGACAAAAATGGACAAAGCAAAAAAGAAACTTCATCCCAGGAGATATTGTTGTAATCGCTGATGCTACAGCTCCAAGAGGCTCATGGATGATGGGCAGAGTTTTAAGTACCACAGCTGACTCAAGAGGACTGGTCCGCTCTGTGAAGGTCCAAACGAAGACCAGCATCCTGGACAGACCAATAACCAAGCTCTGTCTTCTCTTGGAGGCTGACAATTGACTATGCATCTCATTCTCTCTCCTATCTCTGTTTTCTATCTATTTGTTTTTTGCAGGCATGGAAAATCTGAAGATGCAAGATTCAAGCTTAGTGCTTAGGTTATAATCAGGAAATAGCTCTTTGTGCTAAAAGCTAAGGTTAATTGTGGGTAAATTACCGTCACAATTAGGGGCTGGGTTGTTGGAGCTATTTTGCACTTTGTTTATTTTAGGCTTAAGTTATAGTCTAATTTATTTCTTTTCTTTTCTTGCTAAAAGTTAACTTGCTTTATTTTGCATTTATGCTTATTTTCTTGTTTATTTACATTGTCGTTTATTGGTCACGTGGTGCTATGTTAATTTGCATAAATAGGTCAAGGTGGGAGGAACCAGGAGGGCTGCGAGGGCATATGGTTTTTTACCACAGCGTGAGAGAGGCAGCAGGAAATGTCTGTGAGCTTGCTTATATGTGTGAATAAACCTCCTCGAACTCATCTTTTGCTATGGACATTAGTTTATTTTGGTACCTCTAACCATGCGTAAAGCCTAACCCATGACGTAGCCTCAGTGGCCATTTGAGAAGTTTGGCATTATTAGTTTTGTTTAAGTTTATGGACAAATAGCCACTACAATTAATATTTGGGTCAGTTAATTAGATTACTTTGAGGTAAGCTAACTTAATATTACAATCAATTAATCAGTTCCAATGAACACTTTGATTATTAATTTATTCTAAGAAAAGTGTATCTTTCATGGTCACTGAAAAATAATTATTCCTTAGCTTGTACAGCACTTAGAGCATGTAACAAGATCAAGATCGTAAAAGGGACTTTGTATGCAAGCAGAGGATCAGAAACCAAATGCATAATTGTGCACAAGTTTTATTAACTAAATCACAAACATAACTAAACTAAACAAACAAACATACATACATTCATCCATACATACATGCATAGGTAAAGTGGTGAGTGTTATGGAACCGGAAGCAGAAAAGCAGAAAAACCATCAGCTTATTTCAGAGCACCTCATTAAAGTGATACTGGCATGGATACAATTCTTGAAGTGGTTGAAAATTGAGTCCGTTGATGGGTCCGTGAGTGTAAAAAGTCACTGTTCAAGTTGCAGTCGTTTTCTTCTCTGCTGGGTGGAGAAGATATGATGCAGTCGATCGTTGCCCTTCAGTAATGGTGAGGTTGCAGTTTTCTGGATCGAAGAAGAGACCGTCTGACTCCCTTTTGGGAGCATGAAGGCATGGCAGGCGGTGATCAGGCCTGCTGGGCCCAGGGCCATCAGCAGAAGCAGTGTTGTAGCCGGATGAGACAAGCTAAGAAGAGAGGCAGGGCTAACGGAACGGCCTTTTAAAGCTTAACACAAGGCACACCTTGCATCAGAAAGGAGGAATTTCTGGCGGGAGTTTCCTTTGTGGGAAAGATTTATGACGCTGTCTCAAGTACTCTTTTCTGTTCATTAATACTCAGATAGATATAACAAATCCACACTGCATTCTAAGAGAAGGTGATGTACATCAAAGTGTGAGTCATTAAATGAGGATTAATTAGATAGGAGACATGATACAGGTAAGGTTACATTGACCATTGGTATTATAATAAAATACATACCATAGAATATACATAATAGTACACAGGACAGTCAATAATCCTTCACACAGTTTCTGGGATGCATGTTCATTTCTAGATCTGTTCGTCTCTGATTAATGCAGCAAAAGTCTGTATTAAGGATTGTTTCTGTCTTCCCATTGTCTTTCTCTCTTTCGAGCACGTGGTCACATTCCTTTACACCCATAAAACCAACTTATCTGATCGTGGCCATGGTAACGAGAAGACCTTCTTGCCCTGTTTGGGGGAAGATGGGACCACAGATTCCAGAGTGGGGTGTGAAGATTTTTATGGTACATATGCCAAATAATTGTGTCTGATTTGGTCTCAGTTGTTACATTGACATGTTATTTTTTGTTAGATTTTTTTGTTTCTGGTACATTGTAGTGTTTATTAAGTATACTGTTAAGTATGTTTGTCAAGTAGATTAATTTACACACACAGACATGTTTTTTTTTTTTTAGACATAAAGATGTACAAAGATGTTCTTTAATTAGGTACATTTAGCCTAGTGTTATTATTAAGTGTACTGCTAAGTTTGTTCTAGCAGACAGACACACAGACTCACACACACACACACACATGAGTCAAACAGACATAGTCTGTTATAGAGAGAGAGAGAGACTTGTTTATTTCAATAAATCTGTTTTTGAACAGTATTATATGGTATGGCATCCATTTTGACTTCTTTTGTCTAATTGTTACAACTTACCCCAGCATGCGTTACCTACCATACCTGTCAACATTTGGGTACCAAAATACGGGAGGCCTGGGGGGGTTTCAGTTCAACCACATGCGGTTTCATGTCATCTATATTTACTCACCCCATCGCCAAATCATAGAAAAATTTAGTTAAGACAGTTGTATTCATCTTAACAATACACAACAAATCAATATACAGAAAAACAGATTTCTAAAATAAGGTATAGGCCACAAATCTGTGAGTAGGCTAGTTTTCAAAACTGAACAGGTGATGTTGTGTAATATTCAGTTACTGTAAGAAACTGTTCCAGCGGGTGGAGTTTACTGGTACTGAATATTACACATCACCTGTACTCCCATTAACTGGAACAGATTTTCACTGGAACTGAATATTACATCCAAATATTATGTAATCAATCAGCATATTGTTGTGTGACTTCACCTATTGGAACAGTATTTCACAATTTTTCACAGGAACTGAATATTACAAACAACTATTGCGAAAAAACGATTTACAAAACAACGATTGTGAAAGGGTGTTTTTTTTTTTTTTTTTTTTTTTTGTAGGCTATAGCTTTGTTAATAAATTTTGCATTCTATTTTGGCTTTCTCGTGTGTCCCTATTTTTGTTGTGTCCCTTTTGAGCCACGGGGCGAAACGGGTATGGATTGAAAAACCAAAGCAACTGTACGGTTTACAAATCTGAGCACAGCTGAGACTTTTTCTCTGGTAGCCTACTTTTGGCATAGGATATTTATTTCCATCAAGGACGGGTTAAGGGTGTGTTCACACACTTGTAGTTCAGTTGGACTGGTTTATTTGGTCCAGACCCACAAAACAACATTTAGTCCTGGTCCACTTAGCGTTCACACAGGCATTTTAACACCGAACCGAAAATCATAAGAATATGTTCACAATCTGGGTCTCGGTCCGCTTGTTCGGTTCAGATCAGTGTTCACACTTCTTCACATGAACCGCTCTAACAGAGCAGGGTTTGTTTTAATCCAACCAAACAACAAGTGTGAACACTATCATGCACACTAAAGCACTGACTTCAGATCAGATGTTTTACTTTAACGGATCCAGACATTTTGCTGTGGTTTGAGTAGGTGTATTCAGAAATTATGAAATAATTTAGCAAAATGATGACGGCTGCAAATGAATTAAGGATCACAAAAAGAATCTAAGTTGGAACCACAGCTGTACTCCAAAAACTGAATTTCTGAAAAGTTATTTTTTCCTAAGTGAAACTTCTGTAATACAGAGCATTTCTGATCCTCGTCTTTAAAGGCTCTGAGCTGAAGGAAACTTTAAAACTTTTTTCTATGATTTGGCGATGGGGTGTGTAATGTATAGATGACATGAAACCGCATGTGGTTGAACTGAAACCCCCCCAGGCCTCCCGTATTTTGGTACCCAAATGTTGACAGGTATCAAGGTCAGGCTGCGATGTCAAATGTATTCTCAGGAATGAGTGATGCGCTTTCAGCTTTTAAAGTTTTATAAAATAAGTAGCCTAAGATATGGCTTGAATGATTTAAAAGCATTAGCAAGAATAAAAGCGCATCATATAATGTAACGCTATGCAGCCAAAGGATGACAGAAAAAAACAGATGCTGTGTTAATTGCGTTAAATATTTACTTACCACTGAGTCTTTTCCCATTTCTACCAGTAACGCTTATTCAACTTCCCGTGTCTACTACCTGCGCAGATATCGACGGCACAACTGGGTTGTAGGTTGCCAGGTTGAGCTCACAAATGGCTTGAAATGTGTATGATGTTTTGATTGCGCGAGTAGGATGGGTTTCATACAAGATCTGGCAACTGGACAACCTTGGAATAATATATTGATGTGATAATTTATATAACGACATTTGGGCCATACAAATAACGGGAGTTTCACGGGAGAAATAACAAAATGGGAAGGGGGCGGGAGATGGGTGTGAAATACGGGAGACTCCCGGGGAAAATGGGAGTGTTGACAGGTATGCCTACCCCGGTAGTGGGGTAGGTTGTAACAAAGGAACACCATGTATTTGACATAAACTCATGAGGTCTGATATTCTTGTAGAGGGTTGAATTGGTTCCATTTGTAGCAAACAAATGTGGGTACTTTGTATAAAAGTTTGAGAACTCAAGCTAAAAACTTCAGCGAGTTATAGGTGCTGAAGCAAAAAGTGTTACAATCCTCCCCGGTCTCCCCCTACAGCTTCAGATATTACACTGTAATTAAAGCTGTAGTCTACGATGTTGAAAATCGGTCGAGAAAGCCTGAGACAGTTGTGAAGTTTTAAAAAACTCATCCCGCCCCTCCACACACACCCCCCTCCCTTCTGTGCTACCTGATCCCTCCCACCGGGAAACGACCTAAACAACGTCACTCAGTCAAGCTGTGATCACCGGTAGTAAACATTGGCGCATCTTGTTCAAATTCCGATCGGCTCGAACAGAAACTGAATATATACTGAAATATATTCAAGCACTTCAAGAAATATAATCACTTTGACCCGTGATAGGCGATGCTAAACGGCTAACATTCCAATGCCGACCGGCAGCATAAGCATGTTGTCAGACTGATAAAAAGCTATTATGTAACACCTCACACCTTAAAAGTAAAAAATAAATGCTTACCTGCTCAACAAAAAGTCAGCCGTGTCAGCGTCGTTTTTTTTGGTTTGTTTTTTCTCCATTGCTGAGCTGATGCTACTTTGCTAGCTACCATAGACTGTCAGCTGCTTGCCCGCGAAATTTCATGACGCAGGAGGGGGGCGGGGTGGGGTGCGGTGGGGTGGAGACGCGAGCGTCAAGAGGAGCGGGGGATTGGATGAGAGCAGTTGACCAATGTAAGCTGTCCGGCCGGACAGCTTACATTGGTCAACTTCTCTGCAGCTGTACACCCAATAGAGTGAATGGATTTTTTTCATTCTTTTTTCTCTTCATATTGTTAGGACTGTACTGTAGAACCATAACCAGCATCTAAACGAGGTTATTAATAATGAACAATCTTTGAAATCGTAGACCATAGCTTTAAGTCTCTCCAAACTTTAATTTCTCAGGGTGTGTGGTTTCTCAGGTTTTAATTTCACACTTGGCATGTTTGATTCGATTCAAACGTACCCTGTGTGATTGCTCTGGTTCATTTGAACATGTGTGAACGTTGCCATCCAAACCCTGATGCGCACCAATCAAACGGGCCGAGACTGCTTTAAAGATGGGTCTCGGGCTCGGCCCATATCCAAATAAACTCTGGTGCGGTTCGAATAATATATGAACGCAACACTGACCAAATGCATGTAAACGAACCAAAAACAGGAAGATGAGACCCTGAAAAGGACAGAATGCATATCGTTTTTTTCTTGTTACAGTCACGAGATTGCCCATCACAGTTCAGTACAGGCATCAGAACCGCGTCTCCTCGCAGCAGATCGTTTGTGTGCATGACGGAGGAATTCCCGCCACTGTTTTGACGCTAATCGGACCAGGACTAAATGTTTCTTGTTTGTTTTTTGGTCTGGAATCTGGACCAAACTACAAGTGTGAACACACCCTCAATCTCTCTTGTGCAAATACTGAATCTCTCTCTCAGATATCTTGCACAGGTTTGGACTCTCGCACATGTTATATACCAGAGCTATAATTATTGTCATGTTATATATTAACATGGAAAAATGCAAGCCAGTGGATCAGAAATGGTTCTGAAGGACCTGTTATGCAAGAAGAAGAGGTCGTATAGGCCTGAAGTTATGAAAAAACTAAAGCATGTGCTGGTGGAGCTAAAGAGACAAGTAGCCTGTGAGAGAAATACATTTTGCATGACAAATTTACATATGAAAGCATTCACTGCATGTATTTGTTATCTCTATAAGCATGACAGCATTTCACATAATATATTTTCTGCTACTTTCTTTCATTATTATGCAACTCTAAATATTTCTCACCTACATAACACATTCTTGTCTGCTGCTAATCATTAAGCTAAACATGACTTATTTTGATGTGTTTAATTCACAGTTTTCCCAATTCACATATAAAAATATTAAAACTTGGGCTAAAAGTAAAGGTATTTCAATTACACTAAAATAACAGTCCTGCAAATAAATATGCATCCCATAAATATTATTACAATGGTATACTAATGTTTTCTGTGTGAGGACAATAAACATGCGAATAGCCTATGCATTACATAACAGATGAGTCACAGCTTACAGACACACCTTTTTGCACACGGCACACATGCAAATAACCAGGAAAACCATTTCAGTTCTTTAGTTCAGTGAAACCGAAACTTAAGTTGTTGAGCTGTTGTGTGTGCTTCTGTTTCTGTTCACATGCTGTAATATGGCAGAAGCCAGTGTTTTATGGACTCAGGAACAGTTCATCTGTCCAGTGTGTCTGGATCTCCTGAAGGATCCAGTGACCATTCCCTGTGGACACAATTACTGTAAATCATGTATTGCGGACTGCTGGAATCATCAGGATCAGAAGAGAGTCCACGTCTGCCCACAGTGCAGACAGACCTTCACTCCAAGACCTGCTTTAAATAAAAACACCATGCTGGCTGAAGTGGTGGAGAAACTGAAGAAGACTAAACTACAATCTGCAGTTTCTGTTGACACTGGACCTGGAGATGTGAAGTGTGACGTCTGTACTGGAAGAAAACACAAAGCCGTCAAGTCCTGTCTGGTGTGTCTGAACTCTTACTGTCAAAACCACCTTGAACAGCATGATCTTTTTTTCATAGGTAAGAGACATTATTTGATGGATGCCACTGGACAACTCCAGGAGATGATCTGCTCTCAACATGGCAGACTGCTTGAGGCTTTCTGTCGCACTGACCAGCACTGTATCTGTACATTGTGTACGATGGATACACATAAAAATCATGACACTGTACCAACAGCAGCAGAGAGAACAGAGAAAGAGGTAAGAACAGAAATTGGTGCATTAATGGGAAAAAGCCTTGTTTGCATCTCCATGACATACTACTGATATAATAATTAGAATGATATGTCTGTTTTTCGGTCTATCTGTCGTGTCTAACTCTTGGGCGGGCTTTGAAGAGGTCATGTTTTGTGACCTTTTGTCCTGCTGATGCCCAAGGTTATTTTCGTAAAACTGAAACTAAGTCAAACTATTGGTCAAAAAACATTTTCGTAAACTGAAATAAAATTAAAAATTCATAATAAATGTAAAACTAAACAAAACTAACAGTTAATGAAAAACTAAATGAAATAAAAGAATAATTGGCAAAAACAAAATAATCGTTTTCGTAAAGCTCTTTACTTTGGCGGAAAATCTGACCTGTGGCTGTTTAGGAAAATGCCTGTATGAAGGCTTCACGTGTGTGGAGTTACTGAGGCGAAACCATAGACTGTAAAAAAATATGGACGTAGTGTCCGTGACGTCACCCGTAGGTTTCTGAAGAGCATTTTTGAAGCCTAAAGTGGGCGGAGTCGGCCGTCGACATCTTGGCCTCGCGTCACCTTGCGTCACTCTCGGATAACAGAAAATGGGCAAAGAGGCGGGGCGTGTGTGGCGCTGGAGGAGCCTGGCTATCTGAAACCATGCTCACCGCTCGACGTGATCGAGTTAGCTCAGGCTTGGGAGGTAATGCTACATGCTACTGAAAGTACCCTATGGAAAGTACCAAGTCTGCGACTGCACAGGGCCTCGCGCTAAAGTGACAGTTGATGATGTAAAGCCAATTAAAAGTTCCTGTTTTTGCCCTTCGAAATATTATTAAAAGACATGGCTACAAGTGAGACTGTGTATCGTGATTGAGATTCTGTACTATTCTGCTAGTTGAAAATGTATTATGCTGTAACTATTACTCTGAGAGAGTGTGTGTGACAGTGATTTATGTGCATAACAGTTACATGTCAGTCACTCTTTGTTTATAGTCTATGGTCCGTCAGCGCGGCATCGCTCGTCAAGTTCGTAGAGAGCTTATTCAGTCCATTTTAAATTCTGATTTTGGCCGCCTCTCAAATGGGTTAAACCATAGATATATTACCTATGAAGTTCAAGTAAATGCGCTAGAAATCCGCGCTCATTCAAGGATGTGCATTTCAGGGTTGCCAACTCTCACGCATCTCGCGTGACAGTCACGCATTCAGCCTCAATCTCACGCTCTCACGCTCAACAAAGAAATCTCACGCAAAAATAGACATTCTTCTGTGCTGTATTTTTTTTTCACTCATGTGCACTAAATTTCAGAATTACTATAAACAATTCAGGCTCTTAACTACTGGATGGACCACTAGTTATGGCGCAAATTAGTTAAAAATCTCCCAGAACCTAGAGCGAGCACGCATGCGAGACAGAGACTGTCGTCCAACCGATAGCGCGCGCACGCACGGCAGAGAGGGAAAGTCTTACGCCGGTTTCACACCGCAAGCGTCAGCGGCGCGTGAGCAGCGCGTATTTTTTTCGGCGTCCATGTTAATCAATGAGTGCATTCACACCGCACGCAGAAGCGGCGCGGCAGCGCGTAGCAGGAGCAGAGCAGGAACAGCAGTGCCGCGATAGTTTCGGCGCCCAGTCTATTTTTAACGCGCCGCTTACGCTGAATTAAAGTGACACGAATTGATCAAGGCCAAAATACACCGCAGTTTTACCCCAAAAGCGCATTGATGATATCTATTGTGTTTTAAACAGTCACTCAAATGACCAACAGCAATTTAAAAAGAAAACAAATGTCCAAAAACAAACTTGTTGCCCGAACAATAAAAACAAAGACGAATCAAAAGTTATATAAATGAAATGATTAATAAAATAAGCTTCTTGACAAGTCTTTTCTCTTAAATGTATTTGAAAACGAAATAAAGCAATGCCAACTTACCCTGATTATAGAGTACTCTGTCTATACACACGCCGCGGTTCAGCCGCGCGTGACAAACGCTGCTAGTGTGAAAGCAAAACGCTCCTGTCCTGCTCCCGCTCACCATATGCACTGCTCCTGCGCTGCTTACGCTCTGCTATCGCGTGCAGTGTGAAACCGGCGTTACAACTGCGCATTTTATCAGTTGCGGCGCCTTCATCTATAGGCTACACTGCAGCACGACGTATATTCACATCAAATGTTAACGCAGAGGAACGGGACACTGCAGTTCACAAAAGTTCATTATTTGCATGTGATTTAAAGCCTTGCCGGTTAAACATGTCATTCGCTGCTGATGCGCTGTTCAAATATGCGCTTTACTGAGCGCGTACACTCGACGCGCATATGCATTAAAAGCCTGTTACTGGACTAAGTTATCTTGTGAGTCTTATATTGCGCTAATACTGTCAAATATGTTCAATAACCAACTTGTTCAATGTTTACATAATTGAATTGTATTGTTGGTTATGTCTAAAGTGAAAGCAAACAGAGAAATTTAATTAAAATCTGCTTGTCATATATGCCGCGCGTGTATATTAGACGCGTCGCGTGCAGTTCTTAAAGAGACAGTAGCCCTAATAATAAACATGCTGCCGCTTGTTCTTAAAGAGATAGTTCACCCAAAACCAAACAGTTGCTGGTCCCCATTGACATACATAGTAGGAAAAAAATATACTATGGAAGTCACAGGGGTACATCAACTGTTTGGTTACTGACATTCTTTCAAATAACGTTTATTTTCAACAGAAGAAAGAAACTTATTCAGGTTTAAAACAACTTAAGAGAGTAAATTATGACTTTTTGGGGGGAGAACTATGCCGTTAATGTTAATAAAACAACAAAACACACAGAGGAAATCATTCACTGCTCTTGACTGAGAACTTTAAGTCTGTTGTGTTTTATTTTCATATTTGTCCATTTAATTACTTTCTTCAATTCTACTGTTAAATACACCTATAGCTGAAAAAATAAAGCACTGTTTATTTCATTTGTATATTAAGTTGTGTATGTGTAATATGTATCTCTGTTCTTAATTTTTAATAACAAAGAAAATAGTGACAAAGATTTCATCTTCGCCACTTTGACCTAAATGTCTGCCATTCTTTTTTATTTTATATTTTGTTACCTATATTTTGCTATAAGGCTTTGTTTTTAAACACCCCAGGTGTAAAAAAGTGCCTAGATGTGCTTAGATGCTAAAAATGTGTTATTATTGATCATTATATCACACTACAATTAAACATAATGAAACATTCATTTGAATTGAAATTGTTTTATTAGCTTAGCTAATATTATTTATTAGCTTTTTCTAGAGATTGCAGTCATGACATGGTGAAAAATGACTTGAAATAATACTGAAAATAGGTTAAGATGAATGTTAAAGGTGTGCCCCCTAAAAGCACAAGTGGCCCCTGCCTGCCCCCCCCGTCGGAGAAGTCTCACTCCGAGCTAAACTGAAAAGTTGGCAACCCTGGCATTTATTGCATGGACGGAGAAAGCGCCGACACCTGCAGGATTTCATCTGACGGTAACGTCACATAAGCATAATCAATCTGTTCCGTGAGAGCAGAACGAACGAGCCTTTATAGACGTTTTTAAATCTGAAAACTCCAAAAACCAACGAAATTGTCAGACATCCATTAGTGCATGTTCACAGAGGAAAACAACTGAAATACAGCACTGGTTGTTCTCTCGAACGATACTCGACGACAACGACGGAATCAAAAGCCGTGGGCGAAGTAATGGGTGTATTAAATTGTATGAAATAATCCCGAAAAAAGCACAAACACTGCAGAAATGGCAAGTTCAGCAGCTAAAATTTGCTGAGGTGAAGTGAGTGACGCGGCTAACAGCAGACAAACGGCTAGCATTGACATCAGCGGGAATCCACCTGTCACTCAAAAGTGGACACACCCTTAATTATGCAGAACTTTAAATATTAATCAACTAAACGGATGAGTTATAAAAAAATTCACCCCCCTCACAGTTGTTATGAAGGGCAAAATTAGCTGTATAGACCAAAGCCACGGAGAGAACCAGGCTGTAAACATGTTTTTTTCTGCTGTAAAGTTGGTAATTTTCTGTGGCAGTGGAATGGGAAATAACACAAGGTAATAATGAGACGCAAGTTGAACTTGTTTAAACTTGAGTGCAGCATTTTTTGAATGCCGTTTCAAGTGCGAGTCTGCGAGAGGTGGGTGCAACAGCAAAACAAGTCCGTCACGCACAAAAAAAACTTTAATGTACTACTACTAGGCCTACTGTATGTTTGAGATGTCATGTTGTCATGAAGGTTGACAGGCTTAAAGGTGCTGTTATTATCTTTGTTTTTACAAAGCATTTACTGCTAATAATATTATTGTCCATGTGTGTGGAGACATTTCCCCACAATGTAGGCTACCAGGACACTGTAAACTGTAATTTACCAGTGGTCACTCTGCTACGTTGTACAGCTGAAAAAAGTAAACTAGGCATGTTTAACAAGATTTAATGTTTAATATGAATTAGTTTGTCTGAATTGTTCAATTTTTTCTTGTATACTTTAAGTTCCATTTATTTGGTGCTTTGTTCAATCTCAAACCACTATTTTATTTTTTTATTATTAAGATGTCTGCACTGTTAAGTGTTTACTGAGTTAGGCTAACTGTAATCTGTGCAAACATTAAACTTTGCTGAAATTAAACATCTCAAATTTGGTCTACACTGGAAGTGTTCTGTTTGCTCTGCTAAACTATAATTACTAAAACTGAAACTAAATAAAATAAAAACTAAACTAAAACTAACAAAACCATTATTGAAACTAACTAAAACTAAACTGAAATTTAAAGCAAAATTGAAACCGATATTAAAATAAAACCTAATTTTAAAAAGCAAAACTAACCTTGCTGCTTTCATGACTTTTGTTCTTTTTGTCTGTCATCCAGTGGAAACTCTTTTCACACTACAGGACTTGGATTCACAGATCACTCTAGATGTTTAACATACTAAATATCTCTCGGAGTACAGCGATGCGTCTGTGCTTCCCTCAAATCACGTTTCTGATCATTCAAACATAGTGAATGTGGAAAATCCAGGGCTCTAAATCGTGTAATGTTTGGGCGGTGTAACTTGAAGTTATGTAAAAACTAAAGCATGTGCAGGTGGAGCTAAAGAGACAAGTAGCCATAATGTGTACGTAACAGAAACAATTTTTTTTCATGACAAATTTTCATAAGAAAATATTCACTGGATGCATTTGTTATCTCTATAAGCATGACAGTATTTCACATGTGAATATACTTTTTGCTACTTTCTTTCATTATTATGCAACTCTAAATATTTCTCACCTACATCACACATTCTTGTCTGCTAATCATTAAGCTAAATATGACTTCTTATGATGCGTTTAATTTACAGTTCTCACAATTCACAAAAATAAAAAAAATCATTAACACTTGGACTAATATTAAAATGAAAACACAAAATATAAATGTATATCAATGATACAAAAATAACACTAATGCAATTAAATATGCATTCAGTAAATATTTTTACAATGGTATACTGGTAATGTTTTCTGTGTGAGGACACTAAATCTGTGAATGTGCATTAAAGGGGTGGTATATTGCCCCTTTTTACAATATGCAAAATAATCTCTGTTGTCCCCAGAGTGTGTATGTTAAGTTTTAGCTCAAAATACCCCACAGATAATTTTGTTCAGCATGTTAAAGTTGTCCCTTTTTGAGGGTCAGGTGTCCCTTTAAATGCAAATGAACTTTGAACGTTGTAACTTTGCAGATGTTGGTTATGCTCAAAGAGCAACATTACACACTAACTAAAGTTAGAAAAGTGAAATCATAATCAACTATCCCTTTAAATAAAGTCACAGCTTACAGACACCTTACACCTTTTTGCACACCACATATGCAAAATAACCAGGAAAACCATTTCACTTCTTTAGTACATAGATACTGAAACTTGTTGTTTTAACATCCTAAATATCTCTTGAAGTACAGCGATGCATCAGTCCTTATCTCAAATCACATTTTTGATAATTCAACAGTGAATGCATAAAATTCAGGGCTCTAATCGTGTAGTGTTTGGGCGGCATAACTTCTGTTAGATTGTCGCAGTGGTGCCACCACAGGGTTGGTTTACTCTTTTTGATTATGTATAGCCATTTCTGTTGTGTATACAGCAAAATCAGCGGTTACATGCAGCGTTTAAAATAAACTTTATTACCCATCACCAATGTGGCTGTGGTAACAAAAGATACTGGCCTTTCAGAACTTCTACTAGCAAAAACTAAATATCATAAATAATCTAAATGATCAAAATCATTGCTTAGAGTTAAACAAATTTATTATAAATCATTGTTTGCAGATACCATAAAAAATAAAAGAGAAATAAAGCAGATTGGTGCTGCATTAGCAAAATGGTCCTTGTTACTAGTGTAACCTCCATTCCCTGATAAGTTTAAAATATTCTAACTGACCCTCCAGAGTGAGTTTTTTGAAGGCGACCGTTATCATTATCGTTACCGTTAACGTTTCCCCTTGTTGTGTCCATGGCGACCCGTCATATTTGTCACGTGACAGACCGCAGCCACAATAACACTGTATGACAGATTTATTGCTTTTATTTAGTTTTTCCTTTTTTATTCAAAATATTCACAAACTTGCTTATATTTCGATTCTCAAATACGTGTAAGTTAGTGTGTTTTGTGGTTTAAAAACCTTTATATATGATTAATTAAATCCCTTGATCTATAACGTAAGGCCGCAGTTCAGAGTCCTGTCAGTCGGATTTACAGCACGTGAATTCATCAGTTTCTCCCGAAATACATGCAAATACGTGGCCGGTGAACTGGGAGAAGAAAAGAGTGAACTTTTTAGTTACTTCCTAAATGTGAATAAAACAGGTCGGTAAATTATACACTCACCTAAAGGATTATTAGGAACACCTGTTCAATTTCTCATTAATGCAATTATCTAATCAACCAATCACATGGCAGTTGCTTCAATGCATTTAGGGGTGTGGTCCTGGTCAAGACAATCTCCTGAACTCCAAACTGAATGTCAGAATGGGAAAGAAAGGTGATTTAAGCAATTTTGAGCGTGGCATGGTTGTTGGTGCCAGACGGTCCGGTCTGAGTATTTCACAATCTGCTCAGTTACTGGGATTTTCACACACAAACATTTCTAGGGTTTACAAAGAATGGTGTGAAAAGGGAAAAACATCCAGTATGCGGCAGTCCTGTGGGCGAAAATGCCTTGTTGATGCTAGAGGTCAGAGGAGAATGGGCCGACTGATTCAAGCTGACAGAAGAGCAACTTTGACTGAAAAAATCACTCGTTACAACCGAGGTATGCAGCAAAGCATTTGTGAAGCCACAACACGCACAACCTTGAGGCGGATGGGCTACAACAGCAGAAGACCCCACCGGGTACCACTCATCTCCACTACAAATAGGAAAAAGAGGCTACAATTTGCACAAGCTCACCAAAATTGGACAGTTGAAGACTGGAAAAATGTTGCCTGGTCTGATGAGTCTCGATTTCTGTTGAGACATTCAGATGGTAGAGTCAGAATTTGGCGTAAACAGAATGAGAACATGAATCCATCATGCCTTGTTACCACTGTGCAGGCTGGTGGTGGTGGTGTAATGGTGTGGGGGATGTTTTCTTGGCACACTTTAGGCCCCTTAGTGCCAATATAGCATCGTTTAAATGCCACGGCCTACCTGAGCATTGTTTCTGACCATGTCCATCCCTTTATGACCACCATGTATCCATCCTCTGATGGCTACTTCCAGCAGGATAATGCAACATGTCACAAAGCTCGAATCATTTCAAATGGGTTTCTTGAACATGACAATGAGTTCACTGTACTAAAATGGCCCCCACAGTCACCAGATCTCAACCCAATAGAGCATCTTTGGGATGTGGTGGAACAGGAGCTTCGTGCCCTGGATGTGCATCCCACAAATCTCCATCAACTGCAAGATGCTATCCTATCAATATGGGCCAACATTTCTAAAGAATGCTTTCAGCACCTTGTTGAATCAATGCCACGTAGAATTAAGGCAGTTCTGAAGGCGAAGGGGGGTCAAACACAGTATTAGTATGGTGTTCCTAATAATCCTTTAGGTGAGTGTATTTGAATAGATTGTTATTGCTGCTTCCATAGACATCCGTGTGTATTTTACAAACTACAAATGTATTGTTTTACTAGTGCTTATGTGTATTTAAATGTCTGAAACCTAAAATAAACATTATGTAGTTGATAAAACTAAATAGTTGTGATATAGCCTATGTCAGGTGCTGCTGAGCGCGTCCGACTCTGGCTCAGCACCAGCCAACGTGCGAAAGCAGTTTGAATCTGGCAGTTATGTCACATCACTGAACATTCTAAATCCATATGTAGAACCATACTCTCAGGGGCACAGAAATAAAAAATCCCAAATATGGGACTGTACCGCTCAAAAGGTTAAAGAAATGTTATAATCATAATAAAAAATATTATTTTATCAGTTATTCAAGGCATATTTGTTCAGTGATAACTACAAAGCATTAAATAACATGTCAGTCACTGCTTACAGACACCTTTTTTAACACTGCACACACAAGAATTGCAATTGACTTGCAATATCCACATGGTATTTGACAGTTGTGCTCATGTCTCGTGCCTCTGGCAAAAACAACAAATACAACATTCATACAACATTTTACATGATGTGATTTTGTATTTATTTTTATGAAATATTTTCATGTTTATTTCTTACTTCTGTGTTCAATAGAGAAACTTGAAAAAAACACAGATAAAATACCAGCAGAGAATCCAGGAGCGAGAAAAAGACATTCAGGAACTGAGAGAGGCTGTTGAGTGTCATAAGGTGAGTATCAAGAGGAGACAAACAGTACTGCTGGATTAAAAGACATACTGTTTAGACTCTCCTTCAGATCTGAAGACATTGCAGTCCCACTGAAATCCACTGTGGATCACATGATGAGTGTAATATGTGTCCTAACAGTGCTCTGCACAAGCAGCAGTGAAGGACATCGAGAGGATCTTTACTGATATAATCCGCTCTATAAAGAAAAAACGCTCTGAGTTGACAAGGCTGATCAGAGATCAGGAAAAGGCTGCAGTTAGTCAAGCTGAAGGACTCTTGCAGCAAATGGAGCAGGAGATTGCTGATATGAGGAGGAGACATGCTGAGTTAGAGCAGCTTTCACACACAGACGATCACATCCAATTCCTTCAGGTAATAAAAAATTTAGAAAATAATTTAAATCAGTGTTGTGATTTTACATCATTCACTGGCTCTCTAGGCAATTAAAGTGAAATAAAGTTTCATTCAATGTGTTAGATTAGTTTCCTAAATGCAAGTCGCTGAAGATAAGTCAGCATGTATTTGACTGTAGTAGAGATTTGTGGGAGGCAGGTTATAATGATTTTTTCCTGTTTTTTTTGTAGGGGTTTCAGTATCTATCTGCACCTCTTGAACCTATAGAGAGAATTACTGTCACTTCACCTCTCTCTGCTAATGATATAAGACAATCTATCTGTCATCTGAGAGAGAAAATTGAGAATTTCTGTAAAGAGGAGATCCAAAAGATTTCTGGTAGGTAAAGCACATTCAATTACACAATCTAGTATCATTTGAAAATCTTAGAATACATCTACACACATTGGATACTGTACAGTAGATCATTTAATTTTTCCTTAAGAATTGCCTGTTTATGTTGATTTTCATAGTTAAACACATCAACATTGTTCTAAGGACCAGAAAGGACTTCCTACAATGTAAGTTGCAAAGAAAACAAGTGAAATATATACACTGAGCATGCATGTATACTTAATTTGAAAAATCATAAAAAATGTGTCTTTACATTACACACAATAACAATTTTGTTTATTCAGAAACAACAACATAAAAATGCTGTTTTATTCTACATAAGGTCCATCCTCATGGTGGCATCCATGTTAAGAACACATGGTCAGAATTGAACATTATAGCAGCTTTCCAGTACAGGAGGAGTTTATAAAAAAAAAGTACATGCAAGTTAAACAAGAAAACCAAACAATTTTACAGCAAATCACAATATATAAATATAGCTGCAAGCAACAATTAAAGGGGCCAAGCACACTAACTACAAAAATTAGTAATTCAAGACATTTTTAGGTGATTCTAGTCAAAATGGCTGAAAGATATACTGATTAAATTACTTACGACTTTTGACCAAAAGGTGGCGGCTGTCACCTAACTGATGTTGTGTGGTCAGTGTGAGGTGACAATGACACATACAAAGTTTGGTGTCAATATGCCTGTCACAGCTGGTTGCAGTTGAAAGCAGTCTTTAATAATATAATCCAACACGGAAAGTAACTGGAGATCCAGGGGAGTTAACACAACCATAAAAAGACTACACTGAATAAGGGGCTGTTTACATGAGACCGTTTTCAACTAAAAATGTAAAACTTTTTATGCGGTTTGGCCGTTCATTTACATGACAGTGGTGTATTGGGGGCCTAAAAACGCAAACTTTTGAAATGGGTTTCAGAGTGCACGTTTTTGAAAACAATACCGTTATCGTCTCTAAATATCGTCCGCTATCGTACAAAAATGCGAAAGCGGCGGCAAACACATGCGTATTATGTTTTTAGCCTATAGTGCACTGTAAAAGAATGTGTATGTGCGCAAGTGCATAGTCAAAGTGACATCGCTAACTACTGGCCTGGCATGCATAATACAGTGTTTTTAGTCGTTTCCGCAGATCCGTGTGAACAGGGATCGTTTTGATAATATTGTCACCTGTACAAAGAAAAAACGTTTCCGTTTTTAGGGTAAAAGAACTCAGGAAACACAGGGCTTAAATACAGGGAGTAATTGTTAACATAACACAAAACACTTGCACAGAATGATTAACTGATTCGTAACCTATGAGACAAACTAGAACTCAGGCTGACACAAAGGGGCAAAACATACATGTGATATTAGCTTCCCCTCCTGGAAGGCGCATCCTCGCACCATAAAGAGCCCAACTGAGGGAGGGGTTTCTGGTGGTGGACGTGGAGCTGGAAAGGGGCGTAACAGAACTACTGCCAGCAAAACAATCCATGGGGGAGTGGAGGTTGGGAGGAGCCAGGTGGTAATCCAGAGTATAGCCAGGACGAGGCCCCAAGGCAGAAGCAAGGGGAGTTCCAGGTGGAGCTGACAAGTCGAAGAGCCAACACGACATTGATGACACTAGAGAGACTGAGGCGGAGCCATGGCGACGAACGTCCAAGGTAGAGCCAGGGAGCCAGAGGACAGAGGCAAAGCTGGTGGAACCGAGGATCAAGGCAGAGCAAGATGGAGCAAGATGGAGCTAAAGGCGCAGGCAAGACGACTTTCAACCAAGGTGGAGCCGGAGGGATTAAGGAGCCCGATGGAGCCGCAGGGACGATGGTTTCTGGTGAAGCCGAGGTATGGAGGAGCCAAGGTGGAGCCGATAGGTCGACAGTCAGAGGAACAATGGGTTCAGAATCTGGAGGCGGAGCCAGGGGATCCTCTTGACTAGGCAGAGCTGGTAACCTGAAGATCCAAGGCAGATCCTCGCAGAGATCTGTAGGAGGAGATGGAGAGGGGCTGAAGGGAACCAGCCGAGGCGGGGCTGAGGAACTGGATGATTTGGGTGAGAGAGGGAGGCTGGGTAGGCACTCAGGAAACTTGGGCGGGACCAGCGGGGAGGGGAGAGACTGGAACTGCATCCAAAATCGCATTCTTCTCTACTATATAGTAGGCAAAAAAACAGTATGTGACAAAAGAAGTATGTCCGAATTCACAGTACTCATAAAAAGTACCCGGATAACCTACTTCTTTTGGTGAGATTCTGAAACGTGCATGCAATGGACACTTTACAATCCCATGAGGCCACGGGAGAGGATTTGTGAAAGGCAGAGAAGTGATGTAACTGACGCTGTCACATGATAATGACATCATTAACATGACGAATGTAGTACGTCCGGATTACACACTCATACTATAAAGAACATACTTCTTTATCAGTTGTTAAATAATTACTTATTCAAAATACTTACCTACTTTAGAAAGTAAGCGATTTCGGATGAAGCCAGGGAAATTACTGTACCTCCTCAAAAAGTTCCAAACAGTGTCCAGAGGCCAGGCTTCCCTCCCAGCCCTCGAAATCCACCAGCACTCCCTCGGCGTTGCACTGTATTGCCTGCTCATGCACCTGGTCAGACTCTCTGTGTGGTTAACTCTCCAGGGGTGATGTCTCGTTCCATCCTCATTGCAAGCTCAGGCTTGTACATCGCGACAGGCTGAATTCCACGGTTTGCGGCGGGCTCTAACGAGTCCTCCGTGCAGTTTACCTGCAGTGAATTGCTGGACTCTGAGTATGGAGTGGGGCTGGTGTAGTCCTCCGCCGTGCGGATGGTGAATGCCAGATTTATGTTCAGCAGCACCCACTCCATGAAAGTGGCAAAATTGTTACGAGAACCACTCTCTTGGAGGCATGCCCTGGAGCGAGCGGTCTGGACAGTCCGTTTGGCACAGCAACTCCAAAAAATCCCTAGTGTGAGACTCCAGGGAGCTGCCCCTCTGGTCTAGGCATAACAAAAGAATTGCAGGAAGGTCCATGGTGACAGCGTGGAGGGAAAAAATGCCTCAAAAATCACTGTCTTGTTTTGGTGTTCTGTCACATCTGATTGTGGTAGTAAGCACTCAAAGGCGAGAAACTCACAGAGTAAAAAAGCCTTTTATTACAAAATGGCCAATGCCCAAAATGGCCGGTATAGGAACATTGGATATTATTTGATACCCATTCAGTATGCTGCACTGAATCACAAGAGACCACCAGTTTTAGGATTTTTTGGCAGACCGTTCAGAATATATAATCAAAAAAATCTCCTGACCACTAGGTGGCACTGTGCCGAAACTGTGCATGTACCCTCAAGTTAGGCTTGAGATGACAGGTACTAAGTTTCGTCTTAATATGCAAAAATTGTTGCAGAGATACAGCCTCACGTCCATTTTGGCGTACTCTGTCAAATTCTTTAAATGCGTTAAACAGGAAAGGATGGGTGTATCAAAAAGAAATTACTTTTTTAAATTACTTTTTGCCTGTACAATCTGAAGATGATCTGAGCCAATTTTGGTAAAAATCGGATGAACTGTCTAGGATGGGTTTGAAAAAGTTGTTGGGTTTTTTTTCTGAAATTTTTTTTTCTGAAAAGGATTTTCATGACAAAAATGACATCATATGGAGCAATTTAATCATTTTTTAGCCAAAGAATCAGAGGGGGAAAAAAATTGTTTCTAGGCCTTGTGATTCAAAAGTAATTAGCATAAACATGAGTGCAAATTTGGACAGTTGGTGGCGCTAGAAGGGATTGAGTTAGAGACTCCAAAATTGCTGCAGGTAATGTTCAGACTGTCCTCTTTCTGTATGACAAATTTCCCACATGTGGTTCTATGGGCTTCCAAAAGTGGAAGAAGAAGGACGAATAATAATAAGAACCTACACACCTTCAGTGCTTGGCCCCTAATCATGATCATGTGGGCCGGTATATTCTATGATAGTAGGAATTTCTGTAATAGTAATGTTCAATATATTATAAACATTTCAGTTCAATTCAAAAGATTATTTAAAAAAAAAAAAAAAACTTTAATATTAACATGTTGACCGATCACTGATACATTTTATCTTCATCAGATGCTCAACAATTCACACTTGATCCAAACACAGCGAATAAACACATTCGTCTGTCAGAGAGGAACAGAGTGGCTACTTACACTGACACAGTCCAGCGGTATCCTGATCATCCATACAAATTTGATGTTTATTATCAGGTGATGTGTGGAGAGAGAGTGTGTGAACGTTGTTACTGGGAGCTGGAGTGGAAAGGTGATGTGGGTATATCAGTATCATATAAGCACATCAGCCGGAAGGGAACGGATACTAAGTGTTTGTTTGGATATAATGATCATTCCTGGAGTTTGTTCTGCTCTCCCTCCAGATACTCATTCAGGCACAATGATTTGGAGACTGACATCCCTGCAGCCTCCATCTGCTCTAGAATAGGAGTGTATGTGGATCTCAGTGCAGGAACTCTGTCCTTCTATGGCATCTCTAACACAATGACCCTTATCTGCAGAGTTCAGGGCACATTCACTCATCCTCTCTATGCTGGGTTTAGGCTGTACAATGGATCAACGGTAAAACTCTGTGATTTAACATTATAGAATACAGAGACATTGTATCAGTAGTCCTGCCATACAGTAACAGTGTCAACCTGTTCTCTCTCCTAAGATGTCCAATAGTGGCATTTGTCCAAGAGCTCTGCACGTCACACAGACATCAAAAGTGATTTTTGTCATACATTATAGTAGGTTTCTTTAGGTACTTGCATATAAAAAAAAAATCATAAGTACAATGTACTTATTGTAATAGAAAGGTTAGGGACAGGTTTCATGGTATGGTTAGGTTTATGGTGCAAGGGAAGCAATGTAAAAACATGTATTGTACACAATAATTGCATTGTATCAGATGATTAATTTAAATGTTAGTACAAAGTAGTTTATCAGTAGTTTATATAATATATAAAGTATATTAAAGTGGGACCATACTACTAGTTATTCAAAATATCTTAATATTTTTTCTGCCATACTGTTCACTTCAAAAGAAAGATGTGTTGTTTATTTATTAAACATTTAACTCTATGAATTTATTTCACCTGTATCTGGAGAAGTAGGAAATAACATTGTTTGTATAATATTGTTGGTATGTTAGTTGACCTAAAACTACCCTGCTCCTCTCTGAACAGTCACATCTCTTTCAACATATGAATCAGAATTTTAGCCAAAGCCAATGGCATTTCACAACAGAGCTGTTTAACAATTCAGGTGACAGTTTTTGAATGAATGCCAGATTTTAGCATTATGACAGCTGGGGCGATGATCAAAAAATTATGAAATATTGTTTTATATTGTTTATAAGTGTTTAGGTTTATAACAAGGTGAACAAGGTGAAGATATCAATAAACGTAGGTGAAAACACTATACAAAGAAACACAAAACAGCTTAAAATCCCTTAGTCAAGACAAGATCAGAAAAACAAAAAAGAGTAAAAGAAGGCTATAAATACACAAGGTAATGAGAACTATACTAGACACAGGTGAAGATGACCAAGAAGAAAGGAAAACAAGAGAAACAGGAAATGAACAAAGGAAATGTGAACTTGGAAACAACAGGAAAACATACTTCAAAATAAAAGTCTTAAGGAGACACAGACAGTTGAAAAACAATAATAGTGTAATGTCACAATATATTTCAAACTGAAAATCAACTTGGTGGATATAGGGGAAAAATATGAGTTTTTGTTTATGTGCAGGTTTGTGTGTTTTCATAATAATAATAATAATAATTGTAAAGGGTGATATCAAGGCAGTAAAGTTGTGAATCAAGGGGGTGTGGTTAGCCAAGTATAAATATCAGGGGTAGGAACGAAAATAGTAGGTGATCCTGTATGAAGTACTTCAATTAAACACAAGGTTAAGTCATATGGGATGTCAAGTTAAATTTATGTGGGTGCCAGCACATGTTGGCATTACAGGTAATGAGATGGCAGATAGGCTGGCTAAAAGGGCGCTAACAAAAGAGAATGTAGTACAGGTTAATGTTAGTAAAGCAGAGGTTAAAAGCATAATTTGGGAGAAAATAAATGAAAGATGGCAAGAGAAGTGGGATAGAGAGGAGAAAGGGAGGCATTTATACCAAATTCAGAGAAATGTTAAAGGGGACATGGTGGGAAGTGGGAATAGGAAAGAAGAGGCTGTGATGACGAGGTTAAGGTTGGGACACTGTTCACTGAATAAAACACTAAAGTTGATAGGGAAGCACCAGACAGGGTTGTGTGAGGGTTGTCGAGAAGAGGAGTCAGTGGAGCATATAATTATGAGTTGTAAGAGATATGAAATGCAGAGGCAGGTAATGAAGAATAAGTTGAGGCAGATTGGGGTGCAGGAGATTACATTAAAAGGGTTATTAAGCGCAGTAAATGGGACACAGAGTAGAATATTGATGTTATTTTTAAGGGAGGCGGGACTTTTCAATAGGATTTAATTGATAATTAAAGTGTGTTTTGTGTGTGAGTGTTTATTTGAGGGGAATGAGTGTTATGTAAGTGTAGGAAAGAGAATGGACAAAGTTGTATTATAAAATCTATTATCTGATCCATATTCCGGAGCAGAGGGGGGCGGTAATGCACCAAAAAGCTGGATGCCAACCGCCGTAAAATTGGAAAGAAGAAGAAAATAGTAGGTGCGTTTGTTTCTGGCCGGCGGAAATAGCTCAACACTCGTGGTGTTCGTATGCGAGAGGTTCGCATGTGGATTTGTTTGGATCTTTGAGACAGGTATGAGTTGATTTGAAGTATTAAATTGTTTTAATATGGGGTGATTGTTTTAATATGAATAATAAAGGTGTTTTAATCCTTTTATTTTCAGCTCTACGGATCCCATTTGTTGATCTTGTTGTATTTGATTTTTTGGTTTGTTTGTTTGTTTTTTGGGGTATATTGTCTAGTCCACCCAGACGCTTGAGCTGGTAATCGGGCTCAAAAGAAATGGGAAAGGCCCTTGGGGCGGACTAGTTTTCTTTTCCTTTTTTGTTTGTTTGTTTGTATATTGTTTGTTCCCCCACTATGTATTACTGCAGCACAAGGATGTGATTCAGTGATTCACAAGGTTTTGTTTAATGAATTAAACTTATGGGTTTATTTTGACTGTTTGATTTCTTTTTGCTTTGTGGTGTAAAGGCTCCTTCTGTTTGGGTAGTTTGTGATGAAAGTAGGGCTGGGTATTGACACAAATTTCACAATTCGATTCGATTTCGATTCACAAGCTTGCAATTCGATTCGATTCAGTATTGATTATTTTGGATATCAGGTACAATACATTGCAAATTTTCTCAAGGAAAACAAATCTCTTAATTAATATTGTAAACTATGGGAGTCAGTTGTAGCCTATAGGCTTCATTAGCCTACTATAATATTGAAGGTAAAAATTAACTGATTTGTATACAAACACTTAAATACACTTTTATTTATTTTTATAATAACAAAGTTATATGAAATTATATAAAAATTTAAATGGTGGCTGTCATAAACTTTCCAGATTTATTCAAACATGCATTAAATATTGAAGAACATTAAAAATTACAATGAATATGTAATATGGTGCATATATTTAACAAAATGCTCCTCTCTAGAGTTAATTTTTCTAGCTGACTAACCAGATTATGGTCACTGGATATGGTTTTTCTGAGGTAAATGTGACGTTACATGACATTGTTTACTAACGTCTTTCCACGGTTGAAACACTGATTGAGCGATTCCATTTGACATGATACAGATTTCGATAAGTTGTACTCTACCTTTTAACACACTTTCAGATGCTCATTCATGTTTATTTCGCTCTGTAACTGCTGTTATTAAGGGGGAAGAAAAGATCATGTGCTTCTCTTGAGCTGAGCAAGCTATCTCACGCCACAGCGCCAAAACTGTAATTATGTTTTTGAATTTCGTAAGAAAATGGAAGTAATTTGAAATCTGAGACTTTGTTTCATGTCAATAATAACAAAGCACAAAGATTATTGCGATTTATTGGATGGGATGCGCGCAACAATGTTACATTCATTCATCAACTGAAAACAGGATGACTAATCGATTCTTGGGATTTAAGAATCGATATCGTTTCGTAAAAATGAGAATCGATTAAAATCGAGAAATCGATATTTTTTTTTTACCCAGCCCTAGATGAAAGCATCCTCGTGTGTGTGTGATTATACCTTTGTGTAAGCCAAAAATAAATCTTGGTTATTTTTCTATTTAATGAACCTGAGTCGTGCTTTGTCTATTTAAGGGTGGGTCATGTAACAACAACAATAATAATAATAATATAATAATTTAGGTTTGAAATAATTGTTATAATTCTGAATTTAATTATTCTGGCTAAAATATTGACAATTTAGAGATTTGTTGTTCTTGTTTCACAAAGCAATAAAGCACAATGATTATCAGCTTTTATTTTTAATTAATTTTTCACAAGTGTTTTGGACTTTTGTTTGGATAACTGCTGTAATACACTAAGAGTAACCATATTAATATGAAAAATAGCCTATATATTATTACTATTAGTTTTGAAATTGAAAGATGATTGTTCTTAAACACTTTTTGTGGAATATGCTGTATTATTTCAAATTAATGTCTAAGGAATGTCTATGATGTTCCCTCTCAGTCCAAAATTGCTCTATCATGAGCACATACAGTAGCACAGAATGCAATTTCATGTCAGCAAGACTTGACTTAAAAACGGAGTATTAGCAGTCAGAATAAAAGACAGATGATTAAAGAGAAAGAAAATGCTCAAAATACAAACTTTAATCAATTACAAACTTTAATGACAGAAAGGGAGCGTGCAGATGAGCAAAGATTTATTGTGAAATGTGTTGAATAAAAACACGATAAAGTGATTTTCACATTTGGAAAAAATAAATAAATGCATGGAAATCCATGTCTCTGTCCACTTCCATGAGTGCATCAATCACTTCTTGGGACTACTTGGGAATGTAGATGCTTCTTTTTGGGTTATGAAAGTTCCACTGATTAATTAATTGGAGTCCTTGATGAATGATATAGAGTTGATTTTTGTTTATTAACTATGAAATATTACAATATCCTAAACTTAAAAGATGAAAATTAATGTGAAATATATTGACATTATCAGTAATGTTTAATGTAACTAAATGCGAGATTTGCATCTGACGCAGCGTTGGTATAAATACGGATGCGGGTGCATCGCATATTTGCTTTTCGCTTTGGAGCCGAGCGGTTAGGTAGGTAGTAGAATAGGTAGTGTTCTATTGTTTCTGCTCTGCAATCTTCGATGAGAGTGTTCTACGTGCCTTCTGTGCTTTGTGGAAGAAGGCTCTTCAGTCGGTGTTCGCGTGACGGCACCTCAGACGGTGGCAAAAAACAGCTGTTTTCATAGCTCTTTAAAGAGTGAGAGCACACAGCAGGCTGCACTATATCCCTGCTTGTGGTGCTGCACCTTCATAGAGTGTGAGTGCACACAGCGGGCTGCACAATTTCTGATGGTGGTGCCGCAGCCATTTCCCCTGTGCGCACCAGAGAGAGAGCTAATTTCCCTAAAAGGGTTTGCAAGGGTGTGACACTGCATCTTTTTCAAGATGTCATTCCACCCGTGTCTCTGGATGCAGTCATTACCTGGCTCCGGCTGACAGTCACGATCGTTGCCTCACGTGTCTGGCTGTTAAGCACGCTGAGGGTGCTTTTGTGGATGAGTCATGAACCAATTGTGGGAGGATTACCATCTCGGTATTGCGGTCGAGACTTGAGTACCCCAGACGAGTCCCTTTGCCTATCCCCTGATCTAGTTCCTCTTCTGGTGGCTACCAGAAAAGAGCTACTTCGGCTGATAGCTTTGGAGACCTGAGGATCACAGTGAGGGCTTCCCCACCGAGTAACCAATCTCTGTGGGCCCCTTACCCCTCTAGTACACCGCAAGCTGTGGAGCTTCCGAAGGAGCGCGCTGGTCTCATGGGGAACCTGTCGTTTCCTTTGGGGCTCCACCGGATGACCAGATATCAATCGCTGCATCGGAGGGTGAGCTTGAGTCCTCCGGGGATGAAGATTTGGCTGCGTTTCCTCCTTTGGGGATCGAAGCATTGTCCGAGTGCGACCCAGAGCTGACAGATATGCTTTCCCGGGCCGCCGAGAGAATCGATCTAGAGTGAAGGCCTCCACCGTGTCCTGGTCCCTCGAGGCTGGACGATTGGTTTCATGGGACGGCCCGTTTCGGTGCCTTTCTTTCCGGAAGTGCATGACGAGGTCAATAGATAATGGTCGGCATTTTTTTCTGTCCGAAACCGGTGTAGTACCTCCTCCACCCTCACTACCCTCGATGGTAGGGCGGTCGGTTGCGATGCAGTTGTGTCCAAAGACCGCTACCTCTTTGAGGGATAATCCGTGTCTCCCCTCCCGGACCTGTAAGTTCTCGACCCATCTGGCGGGCAAGTCTTACAAAACCTGTGGAGAATGGTGCTCCTGCAGGTCTACCAGGGCAAAGCGCTAAAGGAATAGCATGAGGGTAGTTCCGACCCAGGGGTTATGCAGAACCCCTGAACTGCGCACAGCGACGGACTGAAAGTCACTGCGCACTCCCTGGGTCGGGTGATGTCCACCTTAGGGGTCCAGGAACGCCATCTCTGGCTGAACCTGGAGGATATGCGTGAGCCCGACAAGGTCTGGTTCCTCAACGCCCCTATCTGCAAGGTCAGCCTTTTCTGTGACACGGTCGAGAACTTTACCCAGCAGTTCTCGGTTGCACGGAAGCAGACGGAGGCAATCAAACACATCCTGCCCTGGCAGCCAGCTGCTACTTCCATCCAGTCGCCGGCTGCAGATCCCTCGTCTACTCGTCGCAGAGGGTGCCTTCCTGCAACGGCCCCCGCTCGGCCTCAAGCGCAGACTCCACCCAGGCCACAGCGTGGGGCCGGCCACAGGCAGTCCACCCATCCCGTCCAGGCCCCTGCCAAACCAGGCGGTAAGCATAAGAGCAAGTGGCCCTGAGACGGGCAACCGAGTTTGAAAATGCTTGCACTTCACTCATTTACAATGTTACCACAAGACACCATTGCATTCAAGCTTTTGGAAATGGCACAATTTTTCTATGTGCAGGGTACTCAATTGCTTACAATGAGAAAACTTTGATGCTATACAGAGATGCGATGGGCATAAGAATTTTGAAATGAGATATATTGGGGTATAGTTTTGCTATTGTGACGTGTGATTTTCATAATTTTATTTACATTTATTACACATTTTTTTTAATAACATTTAAACATGTTTGAACACGCAACCCTACTCCTAAATCTACCAATTTATATGTTATGTTATATAACAGGCCTATATGACTACAGTCAAAATTTATTCAAAAACACAAATATTTCATGTGTTCCAATTGATTTGTGTAGAAAATCAGAACAGACCAAACACGATCACCGTCTCCATCCACTGTCTCCATTTTCGTGTCTCATGACAAAATATACAGTATATATATATATATATATATCATTTCAGTTAAAGTGAGGAAATATGCAGTTGGGTGAACTAACCCTTTAAGGCTTATGTAGAATTAGATGGACCTTTTGTCAGGAGAAAATAATGCTATGTCATACTGCCCTTTTATATTTCAACTAAACAAAACACTGTTATTTATAACACCATCTGTTCATTTCCAGTTCCGTTACATCTGTTTGAAGATTAATTCTAAGAGAACATTCTATACACATAAAACTCCTTTTTTTAAATATTTGCATTCTTCTGAATATCTCAGCAACTTATTGATTGGTTAGTGTCTCTGGCTGCTTGCATATGATAGTAGTCATAGATAGTAGCATGTCTTTGAGGGCAGCAAGGTTCAAGAGGCCTTCCAGAATCCAGTGTATGCAGATGTTGCAGAGAGCGCTAAATGCTGGCGGTGGAGGTGATGGGGAAAGATCTTCCCTAGATAACTTTTAGGTCTCCTCAAGAGACCTGATATCTAGAGGGTGATATCTAGTTCAACACAATCAAACATGCTAGTTTGTTCCCTGTCACGCTCTTCAGGATCCACCTCCTCCTCGTTGATTTCATTTAATGGCCCAATTCATGTCCAACTTTTGCCATTCAACTTGTCACAGTTAAAATCCTCCAAATTTCATTTAATTTAATTTCCTACCGTATTGGAGAGAAAAGTAGCAGCACGTTGATCTACCAGTCATAGGTCTTTCATGCGGAGAACTATTCTAATATTTTTTTCATAATGACGCATTTAAGTTAAGAGCCAAACAGATCTTTTTAAAAGTGCACATTATTGTTGCAGACGATATAACAAAGATAACATTAAATAAATATTTTTATAAGGTTAAATGTTGATCATTCAAACCCCTTTATCTAAACCTCTCTACTTAACCATTAATCGTGCACATCCGCCATGTTTTTTATTCTGAACCGAATCCTCCTCTAAAGCGCAATGGGTTGTGGGCAATATTAGCCATTAGAGTGTGCACAGATCCACACTTCGACAATCTAACAGAAATAGTAGATAATTCGGGGACTTTTGGCACACTATATTATGCTTTGGGACACACTTAAAAGCTGACATATTATTTAGGATGCATAGTATGCACATTGGGATGCAGGGTGTGACTTTCTGACCCAAATAACCATGAAAGTGGCCTTAAACCGAATTGCTCAGCTGTCATCTAAACTAATTTCAGTCCAAAAATCAGTTTGTAAATGTTTTATTAGAAAGTGTTTATTTATAAAGAGTAGAGCAACTGAGACTGAATGACACTGTAATTTTGTCTTGCCCCAGACATTGACAAAGATTGTATTGTTCACTGAGACCTAATTTCATATGGCTATTGCAAAAGCTACCTTAGACATAGAAAAATACAGAAATACTAAAATAATCAATACATATTTCCAGTACTACAAAGTGCTTTCACATAATAGTTATCCCTGAGTCATTCTAACCACGGGTAAACTTGCTTTACATTTCACATTGTTCATAATTATTGCCGACTGTTGTCAAGTTTGTACTGAACAGACTTTTCAGACTATAAAAGTAAGAATGAAACGGTCACTTCTACAATTGTCGTGTTTTTAGTCACTATTTGACATTTTTCCCCTAGCTGAAACAGTCAACACAGTGTCAACACAGTGTTTCTGTGACTATACAAAGCATGTGCATATGAGGCAACAGATGTGATTGACTGTCTGCTAAGCCTTTAGACATAACATTATAATAGGAATTTTAGTCGACTAGCTACTGTATGTAAGAACTTACATCTTCTGATGGCCTTGTTGTCGATACTCTGAGGCTTCAAATGTTTTCCATTTGACATTGCAGACCCATATAATGGGGTACTTAATTTTGCCATGCTGCTGTAGAAGCTCAGCGTAAGGGGTGTGGAGCAACTGATTAAAAAATGCTTAAAAACAATGTCCATATAAAAATAAAAGATAGAAACACATACACGTTTCAAACTGAATTTAATTACAGAAAATTAGCCGACCAGGCTGAACAAAGAGCTAGTTATTAGCTATGATGGATTTGATCCAGTCAGTGTAACGACACACCTCAGCATAAACCCCAGGCAAGCCTGGTTCAGCACAGCCTTTGCCCCAGGAAACAACACCTTTCAGTTTCCTCTTGCACACCACAGGGCCACCAGAATCCCCCTGAGAAGAAAATTGGAAAATGATAAAAGGACAAAATTGTGGTTTGTATAAAAATTTAAAACGCATATAAAGAGGAAGACTGAGTCAATAACATACCTGACACGAGTCTTTGCCTCCCTCCATGAATCCAGCACAGAACATGTTTTCAGTTATTTTTCCACCATATGCTCCCCTACACTGCGCACTTGAGAGTACAGGCAAATTCAAACATTGCAGGACAGAAGCATCGTGAACTGGAAAAAGAATATGAACAGTGCTAAAAGTTGTCATCGTTTACGCATCTAATGAATGAATGCATGTTTTAATGCCTGACCATATTATATAAAAGTGTAAGAAGATTTTAATTATTCAGCCATCTCACCTCCAGTGTTGCCCCATCCAGAAACCAAGCACTGCTCCCCTGCAGAAGAGCAGCTGGTTGCCAGACGGATCGGCTTCACATACTTGTTGAAGATGGCAGGCTTTCTCAGCTTGATCAGCATGATATCATTGTTAAGAGTCTGACCATTATAGTTTGGATGACGAATCTCCTTCTCTGCATCGATCCGCTGCTCTGTGCCTTCAGTAACAGACACGTTGTGCTTTCCCAGGTGGATGACGAGTTGGCGTCTACTTGAAAAATAAACTCATATTTTACTCAGCCTTGATATAATGTTTATCAGAATATTGCCTACCTCTTTATATAGTCTTAAATAGGTTTTACCTAGTCTAAGAGACATAATGGTTATGGCAAGACAATTGCAGACAATAAAAATCCCGCTCAGGCCTGCACTGGCTTTCCACAAAAAATATACTTATACTTATACATACTAAGTATGAAAAATCTGTGATTTTTTTTTTTTTTTTCAAAAAAATCACCCTCCCATTCAATTTCTACAAACCTCTACCAAACGGTTGAGGTGCCTGTTGATGGTAAAAGTCAGTTATCTGACTTTGGCATGGGTTTGTTGTGTTTTACTGAAATAAAAAACATTTTTTCCCCAAAAAAGTGGTTTTATCTTGTAGCCCTGGTCCCAGAGTTTTAAAAAAACAATGTTAACAAAATTAAACTCATTCCCACTGTACCTAGTAGAACACTTAAGTAAATGTCCCATTGAAATTAATGGGATTTTATGGATTTAGGTGAAGAAAGTGTACACATAATACATTTTGGTCTGTACCATGAAGAGAAAACTGATTCAACTATATAAACTATATATTTTCTGAAAGCGTAGACTCTCAGGATGTGATCTAACATGGCATGAAACATGTCCCACCCACCTCATTAGTATACTGCCCAAGCATAACACATTGGGTATTGGTAAATCGGGTATATGGCTGATACCTAAAAAAAGTAGTAGTATGTGCATGTCTGTCTGTGTGTGTGTGTATGTGTATGTGTGTGTGTTTGTGTATGTGTGTGTCTGTGTGTGTGTGTGTGTGTGTGTCTGTGCGTACATGTGTGTGCGCGTGTGTGTGTCTGTGCATGTGGATTTGTATGTGTGTGTATGGGTGTGTGTCTGTGCGTGTGGATGTCAGTGTGTGTGCATGCTTGCGTTTGTTTGTATTCCTGCATGTGTGTGTGTGACAGTATCATCCTAAACCAGCAACCCTTCGCTCAACACCACCTTCTACAGGCCGATGAGTGTACAGTCACTAAATGTGCACATAAATTAATTTATTTTATACCCCCCCATGGATGAAATTCTACGAAACTTAGCATACCCCCAGAGGATGTCAAGTTAATCATACACATGAAATATGGTGCAGTTCTGAACATCTCAACTGAAGATAGGGGCGATTAAAGCAGAATAATATTGCATTTTCATTTTTTATGGGAAGGGGTGCAAATCACAAATGAGTGATTATGGGCTAGGTTGATGTGGGCCCTTAAGACCAACATACCATAAAAATGTATTCATCCTCGGTGCCACGGTTCAGGTAGTTATTTAGGAAAAACTGCATTTTTTGGGTTTCGGGGGGCCCAGCGCAGGGGGGGAGTGGCCCCCGGGGACCAAACGAAATTTTTCCGTAAAAGTCTAGTGGGGCTACATGCCCACCAAATTTCATGTTCCCCGGTGTTTCGGTGTCCCTGGTATCGTTGACCAAAAATTCAGGAAGTAGATGACGGAAAAAAAAAAAAAAAAAAAAACTTTGACAATCCCTATATGACCGCTTCGCTAGCTATGCTAGCGGCGGTCATAATTAGAGCTGGATGCCAATGGTTGGTAGACTAACGTACTCTCATCTTTATTATAGTACATAATGTGTAACTTTGACAGATTATCTTTTTCTTTAGAAATTTTGAATTTTTTTAATACACATTCAGAAATGGTAAACAATAACAACCTTTTGCTAATCGATTCCTTAAAAGGGTACTCTTTAGGGAAAAGGCAGTTTGATGGTAAAGTAGCTTTAACATGTTTTAAAAAAAATACAGGTTAAAAAGGGAAGTTATATACTCACATGAAACTGCAGTGAGCTGCAGACACAACCCATCTTTTATTAATCAAAGATCCTCCACACAAGTAATGCCCGTCCGTAAGGTACGCTTGCCAGGGCTGGGAGTGGGGTGGACATTCATAACCTCCAATGATTTTATCACCTGTGCTGTAAACTTTATTGAGAAATGAATTGTTCTTTTATTAATATTAATGCTAAAGACTATCTGTAATACATATCAGTGTAGGCATAAACAAACAATTGTCATGAATAATTACTAATAAGAGAGATCTACATACCCACAGCCACAACCAGCAAAGTGAACACAACAATCTTCATTGCAGTAAAGGAGAGAAGGACTGCTCACAGCTTTAGAGCACTTCTGCAAAGTTCAAGATTAGCATTCATGCTTTTAAGCAATCTTTTGAACACCCCTACAGAATCTATACCAGCCAATAAGATCACAACAAAGGAGTCACAAGTAAAAATGAGCATGTGAGACAACAGTTCTTTTCATACAGTTTTCCATGGTCATAATAAATGCGTTGGAAGGAAGCGCTGACTTATGACAGTATGAAGCTTGTATAAAAACAGATGACCAAAATGCTTTTACTTTATGAGTGACACACAACTTAAGATTGTGAAGACTTTTTATTTTGTACAGTATGTTTATTGTTTTCTTAACTGTTCGATAAAAGACAAATTCTCTAATTAATAGCACATACTGATGGCCTGACTCAACATCACACAAAATAACAATCTGTTTTGACATCATTTTTTCATCTCGTCCATTGGTAAACATCGCACTTTTGAGATTCAGTCTCTTATTTTAATACAGTTGTGACTCCCGAAATTTTGAAGTGTGTACTTGGCAGCATGAAAAATAAATCTTTATTCAAATTATGAATGGGATATACAGAAAGCAAACAATGAACCTCTTATTTACTTCGTCATTATACTCTGTTGGTTATAAATAAGAGATTGGCCGTTGCATTCACATTCTCAACATGTCTGTGATTGGCTACAATACTTACCGATGCAAAATCAACACTTTATTTTGATGGTCCCTTTTGAACATTCTGTTGACTATAAGTAACTTTGCAACTACATGTCAGTTAACTCTCATTATAGTATTAGTAGACTGTCTGCTTTATATCTGCTAACTCTTTAATGTGATGGTCCTCCAACAGACATTCTACTGACCATAAGTAACTTTGCAACTACATGTCAAATTATTCTAACCCTAACCCTACCAGTCTACTAATACTGTACTAACACTTAGAGTTAGCAGAGATGTAGGTGCAACGTTACTTATAGTCAACTGAATGTTCAAAAGGGACCATCAAAATAAAGTGTTACTGAAAATAATTAGTGGTGCAACAGATCACAAAACTCACGGTTCAGAACTTCGGTTCATATTACATTTTTTGAGTCACGGATCGGATAATTTTTCGGATCAGCAAGTGTAACTTTGCTTTCCATTTATTACTTAAAACACACTTTAAGTACTTTGATACCACAGCAAAAACTACTAGCTTAACTAATAAAGTTCAAACATTATTAAAGACAAATGAAGAGTCAGTAATAAAATAAGAACAAATACGCTAATTACAAGCATAGATAAAATACAATACAATAAAGTTTCAAATAAACAAAGATCTTCTAGTACAGAAATGTAATAAATGTAAAGTAACACTATAGTGTTCACTGTATAAATTAAATATAGATGAATCTTTGTTAAAGCTTTTGTTGTTTGATCTTCTTGCGCTTGAATGGTTTGAAATTGTTTAAATGTGTAAACTGGCCAGACAAAACACTTGCAAATGATAAACTAGCAGTGCACTGACATCCAATCATAACACCTTGGCAACCACCTTGTTACCAACATGGTAACAACCACTCAGATCACCTTGGCAACCACTTAGTAACACGCTAAAAAATATCTAGAAACATGCTAACCACCACTGAAAACACCTTAGCAACCACCTAGCAACAAACCAGAAAATTTCTTCACAGTCAAATACCAACTTTTCCTTAAAAAAACCCGAAATATCTATTTTGCATTTACACCTCCATAACCACACTATTCAGTCACCAGATGTTCAAAGCTATAATGAAATGTTTGTTGACAGCTGAGGTCTGTTTTTGACAAAACCTGAAAAATCAGAAGGTTCCTAACTAATTATCACAGTCTATTTCCCAAAAGGACTAATCAATATTCAAAATGCAGCCTCCTCTGTTTCGCATGCATGTGGCGTGGATTTTGTATATCAGATAAACAGACATAATGAAACACAAGCGACATGTATTACCTTCCAATCTTGCCCCAGACCAAAGCCTTTGTGCCAGACGGTGTTTCTGACCGATGTGTTATCAGGCTGATTGGTAAACATTCTGTTGTCTGTTATGATGACCCTTAATCTAAATTAATGATGATACTAAAGGGGACCCTTAATAAAAGAAAAGTAGACTGGTACCATTAAGATAAAAAAAAAATAAGGACTGACTTTCTTTTGACAATCCTATAGTAATGTATAAGCTAAAAGATGTGCTTGAATTGTATTAAAAGCACTAGAAAAAACAAAATTCTTACAGAATTAAGTACACCTTAAAGCTACAATTTTAGTAAGTCACAATCTTGTGACTGAAACCGTCTGTGTGGGCCCAGTTTATGCATTCATGGACTGCTTTCACAGACTGTGATGACGTGTTTTAACGGTCATCAGCATCATAAATCCTTTTTTTATATAATTTTTTTTATTTATTTTTTTACATTTATAACACTATACTTTGTAGTATATTACCTTTGCATCAAATTACAAAAAACTAGTTAACCCTGTTGTGAGGGTGTTTCTAATACAGCGGCTGTGGGAGTGATGGTAAAGTTGACATCTTTCTCTCTTCTTACTACTGTTATCAATCCCTCACTATTTTTTTTACTCTTTTTGAAAGTTGTGAAAACAACTTGGAGCGTCTTTTGCTATTTGAGCAAATTATAACACACAAAAAATATATTTAATGTAGTCTCTTATTCACCGCTACAAAAGTTTACCCAACTGTGACGACTTCCGCTTCTGTGAAACCCTGAAATGTGAAAAAGGTCAATTGCAACAAAACCACTCTACCTCTGGGAAAACTATTGGCCAATCTCTTCCCCTAGATCTGGGTTTGTGGTTTTGTCTTTGGTGGTGTGGAGTTTAGAGAAGTAAAGAAAGTACAAATGTTTGTCACAGACACACACACACACACACACACACACACACACACACACACACACACACACACACACACACACAAAGGATTTACATGTTGTGGTGAAACATACATTTTCAAAAAAACATAATTATTATGATACTTTCTACTTTTAAAATTTTTACTTTGTCCCTACAATACAGGGAATACATGAACTACACACTCAAACATACATATTTGCTTGCCCTTACAAGTGTATTTTCCTAGTACTGTACGCATACTATTTCAATACTTTTTGGAACTAAATTGGCTTTTTAGTTTATAAAAGTAGACTTTTAAGTGTACTTTAGTGTAACAGCAGTAAACTTTGAATACACACAACTAGTTTATACAGTTTTTCTTTATATTGCAACTATAGCCTACTACAAATAAATCTATACTGTTAGTTTGCTCATTTTTCAGTCAACTTCTTAGTTTTAAGTAGGCATTGAAGTATACTCTCAGAAGTTTATTGAATTTTAAGATTTTTGTAAGTGTTTTAGTGTCAATAGTGTCTAAGTGAATTTAACATCATACAGTTTACTATTTATATATTAATTTTGCATAAGATGAAACAACATATAAATATTATATATTATATAATAGTATGTGTTCAATAAAAAATATCCATAAGCCAATAACACTTATTTGATCAAATTAACAACATTTTTTCAAATAAAACAAATAACACCTACCTTCCAATCATCTGTCCTCAATTTCTTTGTGAGAAAAATAATATATACTTACAAGCCAATCGGTTTCACACAAATGTATTTAGCCAAAACTGATCTGGGACGACTGTACGTTAGTTAAACTAATCTGTTTGTTAGCATGTCAACTCAGTTAATAGTTAATAGTTAATAGTTTAACTTAGTAACATGTTATTTTGTTTATCAATGTGCATAATAAAACAGAACTTAGCTAACATTATCCAAAAACCTGTTAAGATTCAGGAGAGCACAGTGGCAACCTCTAACACGACCAAAGAATTGTTAAATACATCATTTTTTGCAAACATAATGGCTTAATAAGCGAATATTTGAGTTGAGTTATGCAATTTACAATTCAGTTATTTATTAGTATATGTGGATGAACTGCTATAGAAGCACTAGAAAGAAAAAGAAAAATCCTAATAAATTACACATATCAGGATAATGTTCTGGTCTGGTTAGTTTTGTGTTTCATTTTCATTCTGCTTCCAGTTCTGAGGCCTGTTGCATGAATCTATTTTCGAATATCTATAACCGAATTTCACAAGGAGCTCAAAAGAAAATACATAAGCTTAGTCATTTAAAATGCTTTATTTTAAAGCTTGTATTTATATGTATATATTTATATTAATTTAAATGCAAAGATTGTTATTATTAATTATACTTAGCTTTATGGGTTAACATTACATTAAACTGTCATGTGGTTGGTTGGCTGTCATGAGGCCATTATAACTGTGTCATGAATTTAATTCTAACCCTTAAAGCTAAGTAGTTTGTTAAGTTTGATAATTAATCTGGTTATGATGTATTGGTGTATAAGTTGTCATGACAAAGACACTGACAGGTTATGATGTATTATGAGACCCCATTTGAGGGGTCGAAGTCTCTGTACAAGTCCCTCCCTACGAGTGCTACATAGCCAGTTGGATTTCAGGTCAACTGGAAAGGAGTACTCGTCTACGGACTGAGGAGCTTTTTTCTGATACGGAGGTGAACTTGGTTTACACGTTTCTCAATTGGAATGTGTCCGGTCGGTGCTTAGAGGTGAGAAAGGGTCCCACTGAATAAACTTCAGAGGATCCTGGGGCATATGTGAGATGCAGCCTCATATAAATGGTTTACTCCATATAATGACCGCTTTAGCACTGACTTTATGACCAAGTTCCTAGGTGGCCGTGGTAGAGCAGCATGCTCCGTGTGTTAACAACACCTGGTATGCTACCAAACCCTTAGCAGTGTTCAGACCTTTTGTTTCTCTGGGCTAATGGCTCCTAGAACAAGTGTCTATTAAACACTAGCTTAGGGCCATGTATAACGGGCATGCAGTAAGGAGGGCTTGGGCTTACCTCACACTACATTGGCATTTAGTTGCCTCGAGTTGTAGCAGTTTCCTTGCTTGATGCCGCTGCTCAGCAAGATGCACTGCCCAGTTCAGCGACCGTTGCTCATACGCTTCCCTCGCATATCACTACTCGCCCGTCACCTCCTCCTATGGGGTCAGAAGCTTCTGTGGTCACTTCTTCCACTTTTAAAATTCCGTCCAGGTGGCCTCACGACAGCTTGTTGCCGAAGAGAGTGGAGACTCCATCCCCAGGGGTTCCAGCTGTCCGGATATCTTCGGGGCCGCACAGTTACATCTGTTGCCGCTCTGATTTGTTCCCTTGCTAGTTGTTTACTCCCTTAAACACGGAGACGCTGGCTCACAGCTGACACCAGGGTCTATGCAAAGTGCGTTAATACAAACCCCAGTGAGCTTTCTTGCACATCACTGTGCTAAGTCAGGTCAGAGGAGCAGGTTCTTAGTTTTCCATAATGGCCCAACTAGGACCCCGTTGCCTTGACAGCCTTCCTAACTCCATCCCTGAGATTCTCAGGGATGGGGCACCGTTGGCACCCACACCGGGCCGGAGAAATCCAGGTTCTGTTGTGGTGGTTCAGCTATCTACCTCTGAAAGAGCTTAGATACTTTACTTCTGCGAGAGCTCCCTCTAAGAAAAGAGGCTTGCTTACGATCTGAAGTAGAACCTGTTCGTTGTAGGTGTTCTTCTCGAAGACCCCTGAGAGTGTTCGATCACTTCTGTGCTTCATTCCTGCAGAAGATGGTTTGGAGTGTGGCTGTTCCACTCCACCCTCAAAATTATGTTGCCTTAAAGCGCATCAGGATGCAGTTGAGATATAGGAAGTACGACTTGATAGTCAGGATCCTGAGCAGTGCAAGGAGATGAAATCTTCCTTGCGCCCCCTCTATACCTATCTTGGGACCTATACCTTCTTGGGACCTATAATTTAATAGCAGACACTTAAATGTTTATAAAGATATTTCTTATGCCTGTGTGACTAGTATTTGCTGAGTTTTGTTTAAGTTAGAGACGTGCTCCAGAAAAAAAGGTTCACGGAGGCAGAAAGCACACCCTGTTTATTTTCTTTATTTTACAAAAGCACAATGTTTTGTTTCGATTGTAAGTGGACACATAAAAAAATAGACATTTAACAGTTTATTTTTTCATATTTCTTAAGTCTGTATGACTATAAATGACAGAGTATTGTAAGTCTATTTTGCTGCTATGTGAAAAAAATCCAGCAAAAGGATTAACTTTAGCCTAATAGGAAGGAACATAAATTGTGACTAAAAATATATGCTCACTCACATCAAGACGCTGCTGCAGTGATGGAGTCCATGCAGGAGGAGCAGCGTTTGGCACTGCGTCGCTTTTCAGCGCAAGCTGTTTGGAGAAACTAAATAACTATAGAAATGCTATGCTAACTAGATGCTAATAAAAGCTATCCTGATAATTTTCAATACCTGCAAATTCCAACTCCTGACTCGCTACAGTGGTTTCGACAAAACAAGATGTTTTTACCCCAGGGGCTGCCAAGGGCATGGTGAGCTGGTACCTGCTTCACAGTACCTGCTTACGCCAGGACAGTAGCCTACAGTAGTCACAGTACCTCTAAATCCTGAAGGTAAACGGCCTGGGGTGGATTTGGAAAGTTGAAACATTGTATTGAGTTATAATCTAGATTCGATAATCACACAGGAGTGATCGCATGGATTGTCTTAAAATACTCCATCATTCATTCATGGTTAGCCTACTCAGATAAGAGGACGACATCATTCAGCCATGCAAATGATAAAATAGCCTACACAAGTAAAGAACAATAAATCGAAATAAAATCGAAATCGCTATGGCTTGGTGTGATAATGAAAGTGCTGTGATTTGTGGATGACAAGCACGAATCTGGAGAAACAGGCGTTTATTTATTCATTCTCAGTGGTGAGAAACGTAGCCTGCAATGTGTTACGTTACTGTGTTAATAATAACTAAAGTACCTATTGATGTTATATATTTATTTTGTATGAAAACTAGCGCGTTAGTTGGGGAGAACCGGGGCGAAAGTAACGCGGGACGAAAGTAACAAAGTGTTTTTCTCAGATCCTTGACTATATTAGCGTTTCTAGCTATGACAGCACGTTCAGTACGCAACCCTTGATGGAGCTGCCAAATATCACGTGATTTCGTCATCGTTTCCCGTGGTTAGGTCTGGAAAGCAGTTTTGGAGTACGATAAGTAAATTACTCAGTACTTTTTTCTAATTATAAGTTGTGTTTTTCGTTTCATGCGTCACACAGTAATGATCAATCTATAGGTTATTAAGTGCTGTATTACACCCTGAAGTTTGCCTTGTCAGAGTTTTTCAGTATAAAAGTAAATCGGGTTTAAATGTCAGGAGTTCCTGTCGGGACGAAAGTAACACTTGTTACTTTTGTCCCGCTATAGTGAAAAATGACTATTGTTACATTATGTTAAGAATTTATATTATGCTAATTTAATTTCATTTTCATATTTTTCATGTTGAAAAAACATGTAATAAAATAGATTGACACTGCCAATAAAAAAATATTCTAAACAATTCAAGTTTGTACTGTTGGGTTACTTTTGAAACATTGATGAAACAGAAATTTAAAATGAAAATGTAAATTAAAAATGTTTTGCAAAGATAAAGGCCAACATATGTTTGCAGTTACATGTTAACAAGGTCATAAACTCATGTATATTTAGGCTAATAAAAAAAACAAGAGTGACACAAAAAAATCTAGCTTGTATATTGTTGTTACTTTTGACCCACCTGTGTGTTACTTTTGTCCCAACTGAGGGGGTCGAAAGTAACGAGCAGTCTTAAGTTCAAAGTGAAATTATACTGAAATCGTTTTACATTTTTTTTTTAAATAGGCTACCACCTGGTATTGATAGACCACACTTGTGAGTGTCTGACCACAACAAAAATATATCTCTGTCTAAAACATTATCTTTTCAAATTATGCTTTTCTGAAAAATGGTACTTTCGCCCCTGCTCTCCCCTTATTTATGGATTAAAAAGTAGGCTACCGTTGTATCAGCGCTCTCTCACAAACACGGACGCGCGCACACACACAGAGAGAGAGAAGATAATTGTAAAATGAAAATTGACGGGCTAAGTTTAAATTTTGTTCTTGCTTGAGTTTTTTCTGTCAAAATGTCAGAAAGCATTTTGTATTATCCATTCGTGTTTTTAAAATTCGTTAAATGACGGACGCTTTTTAGCCTACCGTTAACACGTAGGCTACAGCCCTCATTATACAGTAGGCTAGTATGTCGGATTCGTCTTATTCAAACTTATAGGCTACTTGATATTCTTTTTAGAATAAGTGATTCGTTTTGCTATTATTGGGTCATGTGACAGGACTCCTGAGTCCTGTCTATTCATTGTCAACTGTTTTCTATAAATAGGCTACGTTTGTATTGGCTAACGTTTATTCAGCTAATGCATGTCCTGTTTAAAATGTGCAGTGTTCAAATGCAAAGACAGCACGTCACAAATAGAAAATCTCCTTTTCCCTGTGGGATTTAGTATCATATTTGGATATTGGAATAATAAATTAAGTATGGGCAGCCAGTTTAAAATAAATCACATACAAACACACACAATGTTCCTGTTTTTGTTACTGTTTTCTAGGGATTTCTTAATTTTAGACAAGTTGACCAGCACACATTATATGCCATGCAATATCAAAAAAATGGTGTTGAGCAGTATTGAAACTTTGAATTCAAAACTAGAATTATGAAGATAGGCATGTGTTTGTGTGTGTCTTGCATTTTCAAAATAATTACAAAAATATATGATATACAGTGCTATGCATAAGTGAATACACCCATGCTAAAGTTGACTAAAAAGAGGAATAAAAAATCATATTTTGGAAATTGAACTTAATGCCTTAATTTAAAAAATTAGGAAAAATCCAACCTTTAAGGACACCAATTTTCTTTGTGAATGAATAATGTATCGTAAATAAATAAATGTTCTTCCTTAAAATACATGGTGCATAAGTTAGTACACCCCTATGTTAAATTCCCATAGAGGCAGGCAGATTTTTATTTTTAAGTATTTTTTTTTTTTTTTTTTTTTTTTTAGGATACTATGCATCCTGATAAAGTTCCCTTGGCCTTTGGAATTAAAATAGCCCCACATCATCACATAGCCTTCACCATACCTAGAGATTGGCATGGGGTACTTTCCATAAGATCATCTCTCAATGCAAATCAAACTAGCTATTAGGCTAACTGAAATAAAACCATGCCAATCTCTAGGTATGGTGAAGGCTATGTGATGATGTGGGGCTATTTTAATTCCAAAGGCCAAGGGAACTTTATCAGGATGCATAGTATCCTAAATTTTTTTTTTTTAAAATACTTAAAAATAAAAATCTGCCTGCCTCTATGGGAATTTAACATAGGGGTGTACTAACTTATGCACCATGTATTTTAAGGAAGAACATTTATTTATTTACGATACATTATTCATTCACAAAGAAAATTGGTGTCCTTAAAGGTTGGATTTTTCCTAATTTTTTAAATTAAGGCATTACGTTCAATTTCCAAAATATGATTTTTTTATTCCTCTTTTTAGTCAACTTTAGCATGGGTGTATTCACTTATGCATTGCACTATATATATATTTGGAGGGTGTATATTGTCTAGTGGCCCTTGGGACGGACTAGTTTTCTTTTCCTTTTTTGTTTGTTTGTATATTGTTTGTTCCCCCACTATGTATTACTGCAGCACAAGGATGCTACTGGCCTAGTGTTTGAACAGAGGAGCTATTTTTTGCATGTAATTTACTTTGGATTAACTGAGTGATTCACAAGGTTTTGTTTAATGAATTTAACTTATGGGTTTATTTTGACTGTTTGATTTCTTTGATTTCTTTTTGCTTTGTGGTGTAAAGGCTCCTTCTGTTTGGGTAGTTTGTGATGAAAGCATCCTCGTGTGTGTGTGATATACCTTTGTGTAAGCCAAAAATAAATCTTGGTTATTTTTCTTATTTATTTATTTTTTATTGGTATTTAACAAGACACACATAATGATACATTCAATTAAAAGTAAGAAATTACAGACTGTCTCAGTTTAAACCCTTCCAGAACCCACCCACCCACAGTAGATAAATACAATTAAATAAAAAAAAAATAAAAAAAAAAAAAAATAATAATAATAATCATAACCAAATATTGAAAATAAATAGAATAAAATAAACATTCCTCTCTCTAGTATTGGTCTTTCCTCTTTCCAGTAACAGTCAATTATTGTGTAATAGTATTAGTGTCAGGAGAACACAGTAAACCTTTTATGTAGTTTAGGACAGGTTCCCAGGTCTTCTGAAAAGTTTTAAGGGATCCTGAAAGCAAAAATCTTAACTTCTCAAGGTTTATACAGCTAAAAACTTCTTGGATCCACCTGTCGTGCGATGGGGGAGTCACATGTTTCCATTTGAGAAGAATGGCTCGTCTAGCTAAAACAGAAGTAAAGGCAATAACCTGGCGAGATGAGATAGTCAAGTCAGGTGTCGAAGGAATGCCAAAAAGAGCAGTCAAGGGGTTAGGGTCCAACTCTATGTTAAGAGCATTATTAAGTGCATCAAAAACATTGGACCAAAAGTCTGTCAACCGAGGACAGCTCCAGAACATATGAAGATGATTAGCAGGAGACTGCTTGCAACGATGACAAGCATCACTCACATCTGGGAAAATTTTTGCCAATCTGGCATTAGTTAGATGAGCTCGGTGGAGCACCTTACATTGCAATAGGCCATGTCTGGCACATATGGAAGAGCAATGAACTAATCTTAGAATTTCGTCCCATTGATCATCGATAATAGAAACACCCAGGTCATTCTCCCACAACTCTCTCAGAGAAACAGTAGGGTCTACATTAAGTGTACTTATTAAGTTGTAAATAACTGAAATTAGATGTTTCTGGCCTGTACCTAAAGTGAGAAAATGATCAAGAGGGCATTCAGGCGGACGGTTGGGAAAGTGGGGAAACAGCTTCTGAACAAAGTGTCTAATCTGAAAGAAACGAAACAAATGACTATTAGGCAGATTGTACTTAGCGGACAAAGACGAAAAGGATGCAAACACCCCATCATCATACAAATCTTTCAGCTCGACAAGTCCGTTAACTGACCAGATTCGAAAAGCAGGGTCAGAGCAAGATGGGGAGAAAAGATGATTATTTAAGATAGGTGTGTGAATAGAAGTTCTGTGTAACCCAAAATGTTTCCTAAACTGGACCCAAATTTTGATAGTGTTAGTGACAATTGGATTAGTTGATATTTTACTAATAGCTAAGGGAAGTTGAAAACAAATAACAGAATACAAAGTGCCTTTCGTTGAGGCAATCTCTGAATGGACCCAAGGGGGGCATTTATCAGTGTGGACATAATTGTTCCAATAAAGAATCTTATTAATATTACAAGCCCAGTAATATTGTTGAAAGTTGGGAAGTGCAAGTCCTCCTTTAGACTTGGGGAGCTGAAGAACTGATTTCTTGAGTCGCGCCGGTTTGTTTCCCCAGATAAACAAAAGATTTTGTAAAAAAAGACTTAATGCAAATTGGAATATGTTGAAAAAGATAAAGGAATTTGGGTAAGATAACCATTTTAACTAGATTAATGCGACCCACAAGAGACAAAGGAAGTGAAGTCCATCTAGACATGTCTAACTTGGTTTTATCGACCAGCGGTTGAACATTCTTCTCAAATAGATGATTAAACGAATTTGTGAAAGAAACCCCCAAGTATTTAAATCCACCTGAAGCTATCTTAAATGGAAAAAGAGAGTATGAGATCTTACTGGCCTCAGGGTTGACAAAAAATAGTTCACTTTTTTGCAAATTTATCTTGTAACCAGAGACACAGCTGAATTTGTCTAGAATGTCTAAAATTACCGGCAAGGAGGAAACAGGGTTAGAGATATACAGTAAAAGGTCATCAGCATAGAGAGAAAGTTTATGAACTAAACCATAACGCGATATTCCCTCAAAACCATTATGGCTACGAAGCCAAATAGCTAGAGGGTCTATAGCGAGGTTAAAAAGTAAAGGGGAGAGGGGGCAGCCCTGACGTGTCCCGCGCTGTAGAGAAAAAAGGGGTGAATGCAAGCCATTAGTGTGTACAGAAGCAACCGGTGATGAATAAAGAAGTTGAATCCAAGAAATAAAGCTAGAGTCAAACCCGAACTTCTCTAAAATAAAAAAAAAAATAAACCCATTCAACTCTGTCGAATGCCTTCTCGGCATCTAAAGACAGAATTATTTCCGGTGACTCAGATGGGGGGGAACAAAGAATATTAAGAAGCCTCCTAGTATTGAAGAATGAATGTCTCCCTGGTGTAAAACCTGTCTGATCTAGGCAAATTAAAGATGGTAGTACCAATTGAAGACGAGAGGATAAGACTTTAGCTAAAATCTTCAAATCAACATTAAGGAGTGATACTGGTCTATAACTGCCACATGCGGTGGGGTCTTTATCTTTCTTAAGAAGCAGGGAAATGGAAGCCTCACATAAGGTTGGAGGGAGGTGGCCTTCCTTAAAAGAATCATTGTATAGCCTTGCTAAGGTAGGGGTTAGTGAGTAGAGAAAAGATTTGTAAAACTCAGTTGTGAAGCCATCTGGGCCAGGAGACTTTCCAGATTGCATAGATTTAATCGCCTCTTGTATCTCCAACTCAGTGATTGGACCACCTAAATTGTTGGCATGGTCTTCATCAATTTTCGGAAAAGTTAGTGAATTGAGAAAATCAAAGCTTGTTGAACAATTTGAGGAGCTCTCCGACATATACAATGTAGCATAGTAGTCTAAAAATATAGAATTAATCCCCTTTTGATCTGATATCAATTCACATGTTGTTGATTTGACTTTCGAAATCCACCTAGAGGTACTAGTCGTACGAGCTTGGTGAGCCAAAAGTTTCCCAGCTTTGTCACCGTGTTCAAAAAAACGTTGCCTACATTGTCTAAGGTGCCTTGCTGTTATATTTGTCATTAGAAGATCATATTCTGCATGTAACTGTACCCGTTCAGAATAAAGAGTAATAAAGAATAAAGAGGGGGAAGAGGCATATAGTGCATCTAACTTGTAAAGATCATCTGCAATAGTAGACAGTCTAGATGTTTCAGTCTTCCTTAAATGCGAAACATAAGAGATTACCTGCCCACGAATAAAAGCCTTGAAGGCCTCCCAAAGAGTGAAACTATTGATTTCTGGAGTCTGATTAAGTTCAAAATATAAATTAATCTGAGAAGCAACAAAATCTTTAAATTTATTGTCTGATAATCTAGAAGAGTCAAACCTCCAAGTAGGAGGTGCGAGTCTACCAGGGGAAAAAACGACATCCATAGACACAGGAGCATGATCGGAAATGACTACTGAGTGATATGTACATGTGGTAACAGAGTTTAACAATTTGTTATCCAGGAGGAAGAAATCAATCCTCGAGAATGTGTGATGAACGTGTGAAAAGTACGAAAAAACTTTATCTTGAGGATGCTTAAATCTCCAGGGGTCAGAGAGTCCCAACCGAGAGGCATATTCCGATATTACTTTGGCCGACTTGGATAAAACAGATTGCTTAAAAGAAGACCTATCAAGCGAAACATCCTGGACCAGACTGAAATCCCCCCCAATAATTATATGATGATCGTCCACATTTGGAAGGCTTAAAAAAAACTTAACAAAGAATTCGTCATTATCCCAGTTGGGGGCGTAAATTGAAACTAAAACGACTGGCACATTATGAAGCTTTCCTGAGACCATCACAAAACGACCATTAGGGTCGGAAATGGTATGGGTCTCTTCAAACATGACCTTTCTGTGTATAATAATAGCAGCCCCACGGGCTCTCTGAGAGAACTTGGAATGATACAATTGACCCATCCAGGCTCTCTTAATACGGAGCTGATCTGCAGTTCGCAAGTGTGTTTCCTGCAAAAACATAATATCAGCCTTTAGGTGCTGTAAATGCAATAGAACCTTGCCGGCCTTGACACTATTATTCATTCCTTTGACATTCCAAGAAACTAGACGCAATCTATTGCCTGTCATCGTAGTGACACTAGCCATTTTATAAAATTAAGATCATAATAAAATCTTGATAAGGTCCATTCTGAAGGAAATGAGGATAAAGAAAGTGCAAAAAGAGAGAGCAAGGAGAGAGAGAGAGAAAAAAAAAAAAAAAAAAAAAAAAAAACCAACACACCCAATAGGAAACTTGACTGAGCACTCAGGCTCGACATCTTAAACACACTCCTATCTTACTAGGTCATTCTCCCCCGCGTTACCAAAAATTAGAGCCTACACACACCAAGAAACAGAGCAAAACAAGAAGTCAGAAACATGACTTCAACCATACCATACTGTAACGATAGAAATAAGCAAGCAAAGAAGAAAAGAACAAAAAAAAAAGAAGAAAAATATAAGAACCAAACAAATAACCACGTGACCTTGTATATGTCCTATTATTACCACGCAAGTGAGCTGCTGGTTTCCTATCAAAGGGTAAACCAGATTGTTGACTAAGCAAGGCACTTAAGGTGAAATAGACAAAATGAACAGCCTTTCAAAGAGGCGTACATTAAACACAAAGTAAAGCATAAAGTTCAAAGTTGACATGGCCACTTAGTACTCAACCAGTGGTCTATTCCAGATCAATTACGAAACACAAATTACACAGTAGAACTGTCATAATATAAGTCCAATATAGTATTAATATACATGCAGTAAATGGGCAACTAAAAATGAACAAGTACCAATGCATTAGTCGAAGAAAAAAAAAAAAAAACATAAAAAAAGACACCGCCAGCAAAAATGCAAATATCTATGTATGAAACACACATTGAACTTGATATGAAACATGAAATTCAAAGTTATTGTGACCACATATCCAGAGGCCTAGTTCAGATCAGGCACTTGGTCCAACATAATATTAGTATAAATGCAGTGAATGGTCCACTTTCAAACTAAGTCAGTAAGTCCAAAGGTTCTCGTGAAAATTATAAACAAAACAAACAAGCACAAAAATAAACAATATGAATATAATATATGTGCACCCATATACATACAAGCCAGAACACAATCTATGCAGCCCATGTGTTTGAAATGTGCAGCTGACAGTCAGAGGTTAAAGTGAAAAGAAAAAGGATATATGGGACGAATCGCATCATGAAGGAGAGTCAGCTCGGGCAGATGCCACGTACTCTTCGGCCTCAGTCACCGACGAGAACGACCTCTTACTCCCATCTTTGGTCCTGATGGACAGCCTCGCAGGGAAAAGTAGAGTTGGTCTAAGCCCCAGGTTATACAGATCCGTCATCACCCGCCGATATTTAGACCATTGTGCCATCACTTCTGGCGCATAGTCCTCGTATATAGCAATGGGGTTACCTTGGAACATCAACTTGCCTCTTTTAACTCGAGCTTCGCGGATAATCCGCTCTTTTTGCTGATAGCGGTGAATCCGGTTGATAACAGCGCGCAGCTTTTCTCCGGCCGCGGGTTTGTTGACGAGAGCCCTGTGAGCCCGATCGATCTCTGGTGGAGAAGGCAAAACATCCTCTCCCATGACGTCAAACAAGAGCTGAGAAAAGTAGGCAGAGGGACGGGGTCCTTCAATCGATTCCGGTAGACCAACTATGCGAATGTTATTACGGCGGCTGCGAGATTCAAGATCCGAAACTTTAGCTTGCAGCTTAGTGTTGTTGTCAGACAGTGCGGAACAAGTCGCTTCCAGCGCGAGCACGCGTTCATCCAGAGCATTAGCACTGGCCTCAAGAGAAGCAATCTTGTAGGAATGGTCAGATACCGCTGATTGAACGCAGTCTATCTTGGCCTCGAGTGAGGATATGGACGACTTAAATTCAGACAAGAGGGCCTGGCGATGTTCATCCAACAGTTTAGCAATCCCCGCCATATTGAGCTCACCGGAATCGCCGTCAGCGAGGTCCGTTTTGGTTTCTTTTCTGCTTTGCTTACTTGATTTGGAGGTCATGTTAACAAAAGGGAATAAATTTCATCCGTGTGAACCATTTAAAACTGAAAATAAACGTATAGATTGGCTCAAACGAAACAGTAAAAGCGGGAGAAACACGCAAACACGTCTACTCCATCTGCCTTCCGGAAGTCGACCGGTTATTTTTCTATTTAATGACTGAGTCGTGCTTTGTCTATTTAAGGGTGGGTCATGTAACATAATAATAATAATATAATAATAATTTAGGTTTGAAATAATTGTGACTAAAATATTGACAATTTAGAGATTTGTTGTTCTTGTTTCACAAAGCAATAAAGCACAATGATCATCAGCCTTTATTTTTAATTAGTTTTTCACAATTTTGTTTGGATAACTGCTGTAATACACTAAGAGTAATCATATTAATATGAAAAATATATATTATTACTATTAGTTTTGAAACTGAAAGATGATTGTTCTTAAACACTTTTTGTGGAATATGCTGTATTTCAAATGAATGTCTATGATGTTCCCTCTCAGTCCAAAATTGCTCTATCATGAGCACATACAGTAGCACAGAATGCAATTTCATGTCAGCAAGACTTGACTTAAAAACAGAGTATTAGCAGTCAGAATAAAAGACAGATGATCAAAGAGAAAGAAAATGCTCAAAATACAAACTTTAATCAATTACAAACTTTAATTAATGACAGAAAGGGAGCGTGCAGATGAGCAAAGATTTATTGTGAAATGTGTTGAATAAAAACACGATGAAGTGATCTTTTCACATTTGGAAAAAAAAGTAAATGCATGTAAATCCATGTCTCTGTCCACTTCCATGAGTGCATCAATCACTTCTTGGGACTACTTGGGAATGTAGATGCTTCTTTTGGGGTTATGAAAGTTCCACTGATTATTTAATTGGAGTCCTTGATGAATGATATAGAGTTGATTTTTGTTTATTAACAATATTGTAATATTACAATATCGTAAACTTAAAAGATGAAAATTATTATGAAATATATTGACATTATCAGTAATGTTTAATGTAACTAAATGCGAGATTTGCATCTGACGCAGCGTGGGTATAAATACGGATGCGGGTGCATCGCATATTTGCTTTTCGCTTTGGAGCCGAGCAGTTAGGTAGGTAGTAGAATAGGTAGTGTTCTATTGTTTCTGCTCTGCAATCTTCGATGAGAGTGTTCTACGTGCCTTCTGTGCTTTGTGGAAGAAACCTCTTCAGTCGGTGTTCGCGTGACGCGCTTCAGACGGTGGTCACAATCTCTTAAAGAGCTTGCAAAAAACAGCTGTTTTCATAGCTCTTTAAAGAGTGAGAGCACACAACGGGCTGCACTATATCCCTGCTTGTGGTGCTGCACCTTCATAGAGTGTGAGTGCACACAGCGGGCTGCACTGATTCCTGCTGATTGTGCCACGTTTTCAATGAGTGTGATTGCAAACAGCGGGCTGCACAATTTCTGCTGGTGGTGCCGCGGCCATTTCCCCTGTGCGCTTCAGCACCAGAGAGAGAGCTAATTTCCCTAAAAGAGTTTGCAAGGGTGTGACACTGCATCTTTTTCAAGATGTCATTCCACCCGTGTCTCTGGATGCAGTCGTTACCTGGCTCCGGCTGACAGTCACGATCGTTGCCTCACGTGTCTGGCTGTTAAGCACGCTGAGGGTGCTTTCGTGGATGACTCATGTATCCATTGTGGGAGGATGACCATCTCGGTATTGCGGTCGAGACTTGAGTACCTCAGATGAGGTGGAGTTACTTTGCCTATCCCCTGATCTAGTTCCTCTTCTGGTGGCTACCACAGGGCTCTCAAGTTTGGAAGACAGGCAAGAGTGACATCCGTTGGGGTCGGACGGGTCACGGGAATGGGGGTGTTTCATTAATAGGCTAATATTATTATTAGTGTTTTTGTTGTTGTTATTAATAATTGCTCAAATACAAAGTATTTATTCAAGTTCCGTGTGTGTGTGTGTGTGTGTGTGTGAGAGAGAGAGAGAGAGAGAGAGAGAGAGAGAAATTTCTGATTTCAAGACCAAACTTGATCATGTCACAAGCTACACATACCTCGGGCTGAAGATAAGTGCAAACGGAAACCTAAATTTGGCCGTGAATGAACTGAAAGAGAAAGCAAGAAGGGCCTTCTATGCCATCAAAAAATCTATCCAAATTGAAATACCAATCAGAATCTGGCTCAAAATATTCCAATCAGTCATAGAACCAATTGCATTATATGGCAGTGAAGTTTGGGGTCCTCTCCTAAATCACCAATTCGACAAATGGGACAAAAATCCGATAGAAACCCTGCATGCCGAGTTCTGTAAGAGTATCCTGAGAGTACAGAGGAACACGCCGAACAACGCATGCAGGGCAGAATTAGGCCAGTACCCTCTCCTAATGCATGTGGAGAAACGAGCCATCAAATTTTGGAAACATCTAAAAATGAGTGACCCCAACTCTTATCATTATAAAGCCCTTAAGAACCATGAGATGAACCCTGAGAAGAGCCCGCTCATTCAGCTGGTCCTGAGGCTCCACACACAGACGAACACCACTAACACTAACCAGCCTCAGGACACTGACACCCTCATCCACACAATCCGGCCCAACCACATTATAAAAGCTCAACGAGAGCATTATCTGACCTACTGGACTCAAACAACACAAAAACAGAGTAAACTAGAATGTTATTTGGCCCTAAACAGAGACTACACAACCGCAGAATACCTGAGTGCAGTGAAGGACTGCACACTCAGAAGAAGAATGACGAGGTACAGACTGAGCAACCACAGCCTGACTGTGGAGACGGGCAGATACAGGCAGAGCTGGCTGCCCAGAGAGAGACGCCTCTGCCCGTACTGTGCCCAGGGAGAGGTGGAGACAGAGCAACACTTTCTCACCAGCTGTCCCAACTATGAGGACATTAGAGGGACTTTCTACACACAATTTGAAAAACTTTGCCCTAACTTCCTAAAATTGAACAACAAAACACAATTCCAACACCTATTAGGTGAAAAAAGAGATTGTATGACACTAGCGGCAAGATACATCGATGCCTGCCACAAAAAGAGAGAGTTGACGACCAATCAGTGATGCGCTCACACACACACACACACTTGTACACAAAACAAACACACAAACACTTACACACTGAATTCTAAATTGTTCACAGAATTTTGAAATGTTCATAAACTGTTTTACTATTTTTATTTATTATTTTTATTTAATTGAATTATTAATATTATTTTCTGTACTAAATGTTCAAAATCATTTTATATGTTGTTTCCATGCTTTGGCAATACAAATGTATTTTTGTCATGCCAATAAAGCTTTATTGAATTGAATTGAATTGAGAGAGAGAGAGAGAGAGAGAGAGAGAGAGAGAGAGAGAGAGAGAGAGAGAGAGAGAATGACTGGTGTTGTTTATTGTAAGTGTTTGTTGACTATTTGGACTTGTTGCCTTCCACCTGCACTGTCTCTTCCTCTGTCTCCTCTTCTAATGGGACTACCATTTTCGCAACCTTCTCTGGGCCAGCATCCTCTAACGTGGCCTTTTTAGGGGACATTCCTCTCAGGGCGAATGAGAGGATGCTTAATTGCTTTTTACCTGACATCTCTGAAAGACAGATGCAATGATTAATGCATCCATGGCCAGGATATAATTATAAAATATGATATGATTTTAAAAGTGACCTACAACATTGACTATGCAATACACTTTAATTTATTTAGTGCTAATAAAACTATTAAGCCTATTTAGAGAGAGAGAGATGTTCATAATGTGACAATATGTCAGTCATCGTGTGATAACGAAAATATGACTAGGCCTAGACTACTTGTTCTGAGCAGGTGTTAACAGGCTGTAAAACTGTTGGCTAAGTTACAGACACTCATGAAAAACTGATGCTAATTATCTGGGAAACAGCAGTCAAGTTGTCACTGTTTGTCAAACAATTTGTGAATTTGTTGTAACGTTAAAACAGGAGATCATGACTTACTTTGTGCTCAAAGTGATGCTCGGAGTGATTTCCTCTGTGGGTGAAGGAAACTTTTGTGAACAATTCCAGGATATGCTTTTTTTTTCATTGGTTGTTGCGTTAAATCTTACCCAGATACAATAGTGCTATTTTCTGATTGGCTATTGTGTAGCCCCTTTCTTTTTTTGATTGGCTGAAAAGTGGCAGGCTTGACTAAGAACTCCAGGGGAGACGCGTTTGATTCCTGCCGTTTCCATAGTGAGAGCGGCACGGCCAGAGAAATTTTGGGCGCTGCGGCATATTAAATATATTATAAATAGTTTTTCCGTGTGAGAAATAAAATGTGTGGCGGGAGTGCATGACAAAAGACCGAAATGAGTGACTGTCACGCTCAATGCGTGACACTTGAGAGCCCTGCAACCAGAAAAGTGCTACTTCGGCTGATAGCTTTGGAGACCTGAGGATCACAGTGAGGGCTTCCCCACCGAGTAACCAATCTCTGTGGGCCTCTTACCCCTCTAGTACACCGCAAGCTGTGGAGCTTCCGAAGGCGCGCGCTGGTCTCATGGGGCACCTGTCGTTTCCTTTGGGGCTCCGTCGAATGACCAGATGTCAATAGCTGCATCGGAGGGTGAGCTTGAGTCCTCCGGGGATGAAGATTTGGCTGCGTTGCCGCCTTTGGGGATCGAAGCATTGTCCGAGTGCGACCCAGAGCTGACGGATATGCTTTCCCGGGCCGCCGAGAGAATCGATATAGAGTGATGGCCTCCACCGTGTCCTGGTCCCTCGAGGCTGGATGATTGGTTTCACGGGGTGGCCCGTCCCGGTGCCTTTCTTTCCGGAAGTGCATGACGAGGTCAATAGATCATGGACGGCATCTTTTTCTGTCCGAAACCGGTGTAGTACCTCCTCCACCCTCACTACCCTCGATGGTGGGGTGGTCGGTTGCGATGCAGTTGTGTCCAAAGACCGCTACCTCTTTGAGGGATAATCAGTGTCTCCCCTCCCGGACCTGTAAGTTCTCGTCCCATCTGGCGGGCCTTACAGAACCTGTGGAGAACCTGTCTTACAGAACCTGTGGAGAATGGTGCTCCTGCAGGTCTACCAGGGCAAAGCGCTAAAGGAATAGCATGAGGGTAGTTTTCACCTGAAGAGCGACGAAAGTCACTGCGCACTCCCTGGGTCAGGTGATGTCCACCTTAGGGGTCCAGGAACGCCATCTCTGGCTGAACCTGGAGGATATGCGTGAGCCCGACAAGGTCTGGTTCCTCAACGCCCCTATCTGCAAGGTCAGCCTTTTCTGTGACACGGTCGAGAACTTTACCCAGCAGTTCTCGGCTGCACGGAAGCAGACGGAGGCAATCAAGTACATCCTGCCCTGGCAGCCAGCTGCTACTTCCATCCAGTCGCCGGCTGCAGATCCCTCGTCTACTCGTCGCAGAGGGTGCCTTCCTGCAACGGCCCCCGCTCGGCCTCCAGCGCAGACTCCACCCAGGCCACAGCGTGGGGCCGGCCACAGGCAGCCCACCCATCCCGTCCAGGCCCCTGCCAAACCAGGCAGTAAGCACAAGAGCAAGCGGCCCTGAGACGGGCAACCGAGAGGTAGAGGGAGCAGCTCTCCGGGAGAACTAGCAAATTCAGGCAAGGAAAGCACAGCGAGTGAGGGCAAGGCAAATTAAAACAGTGACAATGGAGGCTTTTATAAATGACAAGGAGTCAGCTGACCAAGCAGGGCGTGCAACCAATCTGGTCTTCTTCCTGGATAATATACATACACACAACTCCCACAATACAAGAAAACACAGAAACAGATAACATAATACGTACAGATAACGTAACATATACACTAGTTACGCAATAGTCACTATTTGACCTTTCCATTCCCTGCTTGAAGATTGTATGTTATTTGCATTTGTCAACTGCAAGCCACTAGTTTATGCTGTCCAAAATCTCAAAGCCATTGATCACCACAACTGAAAGTTCATCACTGACATCCAGCATGTGAAGAGACAAGACGCGTGCAGTAGCTGACTACCTTTCCAGGGCTGTTGTGCACAATGCATCTGCATATTGCCAGTACAGCTATTGATGAAGTTTTTGACCTGGAGGTCCAGCAAGTTTGAAAATGCTTGCACTTCACTCATTTACAATGTTACCACAAGACACCATTGCATCCAAGTTTTTGGAAATGGCACAATTTTTCTATGTGCAGGGTACTCAATTGTTTACAATGAGAAAACTTTGACACTATACAGAGATGCGATGGGCATGAGAATTTTGAAATGAGATATATTGGGGTATAGTTTTGCTATTGTGACGTGTGATTTTCAATTTAATCAGCCAGCATAATTTTATTTACATTTATTAAATTTTTTTTTTATAACATTTAAACATGTTTGAACACACAACCCTACCCCTAAATCTACCAATTTGTATGTTATGTTATATATAACAGGCCTATATGACTACAGTCAAAATTTATTCAAAAACACAAATATGTAAAGTGTTCCGATTGATTTGTGTAGAAAATCAGAACAGACCCAAACACGATCACCGTCTCCATCCACTGTCTCCATTTTCGTGTGTCTCATGACAAAATATACAGTATATATATATATATATATATATATAGTATATACCATTTCAGTTAAAGTGAGGAAATATGCAGTTGTAAAGCAAATTTACATGAATTTTCAATTTTGGGTGAACTAACCCTTTAAGGCTTATGTAGAATTAGATCGACCTTCTGTCAGGAGAAAATAATGCTATGTCATACTGCATACTGCCCTTTTATATTTCAACTAAACAAAACACTGATATTTATAACACCATCTGTTCGTTTCCAGTTCCGTTACATCTGTTTGAAGATTAATTCTAAGAGAACATTCTATACACATAAAACTCTTTTTTTAAATATTTGCATTCTTCTAAATATCTCAGCAACTTATTGATTGGGTAGTGTCTCTGACTGCTTGCATATGATAGTAGTCATAGATAGTAGCATGTCTTTGAGGGCAGCAGGGTTCCTAAGAGGCCTTCCAGTGTACGCAGGTGTTGCAGAGAGCGCTAAATGCTGGCGGTGGAGGTGATGGGGAAAGATCTTCCCTAGATAACTTTTAGGTCTCCTCAATGAGGGTGATATTTAGTTCAACACAATCAAACATGCTAGTTTGTTCCCTGTCACGCTCTTCAAGATCCACCTCCTCCTCGTTGATTTCACTTAATGGCCCAATACTCATCCAACTTTTGCCTTTCATCCTGTCGCAATAAACTGGCCTGTCAATCATCTTGTCACAGTTAAAATCCTCCACTTTTCATTTAATTTAATTTCCTACCGTATTGGAGAGAAAAGAAGTAGCACGTTGATCTACCAGTCATAGGTCTTTCATGCGGAGAACTATTCTAATATTTTTGCATAATGATGCATTTAAGTTAAGAGCCAAACAGATCTTTAAAAAAGTGCACATTATTGTTGCAGATGATATAATAAAGATAACATTAAATAAATATTTTTATAAGGTTAAATGTTGATTAAGTCAAGTCAAGTCATCTTCATTTATATAGAGCTTTTAACAATGTAGATTGTTTCAAAGCAGCTTTACAGAGATAAACGTATCATTTAAGGTAACAGAGATTGTTTTGGCTTTATAGCGGTTCTTAAATAAAGTTATTTTCCAGCTAAAGTTAGTTTTGATTGATTCGCTTCCGTCGCAACAATCATTTGTTATTAAATTAGGGGCCGCTAAGACGACACCATTCTCTCTACACAGACTTTAAACGCGAACCTGTGAGAAACGCTGATGGCGGTCACATGTGCATTAAGAATTGGTTCTATAGTTATGTGTGTTTGAATATATGTGCGCAGGTTTGGAATTCCATACAAACCAAGCCTAAACAAAGTACTGGTGTTTCCTTAGAATTTTTGATACAGAATTTTATTTTATTTTATCAATTCGGGGTAGATACGCGAATTGAGTTTCCCGACGACGCTTTATCTGTAGAGTGGTAGAGGGATCCTCCATAGGGAGAGACTAGTTGGCACTTCAGCACTGCGTTTTCATCGGGTCCAGGCGCAGGTCCTTCATCAGATCTGGATACGGCCTGGATCCGGCAGGCTGCGGGAAAACCTCGGGATAAACAAAAGACACTAAAATTAGCGTAGATGCCATTCTTCTTATGATGTAACGAGTACATCAGGATTTATGGGAAGTGTTCCCGGTTCCAGCTGACCTAATCTATGCAGCCTAACACTGAATTATAGAAGTCTATAATGTATTATGTGAATGCTAGGTCAAAGAGATGTGTCTTTAGTCTAGCTTTGAACTGACAGAGTGTGTCTGCTTCCTGGACAATGTTAGGAAGACTGTTCCAAAGTTTTGGTGCTAAATAGGAGAAGGATCTACCGCCAGCAGTCAATTTTGATATTCTAGGTATTATCAACTGGCCGGAATTTTGAGATCGCAATAGACGTGAAGGACTATAATGCGTTAAGAGCTCGCTCAAGTACTGCGGAGGTAAACCATTTAGTGCTTTGTAAGTGATCAGCAATATTTTAAAATTGATGCGATGTTTAATAGGGAGCCAGTGCAGTTTTGACAGAACTGGGCTAATATGGTCATACTTCCTGGTTCTGGTAAGAACTCGAGCTGCTGCGTTTCGAACTAGCTGTAGTTTGTTTATTAAGTGTGCAGGGCAACCACCCAGTAGAGCATTACAATAATCTAGCCTTGAGGTCATGAACGCATGAACTGAACTGTTCCGCATTTGTCACTGAGAGCATATGGCGTAATTTAGATATATTTTTAAGATGGAAAAATGCAGTTTTACAGATACTAGACACGTGACTTTCAAATGAAAGATTGGTATCAAAGAGCACACCCAGGTTCCTAACCGACAACGAAGACTTAACAGAGCAGCCATCAAGTGTTAGACAGTATTCTAGGTTATTACGTGAGGAAGTTTTTTGTCCAATAATTAGAATCTCTGTTTTTTCAGAATTTAGAAGTAGGAAATTACGAGTCATCCAATTTTGTATATCAGCTATGCATTCCGTTAATTTTGTGAATTGGTAAGTTTCGTTTTGAAGAAATATACAGCTGAGTATCGTCGGCATAACAGTGAAAGCTAATTCCATGTTTCCTAATGATATCTCCTAATGGTAGCATGTACAGAGTGAACAGCAACGGTCCTAGTACTGAGCCTTGTGGTACGCCATACTGAACTTGTGATCGATGAGACATCTCTTCATTTACTGCTACAAACTGATAACAGTCAGATAAGTATGATTTAAACCATGCTAGTGCAATTCCACTAATGCCAACATAATTTTCGAGTCTATTTAAAAGAATGTTGTGGTCGATAGTGTCAAATGCAGCACTAAGATCGAGTAACACTAATAGAGAGACACAACCACGATCGGATGATAAGAGCAAATCATTTGTGACTCTAATGAGGGCAGTCTCGGTACTATGGTACGGTCTAAATCCGGACTGAAAATCCTCGCAGATATCATTTCTTTCAAGAAAGGAACACAGTTGTGAAGACACTGCTTTTTCTAATATTTTCAACTAATTATTCAAACCCCTTTATCTAAACCTCTCTACTTAACCATTAATCGTGCATATCCGCCATGTTTTTTGTACTGAACCGAATCCTTCTCTAAAGCACAATGGGTTGTGGGCAATATTAGCCATTAGAGTGTGCATGGATCCACACTTCGACAATCTAACAGAAATAGTAGCTCATTCGGGGACTTTTGGCATACTTTATTATGCTGGGACACACTTATAAGCTCACATTATTTAGGATGCATAGTATGCACATTGGGATGCAGGGTGTGACTTTCTGACCCAAATAACCATGAAAGTGGCCCTAAACCGAATTGCTCAGCTGTCATCTAAACAAATTTCAGTCCAAAAATCAGTTTGTAAATTTGTTTTATTGGAAAGTGATGATTTATAAAGAGTAGAGCAACTGAGACTGTGAATGACACTGTAATTTTGTCTTGCCCCAGACATTGACAAAGAGTTTATTGTTCACTGAGACCTAATTTCATATGGCTATTGCAAAAGCTACCTTAGACATAGAAAAAATACAGAAATACTAAAATAATCAATACATATTTCCAATACTACAGTGCTTTCACACAATAGTTATCCCTGAGTCATTCTAAACCACGGGTAAACTTGCTTTACATTTCACATTGTTCATAATTATTGGCAACTGTTGTCAAGTTTGTACTGAACAGACTTTTCAGACTATAAAAGTAAGAATGAAACGGTTACTTCTACAATTGTCGTGTTTTTAGTCACTATTTGACATTTTTCCCCCTCGCTGAAACATAGTCTATACTGTCAACACTGTGTTTCTGTGACTATACAAAGCATGTGCATATGAGGCAACAGATGTGATTGACTGTCTGCTAAGCCTTTAGACATAACATTCTAACATTGTAATAGGAATTTTAGTCGACTAGCTACTGTATGTAAGAACTTACATCTTCTGATGGCCTGGTTGTCGAATGTTTTCCATTTGACATTGCAGACCCATATGATGGGGTACTTAATTTTGCCATGCTGCTGTAGCAGCACAGCGTAAGGGGTGTGGAGCAACTGATTAAAAAATGCTTAAAAACAATGTCCATATAAAAATAAAAGATAGAAACACATACACGTTTCAAACTGAATTTAATTGCAGAAAATTAGGAAAATTAGCCGACCAGGCTGAACAAAGAGCTAGTTATTAGCTATGATGGATTTGATCCAGTCAGTGTATCGACACACCTCAGTATAAACCCCAGGAAAGCCTGGTTCGGCACAGCCTTCACCCCAGGAAACAACACCTTTCAGTTTCCTCTTGCACACCACAGGGCCACCAGAATCCCCCTGAGAAGAAAATTGGAAAATGAAAAGGACAAAATTGTGGTTTGTATAAAAATTTAAAACACATGTAAAGAGGAAGACTGAGTCAATAACATACCTGACACGAGTCTTTGCCTCCCTTCATGAATCCAGCGCAGAACATGTTTTCAGTTATTTTTCCACCATATGCTCCCCTACACTGCGCACTTGAGAGTACAGGCAATTTCAAACACTGCAGGACAGAAGCAGTGTGAACTGGAAAAAGAATATGAACAGTGCTAAAAGTTTTCATCGTTTATGTATCTAATGAATGAATGCATGTTTTAATGCCTGACCATATTATATAAAAGTGGAAGAAGATTTTAATTATTCAGCCATCTCACCTCCGGTTTTGCCCCATCCAGAAACCAAGCACTGCTCCCCTGCAGAAGAGCAGCTGGTTGCCAGACGGATCGGCTTCACATACTTGTTGAAGATGGCAGGCTTTCTCAGCTTGATCAGCATGATATCATTGTTAAGAGTCTGACCATTATAGTTTGGATGACGAATCTCCTTCTCTGCATCGATCCGCTGCTCTGTGCCTTCAGTAACAGACACGTTGTGCTTTCCCAGGTGGATGACGAGTTGGCGTCTACTTGAAAAAGAAACTCATATTTTACTCAGCCTTGATATAATGTTTATCAGAATATTGCCTACCTACATATCAGGTCTTTATATAGTCTTAAATAGGTTTTACCTAGTCTAAGAGACATATATACAATAGACAATAGAAATCCTGCATTAGTATGCTGAATAATAATAAAAAAAAAAAAATTGTGATTATTTATTGAAGCCAGAAAAGAGGCATATTTAAATACTGTGCACAAATGTAAATTTGTTTCAAAACTAAAATATTCAAAATTAGAGTGGATGCCAATGGTTGGTAGACTGACGTACTCTCATCTTAATTATAGTACATAATGTTTAACTTTTTTTGACAGCCTTTCTTTTTCTTTAGAAATTATGATTTTTTTTTTATACACATTCAGAAATGGTAAACAATAACAACCTTTTGCTAATCGATTCCTTAAAAGGGTGCTCTTTAGGGAAAAGGTAGTTTGATGGTAAAGTAGCTTTAACATGTTTTAAAAAAATACAGGTTAAAAAGGGAAGTTATATACTCACACGAAACTGCAGTGAGCTGCAGACACAATCCATCTTTTTTTAATCAGAGATCCTCCACACAAGTAATGCCCGTCCGTAAGGTACGCTTGCCAGGGCTGGGAGTGGGGTGGACATTCATAACCTCCAATGATTTTATCACCTGTGCTGTAAACTTTATTGAAAAATGAATTGTTCTTTTATTAATATTAATGCTAAAGACTATCTATAATACATATCAGTGTAGGCATAAACAAACAATTGTCATGAATAATTACTAATAAGAGAGATCTACATACCCACAGCCACAACCAGCAAAGTGAACACAACAATCTTCATTGCAGTAAAGGAGAGAAGGACTGCTCACAGCTTTAGAGCACTTCTGCAAAGTTCAAGATTAGCATTCATGCTTTTAAGCAATCTTTTGAACACCCCTACAGAATCTATACCAGCCAATAAGATCACAACAAAGGAGTCACAAGTAAAAATGAGCATGTGAGACAACAGTTCTTTTCATACAGTTTTCCATGGTCATAATAAATGCGTTGGAAGTGTAGCAGTATGAGTTAACTCATAACGAGCTGGCGTTCTTTTAACCAATTACTGCCACAGGCTCCCCCTATAAATACAGGTAGTAGTCCTTCTGACTGCCCTCTTGCTCGCTGGTGACGGAAGTGCGTCATACTTCCGGGTCACTCACTCCGTGTGTTGCTCTGCTGTAGGTAAAGTAGTGGCTTTGTTGTCTTTGCCCTTATTCCATTGGTATCGGCTGCCGTTATGTTTACTATGCATTGAATGCTTATAGATCTCCGGTTGGCGGGCCAGCCCTTTATTCCGTCGTTCAACGCATTTAAAAGCGGATGTTACTGAAAGCTGCCTGTACTGTTTGTACCCTTTGAGCTGCCTCCTCCTGGGTGATACAAAACGCTGCTTGATCGGTATGTAGGATACATGATGTAGGATTTATTTGTTTGATTTGGGGTTAATTCATTTTTTATTTTATAAATAACAGGAACTGGGCTGGTTCAACTGGAGATTGACGTCAGCTGCAGAGCATTTATTCACTAGCTGCTGTTTTGCCTGGATTGCTGTTTGTTTAACGCACATTTTGAATATTGTACAATCAACTTTAACGTCATCTGATTTCTGCACGTCCGTCCTGGAGTGTTGCTTGTTAACGTGTATATTTTGGATATTGTACCATCAACTCTACTTGATCGCTGCATGCCTGCCCTGGACAGCTGTTAATGTGTACGCTTTGAACATTCATACCAGCACTTGTACGCGATCGCGCTACCTGCTCGTCCTGGACAGCTGTTTCCTTGTGTGTTTTGAACATTACGTACCAGAAATTCTAACGTCACTCGATCACTGTACAGCTGTCTTTTTAATGCAGATTTTGAACATTGCATCATCAACTCTACTCGATCGCTGCCCGCCCGTTCTGCCTTCACGGCCACTGGGCAATTACGGCCACTGGACCTTCACGGCCGTACGTTTGACTGTGCGAGCCTCTAGTTTGACGTTGGGCCAGTGTTTTAACTGTTTGGATGCAGTTGAAGGGGTTGACTCTTTACAGTTATAATTTGAGTTGAGTGTTTATATTTCTTTTCTATTACTTTGTTTTCAATTTAGTTAATTTGCTTTTTTTTATTTTGTTTCTTTATCAGTGATTTTAGTTTATCTCATTAGATAAACTAATCCAGTTAATGTTTATTTATATTTTGTCTTATCCTGTTTTATTGTTGAATTTGTCTTCCTTGGCCAAGGTTTCATTGTACTTTATTCAATATTATATTGACTTTTCTTTTTTTCTGTTGAGTGAATCCCCCTTGATTGTGTGTGTCTGTTTCAGTGGCTGAGAGCCGAAGGTGGGGGTATTGGTGTCCGGGTGGTGGTTTCCCCTTCCTGCGTGTCGTCTATTCTGTTTTACTTTGCTGTGTTCACTGTTTTTTTTAGTGTTTGTGTGTTCACGTGGTGACCTTTCCTGGGATTTCTTCGTGCCGTTGTGACTCCTTTCTCCTCCACCGGTAGGCCTCGCAGCAAGTATGAATGTGTTCTGAATTGTTTTAAATTATTGAATAAAATTTGTTATCTCTTTTAAAAATTGAACCTCGTCTTTGGCTGAATTGTTTACTTACCTGTGTGTCCTTAAGTGAATCAATAGTATTGCAATTAGGAAATAAAGAATCATTCTCTGGGTGAAATTCCCAGGGTGGCGTAGTCGGTGTTTTTGGGGCAGGTTCCACTTAGACTATAACCTCCTCAGTACTGTTTGGCTCTCTGTATCGCCACAGAAGGAAGCGTTGACTTATGACAGTATAAAGCTTAGGCTATATAAAAACAGATGACCAAAATGCTGTTTTACTTTTTGAGTGACACACTTAAGATTGTGAATACTTTTTATTATGTACAGTAAGTTTATTGTTTTGTTAACTGTTCAATAAAAGACAAATTCTCTAATTAATAGCACATACTGATGGCCTGACTCAACATCACACACAATAACCATCTGTTTTGACATCATTTTTTCGTCTTGTCCCTTTTGAGATTCAGTCTCTTATTTTAATACAGTTGTGACTCCCGAAATTTTGAAGCGTGTACTTGGCAGCATGAAAAATAAAACTTTATTCAAATTATGAATGGGTTATACAGAAAGCAAACAATGAACCTCTTATTTACTTCGTCATTATACTCTGTTGGTTATAAATAAGAGATTGGTCGGTGCCAATGGCCTCGTGGTCGTCGACATGTAGCGCCTTTGCGCTCGGGCGGGCCGAGTTCGAGTCCCGGCTCGTGGACCTTTCCCGATCCCATCCCCCGTCTCTCTCTCCCACCTCGTTTCCTGTCATCTCTCTACTGTCCTGTCACAATAAAAAAAAGGAAAATCACCAAAAAATAAATAAATAAATAAAAGATTATTGGCCATTGCATTCACATTCTCACATGTCTGTGATTGGCTACAATACTTACCGATGCAAAAACAACACTTTATTTTGATGGTCCCTTTTGAACATTCTGTTGACTGTAAGTAACTTTGCAACTACATGTCAACTAACTCTTATCAGAGTATTAGTAGACTGTCTGCTTAATATCTGCTAACTCTTTATTCCTCCAACAGACATTCTACTGACCATAAGTAACTTTGCAACTACATGTCAAATTGTTCTAACCCTATCCCTACCAGTCTACTAATACTGTCCTAACACTTAGAGTTAGTAGAGATGTAGTAGGTGCAACGTTACTTATAGTCAACTGAATGTTCAAAAGGGATGTTACGAGACCATCAAATGAACTGAAATGGTACAACATAACATACAAAAAAGAACCATAGAGACGCAGTGACAGTGCATAACAACTTAATTTAATGAAATATAATGATTTGACATAAACAGAGCATGGTGGTAATAAAGTAACAAAAGAAAACAGACAGAAAGAAAAACCCTGACCACACATATCTACAGGGAAAGTAAAACTTGCCTGCCTCCCGACCAAAAACAAAAGACAAGTTTTGTTGTGAGTCTTCCGGGGGCCTATACCATGAAGCCGGATTAGGTGGCTAGCCAGCTATGTTTCAGTTTAGTTTCCGCCAACCCTGGGTTTTAGGTACTATGAAAGTAGCTCGGCTTTAATGGGTGTTCGTTGCCATGGTATCTTACGCTGCACGGCTAACCTGCTCCGGGGCAGGTTATGTTCTGGATTCAAGATCTCAGACTGAAGTTTGACCAATCAGCTGTGAGCAAAGAAACATATAGGTGACGTAACTTATTCCCAGTGTCTGTTACAATGGCTTCACCTTTTCTTCCAAATCCGGTGGACATCTCAGCGCAAATTGTTTGACGAGCACTTCGTAGAGAAAGAGTTTTTAGCCAGACAAAATTTGGTTTTGCTTTCCTGATAGTCACTTGTATGAAAGATACAGATTTTCCGCGGAATGTCTTATCTTTGCGAACTTCTTGAGCCGCACATAAAGAATTTGACACGTCGAATTCATGCACTTACTTTACCGCAAATGGTATTGCATTGCGTTTTTTTGCAAGTGGTACATACTTGCACGGTGGGTGACGCAGAAGCTATAGCCTAAGGGAAAACACGGTTTGTCGAACCATTCGCAAGGTGGTCCTCTGCAGGAGTACATGAATAGTTTCATTAATAGTGTTCCCCGGACATTTATCGACCATGTCCATAAAAGAGGGCTTTTATAAAATTGCCGGTAAGATATATTGATAGGGTGACATCACATGAACACTTTTTGTTTTTTTTCCAAAAAGCAAATTTCACAAATGTAGCCTACTATACAATAGGCCTATAATACATGTTTAGAATTATTTTAAATCTTTTTTATTATTATTCTGTTAATCTTATGATAGGATTCCCTAGAGTCATTGCAACATGTATGCAGTCTATTGCTCCAATCTCCACTGCTCTAGGGGAACATGAGGCAGATTATGTTAATAGGAAGTCCTATCACAGCCTTAATGTTCAGGTAGAGATGAAGTGAATATGTGAGATGATTATTTTCTGTGAGATGAATCTTTAAATTAATAGAAACATTAACAGATATAACAATGATCTACTCAACATTTCATCTGCAGACGACTTGTGGTCATGAACGTATGATCACAAGTTTGGATGCCAAATGGCCTGGCTCCAGTGCTTGTCTCACAATTTTTTCCGTGAGTCTGTGTTGTGTCAGCACTTTGAGGAAAGCAAGTTAAATTTGGTACAGTACAAAACACTGTTAATTTGAATTGGGACATTAAAACCTACACAATAACCCCCTATCATGACCCTCAGACAGGGCCACAGCACCGCTTCAATGTGGCCCTCAGTAAAACCAGAGTGAAGATAGAGATGACCTTTGGCATCCTAAAGGCACATTTCAACTGTGTTCGGCGCTTAAGAGTCTCCAGAGCGGGCATCACAGATAGTAGCTTCATGTGCCATTCTGCACAATATAGCCACCATTAGAACGGAGCAAGAACCACCACAAAACCAGCTTCTCCCCGATGAAACTGACCTGATCACACTTGACCACCCAGCTGGTGCAGATGTAGATGCAATCAACATACAATATTACACTTAATAAAAGCACATTGAAACTGCAGATAGGCCTCAAACTGTTTTATTGGTTTTGAGGGATGGGAGGGAGAAAGAGAGCAAGAGAAAGTTGCATTAATAAATATTCATACTAAAGTGTTACTTGGTTAAATAAGTTCACATACTGAGATCAGTTTTATCCAGCTGTTTGATCTCCATTTTTTTTTCTTTTTTTTTTGGAGCCTCCTCAGCTCACAGTCCAGCTCCTTTAGTGTGCACTCTAGTTAGAGACTCCTTTAGTGAACAGTCCAGTTCAAGACTCCTTTAGTGTGCAGTCTAGTTCAAGACTCCTTTTGTACAGGGCCCTGACTGAGTCTGTTTCCACCTGAAACATAATTCCACCACAAACATGATCTTTACAAGTTTTCTGGAGGCTCATCAAATCACAAAAAGTTCCTTGACTTCCTACAAACACAGGACTGATTGTAATTGATGTCAAGGGTTTTAAATTCTTACCTTGTTCACATTTCTTCTGAAGGCCATTGAGGTAGAGGCTTCAGTTTCTGGGGCAGGTTGTGTAAAATCCTACAATAAAAGAGATGTGTAAGGGCCAGTCCCTTTTTTATGCCACACATTCAAATGTTTGCCATAAAAAAAGCCCAGTGCATTCACATTAGCAACTGTCTGAGAACACACAGACAGAGTGTCTTCATTTCCTCCACCTTAATATATAAAAGTAGGTCAATGTAAAGCATAACTGTTAGGCTAAAGCAGGTTATGTTTGGTGTTCTGTCTGCTGCACACTGACCTCTGTGTGTATGTGTGCTGGCTTCAACAGGGACACTGTATTTCCCTGCAGAACATACAGTCAGCCATATTTAAAAATGAAAAGTAGTAATGTATTGCACATGTACCCTGTGTTACTTGCTTAGAGGAGCCAGCACCAGGGCCAGATTCCCTTATTGCCTACTCAGAGCCAACTCCTCCGCCAGTGTATTCTGGGTTTCTGAATTTAACTCCATTTCTGTTTGTGGCAAACAAGTGTTTGTGATAAAATGTTCACAAAAATAATAAAAGGTTGTGGTAAATAGGGGTGGGCGATATCTCGATATTTATGATATATCGAGATATTTTTTAAACTCGATATGGATTTTGACATATCGTATATATCGATATATTGTTTATATTTAATTCTGATTTCGCCACTTTGCTTGTTTGCCTTCTCTGTGCTGTGCTCGCCCCCGCCCTCCTCCGCCTCCTTGCTTTTGTTCCCCCTCCCCTCGCGTGTTGTCTCATTCAACCAAGTCCCCCGAGTCCGGTCAGGCACATCAATCTTTCCCCGCCCAGCAAGTGCTTGAAGTGCGTCAGAAACAGCGCGCGCGCGATCAGTTGTTGTTGGTAATTTTTTGTGTAGCGTCGCCTCTCGCCGCATTGCTTTTGTTTGAGGGCGCTTAACACACTCACACTTAACATGCTCCCCTGTAGAAACGGGCCTGGCAGCTCGCGCCAGGTCTAGACACGGTGAAAGTTTCCTGATTGTGACGGATGGTCGAATTTACATGACACATTATAAATTAGCATTAGCCTACCTATTCTGCTATAGATACAGTGCCAAAAAGAAGAGAAGAGGATAAAGGTGGATAAAGACAGAGGTAAAGTGATGTAATGAATGAACAGTTTATCTAATTGCATAGTAGTAAGATACTGTAATTTAATGGCAGTTATTTTTGCCTTAAACTTTATGCTAGCAGTTGTTCTGAATTCTCCAGAGGCCCCAGACAGTGTGATTTTGTAACAGTCATGTCAATTTTTAGATGCATTTGTATCACTCTTTTTTTTATTAATGTTTTACTCTACAGTTGTGCAGTTTTTGGGGGATATATGGCATTTTTTTATTTATTTGCCAAAATTAGTAATGATATTTCTATACAGGTTTATTTAAAATAGTGCAATATGTATTATTTCTTCCTTTATTTTACAGTTAAATTATTATTTTTGTATACAGGGATTTTTTTTTTTTTTTAAATGTCGCAGAAACACTTTGTTCCTACATGAACTGCCTACCTATTTGCACTTCAATAAAAAAAGACTTTGTGGTATTTGGCATATTTGTTTTTGCAGTAGTTTTTGGGGGGTTATTTTTCCTGTAAAGATATCGAGATATATATCGTATATCGAGATATAGCAAAATATATCGAGATATATTTTTTGCTCCATATCGCCCAGCCCTAGTGGTAAATACTCACCACTTTGAATTATATTTTTATATTTTGTCTTTATCTGCTGCCAAGAAAAAAAAAAAAAAAAATCTCTTAGTACATACATGCACATATTTTATATATTATAAAAATAGGCTATATGCTATATTACACATATAGGCTACATATACAGTGCCCTCCACAATTATTGAACCCCCTGGTAAATATGATCAAAATTGGCTGTAAAAAATAAATCTGCATCGATTATCCTTGTGATCTTTCATTCAAAAAATGTGCAAAATTCTAACCTTTCATTGAAGTAAAAGAATTGAAAGTGGGGGGAAATCACATTATGAAATAAATGTTTTTCTCCAAAACATGTTGGCCACAATTATTGAAACCCCTAGAATTTTTTACGAGTAAAATATCTCTGAAGTATATTCCCATTAATATTTACCTTTTTTAGTACACCAGGGTGACTAGGAACATGAAACTGTCCAGCTATGACTTCGTGTTTCACAAGAGTTTAAATATGAGGAAACACAAAGGCCAAATCCCCTTAAACATCCATCACAATGAGTAAAACCACAGAATACAGTTCTGATGCGTAGCAAAAGATTGTTGAGCATCACAAACTAGAAAGTGGCTGTAAGACAATAGCTAAAGAATTGAAAATCCCCATTTTGACCATCAGGGCAATAATTAAGAAGTTATAACCAACTAAAGATGTTATGAATCTGCCAGGAAAAGGACGTGTGTCTATACTGTCTTAATGCACGGCGAGTATGAAAGTTTGAGTGGCCAAAGACTCTCCAAGGATCACAGATGGAGAATTGCAGAGATTAGTTGAGTCTAAGGGTCAGAAAGCCTAAAAAAAATATATCAAACAACCCCTACATCCCCACATGTTGTTTGGGAGGGTTTAAAAAAAACCCTCCTCGCTCATCCAAAAACAAATTCCAGCAAATTTAATTGTCAGACATGACTGGATCTTCAAACAACACAGGGTTCTGTGGTCAGATGAGACTAAAACAGAGCTTTTTGGCAGCAAACACACTAGATGGGTTTGGTGAACACAAGGATAAAAAGTACCCTATGTGTAAAATTTAATATACCATTGGATCTTTAATGTTGCGGGCATATTTTTCTGCTGGAGGTCCTGGACTTCTTGTTCAGATACATGGCATTGTGGATTCTATCAAATATCAACAGATAAAAAATCAAAACCTGACGCCTTCTGCTAGAAATCTTATAATATGCCGTGGTTGGATCTTCCATCAGGACAACGATCCAAAACAAACATCAAAATCAAAACAAAAATTTGTTGCGGAGCACAAAATGAAGCTTCTGCCATGACCGTCTCAGTCCCCTGACCTGATGAGTGGGCTGAACTGAAGAGGAGAAGCACCAACATGGATCTGGGAATCTGAAGGATCTGGAGAGATTCTGTATGGAGGAATGGTCTCTGATCTCTTGTCAGTTATTCTCCAAACTCATCAGGCATTATAGGAGAAGACTCAGAGCTGTTATCTTGGCAAAAGGAGATTGCAAAAAGTATTTAATAAAAGGGTTTCAATAATTGTGGCCAACGTGTTTTGGAGAAAAACATTTATTTCATAATGTGATTTTCCCCCCACTTTCAATTCTTTTACTTCAATGAAAGGTTAGAATTTTGCACATTTTTTGAATGAAAGATCACAAGGATAATCGATGCAGATTTATTTTTTACAGCCAATTTTGATCATATTTACCAGGGGGTTCAATAATTGTGGAGGGCACTGTACATAATTTTACATAAATATAGAACGTAGGCTATTTGTTTAACTTACACATTAACAATCAGCAATCTTTCTCCAACAGTCTTCTCTTGCTTTGGCAGCAGAGACCTATTGTTTCGAGCTTGAAATACATATTTAAATTCATCGTAATTATGAATGATTATCTCTTGCTCCTCCGCGGAAAAATCTATCGCTCTCGCTTTACCCGCGATTGGTTGTTCAGTGTCGACGTCACTCTTTTATGTGCACGCGCGCGTGGAGAAATCATAGCTTAAGGATCAAAGCCTGAGTTGACAGAGAAAGTCGATGAGCTGCATCATGGTACCAATAAAGCCTGATTGCATCGGTTTGGTTTTGTCAACTCAAAACTAATCCTGTAACCCCGAGTTTGTTCAGCTACCTTCATGGTACAGGCCCCGGGTCCTCTAACTGCTACACTAAACTAACCCTAAACTAAACAACATGAAAACCCATCACCAAAATACCACCAGCTCTTAATATAAATTATAAACTAAAAACAACAAAATCAATCCCATACCGGGAACGTGCTCGTGAAGCAAAATCATTAAATCAGCACAAAACCCTCAAAGAACATAACGAGCCGTGCCAACGAGACACCAGAAACTGTATTTGAAGAGTAGGCTAGTGTCACTTTTATGAAAAGTGCGGGACTTACGACCTGTAGCCATAATAGCCAGCCACGAGGGGGCTCACTTTGACTGAATGTCATGTCATCACTCTCATCACGAAACTCTACAGTTTCTCCAAAAGTGTTTATTATTTTAGGTAGTAGTTAACAAACTACGCGGGGCGGCAGTGGCTCGGTGGTTCAATCCCCGGTTCCACCTGACCAAGTGTCGAGGTTTCCATGAGCAAGACACCTAACCCCAGCTGCTCCCGACGAGCTAGATGGCGCCTTGTATGGCCGACACCGCCGCCGGTGTGTGAGTGAATGGGTGAATGTGAGGCTATATGTAAAGCGCTTTGGTGGCCATAGGTCTGTGAAAGCGCTATATAAATGCAGTCCATTTACCATTTAGTTATTATCACGATAATCCATGTCCAAGAGTCCATTTCCTCGGATGAAATGGTTTTTATTCGTTATATTTGACAACCATGATGATGCTATAAACACACACTGACCTCCTCAAGCTTTTATTTGGGCACTTCCAGTTACCGGCATTTTGAGTTTGCATATAAGTTAAATATTTAGTTTCACCCGAAACATTTAGATTCAACATGTAGATTTAGATTTAGATTTAACATTTAGATTTAGATTTAATATTTAGATTTAACATTTAGATTTAGATTTAACATTTAGATTTAGATTTAGCATTTAGATTTAACATTTAACATTTAGGTGTAATATTTAGATTTAACTATTTAAAATATCTCTAAGTTGACAAATATTGTTGTAAATGTGCTAAAAAGTGACCGTCAAAAATTCATACCAGTTTTTTTAACATTGTTTGAAGCTAAATGTGACAAAATGTTGCTGTTATTTTCAGAGTGAGCCGCTTTACAAACGGCGCCCCATAGCTAGCAACAAACCAGAAAGTTTCTTCACAGGCAAATACCAACTTTTCCTTTAAAAAAAAACCAAAATATATATTTTGCATTTACACCTCCATAAACACACTATTCAGTCACCAGATGTACAAAGCTATAATGAAATGTTTGTTGACAGCTGAGGTCTGATTTTGACAAAACCTGAAAAATCAGAAGGTTCCTAACTAATTATCACAGTCTATTTCCCAAAAGGACTAATCAATATTCAAAATGCAGCCTCCTCTGTTTCGCATGCATGTGGCGTGGATTTTGTATATCAGATAAACAGACATAATGAAACACAAGCGACATGTATTACCTTCCAATCTTGCCCCAGACCAAAGCCTTTGTGCCAGACGGTGTTTCTGACCGATGTGTTATCAGGCTGATTGGTAAACATTCTGTTGTCTGTTATGATGACCCTTAATCTAAATTAATGATGATACTAAAAGGGACCCTTAATAAAAGAAAAGTAGACTGGTACCATTAAGATATAAAAAAAATAAGGACTGACTTTCTTTTGACAATCCTATAGTAATGTATAAGCTAAAAGATGTGCTTGAATTGTATTAAAAGCACTAGAAAAAACAAAATTCTTACAGAATTAAGTACACCTTAAAGCTACAATTTTAGTAAGTCACAATCTTGTGACTGAAACCGTCTGTGTGGGCCCAGTTTATGCATTCATGGACTGCTTTCACAGACTGTGATGACGTGTTTTAACGGTCATCAGCATCATAATCCTTTTTTTATATATTTTTTTATTTATTTTTTTAAAATGTATGTACATTTATAACACTATACTTTGTAGTATATTACCTTTGCATCAAATTACAGAAAACTAGTTAACCCTGTTGTGAGGGTGTTTCTAATACAGCGGCTGTGGGAGTGATGGTAAAGTTGACATCTTTCTCTCTTCTTACTACTGTTATCAATCCCTCACTATTTTTTTTACTCTTTTTGAAAGTTGTGAAAACAACTTGGAGCTTCTTTTGCTATTTGAGCAAATTATAACACACACAAAATATATTTAATGTAGTCTCTTATTCACCGCTACAGAAGTTTACACAACTGTGACGACTTCCGCTTCTGTGAAACCCTGAAATGTGAAAAAGGTCAATTGCAACAAAACCACTCTACCTCTGGGAAAACTATTGGCCAATCTCTTCCCCTAGATCTGGGTTTGTGGTTTTGTCTTTGGTGCGGAGTTTAGAGAAGTAAAGAAAGAAGTAAAAATGTTTGTCACTGTTTGTCACAGACACACACACACACACTTAATGACAGTTGTCATAAACATGAATAAAACTCCATCATATTCATGACATGTGTCATGTCATAATTATGAAGGTGTCATGTCAGTCTTATGCACACACCTTCAAGTAAAGTATTACCAGTAGGGTTTAACTTCTTATAGCTCTGTTCACTTGTTTATGATTATCTGGGAAATGTAGGGAGAGGGTGCCTTTTTATTTCATATATATATTTTGTCCTGGTTTTAGTTAGAGAGTAAGCTCAGGGAAGTTTGTGTTGCTGATTTTCATCTTTGTTTTTGTGCAGGGTAGGTAGCTACCTTAAACCTTAGCTTCTGTTTTGTTTATTATTTTAGCCCATACTTTCTCCTGAAGATTTATTCCCATCTTTTATTAACCTTTTTGATATAAGGAAGGAAGGCTGAAGTGTGTTCTCCACGTATTTTTACATCTCTACGTAACTTTTTTTGGCCATATTTTCTTTTCCTTTGTTACCTCACCTCCTGACCCCTAGATTGGGAGGAGAACGTAACACATCTATTCGCTCCGTGCACAATATGGCAACCGTTGACGTTCGAACGTGAGTGTGTGGGCCAGTACTTCCGGTGAAAACTTCCGGTGATCTGACAGAGAGAGCGAGAGACAACAGCGACCGAGTTCCATTACCAGGAGGGCGATCCAAGATGGCAGCCGGTGCGGTCGCAGTTTCATGCAGCTGATTCCATTTTACTTTCCATCCCCTATATTTTAACTCTATTTAAACCCGTTTCATTTTCTGTTTTGTTTAGGCGGAGTAACTTGTTATTTAAGTTAGTTTAATTTCCTCCTTAAGTTGGCGATCGTTAACTGAACTCATGAACGCACATGGAAACCAAGGATAGCATGATGAAACGCAAAGGAAAAAATAAGAATTCTACCTCCAAGTCGCTTACGGAAGATATGGAATTAGATGTTCCTGTCGCTGTTGGTGAATCTGCACACATCGAGGTAGACCATCAATACGGCCAAAAAAATCCAGTTGTCACCCGGTCTGAAAGCCCAAGTCTCGAGATCGTACATGACTCCGACCTAGATACGCCTGTGAAACCTCAACAAAAGAAATCTCGAGGCAAAATTTCCTTGAAGGAATTGCAAGATAATGTCATTGAGGCATTGACATCCAGGATTAAAGAAAGTGCAAACGACCTCGGCAAAATGATTACCAGCAACACGGTGAGCATTGAGGGCCTTAAGAAATCAATTGACTTTGTGTTTGAAGAAGTAAACGCTTTAAAAACAGACTTGAAGAGCTGCAAAACTACCACCAATTTAAACAGCACCAAAATCCACGAACTTGAGCAAAGACTGAACGATGCCGAGCGCTATCAGCGGAGATGGAACCTCCGTCTGTATGGTATTCCTGAACATTCTGATGAGAACATGAAGCAAAAAGTCATCGGCGTCTGTGTCTCAGTTGTTCCTGACTCAAACTTTTCTTTCAAAGAGGACATAGATGTTGTGCATCGACTGGGAAAGCTGAATGAGCAGGCCAATAGACCAAGACCAGTGATCATTCGCTTCGTAAGAAGATCTACGCGGGACCTGATCTGGCGGCAGGCCAAGCAATCTGAATATCTGAGGAGTCACAAGCTGAGATTCACAGAAGATTTGTCTCAAGCAGATAAGTCGCTGAGGATGAAGAGATGGCCGTTGATTGAAGCTGCTAGGAAGGAAGGAAAGCTAGCGTTCTTTGTCGGTGTGCGCGTATTCATCGATGGGAAAGAGGTGCAGTCACCCATGTGAAATCAAGTGGTTTTCATTTTGCGTCATATGAACACTTTGCCCTCTGACCTGTTCTAAGCCAACTTGTAAGTTTGCACTAAGGTTTACTTGCCTAATGCAAGTTAATTGTGGGTGAATGTTTTCTATAGTTTCATAACCGGGTTTATTCTTATTTTATTTAATTTCAAAGGGGATGGAAGTTTTTCTAAAACTGTTCCTGTTTCTTTTGTTCATCATATATTCATGTCGTTTTCGTTAGTTACACTTAATGTCAGGGGTTTAATGTTAAACGTAAAGCTTTGTTTTTATTTGCTAAACAGCAGAAATGTGATTTTTTTTTTTTTTTTTCAAGAAGTTCATTCAACTCCTAAAGATGTACATTTCTGGAAAGCTCAATGGTGTAATGATGTTTGGTTTGCTCATGGGTCTGAGCGTACAGCTGGTGTTGCAATTTAAAAAAAATAATTTTCTGGGGACATTTTATTTTCTGAGGGGGATCCCCTTGGTCATTTCATTATTTTAGTTATTAAACTAGATCTGGTGACTATAATTATTATAAATTTTTATGGGTACAATTCTAAAATTGAAAATGATGCTCTACTCAAAAAGTTAGAGAGTCGTATTACACACTGTTTATCGAAATTCACAAATTCACTTGTTATTATAGGAGGAGATTTTAATATCACCTTAGACAACTCCCTTGACCGATGGCCACCTCACAATGTAAATTATCATAACTCCATACTAAAGGCCTTTATGCAGAAATTTAGTGTAATAGATATTTGGAGAGAGAAATTCCCTGGTATTAGTTATTTCACGTGGAATAATAAGGCATGTACAGTTATGTCTCGTATTGACTACTGGTCAACTCCATGCAATTTACATAGAGAAGATATTTCTGTTAATATTCTTCCCACGCCATTAACAGATCATAAGGCAGTGTCTATCAACATTTCTTTACATTCCTCTCCTTCCTCCAACTATCATAACTCTTATTGGAAGCTCAATAAATCATTATTGGAACATGAATTTGTTAAGATGACCATTCGCACTTTGATTGCACAATACTGGAATATAGCTCAGATTAGTAATAACTATTACACCAATTGGGAGTTATTTCAATTTGAAGCTTGTAAATTTCTTAGAAAATTTGGTAGTTCATTATATAAAACTAAAAAACTTGAAGAGTAGATGATAATTTCTAAAATTACGTCTTTTACTCATAAATCTCCTCCAAATTTGTCGGATAGTGAATATCTTGAGTTATACACACTTCAAAGCCAATTAGATGATATTTATAAAAGGCAGGCAGAGGGGGCTTTCATTAGATCTAGACAGAGATGGTTGGAAAAAGGTGAACAGAATTTGGCATATTTCTTTCAATTAGAAAAATTCCATGCAAAAACAAATACAATTTTGCATTTGAATATTAATGGTACGATAACACATGATTCAAAGGTGATTGCAGATTACTGTTCAACCTTTTATAGCACTCTTTATAAATCAGGATTTAATGAAATTTATTCCTCTGTTTTTATAGATAGTCTTACTAATTCGAAAACTATAAATGAAGATCAAAAAGAACATTGTGATAGTTCTATATAAAAGAAGTCCTTCAAGCTATTACAGAGCTTACATTTAATAAATCCCCTGTGTAGATGGGTTGAACTCTGAATTCCATAAAACCTTTTCAGAAGAACTTGCTCCTTTTCTTTTAAATCTTTTCTTACAGTCTATTGAGTATGGTAAACTCCCGCCTACCCTGACTCAAGGCCTAATTATCTTAATTCCCAAACCAAAAAAAAGACACTTTAATTTTAGACAATTGGAGACCAATTTCCCTACTTAATAATGATTATAAAATTTTAGCCTCTATATTAGCTTCTAGAATTAAGGCAACTCTGGATTCCATTATCGATGACACACAGTCAGGTTTTATGAGTAATAGACACATTTCGAATAATATTCGCTTGGTATTAGACCTTGTTGATTACCCACATCTATACCCAGACAAGAGTTTCATTTTTTTTTTTTAGACTTCCATAAGGCCTTCGACACTGTTGAACATCATTTCATATATTCGGCCCTAAACAAATTTGGTTTGAGTGATTTCTTTATTAATTCCATTAAAACTTTATACTCTAATGCAAATTGTTCAATCAAACTGCGTAATGGCACCTCACCCAGATTTAATCTCAGTCGTGGTATCAGACAGGGATGCCCTATTTCCCCATATTTATTTTTACTTTGTTTAATATGGTCGGCAAGAAGTTGTGAACAGAGCCCTTTAAGAGGTATCACTGCTGCTGGCAGTGAAATAATTTTTAGTCAATTAGCCGACGATACTACACTTTTTTTAAAAAGATGCAGGGGAAATACCTTTAGCCCTCAAGATTATCCATATTCTCAAAAGCTTCAGGCTTTACCTGAATATAAATAAGTGTGAATTAATGTCTCTTAAAAACAGTAATCTTCTATCAATTTGTAATATTTCCATTAAAGATGAAATCACATATTTAGGTATTAAGATTGTGAAGAATGAAGAGGAACGATGTAAACTTAATTTTTCACCAGTCATTGACAAAAAAAAAAAAAAAAACAGTGGTTAATGAGAGACCTCAGCCTGGTCTCATTGTTAATACGTAGGTATTAATACGTAATTTTCAAAGATAGAAAACGTACTTATTTGTACGTTTGTATTATGCTGAAACGTATAATATGGACGTATCTGCAACATTTAAACGTACCATTATTACGTCTTTTCAGCTAAAAAACGTAAACTATTTACGAATATTTCATATCATAAAGATATCTGTATAATTTCCCTTTTACCATTTTATAGATTATAAATGTAAGGTGATCCCTTAACCCTACTCCCAAACCTAAACATTTTATAGACTAAATTAAAAGGATAGGCTAAAACGTAATGGACCTAGGGAAATGGCAGTTTTATTAACAATATAGCATTAAAATATAGTTTGAGCCACTAATCCTACCCCTAAACACTGATCTATATAGAATGACTGGATAGCTCATGACGTCATAAACAGTGAAGCCACCGCGCCGCCATATTGGTATTCCCTAGTAAGCTCACGCGTTCTATTGAATCAATAGGAAATTTTATGATTTGACTGAGAAAACATTGCCTAACGAGACACAGTTTTTAAATCTAAAGTCTCCCTGTATGTTCTCACAACGCAAACATCCTAAGCATTTAAATGGGTATTTGTTTAAAGTCGGGAAATTTTTCCTGCTTATAAAAAACGGCTATTTTTTTGCAAAAGGAATAAAAAGCTGTACGAGAACACCAGTCGGCCTTCACTGAAGAGCTATCTTCACAGGTAAGAAAAACAGTTAGATAATATTAATTAAATAGTGAATGCTAAAGACCTGTATTTTTGTGAATTGGTGAATATTCAGGTGAATATTGTTTCGTGGCCACGAATTAATAATACCTCGAACGTTATCTTGCTCCCACGTTGTAATTCGTTAAATCAAAATGAGGGAGGGAATTAGTTCAACGTGTCCACAATTTATTTAAACTAGGGAACAAATAAGTCGTCGTAACAACGAATTATTTAGATCAGTGGACAGGGCGCATAAGAACAAGCAGAGAGAGAGCCCCGGCCGCGCGCGCGCACTTTCACTGCCTTCAAACAACACGAGCGCTGTATTGCTCTCTCTCCCTCGCGCATATCAACATCAATTGACACAATAGTAAAAGGTCGGAAGACCGATTGTGTTTTATAGATTAGTATTTTGTTCATATAAAGTGTTTGATTAGCAAGTACATGTTCAGGAAATGCATAATACAAATTGTATGGGTTAATGTAACGGTAAACGAAGTCTGCACGAAGCTCTTTTGAAGCTGTCAAATGGTGTCGCTATTGGACACTTACCGTAATTGTGATTATTGCTGCTCTGAGGTTTATTATAGGCTACTGTTGACTGTTTTATCGTTGTTTTTTGAAGCAGCAGCAGCATTACTCTTGCCTCGGAGAAAACAACACGGGCATAGCGACAATTTTGCATATAAATTATTACTTATAGGGCTTGAATTACATCATGTGGGCAGTTTTTCTACATCCTTTTGTGAACGTCGTTTTACACTTGTTTACTGCACAGCGGGTCATCTTAAAAGTGCCGTCGGAGCTACCAATCTCTGTATAACGGGCGTTGGAGCCCTCTGCTGGTAGGGAATCGTAAGATGGCCGCTCGAACACTTCCGGTGGCTTCACTGCCTACTGGCAGTTTAGAACGTCATGAGCTATTCAGTCATTATTGTTACCGGCCTCAGACCTAGGGGAATCTGGGCAGGTACAAAACCACAGGCTGGATAGCACTGTGGGTTGGAAAGAAGTGGAGATACAAAAATTATGTCTTTCTCAAGCGCTGGATGTTTATTTCTTTCTCTCTTTTGGATCAAATATCTCAATAATACTATGAGATCATAAACTGTAACTTCAGCCATTACGTGGACCATATAATATAGAAATGGTCTATAATACTGAATACAATAAACAAACCAATATGAAAAGCATTGGTATATATCAGATAAAATACAAAACCCATTAATAACATATTGTGAAATAGATACCAGTCTTACTGTAACGTTATAATATATCAAATATACATCAACAAATGACACTATATATTATATTATATCTTGAAACAATTGCTTTAGCACATTCAAATATGTAGACATTACACCATACACTTTAAACATACCGATGTTCACTTGACACTACTGTTTACAGTCAGTACAAAAAGACGAGACAACGGAACCTTCACTAACGGTGACAGTTCAACTAAGTTAGCTCGCCAGCTAAAACGGCAAGCCAATACATACAGTATAAACACAGCATAATAACCTTTCTACACGGAACATGACAACATACATCACCTAAACAACCGTACTGGTTATATACTCTTTCGATAACTTTTGACAGAGATTGGAAAGGTTTAAAAAAATACCTGTGGGTTGGAAAGAAGTGGAGATACAAAAATTATGTCTTTCTCAAGCGCTGGATGTTTATTTCTGAGCGCTTGAGCTACCGTCTCCACGGCAACCCAACTGAAACAGTGTAACGGCTTTTTTTTAAAAAAAGTAACAAAACAGAAGAAGGTTTTTTTCAATTAAACTAATATATGTGGCCATTTTCTCTACCCATTACACTCTCCCCTACTTTAAGAGATGTCTCCCGACATCCAGTACTAAACTGAACTACTGGCTACAGTGGTACTCTCAAACTATCGGTCAGGACCTCAGGTAAGTATGGTCTTCAGGAGTCATCAGTCTGAACAGGAAGTAAGTCTGCAGTATGTCAATCACAGATAAGTAGTATGAAGGTAAGATTGTATGTCGATATCAATGTCTTTCATGTCCTGGTCCATGTCAATTCTACTGTATGTCCATACAGCAGGGGGAGGATAGTAGCATCTCTCATGAAACACTGGGTAGGCCAGCATGGAAGAAGGGGTACAGTACATGGCATTAGTTCCCATTCTCCAGGGCTGGTAGGAAGGTTCTCCTGGCTGGTCATACATGAAGATGTTTCTGGATTTGACTGGTCGAGTGGACCTCCGCAGTTGCTGATCTACCTCTCTTACTGGCTGAGGAACAGGCACAGCATCTATCTCAGGATCCTGAGGGCTTTCACTCTCCATAGCATCATCCCTGTGTTGATCCGGTCCTTCCACAGCAGGGGACGGGTCTACCCCTCTTGGTACCGGCATTGGCTCTGCTGTCACCAAAGGGTCAGATGGTCCTGGCTGCCATACATTCTCAGACTCAGGTGCACGGCTCAACGGTTGATATTCGGGAGCCCCAGCCCTTAGCTCACTGTGTAGCTCAGGTTGATGTGGGTGGTATCTGACAGCCCTCCTCTCATACACAGGCAAGGGTCTAAGGTTGTAGGAGCACTCCCCCTCATCATCTGAGGTGCCGACACCAGACTTAGTTGCTTCTCTGGTTGGCATATGATGTCTCTGTCCTTGGGGCTTTCGCTCCACACCAGTGTCACGTTCCTCATGGTTGACTGGCAAGTCACTGACAGGCAAGAGGAGGTTGCGGTGGAGCACCCGGAGAGTCTGGTCACCTGTTTCAGCTTGGATTCGATATACAGGTCCATCTCCCAGCCTCTCTATGACACGGTGGATCTTCTGTTCCCAGTAAGATCGAAGTTTGCCTGGGCCACCTCTCTCCGACAGGTTCTTGACAAGCACACGATCACCTGGTTGCAGCAAGGCTCCTCTGGCACCTCGGTCGTAGTGCCTTTTCCCTTTCTCAGAAGACTTCTTGCTGTTCTGAGAGGCAATCCGGTATGCATCCTGCATCCGGGAAGCCCAGGTCTGTGCATACTCCTGCCGTGTCTGTACCAGCCGATCTGGGTCGAGATTGAATATAAGGTCAATGGGCAGCTGTGGATGTCTTCCAAAGAGGAGGAAGAATGGTGAGTAGCCTGTAGACTCATGCTTCGTGCAGTTGTAGGCATGTACTATGCTGGGGAGATGGTCTTTCCACTCTGCCTTCTTTTCCTCATGGAGTGTTCTGAGCATCTGGAGGAGTGTCCTGTTCAGGCGTTCAACAGGATTCCCCTGCGGATGGTAAGGAGTAGTTCGGGAGTGAGATATTCCTGCCAGCTGCTGAAGTCTCTGGAACAGGGTGTTCTCGAATTCCCGACCCTGATCATGGTGGAGCTTTTGAGGGTACCCGAAGCGTGGAATGAAGTCGTAGAAGATCTTTTCGGCCGCTGTTTTGCCAGACTTGTTTCGAGTTGCGTAGGCCTGAGCAAAACGGGTGAAGTGATCTACTACCACAAGGATGTACTCGTAGCCTCCTTTACTGGGATCAAGGTGAAGGTAATCAACAGAGAGCAGTTCAAAAGGTGCGCTAATCCACTAATCCTACCCCTAAACCTAACAATTTCTTAAAACTATGTAACGTTAGGCTAATGTTACAATTATAAAGAAAAACAACAGACAGACACGTATAATCACAATAATTTATTTTTGAGAAAATTTCAAAACCGGTACCAAAAGTCGTTCACATGATGATGTGTCGCAGTCCTCTCTGGCAGTATATAATAGTTTTGTATGAGGTAACGTTACAGAGCAGAATTTAAATTATTAATCCATGAAAATGTTAATCCGCTTTCGGTTCGCTGGTCGCTCTGTGAAGGCGCGCGCGCTTCTCCATTTCAAATGTAGCACACCAACTTAAACACGGCATGTCGCAATCTGTGACGAAATATTCGAGAGCCAATGAGCGTTTGATATCACTGCCGTAAAACATGTCGTAACGCTTCGGGCGCTATTTTTGAATTTGAATTCACTACGAGCGCGGGATTTGATGTTTACGGTCTCTGCTGAGAAATGGAGATGAAGATCACTGGATTTGGATCTGTTTCTTGCAAACGTTTGGATTCTAAAGATTTGGATTACATCAAGCTAATAAAATTGATGTCTTTTGTGAATTTATGTTGTGTTTTAGTGTATTATGGGTCTAGGAGAAAACGCCTTTTGTGTCTCACGGTAAATAGCCTAAACCAAATATTACAAAATGGTTAAACGATTAAAGAAGGTATTTTTAAGGTTTTAAAGTGTATTCTTGTTTAACACCATGTAGGCTAAATCCTCCGAAACGAGTTTGCAGCAGAAGGCACGAACAGAGCGAAATGTTATTATTTGTGAGTAACGTTATTATATGAGTAATGTTAACGTTAAACTGTATAAATAAATGCGACTGAAAATTTAATTGATAAGACAATTGAATGCAATAGAGTCAAAACATTAATGCCACGATTTTAATATGCATAAGTTAAGGAATACGTACTAATTTGTACGTAGGTAATTGTTTATACGTAAATAAATTACGTTTTTGTGCTGTCAATACGTAAATATTATACGTTTTAGTGCTGTAAATACGTCAGTATTATACGTTTCTGTGTGTATAAAACGTAAATAAATGTACGTATGGTAGAACTACACTTTACGTAAAAATACAAACGTATTCTCATGAGATCGCGTTGGAGACCTATCCTTGGGGGAGAGTACTGATCACAAAGGCAGATGGCATCTCGAGACTTACATATGCAGCGCTCTCCTTAGCAGTTAATGATAATACTTGTAAAATTATTGATAAAATGCTGTTTAACTTGTAAGACTGAAAATACTGGTTGGGGCCTGGTCTGAGACAAAAGGGCCCTGCTGGCTAATTAATATCCGACCTCCCCCATACAGCCTGACTTCCTCCCAGAAACAACAAAGAACTCACACAAGAACATGGTTTAATATGAATGTTTATCATTGACTGTTATGTTTTTGGTGTCAATTAAAATGTCTCAAAGTGAGTGGTAGAGATATATCATATCCAGATAGATAAAATAAAAGGAAATAAGGTTTATAGAAGTTTAGAGAAAACTGGTTAAGCCATTTGAGGGTGGTCTCCCCATCCCCCATGTCACCTGGTCAGACAGGATAAAGGAAGCTCCCGCACTCTGGGCTCTTCTTTGCTGGACAGGAATGGAATAGGTGGTCTCTCTCTCTCTCTCTCTCTCTCTCTCTCTCTCTCTCTCTCTCTCTCCCTTCTTCTCTCTCTCTCTCTCTCAGGTACAAGCTGGGTAAGATTACTTTAACAGATATTATTAAAACCTTTCATTTATGGAGTCAGATGAAATAACGAGTAAATACATATGATTAATGTATTGAATTTAACCAACCAATACTTTGCATGAGTGAGGACAGAAGACGTGATAACCTTCCCCGTGTATTGGCGAACCGGCTTTGGACCAATATATCGGGCCTTACAAACTTATGGAAAAATTGTCATGATTCTGCCTTCGTGTACCAGTTCTTCTCTTGTCTTGAGGCAGGATCATGACAGACCCATGTTTTATGTGTAAGCACATGGCCATTTGTTTGGGCTGTGTGCTTGCGTTGTCTCGTCACGTAACCCCGCCCACTTGTTACCCTCGTTTAGTCATCATTGCTTTACCCTTGTCACCTGTTTCCCTCATTAGTTTGCTCCCTATTTAATCCCCTCATGTTTTCTGTCCTGTGTCGGTACATTGTCTAACATTGCGTGTTATTCATTGTGAAACCTTGTGAGTATCCTGTCAAGAGTATAAAGAGAAAGTTCTGTTTTTGCTGTTTGTTTATAGTCTAGTTAATTGTCAGAGTCATAGTCTAGTTTAGTCACTCGTAGTCCTGTCTTGTCTTGTTTTGCCCCCTCGTGGGCTTTGTTTTTCCTGTTATTTGTACAATAAACTGTTGCTGTGACTACTGTCTGCAATTGGGTTCATCTCCACACACCCCCATAACAGAATGTACCGACCAAGAAAGAACCCAGCAGACGGTATGTCCTCCCAGCTCCAGCGACAATCGGAATTCCGTGAACAATGCTGGTTGTCAGCTCCCACCGACAGAAAGGTCAACCTTCCATTCTCGTCCCAGGGTGAGTGGATCTTGAAGAATTATGCCCAGCTCTGGGATCGTTTCTCTCGGGAGGAGCTGCAGGTTTCTTCCTCGAGGTCTCCACCTTCTGCTTCACTTCCTGTGATCCCTGAGGGTCGTCTGTTAGCCGTCGCTACACATGGGGACCAACCCAGTCCCGCCGCGACTCCTAAGTCACCTTCCACGTCCTTCAAACTTCATGGTAAGCGTGGAAGGCACCTGTCGTGGGAGTCAGCATCGGAGTCTTCCTGCCCGGAGTCGTCCTCGCCTGCGCTGAGCTCCCCAGTTCCTGTAACGTTTCCTGCTTCACCTCCCTCTCCTGTCACCAGTCTGGCTACCGTCTCTGCTCCGCGACCCAGGAGGAAGAGGAGGAGGAGGGGAGCTTCTGGTCCTCCGTCTCTGTCTCCCCCTGAGTCCGCGATGGCTCTCCAACCCGCCGCTGAAGTCAAGAGCGCTGTCCCAGAGCCCGCAACTGCAAGCGCTGTCCCAGCCGCTGTCCCAGAGCCCGCTACTGCAAGCGCTGTCCCAGAGCCCGCTTCTGCAAGCGCTGTCCCAGAGCCCGCTTCTGCAAGCGCTGTCCCAAGTGCTGTCCCAGAGCCCGCTACTGCAAGTGCTGTCCCAGAGCCCGCGACTGCAAGCGCTGTCCCAGAGTCCGCCACTGCAAGCGCTGTCCCAGAGCCTGCCACTGCAAGCGCTGTCCCAAGCGCTGTCCCAGAGCCCGCTACTGCAAGCGCTGTCCCAGAGCCCGCGACTGCAAGCGCTGTCCCAGAGCCCGCAACTACAAACGCTGTCCCAGAGCCTGCTACGGCAAGCGTTGTCCCAGAGTCCGCTGCTGAAGGCGCTATCCCCGGGTCTGCTGAGAGAGTTGTGGCCGATCTAGCCGCAAAAGAGGTTCTGCAAGCAGTTTCTGCCCAAAAGGAGATGCCTGTCGTCTTAGCTGCTCGAGCCGTATCTGACTATCTTACCGCTCTTGCCAAGATCCTTGAAATGCCACCCAGACCCAAGTTACTTTCAAGTCACAAACCCTCGACATCAGACAGTGCTTCCCCTGAGTCAAGTGGGTTTGGTTTGAAGGATTCAAGGGAATCTGACGCGTCAAGCATGAATGATTCTGATGTCCCGAGTCCTGTCCCGAGTCCTGTCCCGAGTCCTGTTCTGAGTCAAGCGCAGCCTGGAGTCATCGGCCCAGAGGGACCATTCCGGTCCGTCTGTCCTCTCAAACAGGGTCCTGTCCCACAGTCACCCGCTTCATCCCCTGCTTTGTCTCCCGTGTCGTCGCACCCTGTTGTCCCCATCAAGTCTCCTGCCAAGTTGCCATGTGTTTCCCCTGTCACCCCTGTCGCTGTCCAGCCCCGGACTGTTTTCACCAAGACTGTACCTCGTGTTTCTTCGTCAATGCCTGCCCATAACCCCTGTCCTAAGCCCTCGCCCCGTAAACCCAAGACCACCAGTCCTCCTATTCACCCTGGACAATCCCCCATGAACTCTGTGTTGTCTCCGCCTCCTCTTCCTTGTTTATTATTTTTTTATTATGTCACCCTAATCCTGTCATTGTGTATTCGTGTCTGCCTTTGATAGTTTTTGTCATGTATTGTTGTTTTGTGTCTTTGTCACAGTCGGTCTTGTCCTGTGTTTAATGTTCCCTTAGGGAGCGTCTGGAAGCCGCTCCTTAAGGGAGGGGTTCTGTCATGATTCTGCCTTCGTGTACCAGTTCTTCTCTTGTCTTGAGGCAGGATCATGACAGACCCATGTTTTATGTGTAAGCACATGGCCATTTGTTTGGGCTGTGTGCTTGCGTTGTCTCGTCACGTAACCCCGCCCACTTGTTACCCTCGTTTAGTCATCATTGCTTTACCCTTGTCACCTGTTTCCCTCATTAGTTTGCTCCCTATTTAATCCCCTCATGTTTTCTGTCCTGTGTCGGTACATTGTCTAACATTGCGTGTTATTCATTGTGAAACCTTGTGAGTATCCTGTCAAGAGTATAAAGAGAAAATTCTGTTTTTGCTGTTTGTTTATAGTCTAGTTAATTGTCAGAGTCATAGTCTAGTTTAGTCACTCGTAGTCCTGTCTTGTCTTGTTTTGCCCCCTCGTGGGCTTTGTTTTTCCTGTTATTTGTACAATAAACTGTTGCTGTGACTACTGTCTGCAATTGGGTTCATCTCCACACACCCCCATAACAAAAATAAAACCCATTATATAAAAAAATCTGTGGTTATGAACTCAACTGAAAATGGAGGCCTGAACTTCTTAGATTTTACCACCCTTAATCACACCTTCAAAGTTAACTGGATTAAGCAATTCCTTAAAAAAACAACATCTATCTGGAATATTATACCTCACTTTATCTTTTCACAAGTTGGTGTTCTCCAATTTCTTTTGCTTTGTGACTACAGTATTACCAAGCTTCCTTTAAAACTGTCTAAGCAGATGGGAGTTTTACTTACTCAAACATGTTCTGAGGGCAGAAAGGAAAATGATTGGTTTACAGCTTCAACCAATGAAACGGAAGCAAGGGCGGGGTTTAGACGTTTGAACTTGAGGTGCGCTGCGGAGGGATTATTGAGGAATAATCGGAAAACAAGACAGATGTAAGTGGGAGAACCCACTTTGTGCAAGGTAAGTGAATTTACTACTATATTTGGTCAAAATTCAACATTCTCTAACGTTTACTGAGATAATTAGCGAACATTAAAATGCACAGAACTAAAAATCGTCTAAATATCGTATTAAATGCATTTTGATTCGACTGTTTCATCAGTCGACCACAAATCTGATTATGGGGTAATTATGGGGTAACTGGTGTAAAACATGCTTTTCCAATGCTACGTCGATGTCTGTTAAATTGATATGCGTGAACAGAACTTGTTCAAATCTCCGCAATATTTCAACGGTCAAAATAATACATCCCCGCCTTAGCGCTGCTCTCAGGGTAGGAGTACTCGATAGATTCAAATTGCTGTTATTTTAGTGTATTACGCGCTGCTCTCAGGGCAGGAGTACTCAATAGGTTCAAATCGCTTTTATTTTAGTGTATTACGCGCTGCTCTCAGGGGAGGAGTACTCAATAGATTCAAATCGCTTTTATTTTAGTGTATTATGCGCTGCTCTCAGGGCAGGAGTACTCAATAGATTCAAATCGCTTTTATTTTAGTGTATTACCCGCTGCTCTCAGGGCAGGAGTACTCAATAGATTCAAATCGCTTTTATTTTAGTGTATTACCCGCTGCTCTCAGGGCAGGAGTACTCAATAGATTCAAATCGCTTTTATTTTAGTGTATTACGCGCTGCTCTCAGGGCAGGAGTACTCAATAGATTCAAATCGCTTTTATTTTAGTGTATTACGCGCTGCTCTCAGGGCAGGAGTACTCAATAGATTCAAAACCCTTTTATTTTCAGTGTATTACGCGCTGCTCTCAGGGCAGGAGTACTCAATAGATTCAAATCACAGTTATTTTTAGTGTATTACGCGCTGCTCTCAGGGCAGGAGTACTCAATAGATTCAAAACGCTTTTATTTTAGTGTATTACGCGCTGCTCTCAGGGCAGGAGTACTCGATAGATTCAAATCGCTGTTATTTTAGTGTATTACACGCTGCTCTCAGGGCAGGAGTACTCAATAGATTCAAATCGCTTTTATTTTAGTGTATTGCGCGCTGCTCTCAGGGCAGGAGTACTCAATAGATTCAAATCGCTTTTATTTTAGTGTATTATGCGCTGCTCTCAGGGCAGGAGTACTCAATAGATTCAAATTGCTGTTATTTTAGTGTATTACGCGCTGCTCTCAGGGCAGGAGTACTCAATAGATTCAAATCGCTGTTATTTTTAGTGTATTACGCGCTGCTCTCAGGGCAGGAGTACTCAATAGATTCAAATCACTTTTATTTTAGTGTATTACGCGCTGCTCTCAGGGCAGGAGTACTCAATAGATTCAAATTGCTGTTATTTTAGTGTATTACGCGCTGCTCTCAGGGCAGGAGTACTCAATAGATTCAAATCGCAGTTATTTTTAGTGTATTACGCGATGCTCTCAGGGCAGGAGTACTCAATAGATTCAAATCGCTGTTATTTTTAGTATATTACGCGCTGCTCTCAGGGCAGGAGTACTCAATAGATTCAAATCGCAGTTATTTTTAGTGTATTACGCGATGCTCTCAGGGCAGGAGTACTCAATAGATTCAAATCACTTTTATTTTAGTGTATTACGCGCTGCTCTCAGGGCAGGAGTACTCAATAGATTCAAATCGCTGTTATTTTTAGTATATTACGCGCTGCTCTCAGGGCAGGAGTACTCAATAGATTCAAATCGCTGTTATTTTTAGTATATTATGCGCTGCTCTCGGGGCAGGAGTACTCAATAGATTCAAATTGCTGTTATTTTAGTGTATTACGCGCTGCTCTCAGGGCAGGAGTACTCAATAGATTCAAATCGCTGTTATTTTTAGTGTATTACGCGCTGCTCTCGGGGCAGGAGTACTCAATAGATTCAAATTGCTGTTATTTTAGTGTATTACGCGCTGCTCTCAGGGCAGGAGTACTCAATAGATTCAAATTGCTGTTATTTTAGTGTATTAAGCGCTGCTCTCAGGGCAGGAGTACTCAATAAATTCAAATCACTGTTATTTTTAGTGTATTACGCGCTGCTCTCAGGGCAGGAGTTCTCAATAGATTCAAATCGCTGTTATTTTTAGTATATTATGCGCTGCTCTTAGGGCAGGAGTACTCAATAGATTCAAATTGCTGTTATTTTAGTGTATTACGCGCTGCTCTCAGGACAGGAGTACTCAATAGATTCAAATCACTTTTATTTTAGTGTATTACGCGCTGCTCTCAGGGCAGGAGTACTCAATAGATTCAAATTGCTGTTATTTTAGTGTATTATGCGCTGCTCTCAGGACAGGAGTACTCAATAGATTCAAATCACTTTTATTTTAGTGTATTACGCGCTGCTCTCAGGGCAGGAGTACTCAATAGATTCAAATCACTTTTATTTTAGTGTATTACGCGCTGCTCTCAGGACAGGAGTACTCAATAGATTCAAATCACTTTTATTTTAGTGTATTACGCGCTGCTCTCAGGGCAGGAGTACTCAATAGATTCAAATTGCTGTTATTTTAGTGTATTATGCGCTGCTCTCAGGACAGGAGTACTCAATAGATTCAAATTGCTGTTATTTTAGTGTATTATGCGCTGCTCTCAGGACAGGAGTACTCAATAGATTCAAATCACTTTTATTTTAGTGTATTACGCGCTGCTCTCAGGGCAGGAGTACTCAATAGATTCAAATTGCTGTTATTTTAGTGTATTACGCGCTGCTCTCAGGGCAGGAGTACTCAATAGATTCAAATCGCTGTTATTTTTAGTGTATTACGCGCTGCTCTCGGGGCAGGAGTACTCAATAGATTCAAATTGCTGTTATTTTAGTGTATTAAGCGCTGCTCTCAGGGCAGGAGTACTCAATAAATTCAAATCACTGTTATTTTTAGTGTATTACGCGCTGCTCTCAGGGCAGGAGTTCTCAATAGATTCAAATCGCTGTTATTTTTAGTATATTATGCGCTGCTCTTAGGGCAGGAGTACTCAATAGATTCAAATTGCTGTTATTTTAGTGTATTACGCGCTGCTCTCAGGACAGGAGTACTCAATAGATTCAAATCACTTTTATTTTAGTGTATTACGCGCTGCTCTCAGGGCAGGAGTACTCAATAGATTCAAATTGCTGTTATTTTAGTGTATTATGCGCTGCTCTCAGGACAGGAGTACTCAATAGATTCAAATCACTTTTATTTTAGTGTATTACGCGCTGCTCTCAGGGCAGGAGTACTCAATAGATTCAAATCACTTTAATTTTAGTGTATTACGCGCTGCTCTCAGGACAGGAGTACTCAATAGATTCAAATCACTTTTATTTTAGTGTATTACGCGCTGCTCTCAGGGCAGGAGTACTCAATAGATTCAAATTGCTGTTATTTTAGTGTATTATGCGCTGCTCTCAGGACAGGAGTACTCAATAGATTCAAATTGCTGTTATTTTAGTGTATTATGCGCTGCTCTCAGGACAGGAGTACTCAATAGATTCAAATCACTTTTATTTTAGTGTATTACGCGCTGCTCTCAGGACAGGAGTACTCAATAGATTCAAATTGCTGTTATTTTAGTGTATTACGCGCTGCTCTCAGGGCAGGAGTACTCAATAGATTCAAATCCCTTTTATTTTAGTGTATTACCCGCTGCTCTCAGGGCAGGAGTACTCAATAGATTCAAATCGCTTTTATTTTAGTGTATTATGCGCTGCTCTCAGGGCAGGAGTACTCAATAGATTCAAATTGCTGTTATTTTAGTGTATTACGCGCTGCTCTCAGGGCAGGAGTACTCAATAGATTCAAATCACTTTTATTTTAGTGTATTAAGCGCTGCTCTCAGGGCAGGAGTACTCAATAGATTCAAATCGCTGTTATTTTTAGTAGGCTATATTATGCGCTGCTCTTAGGGCAGGAGTACTCAATAGATTCAAATTGCTGTTATTTTAGTGTATTACGCGCTGCTCTCAGGGCAGGAGTACTCAATAGATTCAAATTGCTGTTATTTTAGTGTATTACGCGCTGCTCTCAGGGCAGGAGTACTCAATAGATTCAAATTGCTGTTATTTTAGTGTATTACGTGCTGCTCTCAGGGCAGGAGTACTCAATAGATTCAAATTGCTGTTATTTTAGTGTATTACGCGCTGCTCTCGGGGCAGGAGTACTCAATAGATTCAAATTGCTTTTATTTTAGTGTATTATGCGCTGCTCTCGGCAGGAGTACTCAATAGATTCAAATTGCTGTTATTTTAGTGTATTATGCGCTGCTCTCAGGGCAGGAGTACTCAATAGATTCAAATCGCTTTTATTTTAGTGTATTATGCGCTGCTCTCAGGGCAGGAGTACTCAATAGATTCAAATTGCTGTTATTTTAGTGTATTACACGCTGCTCTCAGGGCAGGAGTACTCAATAGATTCAAATTGCTGTTATTTTAGTGTATTATGCGCTGCTCTCAGGGCAGGAGTACTCAATAGATTCAAATCGCTTTTATTTTAGTGTATTATGCGCTGCTCTCAGGGCAGGAGTACTCAATAGATTCAAATTGCTGTTATTTTAGTGTATTACGCGCTGCTCTCAGGGCAGGAGTACTCAATAGATTCAAATTGCTGTTATTTTAGTGTATTATGCGCTGCTCTCAGGGCAGGAGTACTCAATAGATTCAAATCGCTTTTATTTTAGTGTATTATGCGCTGCTCTCAGGGCAGGAGTACTCAATAGATTCAAATTGCTGTTATTTTAGTGTATTACACGCTGCTCTCAGGGCAGGAGTACTCAATAGATTCAAATCGCTGTTATTTTTAGTATATTATGCGCTGCTCTCAGGGCAGGAGTACTCAATAGATTCAAATCGCTGTTATTTTTAGTATATTATGCGCTGCTCTCGGGGCAGGAGTACTCAATAGATTCAAATTGCTGTTATTTTAGTGTATTACGCGCTGCTCTCAGGGCAGGAGTACTCAATAGATTCAAATCGCTGTTATTTTTAGTGTATTACGCGCTGCTCTCGGGGCAGGAGTACTCAATAGATTCAAATTGCTGTTATTTTAGTGTATTACGCGCTGCTCTCAGGGCAGGAGTACTCAATAGATTCAAATCGCTGTTATTTTTAGTGTATTACGCGCTGCTCTCGGGGCAGGAGTACTCAATAGATTCAAATTGCTGTTATTTTAGTGTATTAAGCGCTGCTCTCAGGGCAGGAGTACTCAATAAATTCAAATCACTGTTATTTTTAGTGTATTACGCGCTGCTCTCAGGGCAGGAGTTCTCAATAGATTCAAATCGCTGTTATTTTTAGTATATTATGCGCTGCTCTTAGGGCAGGAGTACTCAATAGATTCAAATTGCTGTTATTTTAGTGTATTACGCGCTGCTCTCAGGACAGGAGTACTCAATAGATTCAAATCACTTTTATTTTAGTGTATTACGCGCTGCTCTCAGGGCAGGAGTACTCAATAGATTCAAATTGCTGTTATTTTAGTGTATTATGCGCTGCTCTCAGGACAGGAGTACTCAATAGATTCAAATCACTTTTATTTTAGTGTATTACGCGCTGCTCTCAGGGCAGGAGTACTCAATAGATTCAAATCACTTTTATTTTAGTGTATTACGCGCTGCTCTCAGGACAGGAGTACTCAATAGATTCAAATCACTTTTATTTTAGTGTATTACGCGCTGCTCTCAGGGCAGGAGTACTCAATAGATTCAAATTGCTGTTATTTTAGTGTATTATGCGCTGCTCTCAGGACAGGAGTACTCAATAGATTCAAATTGCTGTTATTTTAGTGTATTATGCGCTGCTCTCAGGACAGGAGTACTCAATAGATTCAAATCACTTTTATTTTAGTGTATTACGCGCTGCTCTCAGGACAGGAGTACTCAATAGATTCAAATTGCTGTTATTTTAGTGTATTACGCGCTGCTCTCAGGGCAGGAGTACTCAATAGATTCAAATCCCTTTTATTTTAGTGTATTACCCGCTGCTCTCAGGGCAGGAGTACTCAATAGATTCAAATCGCTTTTATTTTAGTGTATTATGCGCTGCTCTCAGGGCAGGAGTACTCAATAGATTCAAATTGCTGTTATTTTAGTGTATTACGCGCTGCTCTCAGGGCAGGAGTACTCAATAGATTCAAATCACTTTTATTTTAGTGTATTAAGCGCTGCTCTCAGGGCAGGAGTACTCAATAGATTCAAATCGCTGTTATTTTTAGTAGGCTATATTATGCGCTGCTCTTAGGGCAGGAGTACTCAATAGATTCAAATTGCTGTTATTTTAGTGTATTACGCGCTGCTCTCAGGGCAGGAGTACTCAATAGATTCAAATTGCTGTTATTTTAGTGTATTACGCGCTGCTCTCAGGGCAGGAGTACTCAATAGATTCAAATTGCTGTTATTTTAGTGTATTACGTGCTGCTCTCAGGGCAGGAGTACTCAATAGATTCAAATTGCTGTTATTTTAGTGTATTACGCGCTGCTCTCGGGGCAGGAGTACTCAATAGATTCAAATTGCTTTTATTTTAGTGTATTATGCGCTGCTCTCAGGGCAGGAGTACTCAATAGATTCAAATTGCTGTTATTTTAGTGTATTACGCACTGCTCTCAGGGCAGGAGTACTCAATAGATTCAAATTGCTGTTATTTTAGTGTATTATGCGCTGCTCTCAGGGCAGGAGTACTCAATAGATTCAAATCGCTTTTATTTTAGTGTATTATGCGCTGCTCTCAGGGCAGGAGTACTCAATAGATTCAAATTGCTGTTATTTTAGTGTATTATGCGCTGCTCTCAGGGCAGGAGTACTCAATAGATTCAAATCACTGTTATTTTCAGTGTATTACGCGCTGCTCTCTGTTTCATTCTATTCTTTATCTATAAATAGAATGGACGGTTAACGCCAATATAGTTGCGTACACTTGAGTTTATTGAACAACTATAAACCCGCATGTGTGCTCAAAATGTAAACAACGGAAGTTCACAGGTGTTACACTTAATACAGTCTGTACTGCAACAACAACCATCCCAACATCCTTTCTCTTTTTTTTTTTTTTTTTTTTTTTTTTTTTTTTACAACAAGAAGAATTTGAGAATTTGATCACTTAAGAACTTCATGAACTAACTCAGAAAAACATGTATATGATCACTATACTTTGTATTAACTGAATTTGTAATGTGTCCTTATTAACACAATAAAGTGTTACGTGTTAAACTCATACAAAATAAAGTGTCTAGTGTCATCTTTTCTTTTTCTCTTCTTCTCACTGGAGAACTGGAGGTAAGTATTACTAAGTTACTGAACATAGTCTTTAAGGTAGGAAGGTCTGATCACTTTTCTTCCAGACTTTGTGATAGAAACGCCAGGAGTGTCCTTGCTTGCGTTTAAGTCTGTCACACTCTCTCTGGGTACTTCTGCAGGCTGTCTGGTCTCGGTTTGTTCCATTACTATGGCTTTGTCCTTCCTGAGGTGTCGACGGTTTCTCCTCAGAATGTTTCCTGAGTCAAGCTGGACATCATAAGATCTGTAGTCCACAGGTTTCACAACAGTCGCTTTTCTCCATATTTTGTTAGGCTCTCCTGGCTGGACATGAACTCTGTCTCCTTCTTTTAGAGGATCTAGGTCCTTCGCATGTCTGTTATAGTATACAGCCTGACGGTTTCTGTTTTCAATCTGCTCTTGTCGTGAGTGAATTACCTTTGGTTGTAGCAGGTTGTCATGCATGGGCATCAGAGTTCTAGTTCTCCTACTGAACAGCCGCTGCGCTGGACTTGCTTTGATCCATTGTGATGGTGTATTTCTCTGATCAAGCATGGCGAGGTATGGATCCTTACCATCAGCTTTTGCCTTTTTCAACAGTCGTTTTGCAGACTTTACAGCTGATTCTGCCATCCCATTGCTCTGTGGGTATGCAGGTGAAGACGTTTTGTGTTTGAATTCCCACTGTCTACTGAACCTTTTGAAATCTTCTGATGTGTATTGTGGGCCGTTGTCAGAGATAACGACATCCGGTATACCGTGTCTTGCGAAATGGGCTTTCAGCTTATGGATGACAGTGGTGGATTGTGTGTCAGGTAAGTAGTCAAGCTCCCAGAAATTAGAGAGGTAGTCAACAGTGATTAGGTAGTTTCTGCTGTCTAAAGTGAATATATCTGTCCCCACCTTAGACCATGGGCTATTGGGTAGTTCGTGAGACTGTAGAGTCTCCTTCTGCTGTTTCACATCCATAGACCTGCAGACGTCACATTTCTCTATGAATGTCTTTATCTGTTCATTCATCCCCGGCCAATAAACACATTCTCTTGCCCTTCTTAGGCATCCCGCTATGCCCAAATGTGAGGAGTGAATGCGCCGAACAATGTCACCTCTGAGTGCATCGGGGGTTACAACTCTCTCCCCCCTGAAGACAATTCCACCCTGGGCACTCAGTTCCTCTTGAAAGGAGTGATAGTGTGCAATGTCGCTCGGTATGTCTTTCTTGTTCATTGGCCAGCCTTCTTGTATTAATTTAATTAGTGACTGCAACTTCCTGTCTTTGCTTGTTTCCTCTCTGATGGCCTGGAGTCTTTGTTCCGCAATATGTATGTGCTGGACCATGTTTATGCTCTCAATCTCCATTTCTACTGAACCCTCTGATGCATGTTCAGGTAAGTATGCGCGGCTCAGCGTGTCAGCTAGCAACATGCTCTTCCCTGGAATGTACTTGACTTCAATATCATATCTCTGCAGCCTAAGTAACATTCTTTGCAGGCGTTTTGGGGTGTTCAGCAGGGGTTTTCGTACTATATTTTCCAGTGGCTTATGATCGGAATGTACATTGACTTTTCGCCCGTATGTATACTGATGGAATTTTTCCATACCGAAGACAATGGCCAAACATTCCTTCTCTATTTGGGCATAACCCCTTTCTGTCTGAGTTAATGCCCGGCTTCCATAAGCAACTGGTGCCCCCTCCTGAAGTAAAGCGGCCCCTAACCCAGTCTCTGATGCGTCGCACTGAAGTGTCAGTGTTTCATCTGAGTTATAATATTTGAGAATCGGAGCTTTGGTGATGGCGTCCTTGAGCCTTGTGAATGCTTGCTCTTGCACATCTGACCATTCCCAGATACTGTCTTTATGGGTTAACTGCCTCAGTATCTCACAGCCATCTGACAGGTGATCACAGAATTTCGAGAGATAGTTTACCATGCCCAGGAACCTTTGGACACCTTTAACATCTTTTGGACGTGGCATGTCTCTAACCGCTCGTGCCTTTTCAGGGTCGACTCTGAGCCCGTCAGCGGTAAGTAAATGTCCGATGTAGGGAACCTCGCTCCTTCTCAGTTGAAACTTTTCTGCGTTCAGTTTGATGTTTTTTTCTCTACATCTGTTTAGCAGTGCTCTCAGTTTGGTGTCGTGGTCCTGGTTTGCTCTTTCTAACGTCTCACCCTCTCCTGTGATGAGGATGTCATCAGCGATGACATAGATACCTTGCAATCCTTCCAGAGCTTGGCTGAGCTTCCTCTGAAACACCTCTGGTGCTGGGCTGATGCCCATTGGCATCCTCAGCCATCTGTATCTGCCATACGGTGTGGCAAATGTGGTCATGTAACTTGACTTCTCATCCAGGTTCACATGCCAGAATCCATTTTTGACGTCACACACCGTGAAGACTTTTGCCCTTGACAAATCTGGCAGTATGTCGTCTATTGTCGGCAATGGAAAGTGACATCTTTTCAGAGCTCTGTTGAGTGGTCTTGGATCTATGCATATCCTGAGGTTTCCTGATGGCTTCTTGACAATGACAAGACTGCTAATCCACTCTGTGCTGCAGTCCACTGGCGTGATGATTCCTCTTCGTTGAAGATCACTCAGCTCTGCTTTGAGTGGTGCCATCATCGCAACAGGGACCCTTCTCTTTGGCAGTTTTACTGGAGTTACTGCAGTGTCTGCTTCTATCTTGTACACGCCCTCCAGACATCCATCTCCCTGGAACACATCAGCATAGTCATTTTTGATATTATCCATGCTCCACATTTCATCTTTCATCTCCTCAGTGACGATGCTATCCACAGCCATGATGTTTTCATACTGGACTTTCACTAGATTCATGGCTTGTACTGCCCTGCTACCCAGTAGCGGCACTGCAGTCCCCTCATCTACAACCATGAATTCTAACCGGTACAGTTTTTTGTTTCTTGGATTCCTCAATTTAGATATACATTTCCCCAATGGCTGCAGTGTGCTTTTATTGTACATCACCAGCACTTGCTCAGTCTTTTCAATTTGTGTGGATGGATTCAACAGGTTGACAGGTATTATATTACAGCTGGCTCCACAATCTAACTGGAACTTCACCTGTTTATTCCCCAGGAGCATGGCAGCAAACAGTTTTGAAGGCGGCTGCTGTTTCTCCTTTGACACTGCGTTCACCGTCTCTACTGTTACACACAAGATGTCTTCATAACTTCCATCATCTGACTCCGTAATGTTATGCACTGTCTTTCCTGTCTGTATTTTTGTTCTGCACATTGTGGCAAAATGATTGTCTTTCCCACAGATTCTGCACTTTTTACCATATGCAGGACATTTTTGTTTGTTTCTTTCGTGCATTTTCCCGCAAAATTTGCAGTTTACAGTGCTCTTACTTGTTTCTTTTCGCACGGCCTGTTTTACCGCGTGCACTTCCTCTGTTACTCGTCCTTCAATCGTTCTGTTGTTTTCCCGCGACAACTCTGTTGCTCTGCAGATTTGCACACATTTTTCCAAAGTCAAATATTGCTCCCGCAGAAGTCTCTCTCTCAAAGCTGAACTGTATATGCCGCAAACAATTCTATCGCGGATTAGAGAGTCTTTGATCTGGCCGAAATTACACGTACTAGCAAGCATTCTTAAGTCCGTTACATATCTGTCAATGCTCTCATCAGAGGACTGATTCCTGACAAAAAAACGGTACCTTTCAACTGTCTCGTTCACTTTTGGATTGCAATGATCATCCAAGGTACGTATTAAGCTGCTTACTGTCTGATCCGGAGACGATGCGGGAACCAGGGTCTCGCATAGTTCTCTTCCCGTCTCCCCGATGAGATACCTGAACACTTTTAGCTTCACGGCTTCTCCAGCGTCCGCCAAAGTGAGATCCATATACAGCATGAACTCTTCTTTCCACATTTTCCATGATTTCGCCAGATTAGCTGAGTCCAGGCACAGGGGTGGTGGTGGTCTCAGCCCCAGGGAATTCTCCATCCTCGCTGCGCCTGAGCTCTCTGCTCTCTCGACCATACTCTCGTTTTTCTAAATCTCCGTGCTTTTACTCTTTACAAAGCACCGCTGCCACCATGTTTCATTCTATTCTTTATCTATAAATAGAATGGACGGTTAACGCCAATATAGTTGCGTACACTTGAGTTTATTGAACAACTATAAACCCGCATGTGTGCTCAAAATGTAAACAACGGAAGTTCACAGGTGTTACACTTAATACAGTCTGTACTGCAACAACAACCATCCCAACACTCTCGGGGCAGGAGTACTCAATAGATTCAAATCACTGTTATTTTAGTGTATTACGCGCTGCTCTCAGGGCAGGAGTACTCAATAGATTCAAATCACTGTTATTTTAGTGTATTACGCGCTGCTCTCAGGGCAGGAGTACTCAATAGATTCAAATCACTTTTATTTTAGTGTATTACGCGCTGCTCTCAGGGCAGGAGTACTCGATAGATTCAAATCGCTGTTATTTTAGTGTATTACGCGCTGCTCTCAGGGCAGGAGTACTCGATAGATTCAAATCGCTGTTATTTTAGTGTATTACGCACTGCTCTCAGGGCAGGAGTACTCAATAGATTCAAATCGCTGTTATTTTAGTGTATTACGCACTGCTCTCAGGGCAGGAGTACTCCGATTCAAATTGACTTCAACATGCACTAACTGTGATAAGCACAATATAACTGTGTCTTTAGTGCTGTTTTGAGGGCATTATAAATGTATTTTAGCTTAAAGATCTTAAGATTTTTACAAGTAATTTTATTTGTTTACATTGGTACCACGTTGCAATAAGGTCTCATTAATGTCCCTCGCACCAAGTTTACTCCACAAAAGAAATAGTCCAGGAAATATTTTAAAATGAGGATGTTCATTGTGCAATATCCAAAACTGAAGCTTTCAGGTGAAATACATTTTACGTTTTTTTTTTTTTTATGACTATCAGCTTACATTGAAACCAACATCTTAATGTAATTCATTTGTAGGAAGACCTACAGATCTGAAGAATTTAAGGAGGAACTGACAGACATTTGACCAGGCGACCCATAGCGTTGGGCCTGGTTTAACGGGAAGCCCATTCAAGTTCAATGACACCAGTCTAAAAAAATAATAATAAAGCAATTAAAAACCTCTAAGAATAATGATATGAGCTAGTTAAAAGTAAAACAGTTTAATGATAGGCTACATCTTTGCTCTGCATTTTTTTGTGATATGTTTCTGTTTTATACATTTAATTCACTGGAAATGTTTTGTAATACTATAAAAAAGGAAAGTCATAATTATGCTTGAATTGGTTATTTTGCAAAATTGGACCAAAAGACAGTTCAATAAAAATATAATTAGTAAACTAGTTATTTACAATAATATTTTGTTCAGTCATTAAATTAAATCAAAATTCCATACTTTTGTAAGGATGGATTTCCTACAGGGGTTCAGGCTGCTAGACTGCCGAATGACTAAAGAAATGTTATCAGTAAGATGGTGGAACACTGTAGATTTCTTGTCTATTACCACCCACTGCTACTTATATCAACAACGGAAATAAGCATAGTTACAAGTTGTAACAACAGCTAAATATGTGGCAGATTGCTGCTATAAAGTGACGATATTGTTTGCAATAGGTACAAAATAGATGTGATGATAAAAACTTATCCCATCCCAAAATACCATTAATTGTACCCCCCATATATGTAAAGTGTTTCCTGAAAGATATAAAGAGAGGGAGAGGGTGTAGAAAGAGACAAATAGCCAGAGAATAAAAGGGACAGAGAAACTTATAATCTTTGATGCCTTCCTTGACCATGTGTCTGTAACCCAAATGTGAGACGTTCAAATCGACTAATAACAGATAATTACAATTTCCCCCATTGTAAAAGGTGTGACAATTCGTAGACCCCCGAAGTACACACATTTTGACCTACAGGCCTTGAGCACTATCAGCACCTCTGCCTTTAGGAATTCCAAATGGTACCCTGGGGTAAGAAAGGGGAATTGAAAAGAAAAGAAAATGTTTTTGTTCATTTTCAAATATCTTTAATTATTTTCAATCTTACACTTTTCCACACAGACTTAAAATTGCAATCCTCTCTCTAGATTTTTCTAACCATATTAAACATTAATGATTCATAAAACATTACATTTTTGGTATACAGTACAATCAGTACAAAAGTTTTCTGGAAGTGATAAGCACTAACAGAATGAGAAGAAACCTAAAATGCTTTATAACCTGTGTGGTTTGATGTTGCATGAGTTAAATGGTAGTCTGCTCCTATATCTGTTGCTGGTAGAGGGGTAAATGCACATTAATTTAGTGATATTCAAAAGAGACTCACTTATGATAAAGACAAACAATCTCTAAATGATCACTAAACTTTTGCCATGAATTCAATCTGCTTTTGATAAATGTATTTTTAGAAAATCTTAATTTTATATTTTGGAAAACAGAATGTGGGAAAAGTATGAAAACAAAAATATTTTTCCATACTTGGAAATTACTCAAATCAAATGCCAAACTTTTCCAAATTGCCTAGGAACCCTGAAATTTAGTGTCTTTGTTTCTCTGCAATACTCAGTGGAAAATTAAGTATTTGAACATAGATCCACATTTTGCAATCACATTTATGCATCACAAAGTCAACACTGAGATTGTGTGCTTGTATCAGGTGGAACCAAACGCTCTCCATCTTTGCATCCAGGCCTTAATCATAGACTGGGTAGCATCAGGCATCTTCAGTGTTGGCTCCTTTTATTCATCCAGTTTCTGCCAGCTCTTTCAGGTAACTGAAGAATGAGATAAAAGAACAAGTGGTAACACTTTAGAATACTGTTCCTTCATTAATGAATATCTACACAGGAACAAACGAGTAATGCATTAGTAACACTCTAGTAACTACTATTAACTAACAAGAAACTCTGATTAACGAATGAGTAAGTAATAGCGCTCAGATGAATGTGGTAATTCACTATTAGCTAATCAATAACTACTATTTTTTTCATACCTCCCAGAGAACTACTATCTACAGGTTCATAATTAACATGAATAATGCATCATTTATAATAAAAGGTAATGGTAACCCACTAGTAATGACTCAAGTATTACTACATCATTCTAAAGGAACTACTAATTATTTGGATCAGTATTCTAAAGTGAAAAACATGATAACAACCTAATATTGACTGAAGTCATTGTAAGCTTTTGAGATTTTTGTAAGATTTTGAATATCAATTCCTTCCAATGGATTTGGTAACACTTTAGTCATTACTAGTGTGTTCCCATGATCTTCACTTTAGAATACTGATCCAAATAATAAGTAGTTCCTTTAGAAAGATGTAGTAACACTTGAGTCATTACTATCCAAAACCTTACAAAAGCCTTACAAAAGTGGTAGTTCACTATTAGCTAATCAATAACTACTATTTTTCAAACCTCACTGAAAACTATATACAGGTTAATAAATATTTATAATGCACAATGTTTAATATAAGGTAATGGCCCATTAGTAATGAATCAAGTGTTACTACATCTTTCTTAAGGAACTACTAATAATTTGGATCAGTATTCTAAAGTGAAAAACATGATAACTACCTAATATTGGCTGAAGTCATTGTAAGCTTTTAAGGCTTTTGTAAGGTTTTGGATAGTAATGACTCAAGTGTTACTACATCTTTCTAAAGGAACTACTTATTATTTGGATCAGTATTCTAAAGCAGTGTTTCTCAAACTTTTTCAGCCCAAGGACCACTTTATCTTCCAATTTTTTTCTGAGGACCACCTAACAGAATCCCACTCTAACACGCCCCCAAAAACTAATAAAATAGGAAGGATAAGCTAAATTTAAGTTTAATATGCAACTTTTTCAAGTCAAAAACTAATTATTCAAACACAAATGCAATGATATGATCAGAAATTATTATATTAATTTGTATTTCATTTGAAAAAGTAAATGTGAAATAAGTTGCAGCTTAATATGAACAACAAACTGCACATGTTGAAAAAAAACTGCAATTAAACATACTGTAACAGCCTAGGTCCCACTTAATGTCATTCCAAAGAGCCATTCGTTTAAAACTGAGGTGGTGGGTATGTCTATGGTTGTAACTATGGTAACAATAAAATGCTGAAAAGAATGTTCCCCTTAATGTCCAATATCACTGAAATTACTGGGATTTTACACAATGTAAAATCATTTGCTCAATGATGTCGCCAAACGGATTTCTGATCCACTCAAAGTCCACATCTAGCTCTGGAAAGTATTTCCCCAGCTGCATGTGAAGGCCTTGTAGATGTTCCTTTATGGCTGTGACGGTGTCGTCACCCAGGGTTTCTTCAGTTTCGAGAAGAAAGTCCGCTAGAGTGGGGAAACAGTCAAATTCACGGCGATCGATACGTGCGCACCAGAGCTCTAATTTGGTGCGGGCCCCTTTAATTTTGTCCTGTACAGTGAAGACTGTGACCGTTTTTCCTTGCAGTGCTAAGTTGAGCGTATTGAGCATGCTGAAAATATCTGCAAGATAGGCTAGTTTTGAAAGCCACATAAAGTCATGAAGTCGATCATACAGTTCATCAGTTTGGTGCAGAAATAATTTTACTTCATCGCGCAGTTCAAAGAGACGAGACAGGACCTTGCCACGGGACAACCAGCGCACTTCAGTGTGGAACAGAAGTTTTGTGTGCTCATTCCCCATTTCTTCACACAGGACTTTAAAAAGACGCGAGTTGAGGGCCTTGCCTTTGATTGAGTTGACTATTTTAACTGCCTCGTCTAAAACAGTTTTAAGGCAACTTGGCATCTTTTTCACCGCGAGCTGTTCTCTGTGAATGCAGCAATGAGTTGACACAGAGGATGGAGCAACATTACGCACACGCGTTACCAGGCCCTTGTGTTTGGCTGTCATCGCAGTTGCACCATCAGTGCAAACTCCAACACAACATTTCCAGTCAATTTTATTATGCACAATGAAGGCATTTAGTGCATCAAAGATCGCTTCTCCTGCGGTGTTCGTTGGAAGGGATTTACAGAAGAGAAAATCCTCGTGGACTGAGTGCGCATGGATGTATCTCACAAAACACAGAAGATTTGCCTCGTTACCAATGTCTGTGGACTCGTCCAGCTGAAGAGAAAAGAAGGGACTCTGGTGTAATCGTGTGATCAGCTGCTCTTGGACAGTTTCGGACATTGAAGTTATGCGTCGCTGGACAGTGTCATTGGACAGAGGTACTTTGTGCATGTCATCACTAGCTTTCTTCCCTAACATTACGTTTGCCATAACTTCTGCAGCAGGCTTAACTAGAGTCTCTCCAATTGAATGGGGTTTTCCCGTTTTTGCAATGAGTAGAGACACTCTGTATGATGCTTCAGTAGCCTTTGCATTTTCACCGGGCATAAAAAACTGTGAGGTGTTTTTACTCATGTGTCGCTCAAGCTCATCACGTTTTCTCTCAAAAAATGACACTGGTTTATCTGTACAATCTTTGTGCTTAGACTCAAAGTGACGCTTGAGTTTCGATGGTTTCATTGCTTCATTAGCCAATATTTCATAACACAAAACACAGTGAGGTCTAGGATCCTCAAGATCCCCAGTCCAGAAAAATCCAAACTTCATGTACTCATTGTGATATTTTCGCTTAACTTTCTCACATGGTTTTCCACGGTGCGCTAGCTCCGTGGTATGCGGGAGTGTGGTGGCCAGTGGCCGTGACTCGGTATCTTCGGTTCCGGCTTCAGTGGGCCTATGTGGTGCTGTAGTTTTGCTGCATTCAGTGGACGGTTGATCTTTTCTTTTGACTCCTCTTTGGTTTAGCCACCGATCCATTTTTTACGTTATTAAAACAGAATGGCAAGGACTGTTTCGCAAGTAGGCTACATTAAAAATCTACTTAAATAAGTGACGATTTTATAAACACTTGCCTAGTTTAGGTCATCTTTTCGCGGACCACTAGGGGGCGATGCCGGACCACTAGTGGTCCGCGGACCACACTTTAAGAATCACTGTTCTAAAGTGAAGATCATGGGAACACACTAGTAATGACTAAAGTGTTACCAAATCCATTGGAAGGAATTGATATTCAAAATCTTACAAAAATCTCAAAAGCTTACAATGACTTCAGTCAATATTAGGTTGTTATCATGTTTTTCACTTTAGAATACTGATCCAAATAATTAGTAGTTCCTTTAGAATGATGTAGTAATACTTGAGTCATTACTAGTGGGTTACCATTACCTTTTATTATAAATTATGCATTATTCATGTTAATTATGAACCTGTAGATAGTAGTTCTCTGGGAGGTATGAAAAAAATAGTAGTTATTGATTAGCTAATAGTGAACTACTACATTCATCTGAGCGCTATTACTTACTAATTCGTTAATCAGAGTTTCTTGTTAGTTAATAGTAGTTACTAGAATGTTAATAATACGTTACTCGTATGTTCCTGTGTAGTTATTCATTAATGAAGGAACAGTATTCTAAAGTGTTACCGAACAAGTTAATAATAGACCAAAAAGAAATGGTCTACTTATGTAACAACAAAATGATTAAAAATAATCAAATATACCCTTAAAAATAAAACCAGCAAAAATATAAACAGAAAAAAAGAGTATTTTGTACTGTATATTTTGGTATTGTGGGACAACTTAGCTTTAGTTTTACAAAAGTGATGCCCTGAAGAATGCCCTGGGAGCTGACAACCATTTTTACTGAATGTTTTTATGAGTGATGTTTTTTTAATTTTTTTTTAAGAATTAACAATGATTAGTTAGAGAAAAATATAATTATTCTAGAACTGAGCTTAGTGTATCAAATTATTAGAGCACATAGTATCAATACTACTGTATATTCTGCAATACAGGAATATTACAGGACTTAATTTCTAGGAAAATGCAAAGCAATTAGAATCTCTTAAGTACTCCTGCCCTGAGAGCAGCGCGTAATACACTAAAATAACAGCGATTTGAATCTATTGAGTACTCCTGCCCTGAGAGCAGCGCGTAATACACTAAAATAACAGCAATTTGAATCTATTGAGTACTCCTGCCCTGAGAGCAGCGCGTAATACACTAAAATAACAGCGATTTGAATCTATTGAGTACTCCTGCCCTGAGAGCAGCGCGTAATACACTAAAATAACAGCGATTTGAATCTATTGAGTACTCCTGCCCTGAGAGCAGCGCGTAATACACTAAAATAAAAGTGATTTGAATCTATTGAGTACTCCTGCCCTAAGAGCAGCGCGTAATACACTGAAATAACAGCGATTTGAATCTATTGAGTACTCCTGCCCTGAGAGCAGCGCGTAATACACTAAAATAACAGCAATTTGAATTTATTGAGTACTCCTGCCCTGAGAGCAGCGCGTAATACACTAAAATAAAAGCGATTTGAATTTATTGAGTACTCCTGCCCTGAGAGCAGCGCGTAATACACTAAAATAACAGCGATTTGAATTTATTGAGTACTCCTGCCCTGAGAGCAGCGCGTAATACACTAAAATAAAAGCGATTTGAATCTATTGAGTACTCCTGCCCTGAGAGCAGCGCGTAATATACTGAAAATAACTGCGATTTGAATCTATCGAGTACTCCTGCCCTGAGAGCAGCGCGTAATACACTAAAATAAAAGCGATTTGAGAGTACTCCTGCCCTGAGAGCAGCGTGTAATACACTAAAATAAAAGTGATTTGAATCTATTGAGTGCTCCTGCCCTGAGAGCAGCGCGTAATATACTGAAAATAACTGCGATTTGAATCTATCGAGTACTCCTGCCCTGAGAGCAGCGCGTAATACACTAAAATAAAAGCGATTTGAGAGTACTCCTGCCCTGAGAGCAGCGCGTAATACACTAAAAATAACAGCGATTTGAATCTATTGAGTACTCCTGCACTGAGAGCAGCGCGTAATACACTAAAATAAAAGCGATTTGAATCTATTGAGTACTCCTGCCCTGAGAGCAGCGCGTAATACACTAAAATAACAGTGATTTGAATCTATTGAGTACTCCTGCCCTAAGAGCAGCGCGTAATACACTAAAAATAACAGCGATTTGAATCTATTGAGTACTCCTGCCCTAAGAGCAGCGCGTAATACACTAAAATAACAGTGATTTGAATCTATTGAGTACTCCTGCCCTGAGAGCAGCGCGTAATACACTAAAATAACAGTGATTTGAATCTATTGAGTACTCCTGCCCTGAGAGCAGCGCGTAATACACTAAAAATAACAGCAATTTGAATCTATTGAGTACTCCTGCCCTGAGAGCAGCGCGTAATACACTAAAATAACAGTGATTTGAATCTATTGAGTACTCCTGCCCTGAGAGCAGCGCGTAATACACTAAAAATAACAGCGATTTGAATCTATTGAGTACTCCTGCCCTGAGAGCAGCGCGTAATACTCTAAAATAACAGCGATTTGAATCTATTGAGTACTCCTGCCCTAAGAGCAGCGCGTAATACACTGAAAATAACTGCGATTTGAATCTATTGAGTACTCCTGCCCTGTGAGCAGCGCGTAATACACTAAAAATAACAGCAATTTGAATCTATTGAGTACTCCTGCCCTGAGAGTAGCGCGTAATACACTAAAAATAACAGCGATTTGAATCTATTGAGTACTCCTGCCCTGAGAGCAGCGCGTAATACTCTAAAATAACAGCGATTTGAATCTATTGAGTACTCCTGCCCTGAGAGCAGCGTGTAATACACTAAAAATAACAGCGATTTGAATCTATTGAGTACTCCTGCCCTGAGAGCGGCGCGTAATACACTAAAATAAAAGCGATTTGAATCTATTGAGTACTCCTTCCCTGAGAGCAGCGCGTAATACACTAAAATAAAAGCGATTTGAATCTATTGAGTACTCCTGCCCTGAGAGCAGCGCGTAATACACTAAAATAACAGTGATTTGAATCTATTGAGTACTCCTGCCCTGAGAGCAGCGCGTAATACACTAAAAATAACAGCGATTTGAATCTATTGAGTACTCCTGCCCTGAGAGCAGCGCGTAATACTCTAAAATAACAGCGATTTGAATCTATTGAGTACTCCTGCCCTGAGAGCAGCGCGTAATACACTAAAATAAAAGCGATTTGAATCTATTGAGTACTCCTGCCCTGAGAGCAGCGGGTAATACACTAAAATAAAAGCGATTTGAATCTATTGAGTACTCCTGCCCTGAGAGCAGCGCGTAATACACTAAAATAACAGTGATTTGAATCTATTGAGTACTCCTGCCCTGAGAGCAGCGCGTAATACACAAAAAATAACAGCGATTTGAATCTATCGAGTACTCCTGCCCTGAGAGCAGCGCGTAATACTCTAAAATAACAGCGATTTGAATCTATTGAGTACTCCTGCCCTGAGAGCAGCGCGTAATACACTAAAAATAACAGCAATTTGAATCTATTGAGTACTCCTGCCCTGAGAGCAGCGCGTAATACACTAAAAATAACAGCGATTTGAATCTATTGAGTACTCCTGCCCTGAGAGCAGCGCGTAATACTCTAAAATAACAGCGATTTGAATCTATTGAGTACTCCTGCCCTGAGAGCAGCGCGCAATACACTAAAAATAACAGCGATTTGAATCTATTGAGTACTCCTGCCCTGAGAGCAGCGCGCAATACACTAAAAATAACAGTGATTTGAATCTATTGAGTACTCCTGCCTTGAGAGCAGCGCGCAATACACTAAAAATAAAAGTGATTTGAATCTGTTGAGTACTCCTGCCCTGAAAGCAGCGCGTAATACACTAAAATAACAGCGATTTGAATCTATTGAGTACTCCTGCCCTGAGAGCAGCGCGTAATACACTGAAAATAACTGCGATTTTAATCTATTGAGTACTCCTGCCCTGAGAGCAGCGCGTAATACACTAAAATAACAGTGATTTGAATCTATTGAGTACTTCTGCCCTGAGAGCAGCGCGTAATACACTGAAAATAACTGCGATTTTAATCTATTGAGTACTCCTGCCCTGAGAGCAGCGCGTAATACACTAAAAATAACTGCGATTTTAATCTATTGAGTACTCCTGCCCTGAGAGCAGCGCGTAATACACTAAAAATAACAGCGATTTGAATCTATTGAGTACTTCTGCCCTGTGAGCAGCGCGTAATACACTAAAAATAACAGCGATTTTAATCTATTGAGTACTCCTGCCCTGTGAGCAGCGCGTAATACACTAAAAATAACAGCGATTTGAATCTATTGAGTACTCCTGCCCTGAGAGCAGCGCGTAATACACTAAAATAACAGTGATTTGAATCTATTGAGTACTCCTGCCCTGAGAGCAGCGCGCAATACACTAAACATAAAAGTGATTTGAATCTATTGAGTACTCCTGCCCTGAGAGCACCGCGCATTGCGCGCAATACACTAAAAATAACAGCGATTTGAATCTATTGAATACTCCTGCCCTGAGAGCAGCGCGCAATACACTAAAAATAACAGCGATTTGAATCTATTGAGTACTCCTGTCCTGAGAGCAGCGCGTAATACACTAAAAATAACAGCGATTTGAATCTATCGAGTACTCCTGCCCTGAGAGCAGCGCGCAATACACTAAAAATAAAAGTGATTTGAATCTATTGAGTACTCCTGCCCTGAAAGCAGCGCGCAATACACTAAAAATAACAGCGATTTGAATCTATCGAGTACTCCTTGACTGTTGAAATATCGCGGAAAATTTGAACGAGTTCTGTTCTCGCATACTGTATCAATTTAACAGACAGCGAGGTAGCATTGGAAAAGCATGTTTTACACCAGTTACCCCATAAGCAGCTTTGTTTTGGTCGACATGATGATACAGTCAAATCCAAATGGATACAATACAATATTTAGACGATGATTATTAGTTCTGTGAATTTTTAAATGTTCGCTTATTATCTTAGTAAACGTTAGAGGATGTTGAATTGTAACAAAATATAGTAGTAAATTCACTTACCTTGCAATAAATGCGTTCTCCCATGAACATCTGTCTTTTATTCCGACTATTCCTCAAGAATCCCTCCGCAGCGCATCTCAAATTCAAACGTCTAAAAACCCCGCCCTTGCTTCAGTTTCATTGGTTGAAGCTGTAAACCAATCATTTTCCTTTCTGCCCTCAGAACATGTTTGAGTAAGTAAAACTCCCATCTGCGAGGTTTAGGCTGTTGGTTTGCGACCCTGTACAGCCTTGCAACCTTCAGCTACCTCTTGCCTCACCATCCAACAGTTGGGTGCGGTTCGAGGACCCGGTTTCACCTTCTCACGCACTCTCTGAGGTCATCTAGAGACAGGTAAGAGTCGCACTACACACTCAGGCCCTGTCTCGGGCCGCCTTCGGGCCTTTCAAGTTTGTTGCCTGAAGGCTGTGGTATCCGTGGTTCCGCTGCTTCGCTCAGTTGTAGCATTACATGGTCCTCCTGGCTGATTCAGCTGTTCCCCCGTACCTACAGACTCGGATTCATTAGCTGGCATTGAGTGCGTTCGAGGACCCGGTCACGCATTCTCACGCATTCTCACGCATTCTCACACATTCTCTGCCGCTACCTAGAGACAGGTGTTTACATCTCAGACCCTGCTTCGGGCCGCCTTTGGGCCTTCCGAGCTGGGTCCCTGTCTCTAACGCGCTGCTTCACTCTGAGTACGTCTCTGATACCTTGGGCCCCCTGTGTTGGTCCGTTGTAGCACTGAAAGGTGCTACCAACCGACTCAGCCGGTTCTTGTATCATCAGACTTGGCTAGACGATTTGTTACACATCTGTGTTCCGAATTGTGCTACTGGTGAAGGCTGCGATCGAGCCGTTCCTCCAGCCAATATGAAAATAGGCTTCTAAGTGAGGCCTGTTCTTCATTGTACTCAAACTATAGTGAGTTAGACCATTATGGATCTGTGTGCTTGATTCTGGCCTTTTTTCTAAGCCTCCGTTCAAGTTACTACACAGTACACATTACTAATGCACATCCCTATGAATGTTCTACATCGTGGGGCCTGAAGGATTCATTCTTCAGATATCCACTCCTCTGCAAACACGGGTCATCCCTCCCTTCGAGTGCTACATAGCCAGTTGGATTTCAGGCTGGAAAGGAGTACTCATCTACGGACTGAGGAGCTTTTTTCCGGTACGGAGGTGAACTTGGTTTACACGTTTCTCAGTTGGAATGTGTCCGGTCAGTGCTTAGAGGTGAGAAAGGGTCCCACTGAATAAACTTCAGAGGCTCCTGGGGCATATGTGAGATGCAGCCTCATATAAATGGTTTACTCCATATGATGACCGCTTTAGCACTGACTTTATGACCAAGGTGGCCGTGGCAGAGCAGCATGCTCCATGTGTTAACAGCACCTGGTATTCTGCCAAACCCTTAACAGTGTTCAGACCTTTTGTTTCTCTGGGCTAATGGCTCCTAGAACAAATGTCTATTAAACACTAGCTTAGGGGCCATGTATAACAAGCATGGAGTAAGGAGGGTTTGGGCTTACCTCACACTGCATTGGCATTTAGTTGCCTCGAGTTGTAGCAGTTTCCTTGCTTGATGGCGCTGCTCAGCAAGATGCACTGCCCAGTTCAGCGACCGTTGCTCATACGCTTCCCTCGCGTATCACTACTTGCCCGTCACCTCCTCCTATGGGGTCAGAAGCTTCTGAGGTCACTTCTTCCACTTTAAAAATTCCAGTCTGCTCAATCGTGCCGTCCAGGTGGCCTCACTGCAGCTTGTTGCCGAAGAGAGTGGAGACTCCATCCCCAGGGGTTCCAGCTGTCCGGATATCTTCGGGGCCGCACAGTTACATCTGTTGCTGCTCTGATTTGTTCCCTTACTAGTTGTTTACTCCCTTAAACACGGAGAAACTGGCTCACAGCTGACACCAGGATCTACGCAAAGTCTGCTAATAAAAACCCCAGTGAGCCTTCTTGCACATCACTGTGCTAAGTCAGGTCAGAGGAGCAGGTTCTTAGTTGCCCCGTAATGGCCCAACTAGGACCTCGTTCCCTAGACAGCCTTCCTGACTCTTCCTCTGAGATTCTCAGGGATGGGGCACCGTTGCCACCTGCACCGGGCTGGAGAAATCCAGGTTCTGTTGTGGTGGTTCAGCTATCTACCTCTGAAAGAGCTTAGATACTTTACGTCTGCGAGAGCTCCCTCTAAGAAAAGAGGCTTGCTAACGATCTGAAGTAGAACCTGTTCGTTGTAGGTGTTCTTCTCGAAGACCCCTGAGAGTGTTCGATCACTTCTGTGCTTCCTTCCTGCAGAAGATGGTTCGGAGTGTGGCTGTTCCACTCCACCCTCAAAATTATGTTGCCTTAAAGCACATCAGGATGCAGTTGAGATATAGGAAGTATGACTTGATCGTCAGGTTCCTGAGCGGTGCAAGGAAATTAAATCTTCCTTGCGCCCCCTCTATACCTATCTTGGGACCTATAATTTAATAGCAGAGACTTAAATGTTTATAAAGATATTGCTTATGCCTGTGTGACTAGTATTTGCTGAGTTTTGTTTAAGTTTAGAGACGTGCTCCAGAAAAAAAGTTCACAGAGCACACCCTGTTTATTTTCTTTATTTTACAAAAGCACAATGTTTTGTTTCGATTGTAAGTGGACACATAAAAAAGTAGACATTTAACAGTTTATTTTTTCATATTTCTTAAGTCTGTATGACCATAAATGACAGAGTATTGTAAGTCTATTTTGTTGCTATGTGAAAAAATCCAGCAAAACGCGCCGGAGCTCTTGTCGACACCAGAGGATTAACTTTAGCCTAATAGGAAGGAACATAAATTGTGACTAAAAATATATGCTCACTCACATCAAGACGCTGCTGCAGTGATGGAGTCCATGCAGGAGGAGCAGCGTTTGGCACTGCGTAACTTTTCAGCGCGAGCTGTTTGGAGAAGCTAAATAACTATAGAAATGCTATGCTAACTAGATGCTAATAAAAGCTATCCTAATCGTTTTCAATACTCGCAAATTCCAACTCATGACTCGCTACAGTGGTTTCAACAAAACAAGATGTTTTTATACCAGGGGCTGCCAAGGGCGTGGTGAGCTCGTACCAATGGCGGGGTGAGCTGGTACCTGCTTACGTCACGCAGTACCTGCTTACGTCAGGACAGTACAGTAGTCACGGTACTTCTAACTCCTGAAGGTAAACGGCCTGGGGTGGATGTGGAAGGTTGAAACATTGTATTGAGTTATCATAATTATCATAGCCTGCAATGTGTTACGTTATTGTGTTAATAATAACTAAAGTACCTATTTATGTTACATATTTATTTTGTATGAAAACTAGCGTGTTAGTTATTTATGGATTAAAAAGTAGGCTACCGTTGTATCAGTGCTGCGATTGTCAAAATGTCAGAAAGGATTTTGTATTATCTATTCGTGTTTTTAAAATTCGTTAAATGACGGACGCTTTACCGTTAACACAGCCCTCATTATGTCGGATTTGTCTTATTCGAACTTACTTGATATTCTTTTTAGAATAAGTGATTAGTTTTGCTATTATTGGGTCATGTGACAGGACTCCTCTCTATTCATTGTCAACTGTTTTCTATAAATACGTTTGTATTGGCTAACGTTTATTCAGCTAATGCGTGTCCTGTTTAAAATGTGCAATGTTCAAATGCAAAGACAGCACGTCACAAATAGAAAATCCCCTTTTCCCTGTGGGATTTAGTATCATATTTGGATATTGTAATATAAATTAAGTAGCCAATTTAAAATAAATTACATGTACACACAATGTTCCTGTTTTTTTTTTTTTTTTTTACTGTTTTCTAGGAGTTTCTTAATTTTAGACTAGTTGACCAGCACACATGTGCAATGTTCAAATGCAAAGACAGCACGTCACAAATAGAAAATCCCCTTTTCCCTGTGGGATTTAGTATCATATTTGGATATTGGAATATAAATTAAGTAGCCAATTTAAAATAAATTACATGTACACACAATGTTCCTGTTTTTTTTTTTTTTTTTACTGTTTTCTAGGAGTTTCTTAATTTTAGACTAGTTGACCAGCACACATGTGCAATGTTCAAATGCAAAGACAGCACGTCACAAATAGAAAATCCCCTTTTCCCTGTGGGATTTAGTATCATATTTGGATATTGGAATATAAATTAAGTAGCCAATTTAAAATAAATTACATGTACACACAATGTTCCTGTTTTTTTTTTTTTTTTTACTGTTTTCTAGGAGTTTCTTAATTTTAGACTAGTTGACCAGCACACATTATATGCAATGCAATCACCATGAGGCCTTCCAGTGTACGCAGGTGTTGCAGAGAGCGCTAAATGCTGGCGGTGGAGGTGATGGGGAAAGATCTTCCCTAAATAACTTTTAGGTCTCCTCAATGAGGGTGATATCTAGTTCAACAAAATCAAACATGCTAGTTTGTTCCCTGTCACGCTCTTCAAGATCCACCTCCTCCTCGTTGATTTCACTTAATGGCCCAATACTCTTCCAACTTTTGCCTTTCATCCTGTTGCAATAAACTGGCCTGTCAATCATCTTGTCACAGTTAAAATCCTCCACATTTAATTTAATTTAATTTCCTACCGTATTGGAGAGAAAATAAGTAGCACGTTGATCTACCAGTCATAGGTCTTTCATGCAGAGAACTATTCTAATATTTTTGCATAATGATGCATTTAAGTTAAGAGCCAAACAGATCTTTATAAAAGTGCACATTATTGTTGCAGACGATATAACAAAGATAACATTAAATAAATATTTTATAAGGTTAAATGTTGATTATTAGTCATTCAAGCCCCTTTATTTAAACCTCTCTACTTAACCATTAATCGTGCACATCCGCCATGTTTTTTTTTTTTTTTTCTGAACCGAATCCTTCTCTAAAGCACAATGGGTTGTGGGCAATATTAGCCATTAGAGTGTGCACGGATCCACACTTCAATAATCTAACAGAAATAGTAGATCATTCGGGGAATTTTGGCATACTATATTATGCTGGGACACACTTATAAGCTCACATATTATTTAGGATGCATAGTATGCACATTGGGATGCAGGGTGTGACTTTCTGACCCAAAGAACCATGGAAGTGGCCCTAAACCGAATTGCTCAGCTGTCATCTAAACAAATTTCAGTCCAAAAATCAGTTTGTAAATTTGTTTTATTAGAAAGTGTTGATTTATAAAGAGTAGAGCAACTGAGACTGTGAATGACACTGTAATTTTGTCTTGCCCCAGACATTGACAAAGAGTTTATTGTTCACTGAGACCTAATTTCATATGGCTACTGCAAAAGCTACCTTAGACATAGAAAAATACAGAAATACAAAAATAATCAATACATATTTCCAATACTACAGTGCTTTCACACAATAGTTATTCTTGAGTCATTCTAAATCATGGGTAAACTTGCTTTACGTTTCACATTGTTCATAATTATTGCCGACTGTTGTCAAGTTTGTACTGAACAGACTTTTCAGACTATAAAAGTAAGAATGAAACGGTCACTTCTACAATTGTCGTGTTTTTAGTCACTATTTGACATTTTTCCCCTAGCTGAAACAGTCAACACAGTGTCAACACAGTGTTTCTGTGACTATACAAAGCATGTGCATATGAGGCAACAGATGTGATTGACTGTCTGCTAAGCCTTTAGACATAACATTATAATAGGAATTTTAGTTGACTAGCTACTATATGTAAGAACTTACATCTTCTGATGGCCTTGTTGTCGATACTCTGAGGCTTCGAATGTTTTCCATTTGACATTGCAGACCCATATGATGGGGTACTTAATTTTGCCATGCTGCTGTAGAAGCTCAGCGTAAGGGGTGTGGAGCAACTGATTAAAAAATGCTTAAAAACAATGTCCATATAAAAATAAAAGATAGAAACACATACACGTTTCAAACTGAATTTAATTACAGAAAATTAGCCGACCAGGCTGAACAAAGAGCTAGTTATTAGCTATGATGGATTTGATCCAGTCAGTGTATCGACACACCTCAGTATAAACCCCAGGAAAGCCTGGTTTAGCACAGCCGTTGCCCCAGGAAACAACACCTTTCAGTTTCCTCTTGCACACCACAGGGCCACCAGAATCCCCCTGAGAAGAAAATTGGAAAATGAAAAGGACAAATTTGTGGTTTATATAAAAATTTAAAACGCATGTAAAGAGGAAGACTGAGTCAATAACATACCTTACACGAGTCTTTGCCTCCCTTCATGAATCCAGCACAGAACATGTTTTTAGTTATTTGTGCACCATATGCTCCCCTACACTGCGCACTTGAGAGTACAGGCAATTTCAAACACTGCAGAACAGAAGCACTGTGAACTGGAAAAAGAATATGAACAGTGCTAAAAGTTGTCATCGTTTATGTATCTAATGAATGAATGCATGTTTTAATGCCTGACCATATTATATAAAAGTGGAAGAAGATTTTAATTATTCAGCCATCTCACCTCCAGTGTTGCCCCATCCAGAAACCAAGCACTGCTCCCCTGCAGAAGAGCAGCTGGTTGCCAGACGGATATGCTTCACATACTTGTTGAAGATGGCAGGCTTTCTCAGCTTGATCAGCATGATATCATTGTTAATAGTCTGATCATTATAGTTTGGATGACGAATCACCTTCTCTGCATCGATCCGCTGCTCTGTGCATTCAGTAACAGACACGTTGTGCTTTCCCAGGTGGATGACGAGTTGGCGTCTACTTGAAAAAGAAACTCATATTTTACTCAGCCTTGATATAATGTTTATCAGAATATTGCCTACCTACATATCAGGTCTTTATATAGTCTTAAATAGGTTTTACCTAGTCTAAGAGACATATAGACAATAGACAATAGAAATCCTGCATTAGTATGCTGAATAATAATAATAATAAAAAAATTGATTATTTATTGAAGCCAAAAAAGAGCCATATTTAAATACTGTGCACAAATGTTTGTTTCAAAACTAAAATATTCAAAATTAGAGCTGGATGCCAATGGTTGGTAGACTGACGTACTCTTATCTTAATTATAGTACATAATATGTAACTTTTTTTGACAGCCTTTCTTTTTCTTTAGAAATTATGATTTTTTTAATACACATTCAGAAATGGTAAACAATAACAACCTTTTGCTAATCGATTCCTTAAAAGGGTACTCTTTAGGGGAAAGGTAGTTTGATGGTAAAGTAGCTTTAACATGTTTTAAAAAAAAAATACAGGTTAAAAAGGGAGGTTATATACTCACTTGAAACTGCAGTGAGCTGCAGACACAACCCATCTTTTATTAATCAAAGATCCTCCACACTTGATATGCCCATCCCTAAGGTGTACTTGCCAGGGCTGGGAGTGGGGTGGACATTCATAACCTCCAATGATTTTATCACCTGTGCTGTAAACTTTATTGAAAAATGAATTGTTCTTTTATTAATATTAATGCTAAAGACTATCTATAATACATATCAGTGTAGGCATAAACAAACAATTGTCATGAATAATTACTAATAAGAGAGATCTACATACCCACAGCCACAACCAGCAAAGTGAACACAACAATCTTCATTGCAGTAAAGGAGAGAAGGACTGCTCACAGCTTTAGAGCACTTCTGCAAAGTTCAAGATTAGCATTCATGCTTTTAAGCAATCTTTTGAACACCCCTACAGAATCTATACCAGCCAATAAGATCACAACAAAGGAGTCACAAGTAAAAATGAGCATGTGAGACAACAGTTCTTTTCATACAGTTTTCCATGGTCATAATAAATGCGTTGGAAGGAAGCGCTGACTTATGACAGTATGAAGCTTATATAAAAACAGATGACCAAAATGCTGTTTTACTTTTTGAGTGACACACAACTTAAGATTGTGAATACTTTTTATTATGTACAGTATGTTTATTGTTTTCTTAACTGTTCAATAAAAGTCAATAAAAGACAAATTCTCTAATTAATAGCACACACTGATGGCCTGACTCAACATCACACAAAATAACAATCTATTTTGACATAATTTTTTCGTCACATCCATTGGTAAACATCGCAGTTTTGAGATTCAGTGGCTACAATACTTACCAATGCAAAAACAACACTTTATTTTGATGGACCCTTTTGAACATTCTGTTGACTGTAAGTAACTTTGCAACTACAGTACATGTCAACTAACTCTCATTAGAGTATTAGTAGACTGTCTGCTTACAGTTTTTACCAATTGCTTGCACACGTTTTCAAAACTAAGTCTCCTTTTTTCAAAACCCTACACACAATTCTCAAAACTGCACACACAAAATGCAAAACGCCTCACATCTCCTTCAAAATGCAACACTGCATTCAAAATGCCATAAACATGTCAGAATGAAGCATTTGCATCAAATGGCAAACACTTCTTTCATAATAATACATTTTTGTATATACCATGTAAACACTGCTGTTCTAAATCTAAAGCTCTTTGGTCTTTCATAGGCTTATATCTACATTTCACTACAATGTTCTACAGTGAAAGTAATCTGATGTAACAAGTACACTGTAAACACCAAATGCAATGTAGAAACAGAAAATATTTATTAGGTCTAACATTATTGTTGTTTACAGTAGTATACAACAAAACCATAAACATATGTACTGTAAACCAAAAGTATATTCTTTAGAATACAGTAAATACAGTTTTTCTCAGTCGCTTTGGTGCATTTCTCACATTTGCACAACAGTTAATGCAGTTCTCAAAACAATTAGTAAAAACTGCAAAACCTAGTTGATAAGCTGCAAAAGCGTGTCACTTGCTCAAAATGGATAGCTCATTCCTCAAAAGCAAGTATTCATGTCAATGAAAGTGTCAGTGTCATCAAGATGAAAAGTCCTGACACATTGTTTATGAACAAGGTCTTCAAATGGCTTTGTCATGTTTTCATTATGACAGTTTACTCTGTAAATGTTTTCCAATGCAAAAAAGTCAGATCTTGGTGACACTACCTGAAAATGCTCAAGACAGCACTATATACTATTTGCACAGCCATTTGAAAAATACAGTAAAGTTACACATAACTGTATTTAGTGAGGTAACTGTACAAGACACTGAATATGTATGTTTCACATTTTTACTGCATATGCTCTTTGCAATTCTAATTTGTTCACAGCATTGTGCAAAAGAAAAAATACACCCTTATTTACAACAAACATAAACTCCCTTTGGGTAGAGCTGTGCACAACTGTAAACAATATTGCAGTACATATTGGTACTGAACATACAACATACATAGTACTGTAATCATTCATGCACATCCAGACGTTCCTCATCAGTGAAAGCTGATATTCACCTGAGAGAAATTGTTCAATTTAGGAGATTTTTTATTTTCAGGAAAAAAAAACATTTTCATTTTAAATAATGCGTAAAATTTGCTTGACAGATTTTGACAACTAGTTCAACATTTTTGTATGTAATGACTCAAGCAATGAAATGAGGACTATTAGTTTTATATGGAATGACTATTCGGCATTCACAAGTATAGTTAATTTTGACTGACATGACATAAGCAAATGATAATGTTATAAAAACAGCAGAGAGTTGTATGAAAGCAATTGATGCATGTCCAAAAGCATTTGCAATTTGTTGGAAGGAATGAGAAACTGCTACTATGATGAATCCATTGTTCAAAACAGATCATCTGACCTTTGACCTATTTAGGCCTATACTACAGTAAAGCAGTGATTGGTTAGTGATCAGTTAAGCAATTAGTGTTTGCACATGTGAGGAGTGTGTCTGTGTGACCTGGTGAATAAGTGTAGCATTTTGATTGGTTGTGTTTGGAAAAGAAAAGCAAGTCACTTCCTGATAGATCTTTGAGTTTTAGGTAGAGAATTGTGTGTAGTGTTTTGCAAAAAGTGTTTTATGCAATTAAAAACTGAGTCAAAGGCTGAGAAATAGCTTATGGTTTTGCTGCTTACTTAGATGACGTTGTCATTTAGGCTACAGTTCGACGTGGGAAGAGCATCTGCAACATCTGGAAGTTGTCATTAACCACATTAGATCGGCTGGGCTCACCATTAATCCGTCCAAGTGTTCCATGGCAAAGGCAGAAACCGAGTACTTTGGGTATGTGATCGGACATGGAGTTATTAAACCTCAAGTTCAAAGAATTCAGGCAATAAAGAATTGTCCCGTACCTCAGACAAAGTCTCAGGTAAGATCCTTTCTTGGGATGGCAAATTGGTACAGGAGGTTTGTACCCAACTTTTCTGTGAGAGCAGCTGTCCTTACAGATTTAACTCGGAAAAACTGTCCGAACCAGGTTCGGTGGACTGAGGAGGCGGAGCGGGCATTTCTGGATCTTAAGAATGCTCTGTGTCAGGGGCCGGTCTTATGTTGTCCAGATTTTGATCAGCTCTTTATACTGCAAACTGATGCGTCCGATATTGGAGTAGGAGCGGTTCTTCTCCAGGGGACGCAAGAAGAACGACACCCTGTAGCCTACATCAGTCGCAAGTTGTTCCCCAGGGAGGTTCGATACTCCACTGTGGAAAAGGAATGTTTGGGAGTAAAATGGGCCCTTGATACCCTCAGGTATTATTTGCTTGGACGTGAGTTTGTGCTTGAGACAGACCATAAGGCACTACAATGGATGAACCGTATGAAAGATTCAAACGCCAGAATTACCCGCTAGTACCTGTCGATCCAGCCCTATCGATTCTCCATCCAGCATGTCCCTGGTCGAGATAACGTGCTGGCTGACTGCCTTTCTCGCCTGCCGGTGTGAAACCAGAAGTGGGGGAGTGTGTGGCGGATGTTGGTGAGCCTGGGTCAGGTTAGTTTGTTTCTTTTTATTAAATGGATTTTGTTTATAGTAAAGAATACACAACAACATTAATTTGGTTTAATAAACTTTATTTAAACTTTCATTGGGAGTTAAGTGCGCACACTCTTTAATGTTTAGTTTGAGTTTATTCTTACCGTTCTTTTGTCTGTTTATGTCGGAGTCCCGCATAGACAGTAAAAGAAATGGACACAGCGACCCCATTGGAACTCAATTGAGACAAGTGAAGCCCATTTTCAGCGATTTCTTAGCACTTCCTTTCCTGACGCGCAGACTCAAACCGAGCAAAGCGTTACACGGACCACGTGAGCAACCCGTCTGTCTTCTAGTAGCTGTGCCAAGAGAAATCTGAATCATTCCCTTCCGAAACTTGCAGAGATGGAGAGTGTGAGTAGGAGCTGTCCATGAGCTTGGAGCAGGAGCAACTTTTGCTAGGTATTCTGATTAATTATATTGTCATTTTGCCTCGACGTCCTCCCGATTGCCCGCGAGCTTCTCCTCCTGTCCATACGGTAATCTCTCTAGTGTGCGACAGAGAGTCGCGTGGGTATGACGCAATCGTTAGCCTACTTTTACTAAAACTGCTTCTACAGGGCCATAACATAAGCTACAAGGTAATGGAGCATTTTATACATTGTCGTGTATCTTTAGAAATAAATAATGGACCAATGGAGTCTTTAAACGCCTCAGATGTAAAGTTATTCGCTGTCAAAGTGACGCCAAAATGAATGGGAGTCAATGGGATGCTAACGCAAGTGAAGTTCCACTACAAGATGTCGGCACCCGGCCGACTTCAACTTCCGGTCGACTTCCTTCCCGCTTGGAGTCCCGTGAGCTGGTGCACCGTCAAAAGGGGTTCGGGTGGAAACATCGGACCTATATATATGGTTCCGGCCAATGATCGGGCCGCGACCATTCCGGTTTCTGCTCCGGGGGAACTCCAACGACCATTTCGCTTCTTTTTTGTTGTTGTTTATGTACAAGTACATTTATTAAGTGAAGTTATTTCATAGTATTATTTGAACTGTTTGTTTATGTATATTTGATGTTTTCATATTTGTTGATTGTATGTAATGGCCATTATATGTCTGCGTATTCCCCTTTTTGTGTTAATTGGTGCTGGCCACCAATGTATAAATTTGTTAATTGTTTCTGTATGAGTCAGTAGTGTTCTGTGAGAGAACCGGTCCTGTAGACCCTAGACCTCTGTAGTCGTTTGAGAGGCAAATGCAGTGACTTATCTTTATTGTATGTTTTTTTTTTGTTTGTTTTTTTGTTTGTTTTTTGTTTTTTGGTATGTTTGGTTTACCTCAGTTGGGTCAACGTTTGCTTTACTTTTGTAACCCCATTCTGTGGAAATAAACCCCTAAACGTTTGCAGTAGCCTGCTGCCTCCGTGTTGCTTTTCCTTTACTGGTCACATCTATCACAGTAAGCAGTTGGTAAAAACTGTAATATCTGCTAACTCTATTGTGATGGTCCTCCAACAGAAATTCTACAGACTATAAGTAACTTTGCAACTACATGTCAACTTATTCTATCCCTAACCCTACCAGTCTACTAATACTCTACTAACACTCTAGTGAGAGTTAAAAATTAATTTTGTCCCTACAATTCAGGGAATACATGAACTACACACTCAAACACACACATATTTGCTTGCTTGCCCTTACAAGTGTATTGTCCTAGTACGTGTACTGTACTGCACTTTTAAGTGTACTTTAGTGTATCAGCAGTAAACTTTGAATTCACACAACTAGTTTACCGTTTTTCTTTGTATTGCAACTATACTACAAGTAAATCTATACTGTTAGTTTGCTCATTTTTCAGTCAACTTCTTAGTTTTAAGTAGGCATTGAATTATACTCTCAGAAGTTTATTGAATTTTAAGATTTTTGTAAGTGTTTTAGTGTCAATAGTGTCTGTTTAAGTGAATTTAACATCATACTTAGTTTACTATTTATATATTCATTTTGCACTAAGTATAAGATAGCCTGGAAATCCAGACCTAAATTTAAAAGATGAATTAAAAGATTTAAAGTCTGATTGTTTGAAGCCTATTGAAGCCTTTTGAACATGACAGTTAGTGTATGTTTTGGAAGACACTGTTATAATAATATGACAGCTAGTTCTGGACTTCTGAAGTTGGTATCACACACGATCCTCCCTACATATCCGGGCTGTAATGTGAAACTGATAAGAAAAAACTGTGGAAGTTTATCTCACACAAACGTTGAAAAGCCATTCAGCTCTTTTATTGAATTATACTCTCAGAAGTTTATTGAATTTTAAGATTTTTGTAAGTGTTTTAGTGTCAGTAGTGTCTGTTTAAGTGAATTTAACATCATACTTAGTTTACTATTTTTATATATATATTCATTTTGCACTAAGTATAAGAGAGCCTGGAAATCCAGACCTAAATTTAAAAGATTAATGGTCTGGCGTCGACTAATGAAAATCGGCCAGCTCGAGGGGCGGCACCAAGCATGCATTTGAAAATCTCACTGCACGTAATTGGATAACACTACGACCAATCACAACAATAAACCCCATACGCTTAGCTACCAGCGGAGCTAGCTGGTAGATTAGACTCTTACTGTATCCGGTCGGCAAAACAGCAAAAACATCCTTCTTGCAAAGGAACGATTCGAGCGGCGTATTCTGTTCCTGTTTTAGATAAAAAGCCAAGTCTAACTCGATCATTGTAGCGGCCAAAGCCGTTTCAAACAACTGGTATTCATTCATAGCCATCTTGCAATGTTTACTAATGACTTCGACGTCGCAGCGCTGTCGTCATCTGTTTAACTTGCCTCTGGCCCGCCTATATCAGATAACCCGATGTGATTGGTGCAGCTCAGATCGAGGGGCATATTTAATGAGCATCATTACTAGACACCAGAGTAACTCGCTGAGCAAATTCAACTTGTGCTCTCGCGAGAACTCTGGATTACCAGGGTAAGTATAAGATGAAACAATATATAAATATATTATATAATATATAATAGTATGTGTTCAATAAAAAATATCCATAAGCCAATAACACTTATTTGATAACATTAACAACATTTTTCAAATAAAACAAATAACACCTATCTTCCAGTCATCTGTTCTCATTTTTTTTCTATGTGAGAAAATATATACTTACAAGCCAATCGGTTTCACACAAATGTATTTTGCTAAAACTGATCTGGGACGATTGTACGTTAGTTAAACTAATCTGTTTGTTAGCATGTAAACTCAGTTAATAGTTTAACTTAGTAACGTTATTTTGATTATCAATGTGCATAATAAAACAGAACTTAGCAAACATTATCCAAAAACCTGTTAAGATTCAGGAGAGCACAGTTGCAACCTCTAACATGGCAAAATAATTGTTAAATAAATATGTAATTTGTTGCAAACATTATGGCTTAATAAGAGACTATTTGAGTTGAGTTATGCAATTTACAATTCAGTTTTTTATTAGTAAATGTGGATGAACTGCAATAGAAGCACTAGGAAAAAACAAAAACAAAAAAACAATTCTTTAAAAAGTACACGTCAGGCTAATGTTCTTGTCCAGTTAGTTTTTTTTGTGTGTGTGTGTTTCATTTTCATTCTGCTTCCTGTTCTGAGGCCTGTTGCATGAATCTAGTTGAACAAACAGCGTTGACAAAACAAACAAATCCAACCAGGGGCCCGTTCTTCGTTCGTTGCTTAAAACATCCGAGATCAAATTACACATCCAAGATGATATCATCGTGCTAATCATGATCTGGCTAATTAGGTTCTTCGAACACACTTGCTGGATATGATTAGTATCGCTGGATTGAGTTATCTGAGATAATTGCGCGTTCATGCGCTGGTTTAAAAGGGGATATGTATCGATAGTAGAAACAATGATCATCAACACTGCTATTGGCTGTTCAGCGTGGCCAATGAGCAGGCTCAGTTTTTCTCCTCAGCAGAGCAAGAACTAATAGTCGAAGTTTATTCAGAATTTTAATGTTTAATCAAAACGCCAGGGAACACCTCAAAGTCTGCAAAAGCCAAGAGAGAGGGCTGGCAAAAAGTAGCAGACAATTTAAATCCGTTAGAAGTGGCCATGTTAGATGTTTTTATCACTTAATAGCCTATATTTTTGTATTTTAATAATTGCATAACTTTGTTCATTGTAATGTCAGTCACCACACTAGAACATGGGAACAAATAAAAGTGAAGTACAAAAATATTCTACATAATGGTAATTTTTAGTTATATTATAGTCTCTTTTATAAAAGGCACTGTTAAATAAATGGTTGTCTGTTTATAAAAGCAACCAAGAAAAAGGCTGAAAAAAAAAGAAAAGATCTTAGGAGCCTACACTGTTTCCATTGCACTGGACAGTGAATAAACCCTCTCAGATAACTGTCATATGGAGGAACTAGCCTATACCTGAAAGTGCATAAATAACTTTATACTTACGTTTTATGGCTGAAATATAAGTTGCAGGATTCCACATCTACAGAAAGGCCTACAGAAGAGTCTGCACAGACAGAGGAGACATAGGCCTACAGGTGGGCAGTGGTTAGCCAACTTTTCCTTTTTATTTGTTGCATGAGGCATGTGTCTAATATCTCTTGTTGCAGGCACTTGACCACTGGCTTTTCTTTACAAAGAACAATTGAAATAAAACTCAAGGAACTAAGCATATTTGTCTTTTATTAAACATTTAATGATGTTTAATAAAACAGTTTTTTTTTTTTTTTTGGCAATGTTGTGTAATATGGCACATGCAACAATGTCACAGGCCCTGTCAGGTGTGCAACCCTCAGACTTTTCAGACACTGAAATATTCTCTTTAGTTAGCCAAAGTTCATTTCATTGTGTGCCCTTGTCCTGGCTAGAGCTGCATTGTAACTGGTTTGGGTCAGGGAATGGGGTCATAAAACACCTGAGTAGTTGATATCCTCCACCACCTGTCAAAAAATGATTGATTGACAGGTGCCCCGCCCCTTCCGGTGACAGGTACCCGTCCCTTTTGGCATAGGATCAAAGGGGATCAAAGGAGATCAAAGGGAGATCAAAGGAGATCAAAGGATCAAAGGGGTTTGACAGTTAGTTTTTACTTTTGATTGACAGGTTGACAGTTAGTATGACTTTTGATTGACAGGTTGACAGTAAGTTTCAGGTTTTGATGCCTTTTGAAGCCTTTTGATATTGACAGAAAGTGTTATAACAATATGTCATGGCTATGACAGCTAGTTTTAATTGTTTGATGCCTGTTGATATTGACAGAAAGTGTTAATCGTTTGAAGACACTGTGATTAAACAATACGTTATGGTATCTGACAGAAAGTCTGATTGTTTGAAGCCTATTGAAGCCTTTTGAACCTGACAGTTAGTGTGTGTTTTGGAAGACACTGTTATAATAATATGACAGCTAGTTCTGGACTTCTGAAGTTGGTATCACACACGATCCTACCCCTACATATCCGGGCTGTAATGTGAAACTGATAAGAAAGAACTGTGGAAGTTTATCTCACACAAACGTTGAAAAGCCATTCAGTTCTTTTAAAACAATATAAATGAAATGTTTATAAAATAGCTTACTAAAACCTCACACCAAAAGTTTAAATAAAATGAGAGTCACAAAAAATTGCAATGAGTCTCTCAAAGCACCGTCTCAAAACATAGGGAGCGCGCACGTGTCTCTCTCTCTCTGTGTGTGTGTGTGTGTCACGGGATTCCCCCTGCCACCCTTTTGAGCTCTGACATCTGAAACGTGCTGTTCAGACACTGTGATTAAACAATGTCATACAAAACATTCTATCCTTTAAAAGAAAATAAATGATTATAAAATAAAGATCTTACTAAAACCTCACTACCTAAAATGGTGCCTTCGAAGGGCACAGAAGTTTTTAATCATTATCAACACTTATTTTTGAGCCCCACACTTTTAAGCGCTCCAAAGTTTTAACTAGAGCAGAGGGCAGAGTTAAAAAGGAACTTTGTCTAGCCTTCATTTACTGAAGGCTATGGATGTTAGGTAAATGTTTATTAAATTAATTCACAATATGTACACATTCATTATTAATCTTATGCCTAATATGATGAAAATGGCTGTTATTTGTTTCATCTCCTCTCACATTAAATCACATGTATTATATAGGCCTATTTTAAGTTCAAAATGGTGAAATTAGAAAAAAGTTGATTGGTTTGCCTTGATTATTTTTGTCATTGTTTAACATTTCTCAAAACATTTCTGTCAAATATGAAATGTTTAGTTTAGCTACTTGCACCTTATCTCGCACTTTATGACCGTTATCAGCTGGAACTCGCTCTCAGCGGCTCCTGTGTATGAATGTGTCTGCAGGTGTATCTGACCCTAACAACTAATGACCAACTTTATTTTTGCTATTGTACATACATTTTATTCTTCTAACTGTTTGTCTTTGGTTAACACAGCTGGAGAAGAACAACAGGAAGGTTGGAAGACACAGTAGAGGAACTACAGAATAAATATGGAGAGAAAACAGCATTAAAAAGGATCAAGTCCATAGTGAAAAAAATCAGAAAAAATATGTATCAAACGTAGGAAAAGATTTATAATTTACTTTGTTAGTAGTCAATATGTTTCTCAATCTTCAATAAGCTTTACTATAATGTTTACATGGTTTTGGTTGTGTATTTAATTGTTAATTTTTTTTAACAAATGGTGACGTTCAAACGCTGAGCGTTCAAACACATTCTAGAAACATGACAAATCAACAGCCTAACAACCTTCCACAACGACAGCATAATAATACTAATTCTACATCATTCGGACAGCCATTAATTCAGAACCCTAATCAGCTTAACTTAACAATTGACCAGAAGAATGGTGGGACAATAGTTGCTACAATCATGGTAGGAAAAACAATATATGGTGATGTTAACATCTGATCATTTAAGAAACAGTTGCTTAGTTAAGAAATTATTTGTGTATGTTATATATATATTTATGTATGAGTATATTTTTTTGTTTTTCATGTTTTTCATACATTCCTTTATGAACATGTTTGACCACGCTCTGAGACTATATACTTTTTGCAAACTGTACAAAAACAAAAAGAAACAAGATGTCAATTACAGACATTCAAAAACTAAAACTGATCACTATAGTGGCTTTTCTGTATTTGTTTTAAATGGCTCATGATGATGCATTTACTTTTAACCCAGTTGACCTCTAAAATTTACTTTTGGTGCATTTTTATCTGCAGGTTTCACCAAAGTGTGGAACTTTGTTTAACAGCTTCAAGTTTTGATGAATATGCATCTCTCGGTGCAATAGTCGGATGTGATTCTGTTGTAATAGTTTAAGTGTAACTTTGTTACTCATACTTTGTGTGATTCGTAGATAGAGGTAAAGTTGCACTAAACAAAGTATCAATGTAGTTCACAAACAGAAAGACTATCACTTAAATTCTTAATCGTCATTTATTTCTATAAACACTAAATGTTGACGGCTCTCAAAGAAACGTCTTCACCTAAAACACATACAGTCCAACATACAAAATGTGAAACAGTGTCGTCTGAACAAGATGACTAAATCTAGTGGAGTAATAAAACCATCATTTGGAAACTTGTTATTATAAACGGCTTTTTTCAATCCTCTTTTCTTAGTGATTTGGTCTTTTGAATCTTAAAGATAAAGAATAAGATTATGTTTTAAAGTTAGTCCATAGGGTGTGGAACTTTGCATCACTATGGTGTGTAAAAATAGATTTAAGCACAACTATTTACACACATACTAAGTAGGAGAATATCTTACTGTATTGTGAACATTCCATTATCTGTTTATTTGGGGTCAGAGAACATCCTTAGCTCATACATCTCTTTACTTTTGTGCTGGATGTTAAAGTGTTAGTTAAAAAGATAAAGGTATTAGTTAATAACAAACAAACAAAAAACTTTAAATCAACATGAAGCCATAATATTAATAAATAAAATATGGTTTACAATTACAGTACAATGACTTCCATAATATTTTCTTTTAGTAAATCTATGTCTGGATCAGCCAACACAAAGTTGTGTATTGTGAGTGAGACCTCGCAAAGATTAGACCGATATTAGATTTCTCGAACATTGCATGGTTGCACTATGCCTGAAACTTTGCCGAAAGCTGTCAAAAAATCATCTGGTATCATGGTTTAGTTGAATTTTAAAACACTGTTTTTTCTTAAAAATGTTGTGTCAGACGTATTGGGTAGCATGATTATCTTGTTTAATCGTGTATTCAGTCCATATTTATCAGGTTGATATTTGTAGAAATAAGCAAAATACATTTATAAAGCAAAAAGAACTAGTTAATGGCCTTGTGTCAGAACACAACAGGTATGAAGATATGTTTGGTTACTTTTAATTCTAACTTTAAAGCTAGATTATCCTTTGAAAAGTGTAATACAGTATTTGATTTTTACACATGCAGTGTTTTCGCCAACTGACCTACCCCTGAAGTTATGACTTCTGAAGGCCTCTCATGTGCAGATTCGCTCGGTTGAAAAAATGGTATTATTTTGTCATTTAAACATCTGAAATTAAAAGTACAGTAGTTTTTAAATGTATTTTATTAGCTAAAATCATTGTCTGTATTCATAAAATATGTCCTCATTGGTGTAAAATGACCTCTGCCAATGATCTGACTTATCCTCGTAGGCAAAGACTTTCTTATCTTTATTTACATGGGGCGGGTAAGTCCATGGAAGCTTCCATGTCATTCCGCCATCTTGAAAAACTATAATGGCAGAGAGGGACAAAAAGCACTAGCTACCTCAACACGTTTCATCATCAATGCGTGTTCGTTCAGAGCCGGCTGCCTGAGACCAGCTAAAGTGGACAAGGAGATCAGTGAGAGGCGCTCGTCACTACCCCGGCACATTTGAAAGGCTGCACTGCACGGTACAATATAATGCAGGATCATAGTTATGCAGAGCCACAGGAGAAGGAATCCTCGTGGCCAAAAAGCAAAAAATTTATCGGGATGTAAATAAATATCGGGATAGCTTTTCCCAGGTGGAAAGAGCTAATGAAGGAGAAAGACTTTGAAAGGGAAGTTGCCTGCTTTCTTCTCGACAGGTAAGTCAAAGTTACGGTCTAAATGACAAGCTTTTTTCATTGCTTGGTTGTGTAAAATATTTTTTTAGGCAGCATAACAGTAGAACAGTACAGTTAAACTCGATGAAGTGCAATTGGAAGACATGTTGTCATAGCTTCTTGGCACATAATGGTTACCGTAGTTGCAATACGCATTTGAAAAGCGACGCGCTAGAGAGCACTATTCGTTAAAATGCAAAATACAATTTCACCGCTAGATGGGAGAAATTCTTTTGGGAGAACTAACTTGTAGGGTCTTTAACAAAAAAGTCTCCAAAATCAAGGAGGTCAAAGGGCATGCTTCCTGCTATAGTATCATCAGCTCTCCCCAAAGTCTCTTCATGCGGCCACCAGACAGATTTTAAACACCGGATTTAAACTCCTACATATATTTTGAGTAGATAACCGATAGTATATTCTCAGTAAAGGGTTTCACCCTGTGTGTTTCCACACTGATTAAGGATAGTTTGGGAGTTACAAGTAAAAATGATCTTATACGTGTAATAGATCATAGCTACCAGTAAGATCATGATTTGAATTAAGACGAGTAAAATTAAATATTCGCCAACTTGACTTATGCCGCGTCATGGACCACAGAGGCACATCGCGTCTCTGAAATTGTGTGGTGATTTTCCAAATGATACAAACTTAGTGTAAATAAGAGCAATGTAGAGTCCTCGGATTTCTTAAAAACAACACAACATCAAAACATTGTGACAAACTTTGACAACATGTTGTTTGGACAAAAATACTGTTTGAAATATTTTTATATAAATAAGATCTAAGACGCCTAAGCATATACTTTTTTGCTTTATTTATTTATTTCATTTTTGAAAAATGTAGTTTTCTGTGATGGTCGTGTTTAGGTGTACATGATCGAATACGCAGTTACGGTACAAAAATCATTATGGCTATGGAAAGCCCCCACCATAAAAATCATGGACAAAAAATGCTGATTGAATCTTTTCATATAAATGAGATTTAAGACGACTAAGTACAGTTTTTCAACCATCTAAAGTTTTTGAACAGACATTGTTTAATAACAATTATACTTTAGGGTCACGTTAAACAAAATCATTACAGTAATCTTCTATAAGATACTGTAAATAGAAGATATGAATGTATTCAAACTTTAAAGATTTCATTTAAACAGTCTTTTAATTTTAAAAGATCATATTTAAACTTTTACGATTATGCTTTGAAATAAATTTAGTGTGAACAAAACTTTGGCTCTGGAAAGGCGTTAGCAGACTAACATTACATACGATGTGACACGATCTGTCACCCTATTTCCTGAAGCTAACATTATTGTCAAGTAACTTCTTCCTCAGAAGACGCAGCGCTGATCGGAAGGAGCTTATAAGCAGCCTACCAATAAGACAGCCTGAGGGTTCACAGTTTCTAAATGTTTTCATTGTTGCTCTCTCTCTCTCTGAAGATAGGCCTATGTGGTCATTTTCTCACAGATACAACTTAAGGAATTATTGAACATTTCACAGTTGTGAGATGACTTTTGTGACTCTCTAAAAATGATTTTGTTTTTATTTTTGTTTATCTAAAACTAAAATAATTGGTTCAATAAGATATTTATATTCTATAATTTATATACTTTTAAATAACAGAATGGTTTTCAACTTTTGTGTGAAATATAAAACAGGATTAGGGCAACTCTCTTTCTCACTTTCACTGTTACCTCAGGAATGTGGAGGGGGATCATGTCAGAGGGCGCTTGCACAGACACACACACACACACACAGACAGACACGCGCACCGCGCTGGAGAGGCATTCAGGAAAAAACAGTCTTTTGTATTATTAACATTTAATAATTTATTGAATTTAAAACATTTTTAAAAAGAACAGAATGTTTTATGTAAGATGTTTTTATTTTTTCAGCTAAAACTAAAACAATTAGATCAATAAGATATTTATATTATAAACATTTCATTTATACTGTACACTTTTAAAGAATGTTTTTCAACTTTAGTTCAGCACGTTTCAGATGTCAGAGCTCAAATATTACACACACACACACACACACACACACACACACACACACACACACACACACACACACACACACACACGAGCTGGGCCCTCTGGCCTCTCATTACACCAGCGTTTGACCTGCGGGGCTCTAACTCACAGATTAGAATGCTTCTCAAAGTAAAAGCCAGAGCACATCATATTCCAGAGATCAGTGAAAGTGAGAAAAAGTGATTTTATAAAAGTGATGTATATTTCACACAATGGTTGAAAAACCATTCAGTTCTTTAAAAATATATAAATGATTATAAAATAAATAAATAATATAAAGATCTTACTAAAACCTCACACCAAAAGTTTAAATAAAAAATTGCAATGAGTCTCTCAACCAGAGGGCCCAGCTCGTGTGTGTGTGTGTGTGTGTGTAATATTTGAGCTCTGACATCTGAAACGTGCTGCTCCTCCAGAGCACAGTGAGAAAGGGTTTTTCCTAATCATGTTGTATATATCAGACTAACTAAAGTTGAAAAACATTCGTTAAAAGTGTATAAATGAAATGTTTATAATATAAATATCTTATTGATCCAATTGTTTTAGTTTTAGCTGAAAAAATAAAATCATCTTACATAAAACAAATTAAATTCAATAAATTATTAAAAGTTGTAATACAAAAGACTGTTTTTTCCTGAATGCCTCTCCAGCGTGGTGCACGTGTCTGTCTGTGTGTGTGTGTGTGTGTGTCTGTGCAAGCGCCCTCTGACATGATCCCCCTCCACATTCCTGAGGTAACAGTGAAAGTGAGAAAGAGAGTTGCCCTAATCATGTTTTATATTTCACACAAAAGTTTAAAACCATTCTGTTATTTAAAAGTATATAAATTATAGAATATAAATATCTTATTGAACCAATTATTTTAGTTTTAGATAAACAAAAATAAAAACAAAATCATTTTTAGAGAGTCACAAAAGTCATCTCACAACTGTGAAATGTTCAATAATTCCTTAAGTTGTATCTGTGAGAAAATGACCACATAGGCCTATCTTCAGAGAGAGAGAGAGCAACAATGAAAACATTTAGAAACTGTGAACCCTCAGGCTGTCTTATTGGTAGGCTGCTTATAAGCTCCTTCCGATCAGCGCTGCGTCTTCTGAGGAAGAAGTTACTTGACAATAATGTTAGCTTCAGGAAATAGGGTGACAGATCGTGTCACATCGTATGTAATGTTAGTCTGCTAACGCCTTTCCAGAGCCAAAGTTTTGTTCACACTAAATTTATTTCAAAGCATAATCGTAAAAGTTTAAATTATGATCTTTTAAAATTAAAAGACTGTTTAAATGAAATCTTTAAAGTTTGAATACATTCATATCTTCTATTTATCTTATAGAAGATTACTGTAATGATTTTGTTTAACGGTGACCCTAAAGTATAATTGTTATTAATATTTCTGTTAACATCAGAGAACAAATGTGTCATTGGTCATCTCTTCCCTTTGACCTGGGTTTGTGGAGGCCGCTTTGTCATCAGTGGGATAGAGTTCAGAGAAGTAAATAAAGAGAAGTAGAAATGTGGTCACTGTTACACACAGAGCCTATGTACAGCCTTGTACATGCATGCTTGGCCTTAAAAAAATAATATATTTCAAGGTCATTTTATTAAATATTTTTTTCTAATTCAACTTTATTTCCAGACTCAAGGTCCATTAGAGAAAAAACAAACATCAACCTACACACAATTACATACAATACATTTAAAATAGACAATTATGCCAATACTTTCTCATAGATGACTGGTATTGCACCACACTTTGCTTAGGGTTTGACAACAGGATAATAATAGCATTCTGAGAATTATCCAGCCGCCAACTAAATTTATACATCAAATTTCTCAGTAAAGCCATAAAGGTTTTTACTCTTGACATACAAAATAGATCACTTGCACTGCTCCACCTCGGTTTCTTTAATATAATCCTCATACAATCATTGTAGACAACCTTAAGCTTACATATGCTTACTTTTTTTTTAAATTAACCCACAAAGGGGCAGTATAAAAAGAAGTACAGTATGCTCTTATAAGATTTATCTTAACCTGATCCGAACACATGTAAAATTTTCTCACCAACATATTAGCTTGGGCATATAACATTCAGCGCTGCCTATACATATTGTCATCATCATTCATTTCATCATTAATGATGTGTCCCAAATATTTCATTGCAGTGCATACATTTAGTATTTGCCCTGACAAATAAAAATCAGGAAAATTAAGGTCCTTAATCCCTTTTGTTCTACATATCATGGCAACACTCTTCTTTGCATTATATTGCACATCATATTTAAGCCCATAATCAGAGCATATATTTAGCAGCTGTTGAAAGCCCAGCACTGCTCGGAGAAAAAATTACCAGATTGTCGCATACAATAAATAAATTAAGTATTAAGTATTTCAGATATACTTGAAATATACTATTATAATAGTAGTAGGCCCTATACTTGTAAGTATACTATTTTAATACTTCTTGGGCCTAAATTGCCCACTTTTTAATTAATATATATATATATATATATAAGTGTACTTTAAGTTTAAAAGAAGCGATCTTTGAGTACAAAAATAACTTGGATCTAGGGTTTTCTCTTTACTTGCAACTATACTACAAATGAGCATCAGTAACTCAGTGGTTGTTTCTGCTAGATCTCTCAAATTTGAATACATGGTAGCTACATTTTTGTCAGGAACGTAAAGATAGAACTCAAACGCAGAGGATTCGTGCAACAGTTTATTTGGCACAACAGAAAATCCAGTAAACATCCAATGTGTGTAGTGACACACACAAACAGAAAGCTGGTGTAACAACTCCAGATCCATCCGTACAGAACCCTGCGGACACAGGCTGTGGAGACCACCTCAGGTGCAGGTTTTTTCAAGACGGCTTGTCCATGTGTTTTCTGGATGTGGGTGCGTGATTCATCTGCCTAACGGGCACGAGCGCTGTTTGGCGTGTTGGGCTTAATCACGCTCGGCAGCGCTGTTTTCTTTGCGGGAACATGACCATTGCGATGTTTAGATCGAGACTCAATGATCTTCGTGTGGGTAGAGTCCCCTCTGCCACACCCCAATCTATCTCTCCCTCGACAGAGGATACTTTGGCTGGTGGCCAGGGAGATCTGACGGTTACGGTGTGGCACAATAATCTACATGTACGAGTCATTCCTCTGGCCACGCCCCCCTCCTCATCGCAAACCGTGGAGCTGACGGCCATGCTTTCCTGGGCAGCTGAAAGCATTGGTTGGAGTGGCATCAGGACGCCTCCATTTTGGGGACGCACAGGTAGACCTGTTTGCCTCCCACGACTCGTCCCATTGCTACCCAAGGGCACGCTCTGGGGCCGTGGGGCCTCCACAAGTATGCGTTTCAGATAGGACGAGGACCAGGTCATTTTGGTTGCCCCTCTTTGGCACAACCAGACCTGGTTCTCCGAACTTGTACTCCTCGCGACAGCACCTCCCTGGCCAATTCCTCTGAGGAAGGACCTCCTTTCTCAGAGACGGGGCACCCTATGGCACCCTCGTCCCGATCTTTGGAACCTCCACGTGTGGTTCCTGGACGGGACAAGGCAGGTTTGCGGTGGTGGCTACCATCACTTCCGCTAGAGCATCATCCACGAGACATGCCTACGCGTTGAAATGGAACCTCTTCATCACCTGGTGCTCTTCTCGCAGAGAAGACCCTAGAAAATGCCCGATCAGTGTCGTGCTTTCCTTCCTGCAAAAAGGGTTGGAGTGAAGGCTGTCTCCCTCCACCCTGAAAATGTATGTTGCCGCTATCACCACACATCACGACGCAGTCGAGGGTAAGTCCGTGGGAAAGCACGACCTGGTCATCAGGTTCGAGGTGAATCAACTGAATTATCCTCGCCCTCCTCTCGTTGCCTCTTGGGACCTCTCAGTGGTTTTAACTACCCAGCAGAGTGCTCCCTTTGAGCCTCTGCAATCAGTGGAGCTTAAGTTACTGTCAATTAAGACAGCGCTCCTGGTTGCACTGGCCTCCATTAAGAGGGTAGGGGACCTGCAGGCATTTTTCCGTTGAAGAAGCGTGCCTGGAATTCGGGCCAGCCTGCTCTCACGTGATCCTGAGATCCTGGCCTGGATACGTGCCCAAGGTTCCCACCACTCCCTTTCGAGATTAGGTGGTGAACCTGCAAGCGCTGCCCTTGGAGGAGGCAGACCCAGCCTTGGCACTGCTCTGTCCAGTACGCACCCTCCGTGCTTACGTAGACAGAACTCAGTGTTTCAGGACCTCAAACCAGCTCTTTGTCTGTTATGGTGGGAAGATGAAGGGAAAGGCTCTCTCCAAGCCAAGGTTGTCTCACTGGATAGTGGATGCCATTGCTTTGGCATACCAGCCAAGGTGTCTTCGCTTGCTCGCCATTCCACTTCACGGACTGGATACGTGCGATATTCTCCTTAGGTGAGCCTCCCCGAGAAGCCCTGAGTTCCTCCAGCACTGTTGACGTGAACGCCAGCATTATGCCACCGGCAGCTTTCGTGATTGGCTAGGTGCCAACATGTGCATGGTTCCCCCTCTGGGTGACCCCCACATGCGTATTTCCACTGTAAGCCTCTCCGAGCATGTGTCTTTCCCTTGGCAAGCCACCTTCGCTTAGAAAGCCTATCACCTTCTAGAATTAGAAAACGAGCCAATGGCAATGAAATGCCTTGGGTCTGCGGAATTTGCATAGCGTAACTCTATGTAACAGAGTTAGTATTTTATTCTGTTTTTATTGTGAATTCCTCCTGAATTCAGCAGCAGTTGTTAATTTCATATTGTAGTGGTGCCCTCATGTGGTTTGTTTGGGGACTGCAGGCAAAATGTTCAGTAAGACGGGAGATGACGCAACACAGCAGTTGCAATGTGTACTGCACGCTGTGGGAGGGTATATTTATGCTCCGTCTCAGTTCAGTAATATTCATTTGATTATAATGTAAAATAAGCAGTTTTTTTGAGTATTTTATGTTTGTGATTTGGTTTGGCTAATATTTTGACCATTGAATTAGAGTATTAACATATCTTTTGTTAGCTATATGGCCTTTTGTGAACTCTTGTTGTGCCACACTCTCATTAGCAAGGCCACGAGGTTAATTTTATTTTACATTTTATTTAGGTCAGTTATGCCTGCAGCGAAATACCACTAAAAATAGTGTTTTATTTCATTCAACAGCTGCAGTAAACAGATTTACACCAGTTAGCATCTGTGTTCGTGCATTTATTGGGGGGTTCGTCCAGAGACTGAGCCCGTCATACCAATGGTGTCTATCGGATCTCGGGAATGTTTGTGTAAACCACATCACAGAGTGAAGGAGAAAGATCAGATCTGTCACATCCGCCCCACCTCGTGGGTATATAAGGGAGTACACCGGCAAAATGCAGTTATGTTTTCTCGCTGAGGAGCCGAGACTGAACTCAGGCGTTTCCAGCGGTACAGCGGAAGTGGCAGGGAGACGTAAAGTCTCCCTACTCAGGGAACGAGGGTTACCTACGTAACCGAGACGTTCCCTTTCGTGGTCACTACCGGCTGGTTGACGTTTTTACAGCAAAATCACAAGTATACTATACTACTGAAGGGGTGGATTCTGGAATCTGGAATCCACTTCTGCTTTAATGTATCATTCATTCAATGAATTAATGACTTCTCTAAGCTTTTGAGATTTTACTTTGTTATAGTTACCAGTGTGATTGCTGAAATGTTCTTTTCATGTATTCTCTAATGTCTGTAAATATCTGAGAGGTGACTGAAGGGTCTGGTACAAATACTGTGTACATGAAACTGCATGTTAAATCTTCATGTACCACATTTCAAGACTTGAGGTGGTTTTGGGGCACATTCTGGACCTCTTTGTTCTTCTACATACGTACCACTAAGCTTAGCTAATGAAGCATAAGTCTTACTTTTGTTCATAACCTTTCACTTCTCATGATACAGTTCTCCAGATATTTTTGAAATTCCAGTACCTATAAATACAGTACCAGTCAAAAGTTTGGAAACATTACTATTTTTAATGTTATTTTAAAAGTCTGAGTTCTTTAAAAATAATATTTTTAATGTCTGAAGGATCATAAGACACCAAAGACTGGAGTACTTGCTGATGAAAATTCAGCTTTGCATCACAAAAATAAATTACATTTTAAAGTATATTAAAAAAGAGAACCATTATTTTAAATTGTAATAATATTTCATAATATTACTGTTTTTTTTTGTTTTGTTTTTTTTTAACTGCAGGCTTGATGAGCATAAAAGACTTATTTCAAAAACATTAAAAATAGTAATGTTTCCAAACTTTTGACTGGTACTGTATGTCTCGTCTACTTGTCAATACTTTTTCTCCTGTTTAGCTAGGGAGTTAGCTTATCTTGCTGTACTTTTGTATACTTTTATTTTAGTTTTGGTAGTTTGGTTGAGGAGTTAGTTTGGTTATGTTGGTTGTTTTGCTTGATTTTGTAAAGAAAGACTATTTGCATGATGTGGTTATTTGGGTTATTTTTATGAAACAATTCTGGGGCTGGAGTCAGGGTGGTTTCATGCTCTTGCACACTCATTCACCACCATCTATTTTTGCTTTTGCGTTCCTCCTTCAGACCAATCAGGAAATTGTAACAATGTTAATTTCAACATTTAGGCTACTAATGTTTTATTCAAATCAAATGTTGCATCTGTTCTTATTTAATGGACCTGAGCTAACATGAACAGCTGCATTTTTTTTTTATGTTAACAAAGAATAACTACAGTACAAACAAATAATTGCTCATTGTTAATGTTAGTTAATAATGTTAATGTTAACTAGAATGCATTTCCGGAGGAACTGCGAAGTGTGCTTGCTCGGGTGCGGTTCACTAACGTGAGCAGGAAGTGAATAAGGGTGCGTTGAAGTTTGCTTGATCTGAGAATTTCAACAATAGTACTTTTTTCAAGATTGTGCAAAAAGGTGAAAAGTTAAGTGCATTAAGAGACATGTCTGCAATGTAGACTAGTGCCAATGGCATTGTTTATGTGACTTGGTTGTTGGTTTTGAAATATTTGGTTATGAATATACAGCAGAGAGTGGGAGTGTTTTGGGTGATGAAATAGTATTGAAAAGAAGTTGACAGTCTTCATTTACTGTATCCAATAAGCCAATACAAAACTCACCCAGCTGTTCTGTGGTTGAGTGTTCCCTTTGATTAGGAACAAATTTACAATCTCAAATTAAGGTCTACTGTAATTAGCGCGATGCTTTGATTGCTGCTGTCAAGATGGTTGTCATCACCTAGAAATGCTGATTTTTATAGCCTACTGTCAGTCCTCATATTGTAACTAAATGAAAAATGCTATCAGTTTCACTATTAGCTTACTCTAGCGATGCAATCGCAACAACATGGATAACACTGTTTGGCCTTGCCTAACTTTATATGACATATGCGCCATATGCTAGAGCAGGGGCGGAGTGGGACCAAAAAATCTACCGGGAAATTTCGTAGACCACCGGCCCTCGGTGGTAAAAAAAAAACAAAAAAAAAAAAAAAACATTTGCTAAAAATATAGCGGTGAATGAGAGAATATTAAATCGTTTTTTTTTTGTTTCCATTTGCTCAAATAGCAAAAGAAAAACTCCTCTAGGCTATAGTTTTTGCACAATTTTCTAAAAGAGGAAAAAAATTGCGAGAGATGTATAACTGCAGTCAGAACTCAGAAGAGAGAAATATGTCAATTTGTCATCATTCCCACAGACGCTGTATTAGAAACCCTCACAGCAGCATTAACTAGTTTTTTGTAATTTTATGAAAGGTAATATAATACAAAGTATAGTGTTACAAATGTAAATACATAGCCTATTTTTTTTTAAATTGAAAATATAAAAAACTTTCCAGGATTTATGCGGATGATGACCGTTAAAACGCGTCATCATCATCACCCTGTTGAAAAGGGTCCATGGCATTTTCACGGTGACACGACACCTTGCTCGTTAGATTCTGCTAGTGAATCAAACGCTCTCGTTCTCGCTTGGCATTGGCAAGCAGTTGCCGCACAGACACCATCTGTTTTGCCCCACTCTCGCTTCCTCAACTCTCTGATAATCTTCAGGCCTATCGTCTTCCGCGCTATTCTCCTGATTTAAGCCTACGGTGAGCTCGGGTTCAAACTGAAAAGGCTGAACGGCAGACGTGTTCATCTCGCTAGTCGCTACTGTCAAAACTTAGCTAGCTAGCCGGTACTGCTGCAATCCATTGACAGTAAGCAACCTTTACACGTCACTACCCAGAATGCATTGAGACGTAAATAACTATGGCGGCCTACGAGTGAACGGATTTTCGTCTTTTTTTAATAAAAATAAAACCATTTGAAGTGTTTTTGTACCACCTTTTTATAGCTGACGCCAACGTTAAACTTATAAGGCCAACATGCCGCACAAGTCGGGGTTCCTTTTAACATAATCCGTATTCACCTTATTTTCCATGACAACAAGGGCGACGCCATTACGCTCATTTTGTCATCTTACTTCCGGCTGAGCGGGACTTCAACTTCCGGCTGAAAGGACCTACACTAGTTTCTAGCGTAATTCTATAGTTGTAACGGTAAAATATGTAAAGTATTATATGCTCAGTTAGGGGCTGCCATAACAATTGGATTAAGAGGATAGAACAATTTAACCAACGGTGTTACGAACACAATGTAGGCTAAAGCGATTGGAATGTTGTGGTGTACTTTACGATTTACACCCACCACCACCTCAAGACGAGGAGCACCTGAGGCAATGGCGGAAGGCGCTAAACTTGAAGTGCCCACTCTATGAAGGTAAATCAGTAGCAAAACTCGAGAGCACGTAAATGTGAATTTGAGAACTTGTACAATAAATATTCGTACTTGTACATGAACATTTACACTCACAGCTCCCATGTGAAAACCTGTAAAATAAAAATCTGAAGTTGAATGTTGAAATTTGCACTCGCAGACAATAGTCACAAACCTGTATTCTGAATCTGAAGCTGCAGACAAGTAGACACAAATGTGTAAAATGCCATTCACAGAAATACAACGACAGACACAAACTTGTAATATATATTTTGAGTTTAATCTTACGTTCACATTCGCAGTACTACCTCAAATAGGCACTTGCAACTTCTCAAATCTGTCACTGCAGTTTCAAATTTCGCGCCTTGACTTTTGCTACTCTTTTCGCGATCAGGTGCAAAACTAACTTGTGCACTTGAAACTCAGAGGCGGCGAGAGAGAAAGGGGGGCGGGAGCTGGGGTGTTCAAAGGAGCCGTTTTATTGGTTGGCAGCTAGCCAATGAAATGGGACTTCGATGATGTCACGAAACCCGTGTGCACTGAAATGCATTAGACTGATATAAAACCATGTATTTGTTGAACACTTTTCAGATTTTGTGAAATGTCAAAGCCTTTTATTGTTTGTTAGGTCTATTTAGTTTTGTTTTCATTTAATGTTTGTATTGTGTATTTGTATATCTTTAACCCTGGCCTCTTCTTTTTTTATATATATATATATTGTTTTTGTTCATGTTCTGTAATTGTTGTTAATGCAATAAAAAAAAGCATTAGACTGATATTAAAAGAAATAAACGATATTATCAAACTCAGTAAACACAATGCTTATAATGCATACTACAGAAAAGCAGATGAGCACAGAATATGACGAAAGAAAGCAAATGTGTGTTGAGTGCAAATAAACTTGCTGCCTGTGTTTGTTTTATTAATAATTTAACGAATTATGTGTGTTTTATTTATTTATTTATTTATTTTATAACTGTTGGTCCATTAAGTCTTCTTAAGCGTTTTCTTGGTTTTCTATGGGAGGAAAACGTACAATTAAACTCGTTGCATCCATATTCAGAGCTCAATTGCTTTGCTTTATTTGTATGGTGTTTCCTGAGTTTGGTCTTTTAATACCACTGTCTCAATTAAACGCATTGTGTTCATATTCTGTGCTCATCTGCTTTTCTGTAGTATGCATTATAAGCATTGTGTTTACTGAGTTTGATAATATCGTTTATTTTTTTAATATCAGTCTAATGCATTAATGCATTATTCAATTCAATTCAATTCAAATTTATTTGTATAGCGCTTTTCACAATACATATTGTTTCAAAGCAGCTTTACAGAAAGTGCATTTCAGAAATGTACATAGAGAAATACAGTTAGTTAATCATGTATTGATTTAGGGCATAAACATCGCCAGCGTCGAGTCGTCTCTTCACAGGCGCCGAGTCGTCTCTGCACGGGTGTTGGAGAATCTGTAGTTTCCATGAGAGGCTGGATACAAACTGGAGCTGACCATCTGTATTTACCTCGGGACTAGCGTCCCGAGATAACAACAGAAAAGCATATGGGAAATAATTAGCGTAGCTGCTGTTCGCAATATTAATGCATTCAATCTGATTCAACTGTAGTATAAAAATGTAAGTATTATGTGAATGCCTGGCTGAAGAGATGCGTCTTTAATCTAGTTTTAAACTGGGACAGCGAGTCTGAGCCTCGAACAATATCAGGAAGGCCATTCCACAGTTTAGGAGCTAAATGTGAAAACGCTCTCCCTCCTTTAGTGGACTTAGATATCCTAGGAATGACCAGAAGCCTCGAATTTAGTGATCTTAAAGAGCGCGATGGATTGTAGGGCGATAGAAGTTCCGTTAAATACACGGGAGCTAAACCATTTAGGGCTTTATAGGTCAGTAGCAATACTTTGTAATTGATACGGAACTTTATAGGTAACCAATGTAGAGACGACAGAATTGGTGTTATATGATCGTATTTTCTTGATCTAGTAAGAACTCTAGCGGCGGCATTTTGGACTAACTGTAGCTTGTTTATTGAGGATGCAGGACAACCAGCTAATAAGGCATTACAGTAATCTAGTCTCGAGGTCATGAATGCATGAACTAACTTTTCTGCATCAGAAACTGATAGCATGTTACGTAGCTTAGCAATGTTTCTAAGGTGGAAAAAGGCTGTTCTTGTAACATATGAAATATGATTTTCAAAAGACAAGTTGCGGTCTAATATAACACCCAGGTCTTTTACTGTAGAGGATAAAGTAACAGGACACCCTTCTAAATTAAAGTTGTATTGTAAGAGGTTTTGTGGGCAGTTTTTTGGACTAATAAGTAATACCTCCGTTTTATCTGAATTTAATAGCAGAAAATTACATGTCATCCAGTATTTTATATCTTTAACACACTCTGTTAATTTAGATAATTTAGCGTTTTCATCTGGTCGTGATGAAATATATAATTGAGTGTCATCAGCATAACAGTGGAAATTAATTCCATGTTTTCTTATAATATTACCAAGTGGCAGCATATATATTGAGAATAGTAGAGGGCCTAACACAGATCCTTGCGGTACACCGTAGTTTACTGACGTTATCTTCGATTTTTCCCCATTTACGCAGACAAAATGGTAGCGGTCTGATAAGTATGATCTGAACCAGCTTAATGCCTGTCCCTGAACACCAGTGTAGTTTTGTAGTCGGTCTAAGAGTATTGTGTGATCTATAGTATCGAACGCAGCACTAAGATCAAGTAAAACTAGTATTGAGATACAGCCTTGGTCAGAAGCTAAAAGTAAATCATTTGTGATTTTAACGAGCGCAGTTTCTGTGCTATGATGCGGTCTGAATCCAGACTGAAACTTTTCATAGATATCATTTTCTTGCAAGAAAGAGCACAGTTGAGCGGACACAACTTTTTCTAGTATTTTAGACATAAATGGAAGATTTGAAATGGGTCTGTAATTTGCTAGGTTATTATGATCTAATTGTGGTTTCTTAATAAGAGGTTTTATAACTGCCAACTTGAATATTCTTGGAACATGACCTAAGGATAAAGACGAGTTAATAATATTGAGAAGAGGCTCTTCCACTACAGGTAACACTTGTTTCAGTAGTTTAGTTGGTATTGGATCTAATAAACACGTTGTTGGTTTAGATGCAATGATAAGTTTATTTAACTCTTCCTGTCCTATAGTTGCAAAGCGCTGTAATTGTTCTTGCGGGGTGATAATTGAGGCTGAATCATAAGACACCATTAAAGATTGTACATTTACAATTGTGTTTCTGATGCTTTCTATTTTCTCAGTGAAGAAATTCATAAAATCATTACTACTACACTGTGACGGAATATTTTGCTCCGGTAACGTCTGTTTATTTGTTAGTCTAGCGACGGTGTTAAATAAAAACCTAGGATTATTTTGGTTGTTTTCTATTAGTTTGCGGAGATGCTCAGCCCTGGCTGCTTTTAGGGCCTTTTTATAACGTGACATACTGTCTTTCCATGCGATTCTAAAGACCTCTAGATTAGTTTGTTTCCATTTACGCTCTAAATTACGAGTTTCTCTCTTTAGAACATGCGTAACACTGTTGTACCATGGTGCTTTAGTTTTCTCTCTAACCTTTTTTAATCTAATTGGTGCAACGATGTCTAATGTACTAGAGAAAATGGTGCTCATAGTGCTAGTCATTTCCTCTAGTTCATCTGTTTGTTTGGGTTCACTGAGCAGCTGAGACAGATCAGGTAAGCTATTTGAGAAATGATCTATAGTTGTTGGAAGGATTGTTCTGCCTGGTCGATAACGCGGCGCAACATGACAAATTTCAGCGGTACGTAGTATGCAAGTGACCATGTAATGGTCAGTGACTTCATCACTTTGCGGTATAATATCTATATCGGTTGGATCGGCTCCATGTGATATAATTAAATCTAGCGTATGATTAAGACGATGAGTGGGACCAGTTACGTTTTGCTTGACCCCAAAGGAGTTTAATAAATCTGTAAACGCAGCCCCTAAAGCATCATTTGAATTATCTACGTGTATGTTAAAATCTCCAACAATTAATGCTTTATCGACATTGACCAAAAGATCTGAGAGAAAGTCTGCAAACTCTTTTAGGAAATCAGCGTAAGGCCCTGGCGGTCTATATACAGTAGCCAAGGCTAGAGATAATATGGATTTCTTTCTTACATCTAAGAGAGTAACATTTAGCACAAGTACTTCAAACGAATTAAACCTGTGACCTGTTTTCTGAGTAACAGTAAGAATATCTTTATAGATTATAGCAACACCACCGCCACGACCAATCAGACGGGGCTCATGCTTGTAACAGTATCCAGGAGGAGTAGACTCATTAAGACCGAAATAATCATTTGGTTTAAGCCAGGTTTCAGTAAGGCAAAGTACATCGAAACTATTATCTGTGACCATTTCATTTACAATAACCGCCTTAGGTGTAAGCGATCTGATGTTTAAAAGACCTAGCTTTATAAATTGTTTTTGTTCACTAATATTGAGATTTTCTGGTTTAATCACAATTAGATTTTTCTTAGATCCTGCAGTAGATTTATTATTTGATCTCACTAAACGAGGAATAGACACAGTTTCAATATAATGTTCTACATTGGTACTTATATCAATTAAGTTTGGACAGCAAAGAGTGTGATTTGGACTTTGACTTACTAGTCATATGGTGTGTAGCGTCTTGGAGATGTTGTCCGACAGAAGAGCCGCTCTGATTCTGCTGGGGTGAAGGCCATCAGCACGGAAGAGCCTAGGTCGCTCCCAGAAAAGATTCCAATTATTTACAAAGAGCAGTCTCTGTTCATTACACCATGACATTAACCATTCATTTAGAGCAAATAATCTACTGAACCTTTCGTGTCCTAGTCGGTAGGTGGGAAGCGGTCCAGACACGATGATCGTTGTTTCAGGCGATGTACTGCGTACCGTCTCGATCAGGCTCCTGTAGTCCTTCTTCAGAACCTCCGACTGCCGTAGCCTGATGTCGTTCGTTCCCGCGTGCAGCACGACAGCTCCGACGGGCTCGTCACCGTTCAGAATCCCGGGAACCTGTGCAGCGACATCGAGAACACGAGCACCAGGAAAGCAGTGAGTGCGAACCTTACCTTTACCTATGGTAGCACGGACATGCCGGACGATGGAACTGCCGATGATCACAGTGTCGCATTCCGTCTCGCGTAGAGGGGAGAAGCGGTTCCGGGTGGAGATCTCGAAGAGGTCCTAGCTCTGGTCCTGGCCCGCGTCTTCCGCTGTGGAATCACCCAGGGTCCATGTTGTTGTGTCGGTGCCGGAGTGAATGAAACCAGGGATGATCGCATCCTGGGCAGAGAAACACATGGAGTAGACGAGGTCGGAGTCAAAAGGTTACTAACCACTGACTTGTGAGCATCGGCGCGTGATGTTTCAAGCGCGAAACGTCGATCTCGTAGCTCGGCCTGTCTCTCTAGTAGGTCGCGGATCTGCTTCTCCACGGATTCCAGCTCTAACTGCACAGAATGCAGCTCGAAGGTGTCCTCACCTGCACTCAAAGGTAACGTTAGACACACATCCGTTATATTCGCCATTATAGCAGATGTGCTATAATGGCGAATTATAGCTTTCAGTGATACGGGTGTAAATAAGTCGATCGATAGGCGCGACCACGCGTGTAATGCTAGCGGGCTAAGGCTAGTAGCGGAAGTTCGAAAGGTTGGATATATGTAGCGATATCAGAGCAATCCGATTGTTTTTTAAGAAGAATAGTATTCCAGATATGTTCACACGCTATAAAAATGAAAAAGTTCGTTTGTAAAAGAGTGTAAAGAAGAAAAACAAGGTTTCTGAATTAATTCGACGGAATTAATTCGACGGAGCTCCAAAACACATAAATTATTATGCTATAAGCCATGTTAAAGGGTTACTTCAGGATTTAGCATTAAGCTTTGTATTAGTAGAAAACCTGTAGTATTTTCGAATTACCGTACTTTCCACCCTCATATCGCCCTGAGAGGAGAGATTTATGTATTTTTTGTCTGGAAAAAATCCTCCGATGACGCAAAAATCGTCATTTTGCGTCATCGGAGGATTTTCTGGCCAGAGGCTAAAGACTACAGCCAGTAGATGGCGTTGTTCCGCATGTTTTCAGCCCGCCCATAGAGGGTGGGATCTCACTCACAGAATGTACACACAGTCAGCCGTCTTTCTTTGGAAGCTAAGCTTGCAGGCTCTTGTTCTGTGGAGAAAGCTGAGTAAGTAGGGAAAACCATCCTCCTTTTCCCGGACTTGTCCGGCGGGCGAGATCGTTCAAAATGTCCGGGATTCAGCTTTTGCGTTCTGCGGTCGCCATTCATTGTTTACATGCAGCTCACCTTTTGTTTCAATCTAACTGAATTCATTCCGATCGGTGAATCTGAATGTAGTGTTTACATGAACGCTAAACAAGTGATCGGTTGATGTGCGTTTTACCCTTGCTAAGAAAATTCCCGCACCTCCGTGAGAGATGCGAGACCCGGCGCGTCTCAGTAATGACGCCACCGGTCTCGCGCCGTTCTCCCGCGGCCGTCAGCCTCGTCCTGCTCGCCACGGTAAACATGATGAATGGCGACTGTAGAACGCAAAAGCCGAATCCCGAACATTTGGCCGATCTCTAAATCACTGGCAAACTCATCACGTAGGCTAGCTTTGTTGTTTTCAACTACGCACTCTTACCGGTAGGCGTGGCCTCCTAAGGCAGCGAAGCAAGTGCATTCTGGGAGTTGTTGTCTTTCATCCACATAAGCCAAAAATACATTTTCTGGCTTTTCTCAGTCTAGAAAGCTCCAAATTAAAAAATTTCTTCACATTTCTTCTACTTAAATGACCTATTTTAAATACACATTCATCTTCCCAGAGGTGAAGTATCCCTTTAACGTTTCAGTGCACGTGGGTTTCGTGACATCATCGAAGTCCCATTGCATTGGCTAGGTGCCAACCAATAAAACGGCTCCTTTGACCCCCCCCCCCCTCCTCCCGCCCCCCTTTCTCTCTCGCCGCCTCTGAGTTTCAAGTGCACAAGTTAGTTTTGCACCTGATATATCGCGAAAAGAGTAGCAAAAGTCAAGGCGCGAAATTTGAATTTGCAGTGACAGATTTGAGAAGTTGCAAGTGCCTATTTGAGGTAGTACTGCGAATGTGAACGTAAGATCAAAATATATATTACAAGTTTGTGTCTGTCGTTGTATTTCTGTGAATGGCATTTTACACATTTGTGTCTACTTGTCTGCAGCTTCAGATTCAGAATACAGGTTTGTGACTATTGTCTGCGAGTGCAAATTTCAACATTCAACTTCAGATTTTTATTTTACAGGTTTTCACATGGGAGCTGTGAGTGTAAATGTTCATGTACAAGTACGAATATTTATTGTACAAGTTCTCAAATTTACATTTACGTGCTCTCGAGTTTTGCTACTGATTTACCTTCATACCACTCAAGCGCTCTTATGTGTGTTCGTACCATTTTATGGACGGAGAGCAGAGACTGACGAACGAACACCCTTACCCCAAGAAATGGCTCGGCTACGATGTTCTGGTAAAAAAGTCCCGCCGGGTGCTGAACAGGTTTGTCAGAGTCAGGTAAGCTAACTTACCTAACTGTTGTTTACTAACTTACCTATCTATGTGCTTGTTAGCCTAACGTTAGATGAAGTCCGTTCTATGAATACATTCAGATTAGTAACAGGCCGTTCACAAAATACAACGAATCTTGCATGATTACCATTGGCCACCTATGTGTCTTATATTTCGTTTACTTTGTGATATGGACCTAAGGGTCTGAAATAAAGAATGAATGAATATTCACGATAGTATATATTATGGTACATTACAGTCTTACAATAGCTCACATTATTCCTGTAAGGAGGCCAGCTAGCTACATCTCTTATTCAGATATTGATATTGACCTACATAGAGTTAGGAGATTGTGTGTATACGGTCTCGTTTTTAATGCATCTCTCTTTTTCACACTGTTCTAAGTATGAGTGCCATCATAAATTAATTCTCATGATCTATTTTAAGTATTAATGTAAAAATGTTTATGGTTATATTACTTCCATAGAACATCGATGAGCGTCAGTGTTGCAGACAGTGAACAACTGTGAGGATGATCACAGCCACATGTCCCAGACCTGTGATGCAGAAACACAATGGGAGGATCCATCTGTCTCTGACCACAACTACGCTCCAAAATCTCAACTCAACCTGAAGCCACCAACATCTGAAATGGGAACACAATGTGTTGAGCCATTGCCATTTGCCACAGTACATAACTCTGCTGAGAAACGACCACCTTTGTCAGCTCTACACAGGGTCGACATTGATGCATTCCATTCAGTTGCCGAGCACCTTACCAATTCATACACCAACAGCTTTCAGCTACACTCTTGGGATCAGCTCCTGATGACTCTGATGAAGCTGCGTCTTAAAGGGTTAGTTCACCCAAAAATGAAAATTCTGTCAGTAATTACTCACCCTCATGTTGTTCCAACCCCGTAAGACCTTTGTTCATCTTCGGAAGATGTTACGAATCTGCCAGGAAGAGGACGTGTGTCTATATTGTCTTAATGCACGGTGAGGAGGAAAGTTTGAGTGGCCAAAGACTCTCCAATAATCACAGATGGAGAATTGCAGAGATTAGTTGAGTCTTGGGGGTCAGAAAACCTAAAAAAAAATTATCAAACAACCCCTACATCACCACATGTTGTTTGGGAGGGTTTCAAGAAAAATCCTCCTCGCTCCTCCAAAAATAAACTCCAGCATATTCAGTTGTCAGACACAACTGGAACTTCAAAAGGGACTGGATTCTGTGGTCAGATGAAACAAAAAAAGTTTTTTTTGGCAGCAAACCCACCAGATGTGTTTGGTGCAAACAGGGATAAAAAGTACCCCATGCCTAGGGTTAATTATATTGCTGGATCTTATATGTTGTGGGCCTATTTTTTTGCTGGAGGTCCTGGACATCTTGTTCAGAAACATGGCATCATGGATTCTAGCAAATACCAACAGATAAAAAATCAAAACCTGACAGCCTCTGCTAGAAATCTTATAATGGGCCGTGATTGGATCTTCCAACAGTCCAAAACAAACATTAAAATCAACACAAAAATGGGTCACTGAGCACAAAATGAAGCTTCTGCCATGACCGTCCCAGTCCCCTGACCTGAACCTTATAGAAAATGAGTGGGATGAACTGAAGAGAAGAAGCACCAACATGAACTTGTGAATCTGAAGGATCTGGAGAGATTCTGTATGGAGGAATGGTCTCTGATCTCTTGTCAGTTGTTCTCCAAACTCATCAGGCATTATCCACCTTATTCTGCTCTAAACAATGGGCGCTGCCATAACAACGACTCCGGTTCCATACTTCCGGTTCGTAGCGCTTGACCTGTACTAGTAGCGAGAGAAGTTCAGTTTTAACGCTAACCACTCTAAACGTTTACTTTATTGAATGCATCTGATACGGAATCGGACATGGGCATTATCTCCTTCTTATCTTATGCTCGAAACACTCAGTTTCTAAAAAGTTTGAAATCTTCTTTGAATTGTTAAAACAAATAACAACAGCACATGAGGAGCTTGAACTCATTCTCTCGCTGCTAGTACAGGTCAAGCGCTACGAACGGAAGTAGGCAACCGGAGTCGTCGTCATGGCAGCGCGCATTGTTTAGACTGAGCAGAATAAGGTGGATAGGAGAAGACTCAGAGCTGTTATCTTGGCAAAAGGAGGTTGCAAAAAGTATTTAATAACAGGGTGCCAACAATTATGGCCAGCGTGTTTTGGAGAAAAACATTTATTTTATAATGTGATTTACCCCCCAATCCCCCCCCCCTCCCCTTTCTTGAAGGAAAGATCAAAAGGATAAACAATGCAGATTTATTTTTTACAGCCATTATTTATCATATTTATCAGGGGTGCCATCAATTTTGACCACCACTATGCAGAGTTCCTGAGATATGGACGACTTCCTGTTTGGCGACTACGCCGCCGATTTCGTTTGGCTGTGACGGGCAAACGCTTCCGAAAATCAAAAATCCTTCTAGTAACTTTTGTGAGGCTTGGTCCAAGGATCATGTACGTCCAGTTTCGTGAAGTTCGGACCAAATTTGTGACCTGTGAAAATTTTGTTTTGCTTTCTGTTCAATCCAATATGGCGGACGAACGACATAGACTCGTGATGTCATCTTCGCGAGCAACTTACACCGGTACTGATCGGACTGATCGGTTCTGACTGAGTAGTGATTTCTACTCAATTGGTGATTGTGCTACTTCTGGCTGGAGTTAATCCAGGCCCACACCGGCGGTCAACACCATTGGCGCTACAGAAGAAACAACAATGCCAACAAATAGTGGCCCTCAATACACTACCATCTGGTCACTGTCAAATCGCCTGTTTGACCCACCTCTGGGGGCTGTAGGCCCTGTGGAGTTCCCGCGTCTTGGGCTGTTGCGTGCTAGTGGCCCTGCCGTGCGGCACCTCTTCCTGGTTCGGTGCGGGCGTGTCGTTGGCTGATGGTGCAGCGTGCAGGGACGTGGGCGGCCTTGGAGGGGCTGTTTCGCCGTGTGTGGGGTGCAGTGCTGGCTTTGCTGGGCTGTGACTCTCCATGGGCTTGGCGGGGATCGTGCCAGTGGCGGCGAACTCACCGGAGAGGCAGCGCTGCAGGAGGGATGCAGCGGGAGTGTGCACTGGTGAGCGTGTGACTCCGCTAACACAAACAACTGTTGCTGACTTTTGCAATGTTAATCAACAGACTCTTCCAATAAAACACAGGAATCCAGTCTTCAAACGGCACAGAACCAACAAAATATTTCGCACATTAAATCAGGCAAGGGTAGTTTGGGATCCGTTATCAAAAGTAAAGGGATATTTGGCGGACACTTAAATATACGCAGTATGAAACCAAAACGTGAACAACTGAAACATCTGCTGTGCAGTTGCAATATTGACTTTTTAGGACTTTCAGAGACGTGGTTAACCCATTCTTCCCCTGAGGCTGTTGTAAATATGAAAAATCGGAACAAAAATAAGGCCAAAACAGAATATAAAGATATCAACGAAACACCTGAAGAGACTAAATTCAAATTTTCTATACTTCTAAACACTAAAAATATACAACAAAATGCATTTAAGGGCTAAAAACGTGGATTTAGCATGATATGTCCCCTTTAAAGAAGGCGTTCGATACAGTAGATCATCGAGCCCTTCTGTCTAAACTAACTCACTTCAACTTTGCAGAAGATGCGCTAGTTTGGTTTCAATCTTACTTGTCCAATAGAAGACAAGCTGTGAGTGTTGGTGGCACTATGTCATCTTACCTTGAATGTTCAGCAGGAGTCCCACAAGGCTCTATTTTGGGACCAGTACTATTCTCTGTATATATAAATGATCTGCCAAACGTTTGTCAAAAAGTCCATTTCCAAATGTATGCTGATGATGCAGTTATTTTTACACCTGCTAAAAGCACACAGGAAGCATCATCCATTCTTACATCAGCACTGGAGAATGTTCAGCATTGGCTGCTTAAATCCTGCTTACTATTGAACAAAAAGAAAACTGTTACCATGATTTTTTCAGAAAAATTCATAAAACTGGAGCGGTCCAATGTGTTCCTGGGGGAGTGGAACTTGACATTGTAGAAGAGTTCAAGTACCTCGGGGTCACACTGGACCCATCACTTTCATTCAAAAAACACATCAAACTTACGGCGAACAGAATCAAATTCAATTTACATAACTTTAAACAAATCAGACCATCAATGACAATTACTTCAGCTAAAATGTTTCTACATTCAATGATATTTTCACATATAGATTATTGCATCACAACCTGGTCACTCACTGGAAATACAATTTTAAAACCCATAGAAATGTTAGTCAAAAAATCTATAAAAATGCTTGATCAAAAGCCTCTGTCATTCCATCAGTGTAATATTTTGGGAAAATACAATATGCTCAATTTTGAAAATTTTATTCATTTTAAAAATAGCTGTTTAATTTATAAAGTTTTTCACGGACTGGCCCCACCTTCACTTTCTACATACATCAAACCAAGGTCTGACAGAGGTTTTTGTACCAGAGCCTAATTTAGAGGAGATATAGAGATCCCGCACAGAAAAACTACCTTTGGACAAACTGTTCTGTCTATCAGAGGAGGTCATTTTTGGAACAGCCTCCCAACAAACATTAGAGAATGTCCTACTTACTGCACATTTAAAATGCACCTTAAACAGCTTCTTAAAAGTTCCCAGTTATGTCCTCATTTTGACTAATTTTATTGATGTAATGTAATCTGCCTGAATGTGTGCTAATGTGTTTCTTGCTTCATACTGTGTATATTGTCTGTTCTTTTGTGTTGCATGACTTTTTATGTTGTTGTCTTCCTGCCTCGGGACTACAGGTGAAAATTAACATTTATGCTATAACCTGGCTCATTTACAATCTGTACAGAAATGTTAGATTGTTCATTAATGTGCACTGTCCCGAATAAATAAATAAATAAATGAGTATGCTTTTAATGTCTAACCTGGAAGTTTGTTTTGAAATGCTTTTATTTTGTACAAAATGGCACAAAATCACACGTGGTGTTCCTGGCCTACAAAAAAAATAAATAAAAAAAATAAATAGAAGAAGCTTAGGCTATAAATCTCGTTATGCTATATTATCACCAAAAATTGAATTCATTCATTTTATCAACTTGTTTTTCTTGTTAATCTTTCAATTATTATTTAACTTTGAATCCGATTGATCGTAGGCCTCATTGATCTGATGATAAAGTTAATCTCTGTGAAAAAGAAAGCCTGTAATACTCAAAATAGTTTATTTGTGTGCATGAACGTGTGTGCGTTAGCGTGAGTTTGCATGTATCCACACATGCACAGGTCCGAGGCCTTAATCTTTGCATGCACACATATAAATATGTGAACATGAAAATGAATATGCCCCTGAACACTAAATGTTTCTCTTATTTTCGATCATCTCTCCCATTCATTTTCAATGGATGTTATTTTTGACCAATATAAGCTTGGATCGATGAGGCCTATCAATGTCAATCAGTTTCAAAAATAAATACAAAACCTGACCTAATTTAAAGAAATCAAATTGACAAAAAGATTGAATCCAATATTTGGTGATAATATAGCACAACAAGAGATGTATAAGCTATTTCTGTAGTATTTTTACCCTATGTGAGCAAAGTCTGTAAGTTTTAATCTAATGAGAAACCAACTAACATTTTCAGGAAAAAGAAAATCATCTCTGGGTCAGAATGACCCAAACACAACATAAGGATTAATCAGCATAAGACAAAAACTCGTTTTGAAAAAAAGTTTTATGATCTACTGACTGTATTTGAACAAAAAAAAAAAAAAAAAAAAAAAAAAAAGTAAAAATGTACCTTTAAATGCATCATAATGTAATTAAAAAGAAAACATTCAGGTAGTGCTGAATTCATTTATTTGACTTGAACAGCTTTTGACATTAGTATATCACTCCATGAAATTGCATTGATGAACACATGAAATAATTACAGCTACAGGGACTACAAACTCTCTGGTCCTTCAGTATGAGACATTCCCCCCAAAAAACCTCAATCTGCCATCTGAACAAGTTGAAGGAGAAGCAAACATATGAGATATGAGATGTTGAACTGATCTGCATTACTACAGCAACTATTAATGTCTGTATAAGCTGTCTTTATACAAGCATGAGAGCAGGCTGATCATGACACTACATTGAGCATCAGACTGTGGACTGGCTGTTGTCATGTGAATGTCTTTTTTTTTTTTGTTATTTTTTTTTTTTTTACAAACCATTTAGAACTCAGAGCTGAGGAACTCAAAGACTGAAGCAGGGCTGTTGGATCAGTGTGACAAGATTTTTTAAGATGTGCAATTTAATGTTTTAAGAGAAATTCATTTGAAAATTAATATTATGGGTTTATGCTTCACAAATTTAAATAAAGCAAATGAATAGAATATGAAACTTGACAGAGAAACAACGTTTACATTGACATGTCGTCCACTCAGAGGTAAGGCTTCATCTAAAATATGACAGTAAATAGAACCATGAACAAACACGTCAACATTCAATGATTTTTTACATTTTCATTTGTTTGTGTTCCAGTACAATTTGATAATTTTCCATTTGAAGTGATATGCATTTTTATCAAATTGCATTTGTAAATCTTCCACATTTTTATTTCTGTTCCATAAGAACTGAACAAACAATATTAATAAAAAAAGCTCAAAAAGGTCACACACACAATGGTCCCATGATCATAAAACTCCTGAATGATTCTGTGCACTGATGCTGAATGCTGAACTTGATACAATGCAAAAAACAAAACAAACAAAAAAAGCAGTACAAAAAAATCTCACTGGAAAATAACACAAAAATACTTGTTTACGGAAATGAGCTTTGCACTGTGATGTATGCACATACACGCACACACGCACACACACACACACACACACACACACACACACACACAAGCTTTGCTAGATACAGGAAGGACTGTAACTACAGTAAGGCATGGCATGATAAAATCCCAGCGCACTACAGAAATTACATCAGATTCTCTTTTCTAGATTCTCTAGAACACACTGAACTAGTGTGGAAGATTTCAAAGCTGAAACCCATGCAGTACAGAGCAGAAACAAAGTATCAACATGCATCCTTTTCTGACCCCAAAACACTGAAATAATGTAATGTAGTATAATAGTGTGTGTGGGTGATGGAAAGCAAAGCATGGCTGTACTAAAGTGTACTACACTTCAATTTCAGGAGTTACAGATCAAAACAAACAGCTTTTCAATAAAAGCTGCCTGACACATTCAAGATAATACTGATATCCTGTCAGACATGAACACAAAGGACAAACAAACAAAACAAAACAACGAAAAACATAACGTGTCCATATATATTAACTCATCCAACAGCACATGCCAGAAAAACAACAGCTGTTTCTAACTTTTAAAAACGCATAATACTGAAATAAATAACAGCAGGTTTTTGATAAACATCTTCATGTCTTGAGAGTCAGTAGTTTGGGGTTTCTTTAGTTCTGTAAACGATATCCAGTGTGTTTTTGGGCCTTTGTGAATCTCATGAAAAATATCATGACGTTTTCTTATTTGTCTTATTTCACACCAAAAAAAAATAAAAAAAATAAATAAAATAATAATAATAATTCGGAAGAAAAAAATATTGTATATTACTGTATATATACAGTATACTGACAATAAGATTTTTTGCCTATTTAAGCTTATTTATCCAACACTTTCTCATTACTGTACTGTAAAATAATAAATTATATTTATATTGTAAAGTACACAAGTATAGATCATGATCATGTACTGAATTTATGCTGATTTTAATAAAATACACTTGTTGAGATAGGATGATATTTTATTACATTGCTACAATGTATGCGAGTTCATATATATATATATATAAAAAATGAACTTGCATACATTCTATACTGTTTATATAGTGGGACTATTTGGGGGAAATATGCTTGTCATAAAAAATAAATGCAATCATACTGTTCCTAAAATTGGCTCCTAAAATTATTTGTGCAAATCTATTTAGTTATTTTTTATATTTGATATTTCACCGGGACATTTCTTCATGAGATTCACCCATGTATAGAACGGTGGAGGGCCCAAACCATCTGAAACCTTATTAAACCTCATTCAGGAGTCTTCGTCCCACCTGAACTAACTCTAGCTCTGATAAAAAACCTGTAAAACAAGGACCTCAGGCTCTTGATATGTACGATGCTGACAGAGCAGGTCAGTATGATGCAAACCCAAACAATCCCATCATGCACTGGGTCTGGACTGTACCATCTCTTTGGAAATGATTCCTGAAGATCAGAGATGTAAACTTGAGGAAGCTCTTGAGTAAGAGATCAGCTCGAGGACTGTGTATGGATTCTAAGTTTTCTTTTCACCAGTTTTCACCAGACATGACTACCTATTAGCTAATCACCACACGCTACTAACCAATAATAATCTACGCTAATGAAGTCAGCTGAGCTCCAAGGTCTAGGTTATTTATCTGATATGGATGAGAGCAGAGGACTACAGTATGTTCCACAACTGGATATCCAGATTAGCTAGCATCTGAGAGAAAAAAAAAAAAAAATGATAGGGTAAAGCAATAAATAAAATATCCTAGCATCATACACTTTCATAGATATTTATATATGTATAAGATTATACAGCCCCGGGAAACATATTCTGGATGTGACAGTGGTCTGAAAAGGCATTAGTGTTAAAATGAGTTATTTTGACCTTCATTCTTACTTTCAATAAGCAAAACATCTCTGAAATATTCCAGGTGAATCTCGCAAAAAAATATAGATCCAGGTTCCACAATCAAAAGAATGAAGTAAATGAAGCCCATTTTTTAAAAACATAGTTTTGTAATAAATATAAACAATGTAAAAAAACATTGTATTTTTGTTGTTGTATTGTGACTGTTATGGATATTTCTGCCCATATTCTCCTTACTGTAATGTTTGTGGACATTTCAGTTGTGAGCATTTCTGTTATTCACACTATCCTCAATGTTACTCATTAATAATATATATATATTATTATTATTTTTTTTTTTTTTTTACTGTAGTGTACTGTACAATGTGAATTTGTGGAGGGAAAGTGCTTAATTATCAATAAAATAGCATCACAATGTCCAAAAACTTAATGGTATAAAGATGGGCTTAATTTTCTTTAAGTAAAACAGGTTTTTGCAAGATTCACCCTTTTAAGGAATAAACAAAAGTGATGAAGAAGAGCAAAAAGAGGGATTGGTGACATGGTCTAAATTGCATTCTCTTTAATTATGTGGCTTATTTACCTATAACAATTAATTAATTCATTATTTATTTATATATTTTGGCTCCCTGTTCCTGCCGTGTGATTGGCTGAGGTGAGGTGATTGACAGGTCTACACGCGAGTGAGGAAGGCCAGATTGAGGCTGCCGGGGATCTGAATGGTTTCCAGGGCCAGAGAGGAGGGGTTAAAAGGGAAAGTCACGGGGTAGATGACTTTGGTGTCCATCAGCAGCTGAGGCGACTCCTTTCGATCCCGTAAACGCGTCTGTCAGAGGAAACACACAAGTAGAAGCATTCAAAATCAATAGAATTATATAATGACTTAAAGAGCACAAGATCTAGTATGAGGTTGAATTTTTTAAACATACCTGTATTGTTCTTATGAACAATACTGACACACGCTCTTCAAATGCATTGACAGGCGTATACAAGTTCAGCACCTTCACGATCTGGATAGAAAATAAGAAATGATGAGGGTGTGGGTGTGTGTGTGTGTGTGTGTGTGTGTGTGTGTGTGTGTTTGTGTGTCAGGTTGTGGTAAGTAAAAAACATGAGAGAAAAAAATGTATGAGCAGTTGCATGACCAAACAAATCCAAAAGTAGGCTTCCAAAAAAGAACAAAAGATTGTTTCGGTCAGTCAACCATGTACAACCAAAATCTTTTAAAAACTACGGAACCCCTAAAGGGACATGGTTACAGTTTATACTGAATATTTCTTCCTATCTCATATTTTTTTCCGTGTTATTCTGACACACGTAAAAAAAATCTGTAAAACATTACCACAGTAAAGCAGGCCAAAATAAATAAATAAATACAAATTAGGCAATACAAGCATAAATATTACACTGCAAAAAATGCTTTTCTTTGTCTCGTTTCCAGTCGAAATATCTAAGAATTCTTAAATCAAGAAGCATTACTAGATAAGTAAAATGACATAAATTATATCTTGTTTTCTGAAAAAAAAAAAAAAAAAAAAAAAAAAAAAAAAAAAAATGAAGTTTTTGCTTAAAACAAGCTAAATTATCTACCAGTGGGATAAGAAAAAAAAAAAAAACTTAATTAAAATGGAAAACAAGATTATTTTTCTTACCCCCTTGGCAGATCATTTTGCTTGTTTTAAGCAAAAACTCAATTAATTTTGATTATTTTAAATCAGAAAACAAGATAGAATTTCTTATGTCATTTTACTTATCTAGTAAATGCTTCTTGATTTAAGAATTTTTAGATATTTCGACTGGAAACAAGACTAAGTAAGAAAAGCATTTTTTGCATTGTAGTCCATTTCATTTTGATTCATCACACTGAATTTAAATAATAAACAAACAAACAAAAACAAACAAATAAATACTGTTTTATCTATTTTTAAAACAAAAATATCGCCTCAAGGAATATTACAATGCTTTGCACATTGGGAACTGCTGCTATAAAAATGTGATCCTTGAATGTATTGTAATGTGTATTCTTTTTAATGATTAGTGGGTCGTTTTGTTTTGTTTGCCTGAAAAAAATCTATGCTATAAATGGACTTTTTCAAATAACTAATATAGGCTTCATCAAGATGATATGAAATGTACTTGCGCAAAAGAAATGGCATAAATCTCTAAAATGATCAGGGAAATGAATCATAATGTATAGAAAGAGACAGTCTGGAGTGTGTGTTACCTGTGCTGTAGAGAGGGCGTTACACATGGAGCAGATTGCCTCGGCATCCTCATCGGTTTTCTTCTTCACCTGCAGTAGTTGTGCGGCCTGAATCAGCGGCTCCAGCGTCTCTTTTGCGCCGCATGTCATGAGATTCTTATCTCTCAGCCACTCCTCCAGCTGACTCACGTTATACCTGAACACATACACACATTAACCCTTGTACCAGAGACTATATTACTGGAAATAAATTCAAATATGGGCAACAACTGAATTTCTGAGCTAATCTTGCCAATGCTACTTATATATTTAATGTAATCTACACCACCGCTTAAAAACTTGTGGTCGGTAAAAGTTTGTATGTTTTTTAAAGTTATGTTTATGCTCACCAAGGCTATGAAATACTATGAAATATTACAATTTAAAATAACTTTTTTTTTTTATTTGAATCTTTTAAAATCTATTTCTCTGTTGTCAGCAGCCATCACTCCAGGTTTCACTGTTAAAATCATTCCAATATGTTGATTTGGTGATTAATATTATTATCATCATCATCACTACTGAGAACAGCTGAGTTGCTTAATATTTTTGAGAAAACTATCATCGTTTTTTTTCCAGGGTTCGTCTCTGAATAGAAAGTTTAAAAGAACAGCATTTTTGTAATTAAAAAAAAAAAAGTCTTTACTGTCACTTTTGATCTATACATCCTTGCTGAATAAAAGTATTAATTTCTTTAAAAAAAAATGTATACTATAATTAATAAAGAAAATATATATTAGAGAAGTCAATGGTGTCCATCAACTGTTTGGTTACCAACATTCTTTAAAATATCTTCTTTTGTATTTAGCAGAAGAAACTTTGGATCAACTTGAGGGCGAGTAAATGACAGAATTTTCATTTTTGGGTGAACTATCCCTTTAACTTTTATTTTGTGATTTAAATTGAATGATTATTATAATATTTTTAAATAAAGCAGCATGTTTTAAGGCCTTATTTTTCACTATGGTTTCAAGAATTATTGGTATTGATTCATTTCGAATAATTCCAACACTATTTGGCAGCCACTGTATGTTAATCTGGTCTGCATATATATATATATTTGCACTGTTCTGCAAACATCTAGAAGTTATTTGCCCGCACCTGATCTGCATGCCCTTGCTCCAGGAGCACATGTCTTTACGCAGCAGCAGGTTGTTGAGAGTAACGGCTCCGATGATGTAGAACTGCTGCTTGACCACCTGTTTGATGAGCTCCGGGTCGGTCCCGTGCTGACACATGATGGAGTGGAAGGTATTGAGCTGGCGGATGATGGAGTCCAACGTGTACGTGCCCTCGTCTGCGATACTCGATGTCCTCTTACGGAGACCCGTGGGCTTCACCCCGGAAACACCCTGGATGGTTTCATGTTCCAGCATGCCAGAGACTGGCGAGAGCAACAACAGACGGAGGGATAAATACAGAGGGAGAGAGAAAGAGTGATACAGATCGAAAGAAAGACACCCAGAGGTCACGTGCTCACCGATCATGGGCTGCAGGATGTTCTCCATAGACTTGATGAGCTGTTGGTAGATCTGAATGGCCAGATCGCTCAAAACCTGCCGGTACTCGGCCAGGTCAAAGTTGGAGAGACAGTGATCGTTCTGTTTAGGGGAGTTATGCTTCATGAATTGCTGGAGAGAGAAGGAGAAGAAAGTGTTGATTCTGTTTAAGCAACAAGAAACTGTGTCCACATATACACTGCAGAGACATCACACACCTTTAGAACAATGGATTTACATTATTTTCCCAAGACATGCCAAGCAGTTTGTGATTAAACACCATTATGATTTTTTTCTCATTACCGTAATGCATACTGTTCATTCAGACTTTATGCAGGTAAATGTAAGATTTTTAAAGTCCTTTTTAAGACCAAGTAAAGAGAATTGATGTTCTTTAAATGTAAATGTCTAGGGAGAAACACAATGAGCTGTATTAGCAACTTCAGAGTTTGACAATACAACTTCCAACATATACAGTGAGGAAAATAAGTATTTGAACACCCTGCTATTTTGCAAGTTCTCCCACTTGGAAATCATGGAGGGGTCTGAAATTGTCATCGTAGGTGCATGTCCACTGTGAGAGACGAAATCTAAAAAAAAAAAAAATCCAGAAATCACAATATATGATTTTTTAACTATTTATTTGTATGATACAGCTGCAAATAAGTATTTGAACACCTGTCTATCAGCTAGAATTCTGACCCTCAAAAACCTGTTAGTCTGCCTTTAAAATGTCCACCTCCACTCCATTTATTATCCTAAATTAGATGCACCTGTTTGAGGTCTGCATAAAGACACCTGTCCACCCCATACAATCAGTAAGAATCCAACTAACATGGCCAAGACCAAAGAGCTGTCCAAAGACACTAGAGACAAAATTATACACCTCCACAAGGCTGGAAAGGGCTACGGGGAAATTGCCAAGCAACTTGGTGAAAAAAGGTCCACTGTTGGAGCAATAATTAGAAAATGGAAGAAGCTAAACATGACTGTCAATCTCCCTCGGACTGGGGCTCCATGCAAGATCTCACCTCGTGGGGTCTCAATGATCCTAAGAAAGGTGAGAAATCAGCCCAGAACTACACGGGAGGAGCTGGTCAATGATCTGAAAAGAGCTGGGACCACCGTTTCCAAGGTTACTGTTGGTAATACACTAAGACGTCATGGTTTGAAATCATGCATGGCACGGAAGGTTCCCCTGCTTAAACCAGAACATGTCAAGGCCCGTCTTAAGTTTGCCAATGACCATTTGGATGATCCAGAGGAGTCATGGGAGAAAGTCATGTGGTCATATGAGACCAAAATAGAACTTTTTGGTCATAATTCCACTAAACGTGTTTGGAGGAAGAAGAATGATGAGTACCATCCCAAGAACACCATCCCTACTGTGAAGCATGGGGGTGGTAGCATCATGCTTTGGGGGTGTTTTTCTGCACATGGGACAGGGCGACTGCACTGTATTAGGGAGAGGATGACCGGGGCCATGTATTGCGAGATTTTGGGGAACAACCTCCTTCCCTCAGTTAGAGCATTGAAGATGGGTCGAGGCTGGGTCTTCCAACATGACAATGACCCGAAGCACACAGCCAGGATAACCAAGGAGTGGCTCTGTAAGAAGCATATCAAGATTCTGGCGTGGCCTAGCCAGTCTCCAGACCTAAACCCAATAGAGAATCTTTGGAGGGAGCTCAAACTCCGTGTTTCTCAGCGACAGCCCAGAAACCTGACTGATCTAGAGAAGATCTGTGTGGAGGAGTGGGCCAAAATCCCTCCTGCAGTGTGTGCAAACCTGGTGAAAAACTACAGGAAACGTTTGACCTCTGTAATTGCAAACAAAGGCTACTGTACCAAATATTAACATTGATTTTCTCAGGTGTTCAAATACTTATTTGCAGCTGTATCATACAAATAAATAGTTAAAAAATCATACATTGTGATTTCTGGATTTATTTTTTAGATTATGTCTCTCACAGTGGACATGCACCTACGATGTCAATTTCAGACCCCTCCATAATTTCTAAGTGGGAGAACTTGCAAAATAGCAGGGTGTTCAAATACTTATTTTCCTCACTGTATATCCATTACCTTTTAATTCATTGTACAAAAAAAGTAGCTTGAATCGCTCTGATTCTAATCACTAGAATACGAACATAACTTTATCTCTTTATCTCATTACTGTATCTCCTGATAGCACTGCAAAAAAAAAGTGATGTTCTTCCTCAGTATTTTTGGCTTGTTTTCCAGTGAAAATTGTCTAAATGATTCTTAAATCAAGATGTGATTACTGGAGATACAAAATTACATAAAATATGAAGTCCTGTTTTCTGTAAAAAAATAATCAAAATGAAGTGAGTTTATGATTAAAACAATAAGAAATATCAGCCAATGGGCTGAGAAAAAACAACTTATTTCAAAGGGAAGTGCTGATAACTCACTGACAGATATTTGTTCTTCGCATAAACTCACTTAATTTTGTTTAATTTTTCAAGACTTAATTTTACAATAGCATCTCAAGTAAATGTTTTTTATAGATGTTTAAATAGTTTTATTGAAAAACAGCATAAAAAGACGAAGATATCTTCTTTTTTTTCCAAGGCTTCAACATTTAATGCCATGACTTTATGAACTTAAGACTTTCTGCTTGGATTTAAGATTTTTTTTGAGACTTTTTTAATACCCGCAGAAACCCTGTTATTATGTAATTATCTTTCATCATTATCATTAGTGGTGATTCTCATTATGCTCATGTAATACATGAATTGTTCCTTTATTATTAATATGTTTTAAATCAGAATATATATTAAAGGCAGTACAACAAATACTACCACAATATATAATAGTTTATATTTGTTTACATTACGGAAATGAGAATTACATATTTTGCATTACATTTACAAGAATTTGGGAGGAGTGTCATGAAAATCTTCATGAAAAATCTTCATGTTATTTTTGAAATGTAATTTCTTATTCATTTTGTTTGATTTTGGAGTGAAATGTGACATGAACATGTTCTTGACATGCAGAATTGTTTGAAAGTGAATTTGTCAAAAGCGTTGTAAATAACCACATCTTGCTTATACAAAGTAAGATTCAGGGTTCCCAGAAAAGGGCTTCAAGGGCAAAAACACAAGAATACATCCACATTTCTGTAGTGTGTATATATATATATATATATATATATATATATATATATATATTTTTTTTTTTTTTTTTTTTTTTTTTAAAGCTCTAAATTTTAACAGCTGGATATGTCTTCAGTTACGTTAGTTTGGTAAAAAAAAATAGCTAACAAGAAATGGGATAAATTCTTGGTCTTCATGTTTTTTGTTTACAGAGAGATTTGCTAAACTATTTATATGGTTCACTGTCAACCTTCTAGAGTTTTAGAGTTACAATAAGTATGATATCTATTTACTTGTGCAAATAACTCCAAAACATTTGCAGTGTGAGCAGGCCAGAGTGAGACCGGAAGTTCATGTGTGTCTGAGTGTGATCTCACCTCATCGCCACTGTACTGTTTCAAGCAGTGCAGGAAACGACACGTGTTGGACAACCAGAAGGAAACAGTCTCAAAGTCGTCACCTCTTTTCTGTAGAAAAAGCAAAACAGTTCTAGTTTGCAGTGATAAACTGCCTTTTAATACTATTGTAAAAAGAAGTGTCTGTTTTAGCATTATAAATGTGAATAGTGTGTGTCGAGACCTTGAGGATCTTCTTGATGCTGTTGATGACAGAGGTGAGAAGAGATCGGACTTTCTGGTCATCATTAACGTAGTCGGCATGGCGCAGACACATGAAGAGGATGTATGCCGGCAGACCTGGTATCAGATTCACTGCCACACCACGAGGCTTCAGCTCTGACAAAAATCACACATGCACAGATCAGAGTTTAATGGAGCACTTTTGTTTTATTATTATTTTTTCATTTCATTTCATTAAGGCTATTTTTATTAAGGCCCTTTACCAGTTTTCTTAAAAAGAGTGTAGCGTGGAATGAAAATCATGTAAGCTGGAATCGAACTTGAACTTAATACTAATAGAGGACAAAAACAAAAAAAAATTATAATAATAATATAATAAAATAGATCAAATAAAATTAATTAATTAATCAAAAGATCTAATGGGGAAACTGTATTTTAATTTTCATTTAATTTGTTCATAAATGTATTTTATTAAAATAGTAATAAAAATAATTTAATAGATTTATTGGTAAGTTTATTTTGATGGTCCACTTTGGACATTCTACTAACTATAAGTAACTTTGCATGTACATGTCAACTAACTCTCATTAGAGTATTAGTAGACTCTGCTTGAATAAATGTATATGTGAAATACATTAATTTGTGAATAAAAGCTATCTGTTCATTCATATGGATTAGTTTTACGATCTCTTTATGAACTTTTTGAAGCGTCAAAGTGGTAGTTGTGTACTGTAGCTGTCAATGGAGAGTTCAGAACAGGTGATGTCAGAATTTTAATTTTTGGGGGACTATCCCTTTAATATCTGCTAACGCGTTATTTTCATGGTCCCGCAACAGACATTCTACTGACTGTAAGTAACTTTCCAACTACATTTCAATTTATTCTACAAACCTGAAACTTAATATCTAAAAATCTACTAGAGTCTACTACTACTGTAATGAGAGTTAATTGACATGTAGTTGCAAAGTTACTTAGTAGAATGTCTAAAGTGGACCATCGAAATAGAGCGTTATACAGTGGTGTGAAAACGTGTTTGCCCCCTTCCTGATTTCTTATTTTTTTGCATGTTTGTCACACTTAAATGTTTCAGATCATCAAACAAGTTTAAATATTAGTCAAAGATAACACAAGTAAACACAAAATACAGTTTTTCAATGAAAGTTGTTATTATTAAGGGAAAACAAAATCCAAACCTACATGGCCCTGTGTGAAAAAGTGTTTGCCCCACCTGTTAAAACATAACTTAACTGTGGTTTATCACACCTGAGTTCAATTTCTCTAGCCACACCCAGGCCTGATTACTGCCACACCTGTTCTCAATCAAGAAATCACTTAAATAGGACCTGCCTGACAAAGTGAAGTAGACCCCGTAGGGACTCAATTAAATTGTGCAGATTGAGGTTGGGGCATTGTGGGTTAAATTATTTTTTGCATATTATAGGAAAGCACACTTCTGGTCTATGTGAATGTGGGAATATGGAAACAATAGGACATGTTTTTTTAGAATGCAGGAAGTATAATGTAGAAAGGAGAACACTTTTTTGTAAATCGGCAGAACTTGGACTTAAAGTCTTTTCTGTTACTTCTTATTTGGACACAGTGACAAGCATAAACAGATCTCTGAAGCAGTCATCCAGTTCTTGCATGAGACAGGACTGTATTTAAGAATTTAGTTTAAGTTGACCTGTGGAGGGCAGTAATACGCCCAGTAGCGTCTACTCTGCCGGAAAGAGAAGAAGAAGAAGAAGAAGAAGAAGAAGAAGAAGAAGAAGAAGTGAAGTAGACCAAAAGATCTTCAAAAGCTGAGATCCAAAGAAATTCAGGAACAAATGAGAAAGAAAGTAATTGAGATCTATCAGTCTGGAAAAGGTTATAAAGCCATTTCTAAAGCTTTGGGACTCCAGCGAACCACAGTGAGAGCCATTATCCACAAATGGCGAAAACACGGAACAGTAGTGAACTTTCTCAGGAGTGGCCGGCCGACCAAAATTACCCCGAGAGCGCAGCGACGACTCATCCAAGAGGTCACAAAAGACCCCAGAACAACATCCAAAGAACTGCAGGCCTCACTTGCCTCAGTTAAGGTCAGTGTTCATGACTCCACCATAAGAAAGAGACTGGGCAAAATGGCCTGCATGGCAGAGTTCCAAGACGAAAACCACTGCTAAGCAAAAAGAACATTAAGGCTCGTCTCATTTTTGCCAGAAAACATCTTGATGATCCCCAAGACTTTTGGGGAAATGTTCTGTGGACTGACGAGACAAAAGATGAACTTTTTGGAAGGTGTGTGTCCCATTACATCTGGCGTAAAAGTAACACCGCATTTCAGAAAAAGAACATCATACCAACAGTAAAATATGGTGGTGGTAATGTGATGGTCTGGGGCTGTTTTGCTGCTTCAGGACCTGGAAGACTTGCTGTGATAAATGGAACCATGAATTCTGCTGTCTACCAAAAAATCCTGAAGGAGAATGTCCGGCCATCTGTTCGTGACCTCAAGCTGAAGCGAATTTGGGTTCTGCAGCAGGACAATGATCCAAAACACACCAGCAAGTCCACCTCTGAATGGCTGAAGAAAAACAAAATGAAGACTTTGGAGTGGCCTAGTCAAAGTCCTGACCTGAATCCTATTGAGATGCTGTGGCATGACCTTAAAAAGGCAGTTCATGCTCGAAAACCCTCCAATGTGGCTGAATTACAAAAATTCTGCAGAGATGAGTGGGCCAAAATTCCTCCACAGCGCTGTATAAAGACTCATTGCAAGTTATCGCAAACGCTTGATTGCAGTTGTTGCTGCTAAGGGTGGCCCAACCAGTTATTAGGTTTAGGGGGCAATCACTTTTTCACACAGAGCCATGTAGGTTTGGATTTTGTTTTCCCTTTAATAATAACAACCTTCATTTAAAAACTTCATTTATCTTTGACTAATATTTAAACTTGTTTGATGATCTGAAACATTTAAGTGTGACAAACATGCAAAAAATTAAGAAATCAGGAAGGGGGCAAACACTTTTTCACACCACTGTATTTGCAGTTGTGGGTTTATGTGCTAGATTTACTAACGCCAGCGCGAACCCTCTTTTAGCATTAAAAAACTACTGTCAAAATTGACCAAAGACGTGCAGTGAAAGAATCCAAACCTTATTGCATATGTTTTTTAGGAGTTTTCCATTCAGAAGAAAAAATTATGGGAGGAGAGTACTTAAAAAAAATCGTGCAGTGTGATTTACTAAGGTTAGTGGTAGTCAATTTACTGGTATTTGTGAGATTATTTAATGCCCCAAATCCATTCTGCACTTTATATGGCTGCAATAGTTGAGAACAGAGAGGTGGTAGAAGGGAGAAAATATTCTCCACTCGTGTTCATTTATTTGGATTGCCAGAGGCGCTACGTTATCCCAACATATGGTTTGCAAAACCACGTTATTTTTGCGTTTGTTTGCGACCCAATGCTAATTTGCACTGATTTTGGTAGATTGCGTTGGTCATAATGGAATTGATCTGGCTTCGTCTGTGTTCTAAAATTTGTGCACTGTCAATATAATCACCAGTATTACTTTCCACTCACATCTGCCCTTTTATGGTATTTTGCAGTCTTATGTTAATTTACCCTGTTTATTAAATCTGGCCCTAAGTGTCTTACCAAGTATGAGATTTTTGACCAGTTTGAGTTCATCCTCTTTCTTGTATTCCAGCATTCCCTGGAAATCTTTCTCCCTGCGTGGAATGTTCACTGGATGAACAGGCTCATCAGTCGTCTGTCCTGGAGACACATCCATCTGCCCGCCTACAAAACGCAGACAAACATCCACACACAAACATTAAGGCTCATATCATGTAGATTTAACCCTTAGGGGTCGGGCGCCGCGCCGGCGCGATACCCCTGCTTTTTTTCTTACCAGTGCGAAAGAGACTCAAATAACTCTGTCAATTTTTGTCATACATATAAGTGTCATATATGATTCAAAACTGTTAAATGTCTACACTCATAATAAAAACAAGATTTTGTGATTTTCGTAAAAGGTGTGAGTTTACCTTGGATTTACCTCAGAAGAAGAACGCGATTTGAAGATAAGAAAGATTTTTAAGGTAAGAAATTTATTCTCACTTATATTAGTTAGCGTGTTATTGTTGCATAATCTTCACATTGTACTAGTTGAACTGGTGCCAGACTAAAATGTATGAAATCGACAGAAACATGTTGAACTATGAACTATAGACAGGTAGGCAACATTTCAATGCAAAATAAATATGACACTATACTATTAATGAATTGACTTACTATTAATATAGTATAAATAACAACACGAGATCTGACAGATGATTTCTGAACAGGGTCTCTAAACACAGCCTGTGAGACATACCTTCCAGGTCATTGATCTTCTTTGCAAAGACTTTGAGCTGTTTCTTCAGCTTGCGGACGGTCTTATCCTGTTTCTCCAGCTGCTCCATGAGATCCTGTCACCAGAGAGACAAGACATCATCATCAACATCACCATCACCATCATCATCATCATCATCATCATCATCATCAGACTACTGTAGCAGCTTATGGCAACTCTTTGGCAGCAGAGTGAAAAATAGGGTTTATTTTAGTGAATCGGGACAAAGCAGGTCAAACGAGCATCTTTCAGTTCTGCAACAATCTGAAGACATCAGCTCTGTCTTTCATCTGTCCATGCAACTCATTAAACAGAGAGAAAAATAGACATAAAGATGGGTGAATCTCACAAATAAATGTCACTTTTCACCCCATAAAAAAATAAAAAATAAAAATTTTGCTTCATGAAAAAAGAATATTTTGAAAAAATATAATTCATTTTTTTATGATGTGGTGTCATTTTTGTGAGATTCACTTACAAGAGAGAAACATTAAAATATATGATATATTAAAAAGAAAACATTAAAAAGTGTGTTGATTCACACTGCTGTGGGTTAAACACACAGTTAGAGTTCAACGCAGCTCAGATTCTGTGCAACACACGCTAGTTTCAGTTAGTGTTCAGATACATGCACACACACACACACACAATCCTACATACAACCATCCTGCGTAACATGCTGATTCTGTAGGCTTTATACTCCTTTGGATCATCAGAGTGAAGCTCCTGTGAATGAAACATCTCCACATCAGATGAGCCCTTAAACACCTGATGCAGGTGCATAGTACAACACTGAAACCAAAATCACACTCCACGGTTTCATGAGTGAGTAAATCAAAACAAAAGATTGAGCAGCAGGATATCTGAACTGTCTTTTCAATGCAAATACCACTTTTGATACTCATATTCATCTGGACATGACCCACAAATTAGAGTCTATTGTCCAATATATCTGACACATTTTTACCTCATAGCTACCATTTGGGAAGAATTATTCTTTTAATAATTCATGGCTAATAATTAGTCAATATTTTATACACTGGCAATTCACAAACATATATAATACCGTATATCATATATGTATGCTATATATGTATTTGGCGACACAGCTTACCCACAGACACATTCTACTCCACTCTCCCCTAAATGTGCTTTCAGCCTATCAAAAGTTTCAGCCTAAGTTAAGTCTGCAGTCCACCCTTGTCAAGCTATTAATTAAAGACCCCATAAAATGGTTTAACAAAGGCAGTTTTCTTTCCTGTGCTGATGTTCTTTCTATTGAAACAGGACAACACAGTCAACACTACTGATATCTGGTGGCAGGTGATTAGGGGGAGGGAAATTCTTATTCAATAATAACAATAATAATAATAATAATAATAAAAAATAAAAATAAAAAATAAAAAAAAAGGATTTTGTGATCTTGCAATTGCAATAATAAATGCAAATTCAATCGTTTACTGAATTATTAGCCACAGCTTGCATTTTTGTCTAATTTCTGCAATTTTTTCCTGCAAACATGTTAACCTGACGGGGGATGCAATATTTGCGATAATACTTTATTTTGATGGTCCACTTTAGACATTCTACAATAATTAACTCTACAACTACATGTCAACTAACTCTCATTAGAGTATTAGTAGACTGTCTGCTTAATATCTGCTTTATTTTGATGGTCCTTCAACAGACATTCTACTGACTATAAGTTACTTTGCAACTACATGTTGTTAAGTCTCAGTTTGTAATATTGTAAATGTTATGTGTACATGTGTTTGCTTGTCTGTTCTACTTTCACTCTAATAGGATTAGTAGAATAAGCAATGCCAACTTATTCTACTAACCTGAACCCTAACCTAACAGTCTACTACAGTCTACTAATACTCAAACAAGACTGAGTTGACGTAGTTGCAAAGTTACTTAGAATGTCTAAAGTGGACCATCAAAATAAAGTGTAACCATATTGGCTAATCAAAACCAATAAATCTGAGCCCTGACAAATGATTCACTACGTGTTTTACTGTCACACTGCTGTATTGCAGTGCATTTTACTGTAAAATGAGCAGAAATGGCTGGACACATGGAGCATCAACCACAATTGGTCAAAAAATGTACAGGTAATTGTGCTCTTACAGGCCCTCATTTATGAAAACAAACTTACAACAGAAAATTGGGCATATGGTCATTTCCATGCATTTCAAAATGGATGTAAACAGTGGCTCTCACGGTCGAATCTTCGCAGAGGTGTTATGAAACGAGGATCATGCCACTTTGGCTATATGAAGGGCACTCAATGTCTGATTTCACATAGAACTTCCAGTTTTCTGTCAATACGTTAATATTCAGCCTATTATGATAATGCTTATAAAAATGTGCAAAGAAAGAAGCTTTTAATAAATATTTTTTGACGTGCGTGAATAAATCCAAACACCCCGTGACAGATTTAAGTTTCACTTTCAATCCGTGACCAACAGAGGAGCGTCTTGGCGGCAAGGATTTAAATCTTTAACAATGTCTGGGATAAAAAAATCTAAAGTGTGGATGTACACCATCAGAAAGGATATTCTCCAAGGCTTGATTTAGCATCAGGAAAACCATGATCGCACTTCTGCCGGCCAACGTTAACAAGTTGGTTTTCCACGGGACATTCTAAAATGCTTAACGTGAAAAAAGCTTTTCATACTATGTGAAATCATACTATGTGCAGATAAACAGATGAACCCAGAATATGAACGCAATGCGTTCCTCCTATAGTAAAGCGTTTTCTTTACATAATTTGATATTTTAATTTAACTATTTTAGGAGATTAAGTTTTTCACGTTAAAGGATTAGTTCACTTTTTAAAAAACTTTTGCAGATAATTTACTCACCCCCATGTCATCCAAGATGTCCATGTCTTTTCTCTGACAAGCTGAGCCATATCGCATTAATTATCGCAGGCAATACGTCCGCGATAATTAATGCGATATGGCTCAGCTTGTCAGTTAACTAACGTTACGGCTCTGTGTTGTAAATGCCGCTCCATCTGAAAGCAGGTGATGGCGATTTACTACTAATCAAGGAACCGGCTTTACTGACGAGATGCGCCTAACAATGTCATGCGATATATCGCCCAGCCCTACTTTCTTCAGTCGAAAAGAAATGAAGGTTTTTGATGAAAACATTCCAGGATTTTTCTCCATATAATGGACTTCAATGGGCCCCAAACGGTTCAAGGTCCAAATGACAGTTTCAGTGCAGCTTCAAAGGGCTTTAAACGATACCAGACAATGAATAAGGGTCTTATCTAGCGAAACGATCGGTCATTTAAAAAATAAATAAAAAAGTTTAAGTTTTATAAGCACAAATGCTCTCCTTGCTCTGTTCTGTGATGCGCGTTAGTGACGTCACGTAATACGCAATTACGTTGAAAAGGTCACGCTTGACGTAGGCGGAAGTACCGAGTCAGTGTTTACAAATGTGCGGAAGGAGGACCATATACACATATTCAAATGTCTTTGTGTCAGTTTATCGTTTAAAATGCCCATTTCGTGTGCGTATCCTGGGTGTTTTAATATTAAAAAGCCTAAAAGAACATTTTCGTCAGGACAGAAATTTTTGACTTTTCATAGATTTCCTATACACAATCCTGAGCGATTGAAACTGTGGTTGCTCGCGCTGCACTTGGATATCAACACATCCGAACATGCTCTAATATGTAAGAGAGTGTGCAGTGATAATTTTTTCGACGATGATTTCAAACGCTCCCAGCAAGGAGATCGCCGTTTTCTGAAAGCGTCGGCTGTGCCCAATACGTTTTTACAGCAAACAGAGGTATGTATGTTTTTTTTTTACTATATTAGATGCATTGACGTTTTTTTCTTCAGCATTGAGATTCTTCCTTTGTTGGCAATGCATTTGCCACATGTGCACCACCACGTCTCGTTAGATCTTCGTCTGCCCGATGCTTGAGAGGTGTGTGTCGCCGCAGCAGTCTCTTCCATCTGCCTAATTTCTTCCTCTGTGTATTCCGGTTCAAAAAGGTAGGGCAGGGCGAAAAACTCCATCTCATCTTCTCCTCTAAGTTCAAAATCGTCCGACATCGTTGTTTTACCTTTTAACTTCCTTTTTTTGTAAACGGCGTTTGACTTTGTTTGCACGTTCAACTTGTAAACACTGACTCGGTACTTCCGCCTACGTCAAGCGTGACCTTTTCAACGTAATTGCGTATTACATGACGTCACGAACACGCATCACAGACCAGAGCAAGGCGAGCATTTGTGCTTATAAAACTTAAACTTTTTTATTTATTTTTGAAATGACAGATCGTTTCGCTAGATAAGACTTTGAAGCTGCACTGAAACTGTCATTTGGACCTTGAACCGTTTGGGGCCCATTGAAGTCCATTATATGGAGAAATGTTTTCATCAAAAACCTTAATTTCTTTTCAACTGAAGAAAGAAAGACATGGACATCTTGGATGACATGGGGGTGAGTAAATTATCAGCAAAAGTTTTTTCAAAAGTGAACTCATCCTTTAAGTGTTTTAGAATGTGTTTTATCCACGCGCACAAAAGACTCCAACGGACACAGACAGAGTGAAAGACTGGATTTTTGCTCTCGATCAGGTAGGGTACAAGTGATTTCAAAACTTTTCAGCCAGTTCTAATTTGATTTTTGGATGCTGTGAACATTTTTAGCTAAAAAGACTGCCACTCCAGTTTAGCATTTATTGTTGTTTCTGCAGTTAAAAAGACAAAGTTGAAAATTCTGGCTACTATCGTAATTTTAATAATTTCTTTATTTTTATTTTATTTATTGATCTGTCAGGGTTATCTAATCTAACTATTTGTGGCTTGTGTTTTGAATATGTTCCACTGCACTTTAGGCATTTTGCACACATTTGCTCATCTTGTGACTTGATTCTGATTTATTTCGGTTTGTATTTTTATTTATTAGAAAGGTATATTCTGTTCTAATTTAATTTAGTAAATTAATTGTTTATTTTTTCGGTGCATCGATGTTGTGCTGTACTTAGAGCCTGCTCGCACAGGTAATTTAGCCGATTTAATTTGATTTGCATGTGAAATGCAAATCCTGTCTGCAGTGTGGCCTTTCTGGAGTTATTTATGTTATTTCTTAGTTTTATTGATTCAAAATGTTTTTATATATTTTCTTCTATATCTTTGTGTGATTTTCTGTACATCGCGGCTTTGAAATGTTAAAGCCCCACCCCCATACACATGATTCGACTTGACTATAGGCAAGATTTGACGATTCTGATTCGACTATGAAAATCCATAGTCGGGGACACCCCTAGTGTTTTAGTTAGCATGAACTTGTGGGCAGCACAGTAAATCTGGCAGAGAATTGTTATAAGAGTATTTTGACTGGAATCATATTCATCATTTAAAAATGAGTTGCCAATGGTAAAATGTATTGACAGTGTGCCATACAGCCTATCCATAACATACTGTATATGTATAATAAAGTATTCTCTTATATTAAATACTTATATAATCATTTATATGTAATAGTGAAACATTAATAATCATATTTAATTAATTTGGGGTAATATTTCTTGAGAAACATCAGTCAGTTAAATATTCAGACCTCAGCTGGTGTTCGATTCAACACGGTTGACCGCAGAAGTGATCTCGCTCCAAACTGCATTTTATGACTTAATTTTATTCCGCTTTTCAAGCTGCCAAATAACCCAAGCTAGTTCGATTCAGCTTGTGAGGTCAAAGTTTCAATCTCCAGGTCAGAGAAGGTCCTCTTCTTGGCTGGGTTACATTTCTCCATGTCATACACTCGAAGGGCAAGGCTTCTAAACCGTGAATTTATAGGGGCGAGATATTTAAATGAAGACTGTTTTCAGATGCCCAATTTGTCGCTAATGCTAATTACTTAAAATGAAAACAATGAAATGCCTAAAATGAAAAAAAAAAGGTCTCATCATTTGCTCATCCTCATGCCTTCCTAGACGCATATGAGTTTCTTTCTTCAGATGAATACAAACAGAGATTTTTAGAAAAATACAGTTTAAAATGTATATAGTTATATTATTTTTCTCACACACATGAACCGTTTAATTTCAGAAGACATTGATTCATCAACTGGGGTTGCATGGATTACCGTCATATTCACTTTGCATGGTTTTTGAAGCATCAACTTTGAGGGATCTATCCTCGTGCATTATATTTTCTCACAGAAATAGATTATTTTTCTAAAAGCCTGCATTTGTGTTCATCTGAAGAAAGAATGTCATATACATGGGCGGCATGAGGGGTTAGTAAATGATGAGAAAATTTTAATTTTTGGGTGGATTATCACTTTAAAAACAATGATTATTGGTGGTTTTTACTGGACCACACTTTTTGAGAACAGCTGCAGCAATTCCAGTCATTTTGGGCCACAAAAAACAGAAAAAAGTTATCCTGATGGCAGGGGAAAAACATCCATACCCATGAATAAACTTTCCATATCTTTGCAAACCGTGCTTATCTCCTAAAGGTTAATTTTTTCAACTTACAGGAGACATATGTAACCTTCGTTCCCTGAGCGTGGCAATCTCGCATCATGTTATGCTGAGGAGCCGAGACTGAACTCCCGGCTGTTCCAGCGGTACAACGGTTATGGCAGGAGGACGTAACTCTTGGCTCCGAAGCAAAAACATGATGCGAGATTGCCGCGCTGCTCCTTTTATACCCACGCGGTGGGGCGGAGTTACGCTATGCAAATTCCGCAGACCCATGGCATTGTTTTGCCTTCTAAGCGAAACCCCCATTTCGTCATTCACTGATGTAGCTCGTAGTGACTGAACGAAAGAGAACACTAGCATACAGATGAGCTGAAATCTAATATGCATGGACTAAATACCACAAAACTACATTTATGATCTCATGGGGTCTTTAACTTTTACCCGAAATGAAGAAAATAAACTTAGATTTAAAATGCTTTCTGCTGAGGGCTAACATTTATAAACTTCAAACAACCTTTTTATATACTGAGATGGATTAAGGGCCAAGGTCAAGTCTTACAGGCTGCATATCTTGAATGTGACATTAATAAAACCAACTGGGATTAATATTAGGCTATTATTATACACCAGTTTAATATTATAAAAAATAGGTGATAACACTTAAACTAACTGTCTACTACTATACTCCTTTCAACTAATCAACTTACATTTATGGAGCTGTCGGGAGATGACTAAGTTAAGTTATTATTTGTTCAATAGTAGGAAAAACAATATAATTTTTAAGAAGTGGATAGTGTGTCTGGCTGGAGGTGGAGAAGCACTGGTATAGGGAAGTGTCAGGATAGTGTTTGTACTGACCAGGTTCTCGTTGGTGAGGCGCGTGATCTCGTGTTGTAGACTGGCCTCGATTCGAGCCTCTGGAGGAAGCTGTAGATTCTGAGCCAACAGCTGCTGCTGACGGTTATTTTCCTCTTTAACACTCTGCAGCTCTCCACGCAAAACCTCCACCTCATTGTCATGAGACCGACGCTGAGCCTGCAACTGAGACTCCAACAACCTATAGAGAGAGAGAGAGAGAGAGAGAGAGAGAGAGAGAGATAGAGAGAGAGAGAGAGAGAGAGAGAGAGAGAGAGAGAGAGAGAGAGAGAGAGAGAGAGAGAGAGAGAGAGAGAGAGAGAGAGAGAGAGAGACTGCCTTTGAGTTGAGGAAATAACCAGAAATACACTTCTTCATTAGAGTAGCATTAGCTTCTGTTTTGAGATCAAAGTGTTTAAGGAATAGTTCATCCAAAGATGAAAATGTTGTCATTATTTAGTTATACTCATTTTAAACCTGCAAGGAGAAATTCTGAAGAACTTTTATGCAGCGCAATGACAGAGCACATACAAGTAGTATGAAATTTGTACGCTATATTTCCAGGTCATCTGAAGTCATATAATAGATAACTTTGGTTGAGAATCAGATTGAAATTGTCATTATTCACTGCTAATCTTCTTGTTTCAATTTTAAAATATTGTGCTGATCAGTGTTATTTTATATCATTGAGATACTACTATAGTTTTTTATATTTTGAATTGCTTTATTTTTATATTTTAATTTTAGTTAAAGTTTTAGTATTTTTTTTTTTTTAAATGTATGTTTATATAATTTTTATTTCAGCTTTAGCTTTAGTTCTTTTAGTACATCACATTAAACTAAATTAAAATTAGAAATGTTGCCTTGCCTGAAATAAAGTTTGAGTTTTTATATTTTATTTTATGTAAAGTAATGATTTTTTTATGGTTTTAGTTTGAGGGGCCGTTTACACAACACCGTTTTCAGTTAAAAATGGAAAACTTTGTTTGTATTTTGGCCGTTCATTTACATGACAATGCCTTTTTGGGGGCCTGAAAAGGCAAATTTTTGAAAACGGGTTTGAAAGTGCAAAAATGTAACAACAAAAACATACATTTGTGAAAACGGTGACGTCAAGCACATGCGTAGTACATGTTCAGTCAATAGATGTAGTGTTTCTTTACAAAGTGACATCACCAATTACTGGCCTGGCAGCAAATTACAGCTTTTTTAGTAATTTTCTAAAAAACTACTTTGAGGGGATCGTTTTGACAATGTTGTCATCTGTACGCGAAAAACACAAAGGAAAAACGTTTCTATTTTTAGTACATCATTACATTACATTGTCATGTAAATGCACCCTTGGTTAACAATAAAAACCCTAGTGCTGATGTGATACACCAGGTTTGAAAATACAAAAAGAAAATGTGCAATAACTAAAAGAGAAACACCAATTAGAATATGAGAGTGGAGGTGAAGATTTTCAGTGAATAATTATATATCCACCTGGTTCTCACACAAAGCTATCGTGTAACTTCAGAAGATTTGGAATACTGCGCACAAGCTGTAAAGACTAGTTTTATGGTACTTTTGTGGGTTTTTGTCCTTTTTGGAACTTGACAGACATGGTCGCTATGAACTGTCATAAAGGTTTGGAAGAACATCCAGAACAAGATGTTATGGCATAATATAAATAATGGCCAACTTTTAATGTTTGCGTGAACCATTCCCAACTAAGGGTAAGAAACCTGCCCATTCTTTCTTGCAGTGCAGCAGTCAGCATTCAACTCTAGTATTCAATTTTACTTATATTTTTATAAAATCTTTTTATGGCTACATGCTGTTTTAAAATAAGAATTTTTCAACCCAATTAAATTTTGGTTAGTCCTGTATTAACACTACAAAGATTTCTTGCAGGTTTTGATACGATGAAGCACTACTCATACTGTATGTTAAGGAGAACAGTCTGAACACACTATTGTTTAGGGAAGAATAAACAGCAAAATGTTAGATGATTATGTCTTTAGAAAGCTGAGAAACCAAAATCAGTCTAAAAACGGAGAATGGAGAGATGAGAAAGCTGAGCGCTCAGACATTTCTACATGCTCTCATCTCTCTGCTCTTTAACCTGTTTGTTTCCTTTAACCCTTCATAAACCAACCACAGCTCTCCATCCTCATTCAGTTTATGGTAATCAGGGAATGGGGATCTGATGGGGTGGAACAAAGAAAGAAATGGTAAGAACGAAAAACAAGGACAAGCGAAAACAAAAAATGTGTCAAACTTAGATGTGTGTGGCATGTTGAGGAGTTTTACAGGTTATTAAAAAGAATTGTTCACCCAATATAGAATATTTGATATATGTGAGGAATGGAACGTAATATAAGTCCAACTAAGATTTGAGAGCTGCTTTATGGAGGAGGGAAAGATTAATGTAGGAAAAGAATTAAGTAAAACAGTAAAAAGATGTCAGTAAATAAAACAGAATAAATAATGAAGATAAAATAATGATGATAAAGAAGACTGCAAGTGTAACCATCAAAAAAGAAATAATTTGCCATCCATTCATTCACATAAATTAGCTATTTGTGCACTGAAAATAGGCAATAAATGGCATCCAAGCAGTCAGCCAAAAGCCACATTTACCTTTGGACGGACAGAAATTCTGAACAACACAATGTGATTTTGCTGGCATATTTTGCACAATCGTTCATGAAGATCGCTGCACTGGTATATTATTGTGCTTTAATCCATTTCAAATAAACCCTCCTCAAAAGCTACCTGAAGCAACTTAATATTTTAAAAGCGAACTAGACTTTAGACAATCCCTTCTTATTAGTTAAAGGTCATGCCTAGCAAAGCTTTTCTGTATGCTTTCTCATCTATGTATGGGCTCTGGAATGCTGTTCTGCTCTGAGCTGCACACACATGCAGTGAGAGCGGCCCATCATGCCTGTCCATCTGTTACCTCAACCTGCTCACAAGCTCGTTCACTTCAGTCGGTCTGCGTGTAAACCTGGGTGATCTGTGCAGGACAGAGATGAGCCGTCAACAGACAGACAGACAGACAGACAGATACAGACAGACAGAGGCCTGATCCTAAACACAGAGGCTTGTGAATAAGGTTGTGAGAGTGATAAATCATAATTTCCTCAGTTCGAGATAGATGTTATTCAATGGATGTATGCGAGACACTACAAAGAAGATAACCAGCAGCAAAACATAGATCAGAACAGAGGTTCTCAAACTGAGAGGCTCGAGGGGCATAAATAGAGATGGGTCGTGTGATGGTAGAATAGACCACTTTGGTGTTTGCAAAACACAGATGATGTGTTTTGTGGGCGGAGCCTACATGGTGACAGAAAATGACAGCTATGGAAGCCACGGAATAAAATAATAAAAAAGGTAATTTCAAGTTTATATCGCCACAATATAAAATCTTTTTTTCCCCTCAGAATTGTGATATAAACACACAATTGTGATTAATAGAGTCTGAATTGGGAGATACATTTTTTTAAATATAATTTCATGCTGTAACTGTAGGGGTAATACATTATGTCCCCTATGAACTGCATTATGTGAATATTATATTTAGACCTAATGTTTACATCATATATATGCTTTAATAGTAGACTAATCACAGGTTTTATCAGCCCAGTCTGTCTATTTAATGGCTTGACACTATAAATATGTGTACAAAGCTGTGTAGACAGCTTTTTTATTTTAATGGAAATTATTTAGTTTTGACATGCCACGCCAAAGCTGTCTGATTTAAGTGCAGTGTGACTGTAGGTTGTTTACGGGTGCCAAAACACATCAGAACTTGCCACATTAACATATAGAATTCAAATGATGTGCTGTTACACCATGATGACTGTGCAAGTGAGCATTTATCATCTATTGTACAATGGCTTCAAATGTCATGCATCCAGTCATATTTAAATTCTATTACTGTTTTGAATATCTTGATATTCAAAACAGTAACAATACAACAAAACAAATAATATCTTATTTTAACTCAACCTTATGTAATATTACTTTTTGGTTCACATCCAGTTAAAATAATAAGAAAAAAAAAATATATATATATTTTTTTAAGTAATAGTCCATTAGATTATTAGAAGCTTATGTAATAACACTACCGTTCAAAAGTTTGGGGTCAGATAGTTTTGTTTAGAAAAAAAAAAACATTAAATTGATCAAAAGTTACATTTATAAGGTTACAAAACTTTTCTTTCATCAGGACTTTCTATTCATCAAATAATCCTAAAAAGAAGTATCACTTAATGCACAAAAAAAGCAACACAACTATTTTTTAACACTGATAATGAGAAGGAATGCTTCTTGAGCACCATATTAAACATATTAAAATGATTTCTGAAGGGACATGTGATACTGCAAAGCCAAATTTTCAGCAGAAATTACTTCAGTCTTCAATCACAGAATTATTTTTGATATTTTTGATTAAATAAATGCAGCCTTGGTGAGCATAAGAGACATTTTCCAAACACATAAAAAACATCGACCCCAAACTTTGGAATGGTAGTTTACACAGCATTTTGGGGTACAATATCTGACAAAGATAACTATATAGTGATATTAGAAGTAGTAGCCCTCTGGGGGATGCAAATCAAAGTTTAAGAACCTCTGGTGCAAAACATGAAGACTTCACTATGAGTAGGGCAGAGAACAGGACTTCACACAACATATATACAGTATGAGATGTAATGGATTTGTGATTCAGCACATGACTGCTGATAGTGGAAGAAATGTAAAGAAAAGCACTTGCACCTGTTGGTGTCTTTGAGACCCATGTAGGCCTGGGAGATCTCCTTGGCATCGGTCAACTTCTGCACATCCTCAATGTACGGCAAAGGTTCAGTCATGGTTGCCTAAACACACACAGAAGATTCACTCATGTAAGTTACAGTATAAATCACCGAATCCATCAACTAACTGACTTTTGAGCATCAGACACATCACAAGAACCATTTCTCGTTCACTTCATTCTCAGTTAATAAAAGTGATGTTTGAACTTGTAAACTGTAAAGTTAATATACAACGTTAGCGCTTTTCATATAAATAAATTGCCAAATGGCTTACAAACTCTTAATGTTCGAAAATATCTTCCCAAACTCTGAACGACAGCAAACGTTAGCATTATAGAGACTAAAATGGAGATGGAAGTGATGTAAATGATTGTTCTGCTGTCTGATCAACATACCTTTTCATCCTGTTGTGAGTGCAACACAGGACAAAAGGAGAGATGAAGTTAGAAATCTTAACAAGACTTATGCGAAGAATGTTAGTGACAGGTATTAATGCACAAAAACTGAAGTAAGAATGAAAGGCTTTGTGTCTGACCTTGTGTTGCATGGCCTCTTTCTGACTGACAAGTTGAGAGCGCAGGATGAGCACCTCTTCCTTCCGCACCTCCAGCTCCTCGTTGGAGGAGTTCAGCTGATCCAGCAGGACAGTGTACGGAGGAGAACCCGGAGCAGCGGAACCGGCCTCAGCGCTGCCTCTCAAAGACTGACGCATCTCATTCAAATGATGTTTGAGCTTCTTATTCTCAGACTCCAACTCCTGACGCTGAAGAGAATTCAGAATTATCAACATGCAAAAACATTTATACATGTAAAAAAAACATAATATTACTATATAACATATAATATACTACACTGCTTTATCTTCCTCATTTCAGACGTTCATTGTACTGGACAATTTTTGTTCTATTTCCAGCTACGACAGCGGGAAGGTGTTTCAACACAGCTGTAATTTCATAAGTATTGGTCAAGGACCATACTAAAAACATATCTTTTAAAAATGATGCCATAAATTGACCTGAAATAGACATTTAAATATTTACTGGTAGTGTGGGCTATGATCAAATCTTACGTCAGGTCTCAGCTCGTGTACGCAAGCTTTTGAGTTAGTGTGAACTTGCGTGCGTGTAGCATAGTAAATCTGGTGGAGAATTGTAATGAGAGCATTTTGTTCATTTAGATTATTACGCGTGTGTGTGTTTACCTTGAGAGATTCATACTCCAGCTCAGCACCACGAGCTTTCTTATGTTCCTCATCATCCTGGCCAACAAGAAAACACATTTTCAATTACAGTAACAGTGTGTATGTAAAAGTATATGTATGTATGTGTGTTTGGGTTTACTTAGCTATACATTGAAAACAATATATCATAATTTTAAAGTTAAAAGACTGTAAAAAATCTATGGTAAAAACTTAATTGGTAACTGTAGGTGTTCCCTTACTATATACGGTGAAAAACTAAATAGATCTAATGGGACATTTCATGTTCATTTTAAATTGTATAAACGGGGGAAAACTGTAAACGTAAACATTATATGAACACAAATGTTGCTGATTTGTGGACTGAAAAGCCTTCTGTTTCTCCTGGTTTCCACGTCAGCGCTGTTTGATCTAATATCTATGGTTTATAACAGAGAACTCTGCGCCGAATCGGAATGTTTCTCACTGGATCTCGCAGCGATGATGTTATTAATTATGAGGCGAATTCAAAGGATTTCTTCACTGGATCTCCAGAGTCTGGATCTCCTAGTAACAGTGTTGTGTGATCGAGATCGGCCCGTGACTGGCAAGTTTGGGGTGCTGTGCTGTCTATTATTGGTCCAAACTAATAAACGGTCGGTGAAGCATAAATGAGTAGAGCATTTTCGCTCTGCTTTCATTTTGTTTGAATTCGGCAACGTTGTGGTCGCACCGGCAGGAAAAATTGGTCGCAGTCTGGAGCCCTGAAGCCATGATGTCTCTCGAGGAAAAAACAATATCGCGCTCGCACAGTCGTAGCTCATTTTCTCACGGGCCAAATTCTCTGGGCGGGCAAAGCAGAGAAAGGGGAGGTAACCTTTCCCCGTATGACGACATATAGGTTAGATTCCAGATTGGCCCATCTGAGCTTTCATTTTCTCAAAGGCGGAGCAGGATACCCAGGGCTTGGTTTACACCTATCGCTATTTCTAGCCACTGGGGGACCACAAGCAGGCAAGGGGAACTCATATTAATGTTAAAAAAAAACGTAAAAAATTTCATGCCATGGGACCTTTAAAAAAACAAGTACATTTTTCTTCTTATTTTACCTGGATGTGAACCAAAAAGTAATATTACATCAGATTGAGTTCAAATCAAGATATTCAAAACAGGAATAGAATTTAAATATGACTGGATGCATGACATTTGAAGCCATTGTACAATAGATGATATATGCCCACTTATACAGTCATATATATATATATATATATATATATATATATATATATATATATATATATATATATATATATATACACACATACACATATACACAGCTCTGAAAAAAATGAAGGGACCTCTGCAAAATTAGTACCAATAACTAGTTTTTCTGGATTTACTTTTTTTATATGTATATGTTTGAGTAAAATTAGCCTTTCATTAACTCATATAATGTTTACGTTTACAGTACATATATATACACACACACACGTGTATGTATATATATATATATATATATATATATATATATATAATTTTAGTATCTGGGTTAGGGAGATTTAGATTATATTTAACTTGAAATAAAAACATTGATGGTATGTTCTCATTTAGAAAGCAGAGTAAAGTGTGTGTGTGTGTGTGTGTGTGTGTGTGTGTGTGTGTGTGTGTGTGTGTGTGTACCCTAGCTCTAGCCCGCTGAAACTGCTCTTCCCTCCGATCGAGTTCGTTCTGCAGTGACTGTTTTTCTTGCTCTAGTTCGGATACTCTCTTCTGTAGCTTCAGGAACAGGGACATGTCCAGTATCCCTTTGGAAACATCCTGAGGAGAGAATAAAACACATCCCATTTTTATATCCACAATATGTGCCATTTTATGTTTTATTCCTAGGATCTTTACAACGTCAAAAGCCAAAGAAAGTCAGAAATTAGTTAACTGGCCTAAAATGAATTTTAAATCATAAACAACTGAGTGATATGAATGATCTAAATGACTTCTGCTCTCACCTCCCCTCCGCGGGACCCTTCCTCGGACTCGGCAAATTCGGAGTTGTAGGTACATTCTGATTCGTTGCTGCTGTGTGTGGAGTCTGTGCGCCTGTGACCAGGTTTTGGAACATTCTAGAAGAAAGAAAGGACCCATCAGAGAACTGGAGGCTTTTGCTAAAAGGAGTGTGCTGGATCTGAGCCTAAACCAGCCTAATCTTTCAGAATACCCATTGATTAGTCGATTTTCAAGATGTGAAGTTAAGTAATCCATAAATGATTGTGTCCTCACCACTGAAAGTGTGATCTCCTCTTTCAAATCGTCGTATTTCTCCTCTAGTCGGAGGTGTTCGGTAAGGAGGTTCTGGTAGCGAGACCGTTCCTCGTTTAAATCGTTTTCTAGCTGCTGGGTTTCCTCCTTCAGAGCCCTCTGCATTTTCTCTATAAAACACATACATGTTAAACATCATTCAAACACATTCCCAAAGAACAGTCAACCAATATTGAATTACTCAATCATCTGACTGCAGACTGACTCATGTTGTTGACACTGCAACAGGACAGGGACGAGTATCATGTTAGGAAAGCACACATAGAAATGTTTATAAAGGATTTGGATTAGTTTTTTTGATCTGAGTGTACACTAGGTATAGCAGTGTGTAAGACTAGCCGATGATTTTTTTCAATATTTTTCATATTATCAGAATAGTACATTTTCTGATGATTTTAATGTGCTGTTTATTTGGCCATTCATTTTCCTAAAGACAGAGAAGTTTCACACCAGCGCTAAGAAAGAAATATTAAATAGAATGTCTGATTTAAACCTCAATAGATTTGGCACAATGATGGTATGCAGTAATAAAATTGTTTGTTTGAACAATTAATTTGCAAAAATGACTCAAAGATGTTCACAGTAAGCTCCCATGTGACATTTTACATGCTTAAATTGTTTTAGTAAAAATGTACGCGTCACAGAATGATAGGTTGAAGAAGATGAGACGAGGCAGCGCAGAAACTACTTTAATAAACAATATCAAAATAAAGAAACACAAAAGGTAAAACACGGAAGACACGTAACAGTGTGACACATCCAAGACAATTAACTCAGGGGCTGTTTATACAACACCATTTTCATATAAAAACTGAAAACTTTTTGGTCGATTATTTACACAACAACATCGGTTTTTGAAAACAATACCATTATTGTCTTGTTGTATTGTGTTAGTTTAGTAAATAGTTTTAGTAAATACATCTACTGAAGTCTATTGCAGATATAGATATTCAGATATGCGTCTAATCATGGTTGCAAATGCAGTCAACTTGCTCTCGGGTGTTGACGGACAGGCTTTGACTGTTCCAATATGGCGGATGGTTTAGCCGATAATGTAGATGTATATATATCTATGACCATGACAACAAATGAACACAAACTAGAAACCATGATGATGGAAGGAAACATAGGAAATAAAGCAACACAAACTAAAAGTCCATTAAAATATAACCAAATCACCAACATAATGTTACATTTTGTAGTTAAATAGTTATGTTTATTACAATATATTGCTATACTGGTGCATATAAATGATGATTAACATGACTAAATATTCTGTGAAAAATATTAAATAGTTCTACCTTATGTAAAAACTAGAGGTGGGCATAGATTAATTTTTTTAATCTAGATTAATCTAGATTAATTTTGAAATGAATCTAGATTAATCTAGATTAAAATGGCTCATTTGAATTCTGACGAAGGCATTCAGAATATGTGTGCTACCCAAATAATGACTATAAAAGTAAGTCTTTGAGAACGGGTTTCTCAAGCCAGGTGGCGCATTAGACCAGGGGCTCATCTCCTGTTTCCAAAATGCATCACAAACTGCTTGAGAAAGCTGTTCTACTCATAGACTTTAAAAGGTTACTACTGTACTGTTACCGTCCGTAGGCAACATTAGGTAGGCCTATGTTATTATCAACTACTATAGGCTATCAATTAGGGATGGGCGATATGGCCTAAAATCCATATTGTGATATACATTGCAGCCTCTTGCGATAACGATATATATTATAATAAAACCATTTCAGAACAGGTTACACAGACCCTGCTAAACAACTGCTAAATGTTTTTTTATTTTTTTTTTAAAGGGTCTATGTAGTTTTGAGAACATATATTGTGCAAAACTGTAAGTATACAACATAATTTTGCAGATAAATAAAATTTAAGTACACTAGCTGCAGAGACTTAAGTAGGTCTAATGTTTATTATGGCTTGGAGCTTATGAAACCCCAAATTTAACATTAGAATATTGTCTAACTGATGTCTTTTCAGTTAAAAAGAAACACAACAACGATTCTTAAAAATCGGGCGCAGACAGAGATTATGTGCTACACCACTAAGATATATTGGGAATAATACGCGCGCGCTGGTATTCAGTGATATCATGTTTCGTTTTGAATTTGAGGTGGTAGAACGGATTAGTCGTGTGTTAACTTACCGAACTGTGACCCCACACACTCTGTCTATAGTTTGCTGCTGCTCGTCGGACGGCTTAAATCCGAACCAAGTCCAAATAATGGATGTTGCACGGATCTTTTTCACCAGCTTTCACTTTCAGCCGTGTTTACTTAAGATGACGATGAATATGATGCGTTGCAGCCGGGTGTACCTCGCGGCCGCGGGTAGATTGCGTCATCATAGCTTGTGTAGTATAGAGTAGTTCCCAACCCAACTTTGAGAATAGATTAACGGCGATATTTTTTTTATCGCGCGATAAGAGTCTCGCGTTAACGCAGCACCACTAGTAAAAACACTGTTTTTAAAGAGTTTGCACATACATCTAACAACATTGACATATTAAAGTTTTTGCTTACCTGTCCACTGCTGGCCTTGTTCCTGGATCATTCGGTTCAGGTCGTTTTTCTCGTTCTTCAGCAAGTGGTTTTGCTCCTTTAGTTCTGAGATCATCTGTCACAAATATTACACAAACACAATCAGTCGACTGCATGCCATTTTAGTCTTTAAAAGATTATATGAAAAACAAAAAAAAAACTACTAGCTGTGGTAATCTGCATCGTGTCACAGATGCTTGTATTGAACGGGGACATTCATTTACTCAACACACATTCAATATTGTATTATTGTGGCTTTGTGAATCGTTCTATTCCTCTACTGTACCATCCTAAAACTAGGCTACTTCTAACATTTGTGCTGAGCGCTAGTCTCTATCTCTCTCTCACCTGTGTGAATGTACAGGTCTCTTCTCTTCCCAGATTTAAAGCAGTGTTTCTCTAATCCCTGAATATGGAGATAAACAGGAGTATATCTGTGTCTTTAGAGGGCTCTACAATCTAGGAGGACTGTCTAAAAGCAGGGTAATGTGGGTAACCTGTGGGTCTAACTTGACTTTTATGAGGATCTATTGTGGAGAATTTGCTAATGCAACTAGAATTTGCTAACGTAATGCCATGCCATCAATGAGGCTTACGACACACATCAACACACGTCTGAGAAACAGATCAAACACACACTTATATAAATTATTCATTTATATACGAGTCAAACACTAATAACTTGGACACTGATGCTACATTCACGCCATGTCGTAATTACCATAGTCTCAAGATGACAACATGTGACGTTATATTCGGAGCTGTTCACGTCCTCAGACTGGGAATTATGCGTTTCTATGGCACCACTATCAATGTCTAAATCAGGGTTCACCAATCTCGGTCCTGGAGGGCCGCTGTCCTGCAGAGTTTAGCTCCAACCAGCTCCAACACACCTGTTTGAAAGTTTCTAGTATGCCAAGTGAGACCTTGATTAGCTGGTTGAGGTGTGTTTAATTGGGGTTGGAGCTAAACTCTGCAGGACAGCGGCCCTCCAGGACCGAGATTGGTGAACCCTGGTCTAAATGAATCTGCAGCGGTCAGGTGGTATAGCAGTCATGTGGTACAAGTAAGAGCTCTCAAACAATTGCCATGTTACAAGCTGTAATTATGAGCTCCATGAGGACATGAATGCTTGTTTCAAGTTGAAATCGTGTAATTGTGGTAATTACGACATGGTGTGAATGCACTTTTAGACATTTTAATATAATTAATTATTCTATTTAACTAATTTGCAAAGGTTTTGTAAATCACTCAATGGTATGGGAGAACTTTATGACAAAGGAATCATGAATGTACTGTGGTACATTTAATTAATCGCTTTTTTGAATCAGTAAATTCACATGAGCCATCCAAATTAATGAATCAAATGAACGTGTTTTCTATGAATCCGTTTACTGAAACGAGCCATTCAAATGAACCCTCTTTAAAGGAACACCACTGGGAGACGACTCAAACGCATCAGTGAATTTAAGTGAACTTCCAGGGCTGCGTTTAACTCCACTTTTAGACATATAGTACACTTCCCTAAGCACTTCCCCTCAGGGGAATCCCCAACGCCATTTTGATGTGCGTTCAACTTTGTCAAGAGGGCGAAGAAAGTATTATTTGGACAGACCCTCGACCCCTCAATTTTGTCAGAGGGAGCGAGTTTACTCATATGTACACCAGGGAGATCCATAGACTACAATGCGCACATTGTTATGCCATAGCAGACAGCGCTTAATTTTCCCACACAACTCTAGTGTTTGATTTTGGAGTTATTTTGACATTTACCAGCACATTACTTTTAGCTATCTTAAACTTTTTTTTACACAGTTATAGTTCATTGTATTGTTATCATTTTCGTTTGTGTCATTTTTCATATTTTGTCCAACAGCCCAAGCATGCATTCAGAATGATCCGTAAAACAAATCAATAAGGATAAAAAACTGTAAATAATAAATCAGATCCATAGCGGATTCCAAGTGATCAAGGGCTTATTTAAACCCGTTGCAAGGGTTCCACCAGTAGTGGGCGCTCAATGTTAGCAATGACGTACATCCGAGTGAACGAGACAGATGGAAATTAGCGAGGGAAGGGCATAAAGAAATGGACTTCAACGCAGCCCAGGATTGGGTAATGACTCAATGCATCAATGAATCAGTTCGTTTTCAGTTCATTGAAATGAATGACACAAATTAACGGATTTACTAAGTGAATAACCCTTAGCTTTTTGAAAAGTGCTTTGAACATCGCACTAGTACAGGCACATCACAGCTGCACACAACTACACAAGTGAACGTGCAGCACCTGTTCCATCTCGTCCTGGTAGGTTTTCGCCCAATCCTCGATGGCTTTCTTTTCTTTCTGTGTGTTCTTCAGGTCTTTACGCAGTCGCTCCAGCTCCTCCAGAAGAGTTGTAACTTTGTTGGCGTTGTTTTTGGCATCCTCTTCTGCCCCTCGCAGACGGTGGACTTCCACACGCATGCGCTCAGACTCTGCAGCATGGCTGATCTCTAGACCATTCAAACGCTCGCTGAGAGAACGGTTGTCCTTGTTCTAGAGTGAAACCAAAACAGAACATCAGTTAATTCTATTTAATTACATAAGTACTATTTTTGGGGAATTTTAGTTCTTGAATCATTTTACTTTAGTGAATTCATCTTAAATATCTTTTTTTACGTCAAGGCATTCTTTGTGGCATTCTCAGAATGTCTGTAGTATTAATGGCCAATTCGCCAGGGATAAGAAATCTCACTTGCAGAAGTGGGAGGGGTAACTCGATTTATGCATATTTTTGCCACAGTCTTGTCCCACCGCCTAGAACGCAACTGAATGCCTTTTCAAGCGCCTCCATACTTGAAAAACCGTGGAAAACTACTTTTAAACAGGAAATGACAGAATATGTACGCACATATTTACAGCGGGTCTTTTCACACGGGATTAGTATTACCTGAGGTAATTTTCCTGATCTTTTTATAGATGGTAAAAGTCGCCGTACTCTTTACTGACATTGTCCGTAATGATTACTGAGATGGCACATTCGGACGGGACTAATATCACTGAGAAGATCTGGTAATAATTACTTTACCCCACCTCTCCATGTTAAACTAATTCAGTCCAAATAGGGCTTTAGACAAAAATTCTGCACAGGGAAGCCCAGATCTAAATGATGTTATCATACACAGCTAACACACTATGACTCATTGTAAAGGAACTAAAATCAGCTAGAAACAAATTAACACTGACATCATAAAGTCAACATGAAAGCATGGTTGCAACCCATAACCTGATGTTTTTTTGACTAAATAATGATATTCACAGGACAAAAAGGGGGGTAGAATTTGATTGGGAAAAGTAGAGTCAACGTGACAGCTGGTTGGATGGAGGGAAGCTAAAAAAGCAAAAGGGCACAAGTTGTTTCATGGGTGGAGCAAGCTATTACATTTTATGAAAGATTTATGATGACAAACTTTTTTATGGAACAAAGTGCACTGATGCCCAAGAAGAACAGGAACGAGCATTACGATTTCATATTGGCTTAAGAAAAGAGTTTTACGCTGGACATAGAAAAGAGTAACTTTTATTTTGCTACTCAGAAATCATATTAACTGAACTTTTGAATGAGGCACAATAAGCCACATCATCTCAGTGTGAAGTGTGGTACCTGTTCGTCTATCCTGCGCTGCAACTGCATGATCTTGTTCTCCATGCCGATGTTGAGTTTCTTGAAGTGTTCGACCGAGCGCGCCTCGATCTTGAGTTTTTTGAGTTCCCTCTTGGCTCGCATGCGACGGATGCAGCACTGCAGGTACACGATGGCTCTGAGCGATCGCTTGAACCACTGCCGCGCCAACCAGCCGCGCACCATCTTCTGAATGATGATGGCCTTGTGCTCACGCAGAAGCTAAACAAATACACAACAACACATGATGAACAGGAGAAAACAACACAAATATACAAAAGAGTTATGAAAGACACAGTGAAATGCTCTCAAATCGCTTTTCTCTCTCACACCTTCTGCCTTTTTAATTTGCAGATATTACACATCCTGCCTCGATAATCCACTGCTGATCAACAGAGGTCTGACTGAAGCAAAATAGAGGAGTGAGAGAGTAAGTAATAATACAGCCACAGCTGCTGTGGTCCATCAGTGGGACAGTCCCTACACTGGAACAACCTGTTGCCTGTGAGATCACATGACCAAACACACTGGCTAAGAGACATGAGGTCATCACAACACTGTGCTAATTCATCCTCTTCCAGAGGCTTCAAAAACTTTAACTTAAGAAAACCAGTGACCACCTAGTAAGCCAGCAAAACTCTAGGTTGATAATTCATAGAAAAGACCTCAGGATGAAAAAGAATTGCTACTTTCTTAGTTTAATCATTTATTTATTGTTTTGTTACTGGAAGGTGCTCTTTTCAAATAGTCTAGAGTGGAACCAAACACACAAAATTTTACGGTTTTATACTCTTGGCAGCCAATTACTCATCATTTAAAATAATCTCTCAATATTTCAAAACTCATTGTGGTTTATTCTCGTTTTTCGAGAATTTGATTTTTTATCTTATTATTGATATTTAACTTTAATTTCATATATTAGTTGTTTACTCTGTTTGCTATTATAAGCTGCAAATGCTTTGGAGATAAAAACATACCGTTTCTTTCATAAAAAGAAAGATTTATATCAAATATTTGAAATTTCAAATCAAAACATTAGAAAAAACTAATTCAATTTATATTACCGTTCAAATAAGTTTGTTTGGTATTTATTAATAATGATACTTATTTGAACTAAGTATCTCATGCTCACCAAGGCTGCATTTATTTCAAATTTATTACATTTATTTATCATGCATTTACATAAAAAAAGGAAAAACTACAATATTGCAAAATATTTTTACAATTGAATTCATTCCTATGATGGCTAAGCTGAATTTTCAGCTCCATTACTCCAGTCGTCAGTGTCACATGATCCTTAAGAAATGACTCTAATATGCTGATTTACTGCTCAAGAAACATTTCTTATTATTATCAATGTTTAAAATGGTTGAACTGCTTAATATTTTTGTGGAAATCGTGATACACTTTTTTTCAGAATTATATGATGAATAATAATTTGAAATTAATGCATCCTTGCAGAGTAAAAGCAAACTTTGAAATTAAATTAACTAATTTTAGAATCAGTCACTCCTATGTGTTTAATCCACTGCACTTTTAACCTCATTCAGTTCCCTAGGGGTGTAGTTAGCCACTTTCACAGGTCATGTGTCCAATGCCTGAAATAATTCACTGGTTTCTAATGCGTTAATTATAAACCACCCTGCCAACATCATATGTTACCCTGATGCACGCAAGTATAAAACCCAGCTTGTTTAAATGTTACAGCAAAAACAGAACTAAATTACAAATGCAAAGGTGCATGTAAATAAAAGAACAATATTGAGAATAGAAGAGTTAGAAGTGTATTGTTAGCAGTGTGTTTGTGAGGCTTGTATATGTGAGATTGTGTAAAAGCGTATTAGAATGTGTGGCTTCCTTCTCACCGCTTTGTACAGTTGTCTGGCCATGTAGGCCCTGAGGATGCACTGCATGGCCAGAGCAGCAGCCTGCTTGCGTTTGTAACATGTTCTCTGGACATACATGCGCTGGTACTTCTGAATGATGATTGCAGCACGTGTGCGACGCATGAATTTTGCAAGACTGTGAGTCAGGAAGAACAACGTAGAGGTTAACACATGCAAACCTCCCCAATTAAATACTAAAAAACAGTTTAGAGTGCAATATTTGGGTTCTCCGAAGTAAGAATTCCATTCATATTTTAACAATGACTTATAAACTCTTAAAGACAGATATACTTTGAGCTCCAATGTTGTTAATTAATGGTACATGCTTTTGTTGAATCCATCAGTTCACATTATTTGAACCTATTTTCCAAAGAATGGTGTTTAAGAGAGGAATTTCTGGTGAAAAACTACATTACCCTACGCTGGAAATCCAGAGTTCTCGCGAGAGCACAATTTGAATTTGCTCAGCAAGTCACTCTGGGATTGAGTAATGATGCTCATTAACTATGCCCTTGTAGCCGAGCTGCACCAATCACATCGGATTATCTGATATAGGTGGGCCAGAGGCGAGCTAAACAGATGTCGAAGTCATTAGTAAACATTGCAAGATGGCTATGGATGACCACCAGTTGTTTGAAACGGCTTTGGCCGCTACAATGAACGAGTTAGACTTGGCTTTTTATCTAAAAGAGGAACAGAAGACACCGCTCGAATCGTTTCTTTGCAAGAAGGACGTTTTTGCTGTTTTGCCGACCGGATACGGCAAGAGTCTAATCTACCAGTTATCTCCACTGGTACAGTAGCTAAGCGTATGGGGCTCTGGATACGTCACCCCGTGGATTGTTGTGATTGGTCGTAGTGCTATCCAATTGCGTGTAGTGAGATTTTCAAATGCATGCTTGGTGCCGCCCCTCGAGATGGGCGATTTTCATTACTCAATGCCAGACCCTTAATCTTTCAATTTTTGGGTCTGGATTCCCAGGCTAACATTACCCATGATTCTAAAGAAAATTCCACCAATCAGAGTCACGGTGAGAAAATTGCACAAAAAGATCTCTGCGGCGAACGGCCACTACCATGATGCACCGTGAATGTCTCCCTACGCTAATTGTAAATGTATGCATATTTTGCAATAAATGTAATATATATATAAAGATTTAATCAACATCTTTAAATCAATAGTTTTATACTTCATTTTAATTATGATGAATGTGATTCAACTACAATTATGTGATATGACTTTGCTCTTTCCCTCATTAAAGTACAGAGTCTTGTGCCTTTGTCTTTAAAAAAAATTTTTTTGTTGTCTTCTAATCAGAGTTTGTAATGTTGTAATTTTCCTTAGCTGGGCTGGCTGGTATAATAGCTTTAAACTCATAGCTTATAATTCCGGAACCATCTCCACAGTCAAAGTGAACGGGCACTGTTACATTCTAGAAGCTCCGGGTCATCTTATTTTGTATGATTTTGCTTTTCATAAATTTAGTCTGGCTCCGCCCACTATGAGATAAGTCCCCTCCCCCTCACCAGCGGGCCTGGTGTCCACGGACGTATCTCTGGATGGTTGTGGCAGCATGTTTCATGCGCAGGTACTTCTTGCGCGCCAGCCAGCAGCGGATGGTCTTCTGGATGCGGATGCAGGCAGCACGCAACTTATCTGCACGCAGTTTCTCCAGGTACGCAACCTGCCCCGCTCGGAAGAAAATCTTGGTCTTGCCAAACTGGTACTTATCTGGATCCTATTGAGAGAACAAAAAAATGGAGAGAGAATTAATAGACTTTTCATTCATGTTAAACTTTACCTTCAACTAAGTTTTCTATCGAAAATGTGAGTATTGCCAATTCTGGGTGGTTTTCAGGGCATTGTTGCTATGGTTATTAGTGTTTTTTTTTTTTTTAATCAGGTCAAAAGAGTCCAAGTCCACACAGAGTATAAATATAGTTTTATAAGCTGAATTGTCCTCTTCTTGTACCTGCACAAGTTTCTCCAGAACGTTCTTACAGGTCATCTTCCTGTCCGTCAAAACATCTTTTTGTACCATCAGGACACGATACCTGCTAAAGAACTCTTGATACGTCCACCTGACAAACAAAAGTAGTAGTGTAAACACAAATATACAGTCAGGAAGTGTTTGACAAAAGGGAGTTCAGTATGTTAATGTATAGATCTTCACTGTACCTAGAAGGGAAACCAGCTGCGGAGATGCGTATTGTTTCCAAAACTCCACATGCACGCAGTTGCTGCACTGCCCTCTTGGGGTCAAACCTGGTAATGACAGAAATCAGATATCAGCCTAGAATCACTATCACTTCTTCTAAATCTATTGATTTAAACACAGTTCAAAATGATATTTAGAATGAAATCTCATGAAGAAAAAATATTAGGCCTGCACATTGTCTAAACTAGTGAGCTGCCAACCTAGACAGTTTTTTTGGGCATGACTGGCACACTCCTGATATGTAGTGAAATTATGCTACCTTTTGCAGTTCTGTTTAGCACTGCAGGTAGCACATACATTACACGCTGCAGCTTTAATATAGGCAAAATTTCTTCATATAAGATGCCAGGCAAAGCTTAGGGAAATTTTGTAGGTTTGGGATTTCATCTCTTTATGCATCTCTCGATTCTGAGAAAAACAATCTGATTCTAGGTTCTCAACTTTTTTGTATCGTTGTACAACAAAATATTCAAAGCCCCCCTCTTCAAATTTGTTAAGATATTTCCGGTACTTGCTGTGATTGTGACAAAGAGGCTTGTTTATTTATTTTTTATTCATGTATTGAATTAAAGGCAGGGTAGGCAATTTATTCCAGAAACATTTTTTGTTATGCTGGTTAAAAGTCTCTTCACATCCTGATAGCAATCACTAAGGCCTCATTTACACTGCAGGTCTTGATGCCCAATTCTGATTTGTTACCTTTATCCGATTTTTTTGACCATCCGTTTACACGTTTTTTCGACTGTGACCCATATCCGATTCATGTGTTTACACTTGCCATACTATCTGAAACATCGCGCATGCTTAAAGGGTTAAATTATCTTGCACAGATGGGTAGACGCGAAATATGATTGATGCTAGCTCTGCGATATACAGTATGTGAAGTTCGCCAAACATCACCATGATTTTGAGGCGAAGGAGGACGAAAAGTGCCATCATTGCGCATATGTTTCAGTTATTGTGTGTGAGAGAGATCTCAGGACTGGTGGGAGCATATTGGCTTTAAATATTGGCTTTAACGAGGAGCAGTGGGTCCGAAATTTTGTTATGTACAACAATACAGTATGTTGTGTCAATGTTTGTTCACATTCCTCTCCTATTTATTTCCACATATGAATGAGGCCTGAAACCGATCTCGAAATATCCAAGACACATTTCACTGACAGTGTAAACGAAGCCTAAGTTAAGTTGTCTAAATGTATTTATATATGTGTGTGAATATATATGTACACGCCATAACTACTGTAATTTAGATGGAAGAAATTAAAACCCATGATGTTCTACTCGGAGCATTTTGTTACTTGAATTTATGCATTTCAATGGCAACACTATCAACGCAGAAATTAATCTGCAACCATCAGGTGGTACAAGTAACAGCTCTTTAAATTGTTTTTTTATTATAATTGTAATGTTTTGTGCTTTGAGACATGAGGTAGTTTAATGCCGTCTCTCGTGATGCTTTTGGGCGTGGCTTTGGAGATGCTTTGAAGGGAGAGTGGAATCTTATGCTTTTAAAGCTAGCTTGCTAATGCTAGCCTCTCTGAAAATCACCTACCCTACCTTTATTATGTTTGCTGTTGGTTCATTTAACATTTATAATTATTTAACCACAATTCATTTTGTGATTATGTTCTGTATTAAAACAACAGTTATTCAAGGAAAATTAAAATACATTTTAAGTTTACATTTTGATTTTATGTGTTAATTTGTAGCATTGTAATTTAGATTAAAGTTAGGTTATTTTAATGAATTAATAATACATTATTAATTTAAATACTTATATGTCATCCTGAGGCCCACTTGCAAGTTTGCTGAGGCCCTCTAGTGCCCCCCCCCCCCCCCTTTTTTTTACCAACTTTAACTATCAAATGTATTTGTGCATTATTATTACATTAGTTATAAGAAAGCTAAGCTATATGCCAATGTAAATGACTTCCACCTTTTTTTTGCTCTCTGTTGTAGTGAACACCAATTGAATCTACATAATAAAAAGCTGACAATCTATTCCGAAAGATCAGAGAATCTCAACTTATGATCACAGTATGTGTATACACAGAGAGAGAGAGAGAGAGAGAGAGAGAGAGAGAGAGAGAGAGAGAGAGAGAGAGAGAGAGAGAGAGAGAGAGAAAGCTGATGAAAAACTGACGTGAAGGCAAATTTGTAATCGTTGGGTTTGATGCAGCGAACGTAATGCGGCGTAGTCGCATTCAGCGTCTCCATCAGCAGATGCAGAGAGTTACGGAACTACAGAGAGAGAGAAGTAAACATTTATTCAGATTCTAACATAAACTTGCAGTATTTTTAATCTCATCCACTGTCACTGCTTATTTACACAGTATAACACAAAAGTACAATTCATGTACGTAGATATTCAATAAAAGTAGGAGTAGGAGTAGGAGTAATCTTCAATAAGAGTAGGCTTCTACCTGCAGTCCGACTGTCTTCTTGTGTTCTTTGCTAGCTTGGCCAGTTTTGCTCTTGACTGGTTTGACACTGAGGCGAGTGCGTCCTCCAGTGGTAGGAGCAGCACCGGTTGGACTCGTTGCTTTCTCCTCATCATGGAACAGCTCCACCAGCAGGTCAAACTGGGAATTACAGCCAAGACAGACTTAACATACAAGCCATGTGGGGAAGAGTGGTCAGATACAATTAGTCAAAGGGACTTTTGGACATGGAAATTAAGCGACGATCTTATTAAAAAACTGTAATTAGCTCTTAAATTTTTTAAATTAAAGTCCCCCTGTAGTCAATAATTTGTATCCCTTAAAACTCATCTTTGATCACCAAAATTACATATTTAAATGTTTTTTTCCTTGAAAAAATGTTCTTCATGCCTTAAAATAGCCTGAATGTAACTCAACACCCTTTGCCTCATTTAGTATATGCGGTTCTATGAATATACAAATTAGCCCCGCCTCCACTCACTCGCACCAGCTCAGAGATCCACTCGTTGACGATCACACATTGACGTGATTGGTTACAAGGTAGTTTGTGACGTCAGAAACACCAGTGATTTCAAACTGTCTTTGGTTCACTGCGGTTTTAAGGAGAAAATACTCAGCAATGGTGTTGACTTATGAATTTGCACATGGTTTGTCTTAAAGCATATTAAAAATACCACATAGACATATAAACAACATTAAAAACTTGATTTTCACCACAGGGGGACTTTAAATTAATTTGTATATGGACTCAGCTCCAGATAAAGTCAGTTGTCACTCCTCTTCTGAGTGCTTAATCCTGTTATGTACATGGTGAATCATTCTTTTAAAGGTAGAAGCCCCAAAAAGTTGTAGTTTACAGTGATTTCAGAATATCTAAGGGGAGTCGTTAGGTACAACGAAGAGCGGAGTGCCTAAAACCCATGTTTAGCGGTTTTAAAAATCACTGTAAACCATGGCTTCACGAAACTCATTGCTTTTATAAAATGGTTGATACATTTTCCTGGCAAGGTTTCATAAAATAAATGCACAACAGCAGTGACACTGATGTAATGATATCAACAGGAGTACTTTACGACATTTTCGAATGTGACTCAACCAATCATAATCAAGGACGGGAACTATCCATTTTATAAAAGAGAATTCACTCCTGAAAACTTTAGGGAGTTACAACTGAATTCTTAACTGAACTGTGTTAAATGGTTAGCATTCATGTTTTTGTACAGGCTTGAGACACTTGAGCATTTGCCACTTCCAAAACTTAGCAGTGTGTCGTTGCCTTTGTCAACTGAACTAAATCTGTACACTCAATGTATCACTTATTTTAATCCAGTAAAGCATAATAAACAATTATGCATGTCAAGACAAGCAAACCGTTATACAGTGGGATATTAATGAACAAAAGGGGCCATGATAATGTCCCTAGGGTCTCATTAACTTTGATCGCTAAGAGTTTGTTTTCTGAGGGACACTAGTGCTGGTACTAAGCAGCATGCAGCCTAAGCAAAATAAAAGTTATTATGGGACCAAGAATTTAAACATCAAGTCCCCACACAGCAAACAAACAAACTCCAGCTTTGTGTTCTAATGTTCTGCCTGTTTTTACAATTTTTTTAGTCTGTGTATAGTACATATGAATGTCTTTGGCTGTTGCATTTTAAAAAGCATAGTTCACCCAAAAATGAAAATTCCATCTGTATTATTGTTCTGTATTGTATACTGTTTTTTTGTTCTAAACCTGTATGTTGTTATTTTTTCCCATTAATTACCTTGATCGTGGCGGCCTGCCACAATTTCATAATGAGCCAAAAATATTTTTGCACTTTTCATAACATAAAATATCTCTAACGTAGTGACTTGAGCCATTGCTTTGGCAAAGCATCTGTCAATCAAATTAAAAGGCTATGAATATACTGTATATATTATCATGATTATTATTATTATTATTATATTGAAATTGTTTGGCTTCCACTATCACAACTAAAAAAAGAGGTTTGAGTCCACTTAAAATGCAAAACATTTTTGGTCACTAGAAAGCTCTTAATTGTGCTCTCAATGTACACCAGATTGAAGAGTTGGAGTTTTTCCCACTTTTCCACCTCGTTTTTAAATCGCTTATGAATGCCCGTGTGGCCGTGCGCATTTTACTTCGCTTTCAAAGTAGCGGCAAATCTGGAGCGGCAATTGCTTGAATAGTGTGTTCATTATTATTATTATTATTAATGAAAACCACCACAACAAAACAGTACAATGACAAACTTAAAACTTAGAACTTTTATTAACAAAACAAATAAGGTGTGTAAATTAGAAGTGTTACCTCCAGATGCTGCCACCTTCTTCAGACAAATTTTACAGATTGCCTCATTAATGTTTGCAGGTTTCCTATTAGCATTGGGTTTAAATCCAAAATATTGCCAAATAGGTGCTTTTACATTTCGTTTTGAAACCAAATCTTCCGCCATTGTCTTGTATGTCAGCTCGCCTCTCTCTCGTCACGTGATAAATGAAATCTGACTTCTGCTGCGGATCTGTGCTTCGACTCTCGTTCGGCTCACGCTGAATTGAGCAGACGCGTTCAGTTTTTAAGTGTAGTATCTGTTCTTTAACTGAACTAAATGATTTTATCACAGTAACAGACCATCGCAACAAGCCTACTTTAAAATGAACAAACATTTATTCTGCGGCGACATGCCCTCAAATTCTCACTGTTGGAAACAAAATCTGTTTATCAGATAAAGCTCATATGAAGTTTATGGATCACATCGACCAATTTTTTTGTTCTTTTTTGAGCTGGCCACTATAAACTGAAAGTGAGTGATAATGATTAAATCTTAATTTCTGGGTGAAGGGTCCTTTTAAGAGCATAAAAAAAGTACTGAAAAGGACAAACAGTCCAGCTGATGTCACAACATTTCAACTAAACAGATGGTTCATTCTGTCTGGGCAGTTGAGTTTGTTTGGATGGTGTTTGGAGGCTCTAGAGCTGAAGCGCTTTTATTTTTCTACAGAATCAATGCAGTATTGAGATTGTGCCCTGCACAGCAGAAAGCAGCAGACTGAACATGCTGATATACACACACGCGCACGCATCTCTCATACGCACACACATCCAAACTATCCAATCTTAATTTTTGTATCTACTAGACAGCAGTGATATTAGAGAGATAGAGAGCTAAAGAGACAGCATGTATATGCTAAATTTTACCTTCTGCAGGGGTACAGGTAGTCATGTTCACAAACAACACATAGACAACATGACACGATGAGAAAATAGAAACAGAATTACTAAATGCAGAAAATACAGATACATCAGACAGATGTATATAATGTACTTGCTAAACAGCAAAACAGCTCAGACACCAGCTCTGAATAATATTATGTTGGCTTGACAATGCAATATCAAATATCATTCTAAATTTCTCTTTTCATGATCCACATACAAAAAGAATCAAAGAGGATTGGACTCACTTCAGATAATATATCTATTAGTGCTGTCAATTGATTTAAAAATTTAACTAATTAATAAAATAAAAAAACTACAGTATTGTGTACTTTAATCACTGAAACAATATTTGACAGCCCTAATATCTCTTTGGGGAAAAAATAAGCATCAAGCCCTAGAACCGATGTCAAATTTCGTCTTGACAAACAAATTCATTCAAATGATGAATGGCACAATGAATGGAGAATGACTGAAAATATTCAGAAGTTTTTAGGACGTTTAGCTGATGTCTGGCTAATTTATAAGAAAATATAAATGTGTACCTAGATGAAGTAAGCAAACACACACATGATAGTATGAACAGATGATCAATGATATGAATGTGAAGCAAAATGAATATGGTAAAAACAGATGACCAGTGTAATGTGAAGTGAAGGATTTGGATTATCCGCTAACAGACTGATCTGGAAAAGCACCAGAGAGCCCGAGCCTATTACTGATATGAATTGTTAATTTTAAATAATACTTGACTTAAAGAATAATTCTGTCAATCAAATTCAGTTTGAGGCATTAATATTTTTCCCAGGCAGTTTGGATTAGTAGGGCTTGTGTTTGCTCTTACCACACACATTTACTGCCTCACGCTGAGGAGAAAAAGCATTAAAGAGCATTCAGAAACCCCCAGATACAGATGAAAATGATATGATTTTACAGAATCAAAGGTTCACTTAGTCAGCATAAAAACTACCAAGTCCATGATTTTTCAAAACTGTAAAAATGTTCATGACTTTTCTAAGCCTGAAAACATAATTCCTTATTTCTTTGACTGTGGGAAGCCCTACAATTTTTTAGCAGTTAGGTCAGGTCAATAAAAGCACAGAAGCTTTTGTGGCTAGTTCACTAAAAAACACAGCACAATAAGAATACCATGGTATTCTTTGATATACCTTGGAGTACCACGTAAATGCCATCCCAGCTAACAGGGAATGTTCTCAAAACTTTGACTAGTATTCTGGCAATCCTCTTCATACATTTATGAACCAACGTTCTTCCAGTAACGATAATAGAATATTTTTTCAAAGTTATCTGGTCTTTAATTATGTTCTCAAAACATTAATACAAAAACGTTATTTATACATAGTTCGAACCTTTTAGTTGGACATTAATTGAACGTTTTCTTTTAAAATGTTACTACTAGTTTCTGAACGTTCAGAGAACATTCAAAAGTAACATTCCCTTAATGTCTGCAGAATGATAAAATGCAATGTGTTCATTTAACCAATAAATAAATAAATAAATAAACATTAAAAAAACGGGACGTTTTGAACATTCAGAGGCCTTTCAGAAATAAAGTGATCTTGACTTAATGAGAACGCTAGCAAAATGTTCTTAGAACATATTTTTGTTAGCTAAGATGGTAAATAAATACTGAAATAATTCAGTACCATGGTTTATATCAAAGTGCTATGCTGATCATTTGTTTGGGAAACTCTGATCTCTGAACTCTGATCTATGGAGCTTTTCATTCAGTGTGCCTGTGTCTCTATTACCAAGTATGTTTTAGAAGTATGTACCTTCCTAAAAAATCCACAGAACACACCCCAGGCCATGAAGGCACTACTGACGGGTGAGGATTGACTTCATAACATGAGCAGGTATGCAGTAGCGTTCTGTCTGAACCGGTGTCATTAAAGAGCAGTCAGAGCTGCTGAGTCATGTAAAGGCTCTTTTAGAGCTTAGAAACAGCTCTGATCTTTAGATACTGTGACTCAAGATACCGTAACATGGTGAACTAAGACAGAACAAGGATATGTAAGGATCTAAAGAGCTAAAAATATGAACTTATACTCCCTCAGCTGTGTACATATGTTGGAACAGTGCCAACGGACTGCACTAATGCTCCTTTACCAGCAGATGGCACCGTGCTATTGACCTTCTCACACTTTAAGCCTTCATTTAAGGTCAAAAATCTTGGATGAAAATAGCCTGGCTACAGCTAACACTGGCTTCAAGGCTGGTTTTGTCTCACTATACAGGCATTAACTCACAGTGTCTGGTTAATGAACTGGTACATTACAGGGATATTTTAACACTTCCTGGCCATTTTCACCTAAACATTACAGCCCTTATTTATAAGCAAATTGAAGGCCTTCTGAAGTAGTCATTTAAAAAGCACTCTTTCAGAGAGACAGAGAACAGGTTTTCACTCACCTTACTGGCCTTCAGAACATGTATCTGCTCCTCATTTACTGTATCTTTATTCTTCTCCAGAAAACCATCACACTGATACTCCACCTGACAGATACAGAGAGACATTAGAGGTTATCATAGGAAAGCAAATCCATGAACGAGTCTCTGAATAGTTTCTGTTTTTTTTCCTTCACAGCTGTATAATTACAAATTGAAAATGTTCGACTTATTGATGTCTTATTGATGTTCAATTTATTGATTCTCACTAATTCTTTTTTTTTATCTTTTAAATTGTTTTGAGGAATTACACAAGACAGAAGCTACACAACATAACAAAAAAAAAGATTTAATATTTAGTATTTAGTATTTATATAATAAATACTATATAATATTTATATTTATATAATATTTATATCGGCCAAGCACCGAAGGTGTGGAGGCACCTATTGTATCTGTTGGCTTCTTATTATTATGGGCCAAGCACAGAATGTGCGTAGGCACCCAATGAAATTCTTCTTCTTCTTCTTCTTCTTCTTCTTCTTCTTCTTCTTCGGGAGTCTATGGCAGCCCATAGAACCGCTTGCGGGAAAGTTATGAAATTTGTCACACTGATAGAGGACAGTCTGAACTGTCACCATAGCGAATTTGGAGTCTCCAACTCAATCCCTCTAGCGCCACCAACTGGTCCGGAGATATGAAAAATGTTTTTGCTATTTTTGCAAAAATCATAAAAGTGGTCTCGTTAGATTCAGGGCGTCATGCCGAGTCGACTGATATCCATTTTATGCCACTGTAGGCATATCCGACCATTTTAGGTGTCGGCCATTTTGAATTTTGTACCAAAATGCTGTATTTTATGAATGCATGAACATATTACGAAACTCGGTATGTGCCATCAGCACCATGCCCTGAAGGTACTCAAACGATTTTAAGACAGCTTTTGGTCAAAAGTTATAACAAAATTTCCAAAAATGCTAATAACATTTGAATAAATCTGCCTATTGTAATGACACTGGCATTATTATGAATCTTATTAGATTCCTTGGGTTATGCAGAGAACATAGATACCAAGTTTGCCGTATTTGGCCTAACTTCCTGTCCGCCATCTTGATTTTTATTCAATACCTACTTTTTCAAACTCTTCCTAGACCGTTTGTACGATTTTCACCAAAATCGAATCGTATCATCTCCAGACTGTGCCGACTAAAAGTTATGGATTTCGGGTTGATAGACAAAACCGTTTTCGTATACTGCAGCAGCAAAGTAGAGGCATGATGCCAAAAGGACTATTCAGGCTTTATCTCTGCAATGCCTTGACATATTGACACCAAACTTTGTATGTGTCATTGTCACTTCGCTCTGACCACATCACATCAATTTCATAACTGCGCCACCTATTGGTCATAAGTGATAATCCATTAAATCATATGTTTAGTTACTGTATTTATGAATATTCAGCTATTTTGCCTAAAATCATCTTAAAATGATACAATAATTGCTCCTTGCTGCAGTTGGTCTGACACTCCCAGACATGTTGGCATGTCTTGTCGTCTTCTTGCGCTTGGCCCCGATAATTGCTGCTTGCAGCTATATTATTTTGATTGTTTTGGTTTTAAAATGTAATTATTACTTTTTCATAAACTTACAACCCCCCTGCAGTTCCTTCACAACCCCCAGTTTAGAAAACCCTGACATAAGGTAATGTTTAATGCACTACAACAACACATATTTTCAACATGTTTTTTTCCTTTGTATTTTTAAATCACTACAGTACAAGATTATCCGATTACATTTACGCATTTGGCAGCGGCTTTTATCCAAAGCGACTTGCATTGCATTTCAAGGTACACATTTACATTTTTTATCAGTTCTTGCTTTCCCTGGGAAGCGAACCCATGACCTTGGCGTTGCAAGCGCCAACACTCTACTGTTTGAGCTACAGGAAAGCGATTAAAATCTATGTGATAAACAAATTAAGGTTTAAAGTAAGGTCAAAAGTAATTAAAAAGTAATCAAAAAGTAGTCAGATTACATTACCTAAAATGTGTAATGTATTAGATTACGCTACTAACTACCTACAGTTTTCATTATGTAATTTGTATTCAGTAATGGACTACAGTATGTAAACAATCTACCCAGCACTGATTATAACTAAGAGGTCCATTAAACCCGGTTTAAACTCATACTGCACGATTTATAATAGTACTTTACGACTGTTGCTTGTCAGACTGTATGAACATCATCCTCACTGTAAGCCATGTCACACTGTATGATCTCAGTTGTCATTAATGTCAGACTATATGGCAGTCAAGACTCTTTAAAAATGGACGCATGCAAGAAGACTCGTCAGGAGTTCATCAACATCAACAATCCGCAACACGTTAAGTGACGTGAGCTGCATTTACATGAGGGATATAAATGGTGGCTAGCAAAAAGACAATCTCTAGCATTAATTTTCATCATGGCTTCTTTTTAAAAGAAAACTGAAAAAAAAAAGACGATGTGTGTGGAGCAAGTGGTGGTTTATTGTTGTCCCAATAATTGCATAATCAGGTTTGGCGCTCCGATTGGATTTGACAGTTGTCGTAGGAGAAGTCACACTACAGGACTGTGTGGCAAATCTTCTGACACTGCCAGAAATTTGTCTGAGGTAAAATGTGATCGCAACAGTCATTAATCTGCAGTCGGTGAACATGTCAAACTAATGATCTAAGACTTCAGATTTTGGCCTAGGATCTGAGGAATCTTTTAGGATTCACAAAATGTGTTTCAGACGGCCAAATCGTGGCCAAAATCGTACAGTGTGAACCCGTTTTAATTCTACGAAAGCTACAAAAGAGTAACTTCACAGAACATATTTTTTCACACTGGATATAAATTACATGTTATATTATATATTCTATTAAATTTATATAATTTAGAGTGTCATTTATATTAGCAATACTGATTAGAGAATCCTGATTTAACCTTGAGGATGTTTGAGAAAGCTAATGCTCAAACCCTAATTTGACTATGTGTGTGTATTGAATGTCTATCTCACACTCTAAATGTGGCTTATGATATCCACCCTCCTTCTCATTTCCTCACAGATATTATACACCATTTCTAAAAACAGATCCACAGCGTGAAGACGCATGAGCACCTTTACGGAAAGCACACAGGAGACTTGACTCAGTTGTTTTGGCATTAGCATGTTTCCAAGCTAACATAATGATACTCTATTAAGATTTGTTTAGAACTATCTATTCATGTATTAGTGTCTATTGTTTAGAACATCCTTTATATCAGAAGTACTTACAATGTCTTAAAATGCTAGACCTGTTTCACATACAATTCATCTGTGGCCTGTTTGACAAGAGTATCTACAGAGTTATTACAAACAAAGTCATCATGAAATCAAAATTGACCATACTTATTTTTTATGGAATATTGAATTGCATTATGCATATATTGCATATATTGCATTATTATAAATTATTTATCTGTGAACATCATTATTTTTTATGTCCCCTCGTAATTTTTAATCAAAATAACTTGCAGCATCATCTCTTCTCTGATGAGGTGTTTACTGGGACGAGGAAAACCTTATTTTTCTTGTTCGAGAAGCCGTTTCACTCCGATATACATCGCGATAGGGAAAAGACTATCTAAACGTCTGATTCATGTTGACTTTAAACGTGGAATTTATTTTATTTGAGGTGGATTGTATGCACATCTAAATGGTAATTATTAACTAAATAAATCACCTGGATTTATTCCAGAAAATGTTTGTCAGCCTGTTATTGTGTGTGAATCTTGACAAAACATGATCATTTGCTTCATTATTGTATACTGCTTCATATAAGATTGCGTTGATAAATAAATTAATTTTCTGCTGAGTTTAGCGTGTCACACAACAAAAAATTGTCTCAACACCAGACAGAACTCAGTCACATCTAGGACGTTTCTGGAACGCAGTGGCATGTGGCTTATGCCGGCAGTGAATGCTTTTAATATGGTGAACATGCACTGTTCAGATGCAGTATGTGTGAGGCAGCTCAGTAGGTTTTTTTGGAACAGAAATACAATGGATCTGTGGTCAGATATTTATATATAAAATGAAACAGTTTATCAGAAATGCTGAACCAGCCTGAGTGTGAAGTGTGCGTGTGTGTGTGTGTGTGTGTGCGCACCTTATCTGCAAAGTGCTGAATAATGAAAGCTTTATTGGACATCCGTGGCTTTTCAAAAAGTGCACACGTCTTCAAATGAGTGTTATACAGTTTCTGAGCCCAGGAGTCATCTGAACCCTTCGGCATCTAAGAGAAAGAGAGAAAAAAAGAGGCTGTACAGTATATGAAGTAAGAACTGTAGTCTCAAACAGGATTCCAATCACACAACACAGTTTTTTTGTTTGTTTTGATTTTACAGTGATGTACACTACTGTTTAAACGTTTAGGGTTAGTATTTAAAAAAAAAAAAATAAAAAAACACAAGCCAATCTGGTTTCCACAAAAATCATTAAACAGCACGACTGTTTTGAATATTGATAATAATAAGAAATGTTTCTTGAGCACCAAATCAGCAGATTTCTGTGACACTGACGACTGGAGTAATGGTTGCTGAATATTCCGGTTTGCATTTTACATTAAAACCAAATAGTTAAACAAGAATGTTGTTAAATTGAATATTTGTTTAGCAAATTGTCACATATTTATGAACACCTTGGATTTGCTTATGGATATATTGAAACTTTTTTCAGATATTTTAATTCACGAAGCCAAAAGGTTTTTGTTTTTTTGACACAGCCAATCACAGTAAAAGATGAATTACATCAACATCTTAATTTACAATAAAACTGTGAATATGTACCTTGCACTCTTCGTCCAGCAGGTCCAGGACGCCCATCTTGGCCTCGATGAGGTTGATACACGGCTGATTATCATAGAAATCAATGAGAGTCCAGGGGATCTGCTCTTTCATGTACTCCTCCTGCTCCAACTTAAACACATGCTGCACACAAGAAGACAGGAGGACAACAGGAGATACATCACAATAAATTAAAAGAATAATCATCAATCAAGCATGAACTGATGAGATATGGTGTCATGTGAAGTGTGTCAGAGGTCTCACCATGTTGAACTGTTGCTGTAGTTTCTCATTGGCATAATTAATACAGAACTGTTCAAAACTGTTGATTTCAAAAGTCTCAAACCTGGAAGAATAAAACAAAACATCACAATTGACTTCTGTAACTCTAAACTGAACCAGTGTGGTCTCAAATGTGTGTGTGGCTGTATGAACACGCACCCGTAAATGTCGAGGACTCCGATGAACGAGTGCTGCTTGACCGTAGAATGTAGTGATTTGTTCACATGGTCCACGATCCAGTTGAAGAGTTTGGCGTAGATATGTTTAGCGAGGGCATCGCGAGAATTTATGGCCTGTAGTTTGGGGACAGGCTTTATGTACGTCTCAGTTGCCGTCTTCAGCTTCTTATGACACAGCCAATGAGACATGTCTTGATATGTCACGCCCATCAGTTCACAAAACACACTCAGGTGACCATTATTTGGCTGGACGGAAAAAAGAGAGAAAATGACATCATTACTTCACAATGAAACAAATTTAGGTCACACTTTATATGACGTGTCTTTAATCACTATGTACTTAACATTTGTTTTTATGCAAGTACAATGTACTTATGTTCATATTGTATTGCAAAATACTTTTGCTGCTATTAAGGTGGGATGCGGGTTAGGTTAGGGACAGGTTTGGTGGTATGGCTGGGTTTAAAGGTGGTTTAAGGCGTAAGGAAAGGATCAACAGTGTAATTATAGTTGTATTTACAGAAATTAATTACAGCTGTAATAACATTTTATAAATATATATTCATGTTTGAGAATGCAATGCACAATACATGCATTGTATCAAATGATTAAAGACACATTATATAAAGTGGGACCCAAATTAGTACAGTAATAACTCTGGGGTATTTGGTTAAAAATGACCCTGTATGAGTAAAAATGTATATATATATATATATATATATATATATATATATATGTGTATGTATGTATGTATGTATGTATATATGTGTGTGTATGTATGTATGGATATGTATATTTATATTTATATATATATATATATATATATATATATATATATATATATATATATATATATATATATATATATAAATATACATATCCATACATACATACACACACATATATACATACATACATACATACATACATACATACATACATACATACATACATACATACATACATATATATATATATATATATATATATATATATACACACACACACACATACACTGACATATAAAAGGATATAAAGTATACTATATAAAATTTCAACTGCCTGACTTTTTTTATTTTGTCGCAAAATGTAACTATATTATCTTCCAGCTCTAATATGCTAAATGGGACTATAATGCATGAAGATGTTAAGATCTTATAAACATTAACAGCATGATTTTCTGAAAAGTGCTACACAAAGTTTCTGTCATAAGATGCATTCCACAGTGTTGCACACAGTTATTTGGTTTCTATTTTCGCCATATATAGATAGTCCTGACCACAGTGAAATCACATTGGTTCAAAATGCCACTTAAAAGTCAACATGAAACTCACTGGAATGATACTGCTGTCCGAGTCTCTATCCTTCACTTCCACGTTGCCCAGGTGCAAAATCGAAGCCAGAATCCGAAACAAGCCCATCTGATAGGACTCATTTACACCTGAAGAGAGACATCAACAAATGAACAATAGAAAAACATAAGCACAAAATCAATCAGTCTAATAAGCTATGTAGAAACTGTATAACTCTGAAACCTACTTGAACTGCCTTCATTTCATGTCTCGACTGAATCCAACAGTGCTTGGAGTTAATGTTGCTAAGCTATTACAATGATATAAAAAATACTAACAAAATAATTGGCTAGTCAATTTAAAAAAAGAACAATTTTATTGATACTTTTGACACTGAATGAAAAACATTTACTCGTTTATAACCCACGTTTCTCTGAGCTTGCACCACAATGTAATCTGTGACTGCCCAGTCCACTATCAGGGGCGTCATGCACCTAGTTTTCAAAGATTCTGAGTCATGATAGTCAAGTGGTAAATTATTAGAGTATGCATAGTGGCTGGGTTCAAATCCTGATATAATATCAATTTTACTTTGAAACCAGCAAAACTGCAACTGATCTCGACTGCCAGTGATCTCTCTGCAATTTCATGAATGGAAAACAGGGGTTAGACAGAAAAAAACCCAACCCCAAGTAGGGCTGCACGATGTGTCGTTTAAGCATCGATATCGCGATGTACGAATCCACGATGGTTACATCGCAGGATGTGCGATGTAGGCTGTCGTAGTTGATCCGTTATTCATTAACCGTACGGGCCAGCTGTTCCCAGGCCCTTGACGAATGTGATTCGCGGATTAATTGCACAGCTTAACCATCATAGAGTGAAAGTTTATCATTTGCATGTGTTTTTAAGTCCTGTCAGTTTAACAGGGAGCATATAAGAACGAGCAGAGAGAGAGAGAGAGAGAGAGAGAGCGAGAGAGTCCCGGCCGCGCGCTCACCTTCACCGTCTTCAAACAACACGAGCGCTGTCTTGCTGTCTCTCCCTCGCGCACATTAATCAAAATAAATTGACACGATGGTGTCGAACAAAAGAAAAAAAAAAACTATCCAGTGATGAAATGTTTTCTGTGTTGTCAAATCTTGTGCGATATCCTAAACTGCTGAGATAATTACAAAACGCGTACACGTCCGATTCGCGAACTAATGATTCCTTTGAACCGATTCAATTTAATGAATGGTTTAAACAACTGACCTGTCCAACACAGAACTCACGAGACGTCTGAATTGGTGTATAAAAAAAATCTGTAACACTTTACAATAATGTTCTATTTATTAAACTATTTAACTACATTAGTTAACATTTACTATTATTAAACTGCACTTCTACAACATTGTTAATTTCAACATTTAGGCTATAGCCTACATTATTGAAATCAAAAGTTGTACAGTATTTGTTAACATAGTTAATGCACTGTGAAGTAACATTACCAAACAATGAACAGCTTTGTTTTTATAAACTAAGATAAACAAAGATTAATAAATATAGTAACAAAAGTATTGCTCATGGTAAGTTCATGTTAGTTAATATGTTAACAATTCAAACCATATCCTAAAGTTACAAACAAATAATTTACTCTAATTTAAATAATACTCTGATGTTTAAATCATTTAAAATGAGAATGTAAGTGTGCTCACCCCATTTTTGTTTGTAAGAAAAAATTAGATTAGATTTCATATCGCAATATATATCGCAGAAAAATAAAATATCGCAATGTAATTTTTTCCCAATATCGTGCAGCCCTAACCCCAAGTAAAAATAACTAGTTTTCACTGAAATATTACATATTTTTGATATATGAACCGAAGCAAGAACATACATTATTAACTCTTTATTAAAAACTATTCGGTGTTGTGTTGTCAAATTAATAGTTTGAAAATTTTGGACAGAATCCCCCAACCACCAACGCACAAAAACTCCTGGTTCTAGGCTTCAAAGCAGTGAATTTCACAAAAAGGTGACACCTTGGGGGCAATAATAATACTTAAAAAAAAAAAAGTATTTTAAAAGTTACAATCAAAATCCATTGGCTCAAAAATCTGAGGGAGCACATGCATATCATAATAAAAAAATTACAATATAGCGCTTTTGGTGTACAGTAGTACATAGTAAAGCTCTATATAAAAGTCTCATTCATTAATTTATTCACTCAATCACTCACACATAATCTGCGATTTAGTTCCTCTATCACATCTCAACAACATGAGAAATGATTGAACTTTCAGTCTGACCTAGCAGTGTGAAGGCGTTCTTTGTGGTCGACATCTCCTTGGCATCATCTATTCCATCTATCACTGGGTTCCTGCCCTGTTTGGTGTAGTGAAAATTATCAGCCTTCCCTGTGGAGAAAGAAACACATGCACAAACTTTTATTATATCCCTCAAATAAAAAATTATTGTACCACCTAAAAAAAAAATAAGCAGCAGTAGACATTCTGAAGGATCTACCCCACGGCTGGGTTATCATCAAACCCATATGTTGATGTAAAATAATCAACCTTATGAACCAATCATTTCTTATGTTAGATATGTTAAAATCAAGGAGATAATAGAGTTCAAATAAAGAGACAAACTGCAGCATGTATCAAACTAATTTGGCTCAAACATATGTACGGTAAAGTGATTTCTGTGCAGGGGCTCAAATGAATTACTGAATCTATTTTCTAATTTGACGGTTATTTGAAATGTACCATCTGAACGTCCTGATTAACCAAAATGAACTGGACATTTAACCTGAAGAAGAGGTCAGCGTGAGTAAAAATATGTTCAATCAGTTTGCTGGGCTCTAACCTAATATGATTCCCAAATGAGTTGGTTCCTTTTAGTGAATCAAAATCACAACTTACAACTGCATCATGTTGTAAAAAGGACTCATCAAGCGTAGCGTTAGTTCTGGCAGGTCACGTCAGTCAAGCTCGCATCAGCTGACTCTCAGCTGATCCACGTCTACCTATAGGAATGCGATGCCTATCACAGCATCCCTACATAAAAGGTCCATTCAGTATTATCAGCAGCTTTATTGCATTGCTCAGGAGCTAATTACCCTCCTCCATCCCCAGCTCCTCCCCTCATCCAGTCAGGACTTGGCCTTCTGATATTCCTCTACGAATCAGACTTATTTTTCTTGAATTGCTGTACATTAAATTATTGAACATTAATGATATCTGCAATACTGCACTCCCTGCTCATACACATGCTAGGATGCATGGATGGGCAGGGAGTTCTTGCCCAGAGCAGAACCATACGCCAATCCAAACAATATGCTATTTGTCAATTATCTTTGACGATAATGGTCCTGACAGAACTGAGAGTTAAATCAGTGTAGTTACTGACTGGCTGGTTCATATGACAATGTATTTGGTTAAATATCAAGCATTCATTCGGACACACTGTGCTCATCAAAAGAGCTTTAATTATCCAGGAAACTCCCCAACCATTAATAAATAGAAACTCTGTCATTAGTACTACACAGATTTGCATTAATAAAAACTATTCTCTTATTCACAGACACAGACCCTAAAATACAATACTTTCTTCACAGATTTAACGAACGATACACTGTTGCTTGGCAACAGAGACCTTATTGAGAGATTCACGCACACACACACACTCTCACATTAACGGGGCGTCAGCTGAGCAGGAAGTCAGCTGAGTAGGCAAACAGCAGGAGACAGAGCACAGAGCCAGCAGTGTGTGTGTGTGTGTGTGTGTGTGTGTGTGTGTGTGTGTGTGTGTGTGTGTGTGTGTGTGTTTCAGAGCAAGTGGGTGAAGCAAACAGAGATGATAGGGAGAGGTGTGTGTGGAACCAAACTACAGTAGCTCCAGTATTAATATGCGGCTGTGTTTGTGTGTGTGTGTGTGTGTGTGTGTGTATTTAGACCTGCACAGCCCGCCTCTCAGTAGGACATCTCTGATAGCCGCTCTCCATGCTGTGTCAACACGAACACACTCTAATCAGACACGTTAGCCACAAACGCACATTCACCTATTTAAATAGGGACATGCCTTTCACTTTTTAATTATGCATAATTATTTCCAGAGACTTCATAATTTTTTATATAAAATTGATTATAAGTACTATAGACTAACCCTATATACATTTTTAAATTTTTTAATTATAGCAGTCTTGGTAAAGAGATACGGTCGCTTTATATGATGAACAGATGTAATTTAGGCATGTATTTACATCTAAACAATGATCAACAACACACATCTAGAGCATTACACATGGTAAATATGGAAGCTCAAACGTACGTGCATGATACACAAGAACCGGTGACACGCACAAGCGTCTGTGTTTACCCTACTATGTGATGCTCTCTTTGTGATGCTCTCTTCGGCTCCACAATTTGGTTGATTGTGGTTTGATGGTTACGGGATACTATATTAGAGTGGATGGACAAATAAATAATGTTTGTATGTTTATTTTGTTTTTACAACCAGTGAATCCTCTGAGGTTTTTCGATTTAAGTGATCCATGGTCAATTTTTATTGTTGATTGTGACAACAAACTTCCAGCTTCACGCTATAGACAGTCAAAAATGTGTACAGAAACAGTATGGTTAGGAAGGTGGCTTTTTTTGCACTCTTTATATATTCTTTCTCTACATATAATTCTCTTTTAATATTAAAAACATATTTTTAAAACAAGTTTAACTGTGTAGCTATAATACTTATAAACATATAAGGACCCACCTCCCAAAAATTCCATTACAGCTAAAATACTCCCATGAATGAGTAATCCTAATCTGAATAATATTATCATAAAGAATTTCTCCTCTTGAATGAAATATGCTGGGTTATTTTGGCTCACCGAGTTTCAGGACTTTAAATTCCGGGAGGTGAGCAGATGCACAGAGCTGATAGAAGATATGATAATTCCTCTCCTCATCCGCCTGGAGAACAAGGAACGCAAGAAAAACAAAAATAGCATATAAGATTATTTAAGATCAACAGTTGGTTCCATCTGCAGTATTTTATTGCGTCACAAGAAACAGAATTTGTAGGACTTAGAAAAACAGATGTTCAAAACTAATCCATTACTGCTCATGAAGCTGCATGTACTCACTTAAAGTGGCACTATTATGCTTTTTCAAATATAACCTTTCATGCAGTGAGTAATGTAGCCATTTGTGAATGTGAAAGGTCTGCAAAGTTTCAAAGACCAAAGTGCACGACAAATAAAGTTATTGTCTCCTAAAAGAAAGAATCGATTCTGAACTGCCAAAATGAGTCATCAGCAACTCCAACCTATGGTCTTCATTGGCTGCCCGCGAGCAACGTCTACTTTGACCTGTCCTCAAACACTAGTTGTAGCTGAGGCCTGGAAGAGTTTGGTTTGTGTTGTTGACGTGTCGAGAAGATGCTGTTTTCAGCGAATCCACTCTGCATGCGCTTCAAAAGGATGCCGACTCGCTTTGGAATTGATACAGTAAAACTGACGCCATCGTTTCAGGTCGTATCACTGTGAATATTCAGTGCTCACTGAAATTCAGGTAATGGCTGTTTAGTTTCTGTCATGCACGCAGTAAGTGGTAGACCAATCACAACAGCCTGGGCCATCTGACCAATCAGAGCAGAGTAGGTTCTCGGAAAGGAGGGGTTTAGAAAGACTGAATATTCGAACGAACCGTTTTCAGACATGTATAGTATGAGAAAATCAAAGTGTTTTTTTAACTTTGATGCATGTAAACCTATAGTAGATGTCTCCAAAACAAAATTAGGAACCTTTCATACAGTATATGATCATAAAGTATGTTAATTATGAAGTGTGTCGGTGTTGACTGTGGCATTCACGCTTCAAAAGGATGATAATAAACCTGACTTGTGAGCTTAATGTTCATGCTATCAGATCTATTTATGAATCGATATTCAGAGCTTTCAATTAGCACTAAGTAAACCAAATATCCATGAGCAAAATCACATTTCACTTTGGTTTTGAATTATATCTGTGATATTAAGGACAGAATATGGATGGACAGAAACTCAATATATCATGCTAAATTTGTGATGACTACTGAACCATTATTTGAATGAGCTGCCCCTAAACACGTGGTAGGTCCCAGTAAATGTGAACTCTTCCTGTCTAAGTGGGAAGTACTGTACCTGGCCAGAATAAGCTGTGGACAGCTGTGGATTAACTGTACCACAGGGGCCAGTTTGCATAACTTAAGACTGTCAAGCAGTTAATTAGGGCTAATCAGTCTTACTAGACAAATCTACGTTTTTATGTAACCGACTTAAAGTTATGAACAGTCTTGAAGAAAAATTTTTTAGATGACTAAATTGTAAAACTAGTCTAAGCATTTTATGCAATCGGCCACAGACATCACTATGGTGATGGTGATTCGAGACCGAACATTCTTAAAGGGATAGTTCACCCAAAAATGAGAATTGGCATTAATTACTCATCCTCATGTCGTTCCAAACCCGAAAGACTTCTGTTCATCTTCCGAACATAAATCAAGATTTTTTTTATGAAATCTGAGAGCTTTTTGGCAGGATACAGTTATAAAGAGATTGTAAAACAAATCCATATGGATCGAGCAGTTTAGTCTAAATTTTCTGAAGAGACTCGATTGCTTTATATCAGGGGTGGGCAAACTTTTTGGCTCAAGGGCCACACTGGGTTTTAAAAATTTGACAGAGGGCCGGCCCAGTAGCAGATTATGAAGCACGATCTCATGAAAGTGCGTATCTATACCACAAATTTTATTTCTCGTGCCATTTATATGGCAAAAATGTTTTTTTTTTTTTTTTTTGGCGTGCATGCTACACACTGTAAACCCCTTGGTTAGGATTAGGGGTGTGGAGTGCGTGCCTATTACACGCCATAAAGTGCATATCATATGCACACGAAAACATATTATGCACTACAAATACAATTCGTGGTATTCGCACTTTCATAAGCAAACAGACAACGACAACAGATACATTTTTTTATGCTAGATATCCCCCATTTAGCATGTTTTGATGTTAATTTTTAAAGATGTTAGATAATTATAGCCTATACTTTTTAAATATTGTTTATCCTTATTATTATTTAATGGCCTAACAGTAAATTAGAAACAAAACATCTGCAAGTGTACACTTAGAAGAGTAAAAATTACAGGTTACGTTAATTCAACTTTATTAAAACTGAATGGCAATTTGCACTTCCAAAAGTCATACATTTGTGGAAATAAACGAATATACAAATTTATTTTAAGAATAATAAAATAAAACATAAAAGGCAAAGGGAGATCAGAACATTTAATGAAAAAAAAAAAAAAAGGGTTCTGTACATGGCAGACAGGGGAGCGTAGTCGAAAGCCGGACGATAAAGGTCGGTAAACGGAATCGGGCAGGATACATCCACAAATCCAGAGGAGCAAAGAAACTAAATAGCAGACAAATCAAAGGAAAAACTAAGGTGTGCAAGCGGTTACCAAACATTTTTTTTCTCATTGAGTTTCCAAAAAAGGAAAAAACATTAACGTGCAACAAGTCTATGCGCTCAAGTTGCTGTCTGTTTGGTTTCCATGGTGACGCGTCATTGCTTGTTACGTGACACACCGCAGCCACAACAGCGCTGAATGAATGATGATCTGCTTTTATGTCATTTTTCCTTTTTTACATTTGTTTGCTATGGCATGCAATATCTGATATTCCGATTGTCAAATATATGCAACGCATATATATATATAACGCAAAGTATTGCAAGAAAAAAGGCAAAATTAATGCGATCTTAAGACAATTTTTTTAAATACTCGGCGGGCCGGATTAAACAGCCTAACGGGCCGCATGTGGCCCGCGGGCCGTAGTTTGCCCACCCCTGCTTTATATGATGAACAGATTGAATTTAGGCTTTTCACATATAAACATTGATCAGCGAACAAACAAAAGCTAAACCGAACCTGCTTGACGTCCGAGAACAAACCTCTTGTGAAGCTCAAACATGCTGCGTAACACACGAGAATGAACCTCATTGGCTCTCGCACAACAAGCGAACATGCTTGAGCTTCCGTTAGCCACAAATGAATAAGTTTAAATGAATAAGTGAATAAAAGCCTTTGACTGAATAAAAGCCTAAATTCAATATGTTTATCATATAAAGCGACTGAGTCTCTTCAAAAATTTTGGACTAAACCACTCAATTCATATGGATTAGTTTTACAATCTCTTTATGAACTTTTTGAAGCGTCAAAGTGGTAGTTGCGTAGCTGTCAATGGAGGGACAGAAAGCGCTCAGATTTTATGAAAAATATCTTCATTTGTTTTCCGAAGATGAACAAAAGTCTCACAGGTTTGGAACGACATGAAGGTGAGTAATTAATGAGAGACTTTTCATTTTTGGGTGAACTATCCTTTAAATAATATTCTTTGTAACTGCTATTTTGTTCTTATATTCTAAATTGAGAATAAAGTTAAGAATAATTTCTTTCTTAAGAGTAATTTAATAACTAATATAAATCAATAACTCTCCATTAAATGCAATCTGCGTTTTTGTCCCACCAAACTAGACCATCAATATATGAAAACTTATGGGGAAAATAAAATATGCCTTTTTTTTCCCCATTAGATTATAATTTGAATTACTGGGGCAATGATCAAAAGAAATCTGTAGACAAATATCCCTTTTTAAATAAAAATCTGTTTACCACCTACTACAGTTGATAACACAACGTTAATTGTGCCAGGCAAAAAGCTCTGACTAATATATACCTATCAAAACCTAATTTATCTAGAAATAAGGAGCGTTAATGCTGAAAAGAAGGGTAATTATTTAAATTAAATACACGCATGACACAATACCAGCACAGATTGCAGGTGGTTAGTGAATAAGACGCAGGTTTTTGTGATGAAATACCACACACAAAAACGGTGCAACCCATTACTGTCACAGTAATGCATGTTAAGCATGAACAAGCTTGCAAAATACCATTAAATTTACATACTTGCATAGAGTACATTTCTGGTCAAACACTGCATCTGACAATCACACATACTTAACTCATCTGGAATTCCCCTAAGCACAACAGCAGTCTCTGTGAGTATATTATATAACACTGAACAGACATGTTTAACTCCATTATCCTCATTCCTGTCCAGCTTTAATCATTCTGAGCTTCCCAGAAGGAGAAAAGGCCTATGAATTCCAAACATGTTTCTCACACCTGGGCCAGATTGAGTCAATTATGTAGGCCTGATCAATTTTGGGGCCAATAATACTGTTGCAACCTTGAATGACAGACTTTATCGAATTTTATCTTTTAGATGTGGGCAAGCGAAAGACTAAAACTATGGCTGTGTCTGAAATCGTTCCCTTTACCCTTACATGGTGCACTATTTGATCATGATGCATCACTTTTAACACAGACACTAAAAAGTAAAATAAATAAATTTGATTCAACAATCAATTCATTAATTAAATGTATTTAATAATCAACACACAAAACCGTGTTGTATATAAAAATCTAAAATTGCACAATAGATTTTTTTTATGATATATTAATTCAATGAAATTTAAATATTTTGATATTTAGTTTATCCATGTTGTGTGCACAATATAGACGCTGAAACAGTCCAAACTCGCCATCGGAAAAGCAACACTTAAACGTCACCGTATCAGTCTATGATTTCCGCCCAAACCTCAAAAAAAAAAAAAAAATTCTGCTAAATATTATCAGTTGCAGAAATGTTGGTGCATCACTATGGGGACAGCCATTTGTAGTGGTGTCCGAAAACCAGTGGACTAGTGAACTCATTCATCCCATAATCTCCAGCACACTCAGTGTCTGAATTCGCTCGCTTGTTTTCATTCATTCAGTGTACCCTATTAGTGGAGTAATGTAGTGAATAATTAATAAGGGGTATAGGGGATGATTTCAGATACAGCCTATATTTGCTCAAAGAACAGCTTTCTTTTAAAACCTAGTGAGCTGCCTTGTTGTCTACTGTTTACATAGGCAGCTACCTTGCAAGGCAGCATCCATAGGTGACCCTTCATAACCATTAAAAAACATTCCTCACTTAAAGCTCAACAAAGACTCGACTCACAATTTATTCCAAATAATTGTGAAATTAGCATCTTAGCTAACAATATTATGTGATACTCTAATAAGCATACAAAGCCCTCAGCACATAGAAATATTAAAACACTCCATCTTAAATTTGATTTTTAACTGTATTTATCAATACTTTTTAGCACTGTCTGACATAATATTTTAAATGACATTTTTCTCGCTTTATCCGCGATTTTGGAATTAATTGTTTAGCTAATCGCAGTACATTCTGGAATTTGGCCAGATAAAGGTATCGAAGAAGGCAGCATAATATTAGCTTATAGCTCACTAGGGCTTGGAGTCCTGAAAGCGCAGAAAGACATAGGAGCCTTCAAGAAATGAAAATCGTACTGTGAATTAAATCCCTGAGGTAACTGAGAGGAGCTAAAATTAGATCTGCCATAAGCAGGAAGTGCGGTGTGCTTCAGAGGGAGTGGCGGCTGCTCCTGTCTGTGTACACTGTCTTAGGCCATTCTTCAGAGCAGTTTCAATTTAGTTATAGCACAAAATACACATGAATGAACACCAGAAGGAATGTTGAAAGATCCAGTACAGCTTACTGAAATGTATCATGTCTCATGTAATCGCTCAATTAGTGTTTCAACCGTGGAAAGGTGTCGATGAAACAGCTTGTAAACAAATATGTCACTTAACATTACATTTACCTCAGAAAAGCCATTCAATGTCTATAGCTGGATAGTTGGTTGGAAAAATGAACTCTAGAAAGGAGTATTTTGCTAAATATGTGCAATATAACATATTTTTTATATTTTTACATGTTCTTTAATATCGAATGTATGTTTGAATCCCTTCGTCAAGTTTTTATGACAGCCACCGTTTAAGTATTTATATTTCAAAAAACAAAGTGGAGTAATAAAGTTGTTATTATGATAAAAACTGCATTATGTGCAATTTAAACATTTGTATACAAATCAGTTGTTAATTTTAACCTTTAATATTATAGTAATGTTGGAAAACAGCATGACTCGTATGTCCCCATCTATTCATGCAAATGTAAAAAATCAAGTTGAGTATCTGATATGTCTGGGATACACACTTCTTTTTTACACAATAAAAACCATTAGAAAGACTCAAAAGCGCACAAACAGAGTTAATCTCTGGATCACTAAGTGTTTGATAACATCTGGTGGTAATTCTGAAATACAGCAGGCTTTTAGTTTAAGACTCCAAAGAAGAAACCACACATTCATTCAGTATTCCAAAGGAAAAAAAAAAAATTGGCATGGAAAATCACATATGAGGGCAATGAGAGAAATCAACATTTCCATCTGAGAGGCACAGATTTCCATGCTCTTTCCACTACCATCTAGATTGATTTTTAAACATTCATATAATCATACCTTTGTTAAACGGATTTGTTTTGCTTCAGTTAAGTTCTGGGATGACCATGGAACTCTTTTAGAGTATAAAGCCTTTATTATTTCATGGCTACACACAAAACAAAACTTCCCTGCGCATTTTGGCACATGCAAAAATGTGACTGATTCAGAAATCACAGCCATCACTACATCGACATTTGACCACCCAGATTTTTACATACTTTATATCTATATACTGTTTAATTCCATATTTTATGCCAAAGGCACTATTATGGCGCGTTTCCACCGAGCGGTACGGTACGGTACGGTACGGGTCGGTACCCTTTTATTTGCGTTTCCACTGCCAAAAGTTGAGAATGGTACCAAAAAGCCGAACCGTACCGTACCACTTTTTGGGTACCCTTCCGTTGGGGTACCTAGCACAGTGGTACGGTACTAAAAGGTGGAGCTAGACTCACTGCAGGACGTTGATTGGTTGACAGAGAATCGTCACTTGCGCGTGCTACGAGGGGAATGACAACATAAGAAGCGCCATTTTTTATATACAGTTTAATATAATACTACTGTTACTGTGTCACGAAATGTAATTTTAAGAGTTTTTCAGGCGAGAATGTAGTTGTTTAAAGCTCAAATCTGTGGTTTATTTATAAAGATGATTTGTTTTTCCCCGGTTGTGAGATCCATGCGATCAGCGGGCGCTCGGCGCTCATGTTTCCCGGCTGGGTGAGCCTTTCCTCGGCTAAGTTAGTTCTTCTGACGTTCGCCGATGACTCCGACGGTAGTGGTTAAACATGAGATATAATTCGTCTTGTGTAGACCTAACGGGCGATCTTTGGTCTCGTGAATATATAATTCGTTCCCTGTCAATCGTTTTGGCTGAGGGCTAAGTTTAGTTTCATAGGCTATTTGTATTTAACGTTAACTTTACTGTTGAAATGTTAGACTAGAGCGCAGCATTTGGATATTTGACTGAATTGTTTGCTTTATTTCTTATTGTATAGCTTCTTGTACCTTTTACTTAAACTTTTATATTGGCTATTATTGATAAAACTGAAATTTTACTAAAAGAAATATGGTTTCTTGTCATTTTCTTATTACAAGATTATCACTGATGTTTATTGCAACATTTGTACAAATGCATATATTGCCTGTAATATGTGTAATTTTTTTTATTATTTAAACGAAAAGAGGTAACGTTAGGGTTGTGTTTTAAATTTCGTTTTGTTATAGAATAACGTATAACGTGCAGTGAATAATCAATATGCGTTGCGCATGAACCACATTTGTGTCCCTATAATGTTTAATTTATTTAAATGAAAACGAAAAGAGGCAGAGTAGTGTTTTATAACATATTTCGTTTTATTGTTGCTTAAAATGAACATACAGAGTAACAGAGATAAGTAGTAGCAGATCGCGAGCTGAGTGACGCTTTTAAGAACGCGCTGTACCATTTGCATGTAGGAGTCGCACATGGCAAGTACAAACTTTGCGTACTTAATAATGAGAAAAGCCAAATGTCGGCGCTTGTCTTCTTGTGACAAACATGTCGAGGAGCAAGAACAAGATCTGCTGTCATCCATTGTAGTTTACTATGTTCTTCTTCGCGCGAAAATGACGTCGATCGAAACACCACGCCTATCAAGTAAGGGTAGGCTACTGTTGGCAGTGGAAACGCTAGCCAGATCATGGTTAACAGACCCGAACCGTACCGTACTGTACCGTACCGTACTGTACTGCTCAGTGGAAACGAGCCATTACTCTTTTCATCAGCAAGGTTAGCCAATCCTGACATAGGTCAAGTCTTGAAAGTACAGTTGCAAAGAGGCTGTTTAATTCTAAATGTCAAAGAGAGGGTGGAAAATGGTCTTGATAAATAATATTTTATGCTCAATAAATATTTGATTTAAGATTGTGGACCTTGTGGGCCAAAATAAGATGCTGAGAAGGTTTCAAATATGCGTAGTTAAAGATATAAAGACCAAAGTGACAGAATGTCATTCATGCTCGACCCTCACCTGAAATACGACGCGTGATTTCTCCAATAGATATGTCCTCATGTTCGCACCGATGATGTGATACCTCTTATCAAAGCCGATCTCAATGTATTTCCCAAATCGACTGCTATTGTCATTCCTGGTGGTCTTGGCGTTACCGATGGACTAGAGATGAGAACAGAAAAGACATCAGCTTGAGTGGAAGTACTGGACTGACCTGGGGGTTTCTTTATTGTTTCAGTTAGAAGAAAACAGGATTAAAAGTTTAAGGAGCACATAGAAAGGTTATTGATTAAAAAACAGAGTGACAGGAAGATCATGTGTGTGGGAGACGACAGCCGGTCAGGAGGTTGATACTGCATCCCCCACAGAGCAGAAATCTGCTGAGGAACTGTCAAAATCACAGTGGTCCTAACCCAACTGAGCTTCTGGAAGAGCAGCATGTTTATAGGGCACAAATTCAGTAAACCTGACCCCCCCCCCAAAAAATAACCAAGCTTAGATCATGTGTTTTTAAGGTGGTTTTCACACTGGGTTTTTACCAGTTTATCGTTGTGTTATTTAGCTCTGAACAATGGTATGCATCTTCAATGTGAGTACTAGAGTTAATGCCTGTAACTAGGCTTAACCAATAGCATGAGTTTGAGGGTAGGGCTACCTGTCTGTATGTCCAATGGTAGATTGGGGATCAATGCTCATGCAAAAGGCATGGGACGAATAGAATAGACGAAAGAACTGACGAATATGTAAAAGTAAGGTATTTGGGGTAAAAAGTGCACCTATTGTTAAAGGCTATGGCTAAAGCCACTATAACTGACGTGATAAATAGCTGGCTGACTTTTCCCATTGTTTACATAATAGTAACATTACACTGTTTCAAATAGCATTGTTTCTACCTTTGAGACAAACATCATATATATAATGAAATTGTTAGATTTAAAAATTTCATATAATGAAACATCATATTTACTGTTATTGAAAAGCCATCAAAATTATTTTTATTTTTTTAAAAACCATAGGTTTTGAACAAGTATTAACTTCGATCCTACGGAGAAAAAAAATTACTTTAGCAATGTAAAAATCCTACTGTGTTTCTTTTTTTTTTTTTTAAGGGAACCAGAGTGATGCTAACTTCCGATGTTGGGTTACAAAAATGCATCATCACTGCAGCATAGTATCTGTGAATAATTGGAATTTTGAATTTGGCCAAAACAAGGTATCATAATATGCTTTATTTTTCATAATTATAATAATTTTATGTAATTATTCCACGTAACGTTTGGAACAGCCTTCATGTTTGGAGTTCCCATGATGCTTTTACATGCCAAAATGTATATGGAGGTAGCTAGTGTCTGAAACATAGTGATTGTGTATGTTGAAGAAATGTGTGAGTTGAGGACAGCAGAGAAGGTCAGCTAACACTAAATTTACTCTAATACACATGTGAGCACTCAAATACACACACTCTCTCTCTACTGCTGTACTGAGTGAAATGAGCCCTGGGGAGATGAAGACCATGCAGTGAAGAGCAGATATAATGCTCTGAACAAGACTCATATTTAGCCAGTGAACAGCTTTTAGTCTCCCAGCCCAAGGGTTTTGGCTCTCTGAGATATAAAAGTCTGTATTATTAAAGACCTTCATGAAAACAAACAGCCAGAGTCTCAGCACTGATTCCAGAATGACGCACTGATCTAGTGATGCAGGAAAAACTCACCTCCATGATGGGGTTGGATGCCAGAACTTTCTCCTCTACGTTGGCTTCACTGGCAGAGCCGCTGACCGTGGCAAAGTAACGCATGGCGTATTTTGCTGAAACAGTTTTCCCTGCTCCAGATTCTCCACTCACAATGATGGACTGATTCCTCTCATCCCTGAATGATGCAAAAAATACAAATGAAAGAACAAGTTCAAATAGATTTTTTTTTTTTTTTTTTGAAGAAAATGTGCTGTTGTGAGTGGTTACTAGTGTCGCTAGGACACTTAATATTCAACAACAGTATTGATCTGCTTGCACTGACACCATTATATGAGAACTGAACTGAGCTGGACATCACTGTTTTCTCCAGAGCGGCTAAATTAACTAAATAAATAACTTTTTATAACAAAAATCAACCATTACTGAACTTACTTCAGCTGGACTACAATGCTATTTTCTTCTAGATCTGCTGTGCAGCTGAAACAAACTTTGTTGCATTATTTTCATGTTATCACTGTAAAGCTGCCTTTATACAATCTGTATTATAAATAACGGTGACTTGACTTGGCTAGGTACCAGGGTGCTTACACACTAGAGTTTACACATTAAGAATGCTGAAAATCGATTGATTTGTATTGGTGTATAATGGTGTATTGCAAAGACAAAGAGGAAAAACACAAGGCTCTGAGAAAATGACGCTCAATCATGTGAAAACTGATAAAAATGTAGCTTTTGCTGCAACACTGGCATCCACTGATCAATGAACCTTTCAGACAGACAGGTTCAGTAGTGCACACCATTGCAGCTGCAGTGAGAAGGAACAAGAGACCCAAGAAAACGAGCGAGAGAAACATAACCTTGGCTGGTCTATTTTCGGCTGGGCTGCAGTGGGCAACATCCTGACCTACAAACCTTCCCTTTAGATTGAGCAGTATAGCAAATACTAACACAGCCAAGTATTACATACTCTATGCAAATATGAATACTTGGCTGATGCAATGTAAGTGCAGATCCCCTGTACCTAAAAGGATAGTTCATCCAAAAATGAAAAGACTGTCATTTTATCACCCTCATGTCATTCCTAACCTGTATGACTTTCTTCTGTGAAAAAAGAACTTATTCTGAAAAAAGTTCATTTAGTCAGTGGGGTATAACGTTGTTTGGACCCCAACATGCTTCAAAACATCACCTTTTTAAGTTTAAGTTTGAAACATGAAGGTGAGTAATATAATGACCAAATTAAAATTTTTGGGTTAAGTGAAAAATCCCTTTAATGCGTGTGTTTGCATTTCTAAGGCACAAGGCATTCAGTAACAAGCCACAGTACTCAAGTCAAGTCAAGTCACCTTCATTAATATTACGCTTTTTACAATACAGATTGTTTCAAAGCAGCTTTACAGAGAGCTTTACATACTCAAGGGAGCAATAGTTATCTTCAAATGTCTGTGCGCTATTTGAAGGTAATGCGTTATTAATGGCCTGACATACTTCAAACCAAATCGAAGAATGAGCAGGTGTGACATCATTCAAACTTAAACTGGCCAAAATGAAGTTCGCTTTGAGTTTTTGTCGGTGGTTCAGAACTGTCCAGATAACTTTGCGTTGGCTAGCACCTTAGATCTGAAATTGGTCCATGACAAATACGTAATAGGTAGGTGTACTCTAGGGCTCCACCTTTTGTGTACTTGTGTGTGTGTGTGCATGTGTGTGTGTGTGTGTGTGTGTGTGTGTGCGTGTAAAGCTCCTGTCACATTTGCCGTTGTTCTGCAACTTTTCGCAGGCGAAAGTTATTTCAATAGGAATTCACATTATTGGTAATTTGCATAAGGATAATAGATTTTCCCAAGCAGATTTCGCATCAGCTTCAGCTGGTCATGTAAGTTTGTTGTGTTGACCAATAGAAAGCTATTTGGTTGACTTCTGTTTGAACTTCATAATACATAAGTTTTGTCCATGAAATTCGTCTGCAATTGAAAAAACAATAAAGTTTTGTAACAATAAAGCCATTTACCTTTACTTAACTTGAATGGCATGGTGAATATCAGAAAAATATCCATCTCTCTAAGATCAGATGCTTTCTCAACTGTACTTTCCACATCATTCTTGTTGTGTGTTTGTTGTGTTATTGGCCCTGTTAACACCTGGTATTAAGATGGGTTTTGGTTGATCGGATCACAAGCTGACGACTCTAAATACAGGTGTAAACGGGGTCTAAAGCGTTTTGAGCTTGTCCACTTCCAACCACTTCCAGAGGTAGTCGAAAACGCATTAGACCGGATTGCTTTCGTAGTGTAGACACTCATGTGGTCGAATGTGTTTGAACAACCACAAAAGACGCCTACTCTCTGCCTACTGACCTAATGCGTAAACATTATGGGAAGTGCGCTAGCCAGACGAGATTTAAAATGTCGGCTGAAGTACCAAGTTTGGTTAGAAGTTGAAAAACAAACCAAGCACAATGTTCTCACACCATTCCTGATTTCTAACACACACTCACCGCGTTTGGCATGGTCCTGTGGCTGTAAGAGCAATAACGAAAGCTGATGCTCTCTGTATGTTTTTCCGTCGTCTCCTTTCGCATTCATATGTAAATTACACAAGCTTATTTTGTCCATTAGATCGAAAGATCTAAAAAAAACAACAACATACATTTACCCGCCCATAGACCCTCCCCTCAAAGAAATCCAGACAGAAGTGGTTGAAAGTGGACAAAAGAGAAACACCAGGTGTAAACGTGTATGTGTCTTCCTCGCCTACGCATCTTACGCATCTTAATACCAGGTGCAAACAGGGCCATTTAGAAAATAGTGTGCAGCACATATTTACATATTCATCTAAACACTTCTCCCATCAACATGGGCGGTCATGTATTTCAAATTTGTTATTACCCCTGCCCTGAGCAAAGAACAAAACAGAACTTCATGAGTATATCAAGGCCTTTATTCAGGTAACTATCAACCAACGACAGTTTAACTAACTTAAACTTGCTCAGCCCCACCTGGCCATCTGTTTGTAAGCCTCTTCTGCCACTGCGAAGATGTGAGGGTCCATGTCGCCCATATTCTGCCCGCTGTACGCATTAATGATGTCGGATCCATAGATGGGAAGCGTCTCATATGGGTTTATAGCAACCAACACAATACCTGGGTCAAACGATAAAAGACAATTGAGCTCAATAATTCTAGGCACATTAAATGTGTGTATGTCTTGTGTATGTGTGTGTTTACCGCAGTAAGTGTAGATGAGTTTGGAATCAGTGAAGCGCACTTTCAGGTTGTGTAACACAGCAGGCTCGTGAAGGTAGCTGAGAGCCGTCAGGTCATTTTCTCCCACCAGGATATCTGGGTTACGCAGATGTGGCAAGTTGTTCGTCTTGGGGTCCAATTTGTACTCCAATTCCTGAATAACAATTCACAGCACACCAAATTATATGAAGTTGTGTTTTGAAGGGAACCGTCATACATCTTCTGAAGTCAAACAATGGTTTTCTGTGAGGAACAGGCTGAAAAACTGACTCATTCACGTTTCAGCATATTCAAATCTGATTAGTTGCAATTGGTTGCACGCCACAGTAGAATTTGACATCTGGCATTACTGAATTCTGAGGCATCAGATAATACAGGCTAAAATGAATGGATAGATCACCCCAAAATGTCATCTGTCATGTGTTCACCCTCATGTCCTTCCAAACCTATATGAATTTCTTTCTACTGTGGAGCATCAAAAAAGACATTCTGAAGAATGTTGGTAATCATACAGTTTTTGGTTATCATTAACTTCCATTGTATGAAAAAACAAATATTGAGACTGAGAAAAATAAAGGTTTTGATTGACATGAGGGAGCCAAATTATGAGCTCCCTTCTATCCCTTCAAGAACTATCGCTTACGGAAATATTTGTATTAAATGAAGACTCACACAAAGCTATCGTATGACTTCAGTATGACATACTTGTAATAGAGCAAAGTCACATGGTTTTGTCCTTTTTGAAGCTGGACAGTTAATATTCACTTGCATTATATGGAAAAGATCTGTCTCAACAATCTGCAAAATATCTTTTGTGTCCCACTGAAGAAATTTTTTTTTGATCTTGAACAACATCAGGGCTGGAATAGGCAAATGCTAGAGTCGCCACCCATCCGTAGGAGCGACCACACTGAAGGTTGTAGGTGTGTTCAACTTGAAGCTAAATACTACCACAAGAGTGTTTCGAAAGCATATTGCGCAGTATGCTCTCTAATCGCTCTTGTAATACTTTGATGTCATACACCGATCTGTCTGCGCAGAGCCGCTTCAAGTCGAACACACCAACAAACTTCACCTGATTGAGACTGATGGACGAATTTATGACACATGATAAATTAGCATTAGTATGCCATAGATAGCCTAGAAGCCCTCTGGTGCCCAAGGAAGAAGAAGAGAAAAGGAAGAAAAACGGGATAAAGACAGAGGTAATGTGGTGTTTTGAATGAACATTTTATCTAAACGCATAGTAGTTAGACAATAACGTTGGTTATTTTGAAAAAGCTAGCTATCTAGCTAGAGATAACGTCAGTTATTTTACCTTAAAATAGAAATATTTTGTGTACTGTAGAATTCACTTTTAAAAAGATCTACATTTCTAAGTTTCATTCATAGTGATAACATGAAAAAAAGATTGCTGCCATCTACTAGAAAATAAACACTCTTAAAATTAATTTTGAAAATTAAACCGAATGTTAGAGAAGAGCTCAATGAATACTTGTTTTGTGCATGAATTCCCATGATCGATCGTCATTTAAATTAATCAATTAATCGTTAGCCCTTATACTGCAATATGCATCTAGTGTCACGGTATGTTGCCAAAGAGTACTCACGAAGACGAAATAACAAGAGAACAGTCTTTAATCCAAATAATACAGAAAAACAGGCTGGCAACACATTACCAACATGATGTTCAAACAGGACAAAGAACTCAGGAAACATGGGACTATAAATACAAAACCAAATGAGGACTAATGAACTAATTAACAAGGGACAGGTGAATGAGATGAATCAAAGAAACACATGGGAAAACTGGGTCAACTGAAAATGAGCAAAAAGAAGGTGAACACAAAGACAAAACATAACTCTGAAATCTACTGCAGTGGCATATATCCAACAGTCTGTGCAAATGCTGCTCAAAACTCCATGATCCTCACCAAATGAATGAGAAGGGTTTTTAGTCTAAATAAAGGGCTAGTAGGATTGTAAAATGAGTCGATGTGATTATTAAATAATGAATTGCATCCTATATGAGATGCATCAGATATTTACAGGCCTACACAAAATAAACACAAAACTACATTTGCACAAAACAAAAGGCTAAAGGCGAATGCACACGCAAACTTATAGTCATGAAGGTGTAACTCCTTAACGTAAATTGGTCCCAAACATAACTCCGGCGCGCTCGCTTAATTTTTCCTCGTGTCTGCTTTATGAGTTTTGCAGTTGAGCTGCACACATGTGCATGACCTTGCTTAATCGACGATCAATAAGTTTTAGCGATTAAGTTATGATCGTCGATTAATCGTTAGCATTCCTAGCATGAATGCTAGAACTAATTACTCTTGCTATTTGTGATTAGGCTATAATTTGGCTTAGGTGCTATTTTTGTAGTTTTACAATTATCAGCTTTTTTTTTTTATATCATATAATGTAACACCTAATGGTCACTAGGGCTGGGTATTGGCAAGGGCCTCACGATACGATACATATCACGATACATGGGTCACGATACGATATATCACGATACGATACAATACAATACATATTGCGATATATTGCAATATTTTTTTTTTTAAATCAAAAATGTAATAAAAAAGAAAGAAATAGAGCTGAATATACAACTTTTTATGTACCACCTGGGGTATTCTGGTATGTGTATCACATTATATTGATAACTCAGCAGACAAAAACTTAAATTCCAGTTTATTCGCAAAGGTATTTGCATTGTGTCGAGTGTGTCTGCGTGCACGAGCGACAGTGCGCGAGAGACGGAGTGTGTCTGCGCGCGAGAGAGACCGAGTGTGCCCCAGCATTGGTAGCCTAATTGGTACATAATATTATATACTATAAGAGGCATGGAAGTTCGATTAATGGACAGCAATAATCAGTACTACAAACGTCTTGTTTTGAACTATTGTTTATAATAATTTAATTGTTGTTTTTATTTATATTGTTGTCCATTAATCGAACGTCCATGCCTCTTATATAATATTTATATATTATTACTACATACATTCAATCTTATTTAATCCTCCATATGGAAGTTTATGTGCTCGAATTATTTATATTTATTAAACAATAGTTCAAAACAAGACGTTTGCACTGATTATTGTTGTCCATTAATCGAACTTCCATGCCTCTTATATAGTAATTATATTACTATGTATGTAACGTTACCAGTCCAATACTAATGCTCGGACTCGGTCTCTCTCGCACGCAGACACCCTCGGTTTCTCTCGCACGCAGACACACTCGGTTTCTCTCGCGCGCAGATACACTCGGTCTCTCGACTCTGTTGCTCACTCTGTTGCTCGCTCGCGCAGTTCGCTTCGCTTTTGTCCAGTCCGGCGCCTCATACAACTGGACAGTTGAGTGACAGTTGACAACTTACTGTCGTGAGTCAGCGACAACTACAGCAGCGGCGGAGGAGGTCGTTTGACGCACACAGAGGGATTTGATTATTTATTTATTTATTTTTTAAATATCGATACTAGAGGTTGAAATATCGATACACTATCGTGAAAAAAAATATCGCGATAGTTAGGTGTATCGATATTTTTGCACAGCCCTAATGGTCACATACACTCCAGTATTTATGCAGTTTCTGTGTGAGTGTATGAACAATGATCAGTGGTGGAATTCATTGGCTGCGATGCAAGGGGCACCAGGTAAAAACTTGCCTAGGGTAGTAACTTGGTCAGGGCCAAACCTAAACAACATGAAGGTAAGTAATAAATTTGCCATTTCTTTAACTCATACTGTAGTTCTCTGAATCATCAATTAGAGAAAATTTTAGTAATGAATTGACTAAATGAATCGGTGCAATAAGGTAATAAAGCCATCAATATAATAATCCACATTAATATAGATTACAAGGACTATTAAAATATTACCACCGCTACTTTAGCTTACCCCCCGACAGAGATCACTTATGTGAGAGTTAAGACTCATGTAGACCCGGAGCCATTGTTTAAACTTTAAAGGAATATTCAGGGTTATTTTGTGCATAAAATGGACCAAAAATGTAACTGACATGGAAAAAGTACAATAAATAAATCAATTGTGGACATGAGAAGCATGCAACACTGTAGAAATTTCAAAACTAAAGTGTGATATTCGGATAAAGAAATGGTGTGACCATCGGACAATTAAATGCTCATTGGGTCACGGTCACAAAAACATACCTAATAATGATGCACATCTAAATATGAGGTCTTCTGTCATCAACAAATAAATCTTCAATAAATTATTACATTCAATCTTAATAGTAATTATTACAATTGATGTGGTAACTAATAGTTACTAATTAACTAATAGAGTAACTAATAATTATGCATACACTGTAATTCTTTGTTTGTTTGTTTTTTGAGCTGTTTAGTTATCTACATTTAAGTTAAGTGGAACTACTTTTTCAAAGTGGGGAATTTCTACATTATTACTGACATTTGTCCAGAATTTGTTTCAACACAGCGCTTTACAGATCATGTAATATCAGGTGTATTCTATGCCCCTTTCTGGAACACACTGAAATAAAACAAAAGTGTTTTTTTTTTTTTTCATTGTTATTGAGTTAAAAGTTAGTTGAAAGATAACTTTGCTCTGACAGGGTTGATAAGTTATATCATTCTATATCAGTCTCATATTAACAAATGTAATGTTTAAATGTTATCGTTATAATTTATTGTGGTTAATTCTGTATGCTTGACTACTAGGACTCTGTTAATGCATTAACTAGTGCAATTCCCATTCCCATAACACAAAGGTTGGAGGATCAATCCCTTGGACAAATCCCAAGAAAATTAAAGTACTCCAGTAAATCCAATGTACTGTGAGCAATGTTCATACACATAATCTGATGAGGCTTATAAACACTCATTACTCAAATATACACACACTGACCTTTCCATCCTCTAGCAGTAGTTGCAGTACTCCGTCTCCTTGTCTGTAGTCCTTGGTGAGCTCTGCTGACCTCCACACCTCCTCTACATCCGGGATCCAGACCCGGGCATACTGTACAGAGAAAATTATCAGTTAATATCACTCGCCTACACAATGTTGCTTAAATATTGCTCTTTATTTGGTTGTTTCAACACACATATTTGAAAGCATTGTGATTAATGATTAGAGAAAGTGTGAAAAACAGATTAAAACATTTAATCACATGCAACAGGAACTCAAAAGCAGGCAAAAGAGACCCAGAACCAGCAACATTACATCTTGCAATTATGCTATTTTAAAGGGTCCTAATTTTGTTTTAAAGGTCTCCTATAATAAGTTTACATGCATCTAATGTGCATCTTTACTTTTCTCATTATATACACTGTACATCACCTCATTTCTCAAAGAGTCTGAAAACATTAGTTCGAAGATTCAGTCTCTTTAAACCCCTCCTTTCCATGAGCCTACTCTGCTCTGATTGGTCTGTAGTGATTGGTCTAGCTTACAACGTCTAGGAAACAAAATGCATATTATCATATCTGAATTTCAGCTCCGGAGGCTTCCTCAGCACTTGGACCTACAAGTGTTTGAGGCCAGGTCAAAGCAGACATCATTCGCGGGCAGCCAATGAAGATCATGGGCTGGCATTAGGCAAACTTGTTACATTGTTAAGTAGGTATGTTACAGGATGTGAGACTGGAACTGCTGACGACTTGTTTCAGCAGTCCAGAATTGATTCTTTCTTTAAGGAGACAATGGGCCCTATTTTAATGATCTAAGCACATGGTCTAAAGCGCAGGGCGCAAGTGCAGTTAGGGCGTGTCCAAATCCACTTTTGCTAGTTTAACGATGGGATAAATGGTCGGCGCGCGCAGCGCATGGTCTAAAAGGGTTGTCTCTATTCTCTTAATGAGTAATGGGTGTGTTTTGGGCTTTACGTGCAATAAACCAATCAGAGTCTCATCACCCATTCATTTTAAAAGCCAGTTGCGCTTGCGCCATGGCGGATTCGCTATTTACATGGCAGAATTTGATAGAATTGGAAAGACCGAACGCGTCTCCAGAGCGCAAACGGATCTGCTCGTGCGCGAGGTTAAAGCATTCAAGCAGACCATCTACGGGACAAGCCGGATTCCACCATATCTTTATTTACATTTATTCGTTTAGCAGACGCTTTTATCCAAAGTGACTTACAAATGAGAACAATAGAAGCAGTTAAACTAACAGTAGGACAACAATATGCAAGGACAACTTTATGTACACAAAAATAATCTTTTACATTGTAATCATTTTATTTTTAATATTTGGCATGTTTGTGTGCTGAACACACCTCGTTTTCAGACCAGCACGCCCATGGGCACACAGATGGGTGCAAATGCATGTGCTATTTAAACAACATGGCGCAGGACGTGAAAATGATAACTGCGTCGGGCTAAACCAAGCAAAAAACACTTGCGTCGCGCCTGGCGCTGCATTGCGGCACTTTGACTTTTAAAACTTTCCAGACCTTTTACATTTACAAACAGCTATACACTGTCTTGTTTCCAGTTCAAAAATCTACAAATATCAAGATGCATTTACTAGACAAGTAAAATGACAAGATATTATTATGTCTTGTTTTCTGAGAAAAAATTCTAAATTAAGTGAGTTTTTGCTTAAAACAAGCAAAATTATCTACCAATGTTGGGGTAAGAAAAATAATCTTAATTCAAAGGAAACCAGATTATTTAAGATTATTTTTCTTACCCCATTGGCAGACAAGTTTGCTTGTTTTAAGCAAAAACTCACTTCATTTTGATTTCCTCCGAGAAAACAAAACATAGGCTAATCATAAGCCATTTTACTTGTCTAGTAAATTTATCTTCATTTAAGAATTTTAAGATATTTGGCCTGGAAACAAGACAAAAATACTAAGTAAGAAAGCTTTTTTTTGCACTGTATTACATGCAGCATGAAAGGTAATATTTGAAAAAACATAAAGGGGCACTTTAATATAAATTTGAAATTTTAAAGAACCATGTCATCCCATACAACATTTTTCATGCAGTGCTGAATATTTATTATTTTAAATATAGATAGCTTAAAATTTGAATCAGCTGTCATCCTGCCTGATCTGCCTCATCACTAAATCATAATTGCAACCATAATAAAAGAGACGGCATGAATGCAGTCATGACAACAGTAGACAAACAGCAGTTCATCTGAGAGAACAAACAGAACCAACCAATAATCCTGATTATATATGAATGACTGACCCTATAAACATGAAGAAAGAAACAAACAACAAAACTAAAGAAAAGAAAGTAGTTGAAATTAGCACATTTATGACAACTATGCTGCACACTACAGTAAGTTCAGGCCTCCAGAACATAGACCAGACTGTGGTCCATTATCCATAATATAAAAATATAAAGAGAAGTGAGCATGGATGATCAATTTCAAACAATTCTGTCAACTGGCTCCTACATGTTTCTGAGTCAGTGTGTGTTTTAAGCGTTTCAGAAAGCAGCCTGACCGTGTCAGCAGTGGTAACGTCAGAGTTAGTCACGCGGGCCAGATGGGATATAGTCCAGGTTTCCACACCATCAGTATAACTCAATCGTGTATGAGGCTGGCTCACACAGACACACTGGCCTACACCTCAGAAAACTGCTCATGCATTTTTAACAACATGGAGTGATATTAACTTCAAAAGTACCAATACTAGTGAAATTTCACAATACTAGCCTACAGAAAAAAAGGAACAAATTGTTAACAAAAAGTATTTCTCAATTAAGCATTACGCTTCTATTCTGCTTCCAGTTTTTGATGTAATTCAAATCAATTAAAGGGAGTTCAACCAAAAATGAAAATTCTGTCATTAATTTCTCATCCTCACGTTGTTCCAAACCCATAAGACTTTCATTCATCTTCGGAACACAAATGAAGATCTTTTTGATGAAATCTGAGAGCTTTCTGTCCCTCCATTGACAGCTACACAACTAGGCCTACCACTTTGACACTTCAAAAAGTTCATAAAGAGATCGTAAAACTAATCCATATGAATTGAGAGGTTTAGTCCAAATTTTCTGAAGAGACTCGATCGCTTTATATGATAAACAGATTTAATTTAGGCTTTTATTCACATTTAAACACTGATCAGCAAACATAAACAGAAGCTCAACCAAACCTGTTTGATGCGAGAGAACAAACCTCTTGTGGAAGCCCAAAACTGCTGTGCAACATACGAGAATGAACCTCATTGGTTCTTACATGCTTGAGCTTGTTGATGAATGTTTAGCCTAGATGTGAATAAAAGCCTAAGTGTGTGTGCATAGAGGGTTGTATACATGATAATTAATGGTCGACTCATATTGATTTTTTGATGGCTGGTGCCAATATCTTGTAGAGCAAAGTATTTATGCTCAATATTTAATACGATTCATTTAATTAAAATGGCATCAATATGGCCAACTGGATATAGCACAGCATAGTTTGAAATCAAGGGTTTAAAGTTTGTCAATTGAGTGTGTCCAGTGTCATTTGAACTCTCCTCTCCGCATTCAATCCGCATACTTACAGACAGAATACAAGCGTTCATGCAGTCTACAAATGCACACTTCACAAGATTTCACAGATGGATTCGACTTAGTCTGCAAGGTTTGTGAAATCAAATGTTTATTAGATATTAATATAAATGTGTATTTACTAAATGCTGACAGTAGATGAGAAAGTGTTATATTGTTTGCCTTTCTATTACTAATAATATAAAAGCAGACACTAGGCTATAATAATAATAATGTATTAGACAGAGTTGCCAAACAGAGAAGATGGAGAATGGAGCGCTATGTGCTCAGTTGCTGCCGTTCTCAGCGATGTCAAAATAAAAGTCCTATTTCCAACACAATTTTACATAACATACGGTTCAGAAACAATACGCAAGATGCAGGGACTTATGCGTTTGTTTAACCTGAGTCTCTGGAGAAGACCATCCCAGAACTGAGCTCCTAGCAACAGAGAGACATGAACAAGAGGAGAGAGGGTAAAAATAGCATCTCAACACGATCACACACACACACACACGGTCACTACACACGACACAACTTGCTCCCCTCTTCCACTTGGTCACATTCACACTCAATGACGATTACCCATAATGCCAGAAAATTGAGGATTACAAGACAATGTGAAAATCAGTATGTGTGGTTGCAACACATCTGAAAAAACATGATAATCCTCATGTGACACAACCACATGATTCAGCAGACAGAAACAGACATACGCGCACACACACACCTGACCCAGCAGCTAATGAAAGGGCATCTGTAATGTGACATAATACATGAACTTGTGGCATGTTCAGCACACACACACTCATATGAAATTATGCATCTAGAAGGTTTTATTATAGAAATATTCAATGCTCATAGGCCTCATACACACTGCTAGGTTTTGGGATTGAAAACTGCATTTAAATGCAGTGAAAAGTTATCATTTTGTGTTTATACAGACCAGTCACTCACAAAAAAATGTCAGATATTGAGTAGTTATAACTACAGTAATGTCTCGACATCTCATGTCTTTAAAGGGGTCATATGATGGTTCTAAAAAGAACATTATTTTGTGTGTTTGGTTTAATGTGTTTACGCGGTTTTAGGTTTAAAAAAAGTCATTATTTCACACATACTGTACATTATTGTTGCTCCTCTTTACAAAGCTCATCGTTCCAGTGCATTGTGTTTGGCCCAAAAACCTTAAACGTGTGACGGAAATGTCACGCCCGTTACCATATTTGGAACATCAGCACCCAAAGCAATAATGGTGAAAAAGCAAAAACAGGTGATGATGTCGTTCGTTACTACCTTATCAATTCGAGCCCCAAACTGAACCGGAAAATGCAGATGCCCAAGCTGATCAATCAACTTTGCCAGCGCGACTGGACCAGATCGTATTAGATTGGTAAGGTTTTATTTCATTGGGGATGTGTCCGTTCGAGCGTAGGCTACGGAGATGCAAAAGAGGAATCAATGCGGTGTATGCGCGTATCTGAAACACGCCTCTCTGTGTGCGTGTCTTTCGGGTGTGTGTGGCTGTGCGCACAGATAACAAGCACACAAGTACCAATTTGATGGTGAAACTTAGCGTCATGCATGTGGACAAGTGGTCATGTGCAAAGACTGCAAGTGTGGGTATTTGGATAGGCCCAAAGGTTGCTTCTCAGTCCTCAAATTGATGCTTCCTCGTTTCCTCGCTTCTACGTCCTTTGAATTTATTTTTAAATTCATAAATTGTTGTTTTATTCATTCAATTAACTAGACATGCTTTTTGATCATTAAAATTTAATCAAATCATTAAAATGGAATATAGAAAACTTTAAACAGAAAACACAGAAATAGTTTGGTAAAAATGAAACAGAATAAAAAATAAATAAATTCATAGGGTCTTAAACATGTCATTTTTGTTCAACTTTTAATAAATTGTTGTTAAACTGTATAAGTTTCGTGATTTCATTAATTAGACATGCTTTTTGATTATTAATTTAATTTAACCATTAAAATGGAATCCAAAAAAAAAAAAAAAAAAAAAAAAAAACCATAGCCTTTAAAAGTATATATGAAGCGCATCATCGAGTCCAACAGCATGCAAAGGTTAACCTGGGGGAAACCCCAGCATGAAGACTTAACCAGGGTTTAGATAGGACTAATCCCAAACAGGTGAACTACACCTCTAACTAACAGTCATTAACTTAATCTTCACCTGATGTGACATTCCAATCCCATTCGATTGGAGTGTTTCATTGAAACCCACACTGATCTCACAGAGCCACGTGAAAACTCATTTCAGGAACACGTCATTCACTCTGACAACATTACCTAAGTATTAGGCTATGTTCATGAAGTGAAGATTATGAGGTGATTCAGACATAGGCTATTCATTCTTTCACTGCATTTTTAAGTGCCATCATGAACGTAGTCTTGCACACATGACTATCAATGATCTGTATTAAAACAATAGTTTACCAAAAAATGAAAATGCTTTCATTGTTACCAACCCTCATGTCGTTCCAAACTCGTATGAGATATTCTGAAGTAATGCCAACTATAATGAATGGAGACTGAAGCTTTCAAAAAGAATTCAAAGACATTGTTGACAGTACTAATATGTCAATATGACCTGAGGTCATATGATAACTTTGTGTGAAGAATGTATGCAAGTCTAGTGATTATTAACTAATAATTTTGACCCCAGACCTACAGTAGTTCTCCTTAGTTCATGAGAGAAGTAGCAATGTCTAATTGGAGTCTCCAATAAATCAGTTGATTGGTTAAAAAATGATCTGAACAATTTGCTCAAGAATTGCAGTAATTGACTGGCTTGATGATATTGGCGCAGAGGTTAAATGCTCAGTAGGTTATCAGTTAATAACATATCGATCTGTTCTTTGCAAAGCGCTATTTTATGAAAACTGGAATATAACATAAAAGGGTGAGTAGGCTAATTACAGAATTTTACATTTTTGATGCACTATTAATAACTTCTTTAGTTGTCTTAAGGGTGTGCAATATAAGCAAATAGTTACATAATATCAAAAACAATGGAAATTAAACTTGAAGTTCAACTGACAAAACATTTTTACTGATATATCAATATCACCCAACCTAAGTTGCCTCACACAACTAGTGTTGTCTTAAATATAATATTTCGACACGTATCGGCACTGAAATATCTGAAATTGTTCCAATATTCATTTTCCACAGAAGTGATACACCAATGCACATCGAAGCTTGTTTCTGCCATGGAATAAAACAAAATAAAAGGTAATTGTGACTTTTTTATCTCAAAATGTAGTTATCTCAAAACTGACTTTTTCTCAGAATTGTGAGATATACACTGACACTCACAACTGCGAGTTATAAAGTCGAATTCTGAGAAAAAATGTCAGCTCACAATTCTGACTTCATAACTCGCAATTACAAGTTTATATCTTGCAATTCTGAGGAAAAAAAGGTGATACAAACTCGCCATTGCAAGAAAAAATTCAGAATTGCGAGATAAAAAGCCGAATTACCTTTTTTATTTTTTATTAAGTAGCGGAAACCAGCTTCCATAGATACCAGCTCTATTTCTTGCTCTCTCTTCTGTCCGACAATGAGCTGGCACACACCCAGCTCCTCTTACTCACCCGCCTCAATTCACTCTCGTTGAGTAGTTTTGGTGTTATAGGGCCTGAATTTCAGCGCAGGATTACATTATTTTACTTTTTCCCGCAGGTTTTGCACTCACATCCAAAGCGCGCACACATAAAGCCACCTCTCAAACAGCTTGCAAGTAACAAATTGAGTTATTTTTCGCGGCTTGTTGCACTTAAACGGTCAAATACACACAAAATAATGTAAACATGCCCGTCTTGGCAAGTATTCACATAAACACATTCGGTTAGGTCTAAAGTGAACACAAAGAAAACGCATGTGTAACAGTATATTGGATCTGTAGATTAGCTCTTAAAGTGACAGCAGCCTAATAAACCTGCTGCAGTCTCTGTCATTAATGTTAATAAAAACAAAAGAAAAAGAGCATCTTTTGCAGCGATTTTTTGTGTGAGCATATCAGTGAACACCCCTGACCACTCGGTGAGTTTCACGTCTTTGTAAACGAAAGTTTAATGCGTTTTAGGAAGGATTGTTCCAGTGCCCATAGGCTGCCATTCTGGAGGTGGGGGGGAAAGCGAAAGAAACCTAAAATTCTCGGGACAGCAGCATGTGTCCAAATTTTAATCTTAACCGTTCTATTTCATCAGAAAAGATCTGTAAACAGGGCTTTAAGTGTAAAATACTGAACTTGTCCTTTAACAATGAAGTCTATCAAGTGTTGTTTTACATTTGATTACTTGGCTCAATGTAGTATTTCTGTACCTGAATGCTACTGTTGAACCTACCTGACAAATTTGAAGCACTGTTTATTTCATTTGTATATTTATTCTACTGCATTTGTGCTGTTGTTTGTAATTTGTTTCTTGGTTCATATTTTATTACTGCTGTTTACTTGTCTTTTCATTTTTTGTAAATTCAATCCAAAGTTTGAAATCAAGCTTCCTTGTGCTTTGTCTAAGTTATTACAACAAAATTACCCCATTGTAAAAACACAAATACATTGAGGGTAAGTTTACATGGCAACAATGTGCTAAAAATGTAAATGTTTTTTCTTTGTACAATTATCAAAACCATTTTTTTGTCCGATTTTCATTCTAAGGATGTTAATCTTGATAACACTGTATTATTACTTTGTCTTCTGGGTAAATTTCATCTTCACAAAGCCAGAAACATTCAATGTAATCCCAATTTTATAATGTTCTCCTCTGATATAAAGTCCAATTTTACTTCCTTTAAGAAAATTTTAAAATCTTTGAACACAAAGGCTTCGGAAACATAATCCTTGAGTCTGTTGTAAGAAACCTTTCATTTTTCATGATGACAAAATGTTATATTGTGTTGATTTCCGTAACTTTTATAACCACTTGTGATGACGTCCGTCTGCCACCCTTAATTCTTACTGTTAATGTCTGTATCCTTTCATTTGCAAAAAAAAAAAAGCCTATAGACTAAACACGTAATAGCCTACGCATGTCCATGATGTCACCGTTTCCACAGATTCGTGTTTTTGTAGTTCAAACGGAGATGATAAGGCTATCGTTTTCAAAAACTTGCATTTTAAAACCCGTTTTCAAAAGTTTTCATTTTCAAGTCACCTAAACGCTGTTGTCGTGTCAATAAACGTCCAAAACGCATAAAAAAAGCCGTTTTCCGTTGCAAACGGTGTCGTGTAAACGGCCCCTGAGTGAGCAAACCGTTAGCTGAGATAATTGTAATGGTAATTGATTCATGTTTATATGTGAATATAAATTTGAAAAAAATCTGTTCATCGTTTAAAGCGATCATGTCTCTTCAGAAGACTCGGATCGATTCATATGGATTACTTTTACGATGCGTCATGAAAATATTGATTGCCTAGAATTTCAATGGATGGAAAACAAAATTATGAGATAGCCTAATATTAAAAATATACATATGGCAGTTTTTTTCCCAGTATCGAAAATGGTATCGAATATCAATATTTTTCAAGGTAATGTATCGAATGCATTGTGACAACACTAAGATAAACTCCAATTCTTCAAGCATGTGCAAATGACTTAAAAATAGCTAAATCGTGATGATTAAAATACAAAACCAAATATGACCTTTTTAAAAGAGGAATGTTATTATTTCTGTGTGTTTTAGAGAGAGAAAGAGAGATGGGGGATGGGAAGGTACTTTACAAAGCATTTGTAAATCGTTTCACGGCCAAACGGAGATTATAGAATTAACCCTCAGCTTTCACTTCAGAAGTCACAACTTGTTTTCCTCTGTCCACTTACACTTGCCTCACTCCACTCATCCGCTCGAAGATAAACAGAGATCCATTTGTATCAAACACACTGATCACATTTGAAATCTCAAAGAGACAAAGAGGTCAGATTCAATCAAAGTGAGTCGATTCCTCCGTAAATCTTGATGTTGAACGTCCAAAAGCCCAGTAACACTGGTCTCTGGTACAGCCCTCTGGCAATTCATAAACTCATAAAACAGAGACACACTATAATCCACCCCTCATTCTGGACAGACCACATGGCTTTCTGTGTGAGAGCTTGAAGATTACAGAATCAATTACATGAAATTCCTCATCTGCATGACATTCACATCTCAGCTGACTGCAAACTGTGAGAGAGAAATTTGTATAGAGGGAAAAGTTCACCCATGTGACACCTCAGAAAAATGTCCAAGCTGTTCTATTCCATACAATAAAACGAATGTGATTTACAAGCTGCATAATATATCCTCTACACAATATAATTATTATATAATAACAACAACTCAATTTAAGTTGCACACTGGTCACACTTCTTGAGAATACAAGCATGAATAAGATCTGTTCTTTACATGTTGTTGTATGACTAAATACTTGGAATATAGTATGGACTACATTTAAGATACTCTTATGATGTTTTTGTGTCCTTCTTGAAACTTGACAGCTCCAGTCCTTTCACTTTCATTGTGCGTAAAAGAGCAGTTTAGACATTCTGCTAAACATCTTCGGGTGAGTTATCCCTTTAAATGTTACATGATGCTCTGTGCTTTGACCTCACAGTCTAAAGGAGAAAACAAGGAAAAATAGAGGGAGAGGGAGAATAGAACAGACCATCACATGACAGACGCTCATGTGAAAATCTGCTGCCTGCTGTTTCCCAGAGTCTCCCTTCACCAGCAAACCCTTCACCCACCGCACTGTTACTATTGACCAGCTCTCACATATGCTTGCCAAAAATGCCTGAAATCCCACAAAATCTGTTTGTTGGACAAAAATAACTACATTGCACTTGTTTACAGTTACTCCAAGCATTCCTAAGCCAGGTTATCCAGGATTCTCTGGGGCACAGAACAGTGTTAACACCCATACTGATGAATAACCACAGCCGAGACAGGACCTCATCCAAACGTAATGACGCGAGATTAAATTCAGTCAAATTAAATGGAGATGCGATGTACACACGGACAATAAAATCCCATGATATGAGATCACAGCCCATTTCCTTCAGGCCACTGAGCAGAGCGTCTTCCTTATAAGCATAATTGTTGCATGATTCAATCCTTATCAGTTCCCACTGATTCATGCTTATGGATACTGCATAACCACTACAGAAAATTATGACTTTGTAAATTAAATTAAATTAGTTCATCTCATATCGCCCCTGAAAGCATAAATATTAAAATGGGATCGGTTTGGAGCTATTATTGGATATATTTCTCTTTTTCTGTATCTATAATTGTGCAAGTAATGTAGTAAGTACTAACTTACGGATTTTTTCGTTTTCGTTTTTTTCAATAAAAAAGCCGTTCTTTAATGTCATTCACCACCGTTTTGAGGCTCTCTCTCTTTTTTTTTTTTTAAGTATAGGTTCAGGCACCGTTTAGGCACCGGTACCGTTTTAAAAGTATCGATTTGGTACCGGTATCGAAACAAAACAAAACTATACCCAACCCTACTTTGGAGTGGACTGTGAGCTTTGTAACCTTGCAGATTTTTTTATGCTCAAACAGCAACATTACACACTAACTAAAGTTGAAAAAGTGAAAAAGCATAATAGGACCCCTTTAAATTCAATGCATTTTGACATTTTTTAGTATTATTATTATTAGTAGTAGTAGTAGTATCTAGTTATTTAATCTAATCTAATCTGTATCCATAATAGTTACATACAAAGTATTTGCTGAACTGAACCCAAACTGAATCAGTTCGACCCAGAATTGATGTCACTAAAAATAATTTATATGAGTCTTTTTCATGCAACAACAAGAAAATGGTCAGAACATTTTACATTCATAGGCATTCCAATAAATGTTTGAAAAAAATAATAAAAAATAAAAAAAAGGGGGAAAGACCACCAGGGATTTTCATACCAATTCATATAGTTTCTCCAAAAACCCTGACCACCAACTAAGAAGGAAGTAGCACAGTGAAATTAAATGTGTTAAAAACAAGCAAAAGGACATTAATTCCAGTACTTACTTTAACAAACATAAAATCCAACTCCTGGTTCATGTTTAAGCATAAACTGCTCTATTTCATACTGAACAATAAAAGAATGAAGCCTGCCCTATTTCTGCCAAAGCTGGAAGCAGGTTATGGATCGCTCAATGCATCTGATTGGATCCCTGATCCCAGGCGGATAGGCTATATATTGAGGGACTCTGAGAGAGACGGTCTTCCGAGTGGCTGATACTCTAGTCAGCAGAGAGAATTGTTTGTCTGTATCCAACACTCTAGTGTCACATGAGCAAGAACAGAAGCTTTTAAAATGAAAAAAGAAAAAATGTATCATTCTGCAAAGCACGTATACAACTGCTGCTTGCAGGAGGGACGGTCAGTGGATAGAATCACAAGATACGTTTAAAACTTGTATGTGAACATGTCTGCCACATGCAGATAGTACAGGGATTTTGTTTAACGCTCATTCCATTTACCCTATACAGAGCTCATTTACCTCCTAGTAATGCAACGCACATGTCAAGGGTTTGCCATTTAAAAAAAAAGAAAGAACGGAGTCATTCACATAGGCCTATCTGTTTATCACATGAAGGCCCAATAACATTGTTACTGTCCAAGATAATGATAAGCATCCATGTTGGTTTAGAAAACTTTAAAGGTCCAGAAATTCTGGAAAGTTTGTTTTGGCAAGCTGTTTCAAACTTCACAAACGAACTCCAAACAAACTTCGATTTGGCCTGATTTTGTTGTAAATGATGTCAGTTCACAATTTCAATTGAAATATATCAGGGCCTTTACACCATTTAAAACAATAATGTATCTTCCTTACACCTTGAATGTGTCAACATCCTACTCAGTATTTTCTACATGTTTTTAAATATATTCTTCAAGTTATCATTAATTATTAATTCATAAATATCATATAGTTTTTGGAATGTTGTACCATAACATTAATTTTACAACAAAAAAGGTCAGAATATCTAAACACACAGCATGGTCTTCAGGAGTCCTCTCTGTAATGTCATTTCTTGTTTCTGCATGTTGGCAACAAAAGTTTTACAAATATTTGTAATATTTAAACAAAACTACTTTGCTGATTTTTTCTCCAAGAAATAAAAAAGTTTATGCCAAACTACTTAAGATTTTGAAGAATTGTATCCTCGTAATGAGGCTTTTTCTGTAATAATTTCCTCAACCTCATGTAGTTCCAAACCTGTGTGACTTACTTTCTTCTAAAAGAAGATATTTTGAAGAACGCTGGGGTGCAAACAACACTTTTTCAAATGATCCTTTATGTTTCACAAAAAAAAGAAAGAAAATCATATCTAGAATGAGTAATAATGTCTTTAAAAAATAATGTATTGCATGTATTTTGTAATGGATTTTTGAATAAATTAGGCTAACAGATCTCTGGATGTTCAAACGTTTACAAGCACACATCTACCTAACCCCCGCATTAACACATCAATGATGTCTGTTGACTGTTCAGAGTCAAGATGAGGTAATAAGGAGTGATGCCATTAAATTAAAAGTTCGCAAGTCTGTCAAACCGTGCGCTGCTCCTGGCTTTGTGTAGCACCTGCCACTCTGCAGATCCTATTGAAAAATCCCACCATAGCAAACCTGCTTGACTAACAACAACTATAACTGACATGACAACTCAACCTCACAGAAATAAATGAAATAATAAAAAGGAAAATACAACCTCATTATATAAATAGCTTTCTCTATACACAAAGTTCCAGATGGTCTGTTAGTATACAGTCTCGGATTCATGTCAAGAGCGCAATTTCACTCTCTGTTATAAGGTTCTGGTGATTTTGCAAAAAGTAAGATCTGCAAGCAGCCTGAGGCAGAATTCCATACTAGCAAAAAGAACTGGCCATTCCCTGCATCAATGCGAGTTTTATCCAGAGAACATGAGCACACACAAATACCTCTGTGTTCTCAGTGGTGCTTACAAACCCAAGGAAATTGTGAATATGACTTCCTGGATTCATTGACCTTTGAGAGAGGACAGGAAAACCTCATGCTGACTGCAAGACTGCCAAATAAAATATTCAGACATGACATCATTGCAGTTAAGATCATTATAACAATGCTTTAATTGTCTACTGATTGTCATAACAGAGACACTACAAGATTACACTGCATTAAAGGAATAGGCTAGTTCATCCAAAAATTTAAATTATGTCCATTTACTCGCCCTCATGTTGTTCCAAACTCATACCGTGGCTTTCTTTCTTCTGCAGAACATGTAAGAAGATATTTTGAAGAATGTTTCAGCTGTTTTTGTCCATATAATCAAAGTCAAGTCAGAAACTTTTAAAAACTCAAAAAAAGGAAATCAATCAATACAACTCGATTGATATAATCCAATGCCATGATGTTTGGGCATGTGATGTGTGAGAACCAATGCGGTTTGAGGTTTGTGTTGAATGTCTTGATCTGATTTGCGGGTGAATAAAGGCTTAAAGGAGAACTCCGGTCAATTTTAACATTGAGCTCATTTTTTTGTAAATTTGGAGTGCTGTCAGTACAGAGAACAACGACAAAAATCGGTGTTGCCTACATCGTGTTATCCTCTTTTTAAAATTTGCACCCTGTTGACTTCAATGGGGCAAGTTTTAAACCTGCTTTTAGCCTCTTAACATCCTTGATGTGTCATTACAAGTGCCCAGCCATGTGAGGGATTCCTTCAGAGTGAACACGGTGAATCTGACTGCAGTAGATGTGAAAGATATGGATAAAAATGATAAAATTTCAGCCAGCGCACATACCTGTATTTACATCCTGTTTTCGGTCGAATGACACATCAAGGATGTTAAGAGGCTAAAAGCAGGTTTAAAACTTGCCCCATTGAAGTCAACAGGGTGCAAATTTTAAAAAGAGGATAACACGATGTAGGCAACACCGATTTTTGTCGTTGTTTTCTGTACTGACAGCACTCCAAATTTACAAAAAAAATGAGCTCAATGTTAAAATTGACCGGAGTTCTCCTTTAAGGTTTTCGAGCTGTTCATCATACAAAGTGATTGTAGCACTTCAGAAGATTCATTTCATGAAAAATGAAGACCCCTTTGACTCTCATAATATGGACAAAATCAGCTGAAACATTCTTCAAACTATGATCTTCTTTGTGTTCTGCAGACGAAAAAAAAAAAAAGTCATATAGTTTTAGAACGACATGAGGGCGAGCGTATGACCAAATTCTCTTTTTTTCATTCAGTAGTCAATTCAAATGTTGAATGCTTTTTAGTGAAAAAATATGATGTTATGACAAAAAAACATGGTTGAATCAAACTAAGTGGTTGACCAAAATGGGTTTTTCAATAGCTTTATATGAATATCTGTAGCAGGGTGGCCAATGTCTTATATAATTTCAATACAAACCTTTAACAAATGTAGGATTTCATTATAAATGAGATGCACAACTTGCCAGGACATAAACAAGTAATACTGTATATCAGTAGACCACTAAACACAATCACGCTACCCATTTAAAAATGCACAAGTCTACTAAAAATAACCCTTGTTGTAGGCTATAAGACTTGAATCTAAATAAAATGTGCTGTGCTCTAGCAGCTTTCAAAAGGATCCATCAGTGCATTTACAATAAGACAGCTGCATCATGGGGGATGGGTGGGCCTCCCTCCTTCTCTCCCTCTCTTCTCAGTAAGGAAAAAAAAAGCCATTCGTCATCCGAGACATCATCATGACTACATATGTGATGATGTCATGTTTCGACTTCTACGCAACAATATTCCAATGGATTTTTTTCTCAAGAGGAGACACGCCTTGATCTGTGCGGACTGGCCTACAGGCCGCAGTAGGGGATTGCAAACGACTACAAAGGAAGACGCGTGGATGCAGCTGTTATGTTCGATATGCTTGCATCAGCACCAGAAATGGTTGCATCATCCCATGCAGGCAATGATGCTCGCATCAGCACCGCCTGCATCCCACTGGCTCTCTGCGGTCAGCCATCAGCTACAACTGTGACCCATATCAATACATAACAGGCCTTTGAAAACCCCAGCTTGCCTGCCAAATACTCCCAATCTTTGCTGTCCAAGGATGCCGAAGGTGTTTGTCCATCAACAGTCCACCTAATACAGTTCACAACATATTTCTAAATAAAATGACCAGCATTGCAGGGGAGTCATGCAGATTGAACTGTATTCATATTAAATGCTTTGTTTAATGCGATCCCAAATAATTAAGGTTGTTCATTTAAAGGACAAATCGAATTGAAATCTCTGCAGACAAAGGAGAAAAAAAAAACTCTAAAACACAAGATATGACAGCAATATTTCACACATCTTCGTATTACTATTAATAGGTTGTTCATCGGACATAAGGCATGCATGATGGATTACTTCATTCAAATGATCAGAGGACAAAAATGACAACATATGCCCTAAGCATTACGCGTGAGCAACGAGCATCAACAATAACACCACTTTCAGACATATGCAGGAATTGGCATCGCGTTGACACATTTTCATTGCATTTACAGTCTTTTTTGGCATCAGCATTTGATGTCAACACGATCGCATGATGAGTGTGTGAGTTTACCTTTGTATATAATTCAGACGCAGCCATGATGATGATCGCACAATGTTCCTGCAATCACAGTCAGCTGAACATCCGATCAACGGCGAACATTCAAATCTTTTTTCTAGATCTCACTCAGTGAAAAGCCTTTAGAAGAATGTCATGGAGACAGAGAATTCGGCTCATTCCTCATGAATCCGCCCGTGTTTTTGGCGTGTTCGTTCTTGGTGCGATCTATGCAGGGAATGAGTCAATGAAAACGCGGTTGCCATGACCGAGAGAACTAATGACGCAAGAGTGCGCTCTGGTGGACAACACTGGACCATCACAAACTGGCATCCCACCAGTTTTCTATTTTTATTATTTTATTTTATTTTTTATGAGGACACATAACGAAAACGATTAATAATCATACGAATCGCAGTAAATGTAGATAGTACATATAAAAATAAAATATATTAAAATTGCATGTAGCCTAACTACTCTGAAGACTCCCCCCAGTGAATCTCGGCCATTTCCATATACTTTCCCCTACTTATACGTTTACTCGTTGAAACCACTGTATAGTTTACCGTAACGTTTTTGTTTGTTTGTTTGTTTGTTTGTTTGTTTGTTTGTTTGTTTTTGCGGTGAAAACATTGTTACTAGTAAAACGTATTGTAAACTACAGTACAAACTGTAAGTCGTACGGCTGCGGCAGTTCGTGACATAGTGACAATTTAATCTATTGATTCGTGTTCGTGAACACGAATTTCCCTTTTTTCCTTGTCACTCAGCACGCGACTTTCATCTACGATATGTAAGAATTAACCCATCTTTCGTGCCTGCACCACGTTTTTCTTTCAGCCACTCTCATTTGACCTTTTTTTTATTATTATTTATTTATTTATTTTTACTTTAAGCGCTACATTACTTGACATTTAATCAGAGATTTTTTGTCCTTGTTTTTATTCTGTAGGCTACTCGCCACGTAAATCATCGTCAATGGTTCCCTCCAGTTAAGATATAGTAAATTTTATTCCCGTTAATTAACGAGACTGCAGAGTTGTGCCAACTGCCACGGCCATCGCTTCTAAATGTTCCTGTTTCTTCTTTGAGAAATACTGTTTTTCCATCAGTTTGGTGTCAAATCTAACAGTAGGCCTAGCCTATAATACTACAATACCCATGACCTTATCGACCGTTATGACCGAATTGTTTCTCCTTGAAAATAATATTATTTAAATTACAATTATTTAATTTAATTAATAAGTTGACGCCAGAATGAATCATGACACCACATGATCGTCAGCATCCGTTGCTATGGAGACGGAGCCAGTCTTTGCGATTGGCTGATTTCTTCAGTGATTTCTCATTGAGCTCAAACCACTGCGCAGGTATGAGGCTCATAATTAAAAAGTTTAAAATGGTAGACGCATGGCTCTTGAACTGAAACGTGACCATCTAGCTGGAGCCAGGGTTAGAGTTTTTTATAACTTTATATAGGCTACCATAATTTTATACTTGAACATACAGTTGGGGGACAAATTAAAGTAAAAATGTGCTGAATGTGGAAGAAAGATGAGTGCAGAAGATTTCATTCTTGAATGATGCAATTAAGCAATTAACATCATATCATGCTCTGTGGCACGTGTAAATGAGGGAATATATTTTGGAAGGGTGGAGCTCCATCCCCCCGAGTTATAGAGACTTGGAGACGACTCATTTAAACCATTCAACACCTTAATAACACACTATGTTGTGTTTTCCTTTCACTAGTTACCACCCACTAATTAATTAAATTAAATTCCAGTACCTTTAACAACATCAGCCTTACAAGAAATATTCACCTCAACACAGCTCTGGAAAGGAAACATGCACGCTCTGGAGACCTTCACAGACCTCTAAAAGGGACTTTCAGGACGTGGCAAGGCGAGGGGGGCGACGCCAAGCCTCAGCTACAGGTTATCTATTATTTGACATTTGTAGTAATCTTTTAATTTGTTGTCCTAACATGTAAACTATGTCCGTCTAATGGCAGAGAAAGGCATCAATTATAACATTTAAAGGAGTAGTTCACTTTAAAATGAAAATTAGTCCATGATTTACTCACCCTCAAGCCATCCTAGTATATGGCTTTCTTCTTTCAGACGAATTTCGTCAACTCAATCGGAGTTATATTAATAAAAACCCTGATGCTTCCTTGCTTTATAATGGCAGTGGATTGCAGCTATTGCATCCGTCAGAATGAAGCTCAAAAAAGTGCATCTATCCATCATAAACGAACTCCACACGGCTCCGGGGGGTTAATAAAGGCCTTCTGAAGTAAAGCCATGAGTTTGTGTAAGAAAAATATCTAGATTTAAAACTTTATAAAGTAAAATAATTGTCCTCCAGCCAAGTGTACAGCGCAACTTATCTGAGTAAAGCGATGTCCTGATATTTACGCTACGGCTACGCCATGACGCACTACGCTACTTCCGACGTCATAAGTTGCACATTAGGTGTAAGTAGACTGCGCGTGGCCATTTGGCCGAAAGCTAGAATTTTACTTTGTAACATTAAATATGAATATTTTTCTTACAAAAACTCATTGCTTTACTTCAGAAGGCCTTTAGTAACCCCCTGTGTGGAGTTCGTTTATGATGGATAGATGCACTTTTTTGAGCTTCAATCTGATGGTTGCAACCCACTGCCATTATAAAGCTCAGAAGCGTCAGGGTGTTTATTAATGTAACTCCAAATGTATTCGTCTGAAAGAAGAAAGTCATATACACCTATAGATGGCTTGATGGGCTAATTTTCATTTTAAAGTGAACTACTCCTTTAAGCATTAACATTTTAATTGTGAGCCTCGTAACTTACCTGGTTTGAGCTCAATGAGAAATCACTGAAGAAATCACCCAAAACAAAGCGGACTGGTTCCGTCTCCATAGCAACGGATGCTGAGGATCATGAGTCATGCTGGCGTCCACTAATTAATTATATATATATAATTTATTTTTTTACATTTTAATTGAATATCCAAAACTCAGAAAAATCTAAGTTTAAATAGTTTATATAAAAAAGTCTGAATTTAAATTTCAGCAATTTTGGCTTTTTTCAAGCCAATTTAATAATAATAAAAGTTTAAGTAGTAGATCAGTAAGTTGACTTTCTAAAGCCGACTTAATAATTGCAGCAGCTAACCTTTAAAAGGGGTTTTTCTTTTTGACGGAGGGGAAACTGGCATTTCTTCACCTGTGGTTTCATTAACTTTTTTATTAACTTTAAAAAAATATGTGCTGCATCTGTAATATACACATCATTTCCATAAAACAATCATTTTTAAATGAAAGAATTGGCAACCAAGCAAACAAAATTACTCTTTTATAATAATTGACTTTCCTTGGCACCCTTGGCAAATATGAGCAAACCAGGGTATGGAAAAATGTGTTTATCCTCTTGGTCTTTTATACAAAATATTCCCAAAAAATGAAACCATTCATCTTTTTTATTATGATTATTATTCTACACAATTATTTGTTACTCAAATATATTTGTCTCTTTCTAATACTTTGTGCAATCCCCCCTTTGCCAAAATAGCAGCTCTGAATTTTCTGAAGAATGTATCTGAGACTTCCTCCATTCTTCAGATTCAGAGCTCTATGGTCATGGACTCTCTTCATCAGGTCATCCCACAGGTTTTAGGTCATTTTACATCAGAATAACGAAAAGGCACGCCATGACCTCTTTAAAGGTATAGGCCCATTTTGCTCATATTTACCAAGGGTGACGATATTTCTGCAGGACGCATATTTTTTGCCCATGAACGCGTTTGCTTGTCTCTAGAATGTTATAGAGAAAAACAAAGTATATAGGCCAGAAGAAAATTAATTAAATATAAGTCTTTCCAATATGTAAAGCTAAAAAACAGAATAGGCCTACCTGATGTTCCTTCCCCTGCACTATGTTCCTCTCCTCCACTCAATAAATGTTTGACTCTGGCATTAAAGCCCTTTTGAGTAAGCTCATCTACAAATTAGGCAAAGCAGAAGTGAAAACAACTTGCATACGTTTTCATTCCACACTACATGTAATTCCAATATTATTCAATATCACAACAAAAACCTCATTACATACCATTAACCAGTTGTTGTCTTAGACTGTCATAAGCCTTCACCTTATCCATATTCCTGTTCTGAAAGACGTAATACAATATGACGTTAGCATGCGTTACCATATTTGTAAATGATAGCACTTGTTTTTTGGAATCTGAGAAATGAGAAGATAGTCCAACAGATCTTTTGCTTATAAAAAAAATAAAATAGACTCAAAACCACAGAACGTTTGCAAAACTATTTTATTTACAAGTCAAAATGGCTCAAAAGCGGCCACAGTTTATGCTCATGCAAACCGTGGACAATTTACTGTAGTGCGACGACGTGGTGTGAGGAGCCGACAGGCAACTGTCTCCCTCCTCTGCATAGAAGACAATGTACAGGAGATCTCATGGAGTTTATTACACATCAGAAGGTGAAGTATCCTCACTGCCTGGTGTCTACAACCAGACACAAACGATGCGTGATGTGAACGTGGCGTTCTAGAACTGCTTGCCAATCTGTGTGTTGGCACTACATCATTATAAGGCTTTAAGCTCTATGATACAAGGCAAGATGACAGCAGCCTCAGAGATCTGCATTACATGCTATAAAACATGACTAACCAAGTGTCCTTCACTTAAAGCTGAAGCATGACAAAAAGAAACAAGCATTCTCATGAACGAAACGGGGTGCAGATCAACCACATTATTAGAGATTACTTTCAATTCATTATTGATTCAAGCAATTAACTCCACAAATAATGGAAAAGTTCACTCTGAAATAAAAATTCTGATTTCATTTACTCACCTTTCTGTCATTCTAACCACACACGACTTTCTTTGAAGCCATGTGATAAGTTGTAATAGAAAAAAAGCTGGAACATTTTACAATAAGGTTCCATTTGCTCGCATTAGTTAACTACATTAATTAAACATGAACGATAAAAAATAGCATTTCGTAATCTTGAACCAACAATGAACAGTTGTATTTTTATTAACTAACTTTAAGATCCAAAAATACTAGAACAAATGTGTTAAATGATTAACTAATGTTATCTAATGGGACCTTATGTAAAGTGTTACCCAAAAAAAGCTTTCAGATCTCATTCATGCATATTTAGACTTGGTTTGATGTTTGTTTGATTTTTGTTTTATTTACGGAGCTTTTGCGTAAGCGCCAAATGCTTACTGTTGTTGCAATAAGTCATTTGAATGTTTTTAGTTACTGTATGGTTTCAAGATACAAGTCTCATGAGGAATATTTCCTGTACTTTTTTGGAAATTCCTAGAGCTACAGCCCAGACCTGCTTTGATTGAAAAAGAGCAGCTTGGACATTCCACTAAACATCTTCCTTTTGCATTCGCCAGAGGAAATAAAGTCATACGAGTTGAGTAAATAATGACAGAAGTTTCATTTTTTGGTGACCTATAGACCTCTAAGCCAGAGGTCTTCAAACCTAATCAAACACACCTGAACAAGCTAATCAAGCTCTTCAGTATCACTTGAAAAACACACTGGTGTGAAATTCAGTTGTGCTGAAGCAGGTTAGACATACACTTTGCAGGACAGTGGGTCCCTGGGAACAGGGTTGAAGACCTTTGCTGTAAGCAGTGGGTAATACAGGAATGGTTAGAATTAAATGCAGAACATCTTCTAAAATGCTTTTTGCCCTCACTCACTAGCAAATATGTACACTTTCAACTACATACTACGACACATTTAAAATATCAGAGGACCTTTTGAGAACTTTGAGAACCGCCTTTGGAGCCACGACCCAACTCATCTCACAGTGCGGCATTACAGCCCTGTAACATCTGCAACTCTTGAATATTCAGTGTATTTTCAGATAAGACAGGAAACGAAAGAGGACGAGGGCAGGAATGCAGGATCGGATATAAATGTGGATGAAGAGACAGGAAGAGGGAGTGTGGAGTGAAGGACAGCAGCAGGTATCAGCCTGCCAGTTTGCTGGCCACCAGAGAGGGTTTCCTCTGCGGCAGGTCCTGAGGGGTGGGGATGTGGTCTCCGGTGATCTCGGCCTTCTCTGTCTGTGCCACTGGAAGCTGCTTGTTCATGGTCTTGGCCTTCGCCATGTTGTAGTCGCCCGAGTCAAAGTATTTTGGCTGGGAGAGAAAGCAGTCGAGGAGAATTTGTTTGCATGAGTGAATTATGGCACAGTAAATGTTGTATTTCTGTTCCAAAGCACTTTGAAAGATGTTACACTGGAAATATACATACACATTCATGCCACTGAATGGGATTGAAATAATGTTTAACAAAAACTAGACTGACAAATAGAAAAAAACATTTTAATGTCGTGAGCAACGCGGTAAATGTCATTTTACTCCCAAAAAAGGCCTATCAGAGGCGTTTGTCTACAATATCGGTCAAAAGTTCAAAATTAAGATTTTGAAGTTTTTGAAAGATGTTTCTTATGCTCACCAAGGATGCATTTATTTGATAAAAACACAGTTATTTTAAATGGTAATAATATTTCACAATATTACTGATTTTACTGTTTCTATTTGAATTTATTATAAAATATAATAATTTATATCTTTTTTTTTTTTTTTTTGCAGCATCATTATTCCAGTCTTCAGTGTTACATGATCCCTCAGAAATCATTCTAATATGCTGATTTGGTGGTCAAAAAACATTACTTATTATTATCAATGTTGAAAACAAGGTTTTGCTGCTTAATATTTTTGTGGAAACTACCATTTAAAAGTTTTTTTGTTGTTTTTTTACATAATTCTATTCAGCAAGGACACATTAAAGTGATCAAAAGTGAGTAAAGACAATTATAAAGTTACAAAAGATGTCTATTTCAAATAAATCTTGTTCTTTTGAACTTTCTATTCATCAAAGAAACCTAAAAAAATATATATCAAATTTTCCACCAAAAAAATATTAAGCAGCACATTTTTTTTCAACTTTGGTAATAAGAACCACTATTAATAATTGAGCACCAATAATAACTGATAAAAAATTGAGCCCCAAATCAGCATATTAGAATGATTGTGAGACACTGAAGACTGGAGTAATGATGCTGAAAACTTTGCCATCACAGGAATAAATGATATTCCCATTTTTACTATATATTAATCCATTAAATGCAGCCTTGGTGAGATGAGACACTTCTTATAAAAACATTTAAAACTTTTAACTGGTAGAGTATGACCGAGTTTACTTTTCTCCTATCCGTAACACAGTTCCCATGCTCTCTGTAGCTCGTCATGACTCAGTCACATGATCCTGTGATGTTCTACTACTGCCAGTGTAAAACCACCAAATACCTGTGATCTGTATCTCTTCTTATAACCCAGTGGTCTAAAACTAAAATAAAAGGGTTTTCATCCCACCAGCAGGAGTAGAAAGAGAGAGTATGAATGAATCTCACCCCCTTCTGCAGTCTTTTTCTGAGCAGATCGGATCCTCCGGGTTTATTACCCAGGTGAGGGTATTTGGCCTTCAGTTTGGCTTCCTCCATTTTTTCTAGACAGATCTTATTCTCCTCATCCTGAGAGAAAACACACACATCACTCACATATTTAAATGTGATACATTTAGGCCATACTGGAACCATTTAAAAATATATCAAGGACTCACATACGGAAGTTTTTCTAAACAAAATTCTGAAATAATAAATCATAGATGCATCATGCCCGAGATCTTATTATTAGGAGATATCAAGCTCAACGAAAGTGTAGCTAACGGTCAAAATGAATAGTCTTGAAGATGAAGTTAGAATCGACCAAACACCTCCACGTTTTCCCTATTTAAATACAGTTACACGAGTAGTTACACGACCAAGTATGATGACACAAAATACAACATGGCGCTTTTCTAAGCGGGTAAAAAGGATAGCCTAACTATAATGTATGGCGGAATAGCACTTGGAGCACTTCGACTCGGCGCAGTAAAAAGTCACGTTGGTTCTAATGACAGAAGTGAAAGGGAGAGGGGGAGAGGATTTTTCAGGAGTGATGATATTACTGCGCCGAGTCGAAGTGCTCCCAAGTGCTATTCCGCCATACATTATAGTTATCTTTTTTACCCGCTTAGAAAAGCACCACGTTTTATTTTGTGTCACCATACTTGGTCGTGTAACTACTTGTGTAACTGTATTTAAATAGGGAAAACGTGGAGGTGTTTGGTCGCTTCTAACTTCATCTCTGTCTGGATCCTAATGAATGAACTGGGCTAAGCTAAGTGCTATCAAAGTGTCGCCGCGCGCCAGAGCGATTGAGTGCACGCACTGAGACGAGAGAGGTATGTATCAACTCGTCTTAGTTAAGGGAATAACATAGTTTAATATGAAAAAACGGTGGAGTATTCCTTTAAAGCAGCTCCGAGCAGACCGATCGGTGCCTGACAAATGCAAAGCATTCTGGTAAGAAAATTTCTCTGGACTGGTTTGTTTCTGTTTGCAATAGCCCTACTGTTCTGTAACATGGTGTGGTATAGCCGTGCTGGGCAACGCTGGTAAAATGGTGCTACCCTCTTATTCACTGATCCACTCCTTGCTATTTGCTCACATGCTCTGATAATAATAGCTTTGTAGGGCTATACTTTATTTTGATATTTGGTCAAAATCAATCTGTTAAATCTGATTCTGTTGCATACAACTGAATGAAGAATAATATATTGATATCTTAGTATTAATATATTGATACTTAATATAGTGCTATTTTCTGTCAAATTTTTGTTACTTTAAATAAAAGTGTGGTTATTGTATTGTATTGGCTTGTATTTTAACTTAAACTTGCTAAATTTTGTAACTTAAAATAAGAAATTAATTATTTTTAAAAAGTCATTTTCTGTTTCCTGCCAAGTGCATCCAGAATTTTTGGTTTCGGCCCAGAATTTTCATTTCTGTGCATCCCTAACAAAGAATTTTTATTGATAAATAAAATTTCTGTGATAAAGCACGCAAAACACCTCGCGAGCGCCACTATGAGAAGCGGAAAGTGTTTGACTTCACGTCTGGTTTTCAACTCTGATCAAACATTTTTCAGTGTAAACTCCAAAACAAATGTTTAATGCCAAACATGTTGTAAATTAGCAGATTAACCGATAAACTGTCTATTAATTAAAGGAGTAGTTCACTTCAGAATTCAAATTTCCTGATAATTTACTCACCCCCACTTCATCCAAGATATTAATGTCTTTCTTCAGTTGAAAAGAAATTAAGGTTTTTGAGGAAAACATTCCAGGATTTCTCTCCATGTAGTGGACTTCAAAAAAAATGTATATACTTTAACCACAAATGCCCGTCTTGCACTAGCACTGCGATAAGCCACTCTTTACGCAATCATATTGAAAAGTCACGTGTGACGTAGGCGGAAGTACCAACCTAGTGTTTACAAAGCAAACGTGCAAAGACTAAGTCAAACGCCCTTTACAAAAAAAATGAATAAATAAAAGGTAAAATAATGATGTTGGATGATTCTGAAGAAGATGTGTTTTTCACCCTACCCTACATTTTCCGCCTACGTCAGGTTACCGCCTGACCTTTCCAACGTGATAATGTAATGCGTGAAGTCGTGGACGTGCAAGATGAGCATTTGTGGTAAAAAAGTATATAATTGTTTAATTTTTTTAGAAAATGAACCGTTCGTTTCGCTAGATAAGACCCTTATTCCTCGGCTGGGATCGTGTTCGACCCTTTGAGGCAGCATTGAAACTGCAATTTGGACCTTCAAACCGTTGGACCACACTGAAGTCCACTATATGGAGAAAAATCCTGCAATGTTTTCCTCAAAATTCTTAATTTCTTTTCGACTGAAGAAAGAAAGATATGAACATCTTGGATGACACGGAGGTGAGTAAATTATCAGGAAATGTTAATACTGAAGTGAACAAATACTTTAAGTGATAAGTTGATAAGTCTTTCTGCAGTACTGGTAGCACAGAGTACCAGGTCAGGTCAGAGTACCCTTCCATGCATATTTGTGTGAGCGTTCTGTGAAGAGTGAGAAAGGTTTCTATTTGCGATATTCATGATGTGTTTTTGCAGTTGTGGCCAATCACAGACATGTTTGTTGAGCATGTAAACACAACGGCCAATCAGAGGCATTTAAGTTAGCCCCGGATAGTTTGTTCAGAGCTCTGCACATTTGTAGTATGCATTAGTTCAATTAGGACATTTAAGTACCTTTTATAAACGTGCCCTAGAAAAAATCATTACTGGTGTGCATCTTGAGACAAAACAATGGCACTGGCATAAGTTACTTTCAGTTAAAACAGCTCAAACATGCATTTTAGTCTGAGACTGAGCCCTGAAACATCCTGAGCACAGGAATTCAAGAAGAAATGAAAATACAGGCATTGGGCAGTGTCTAGACACAAACACCACACACACTTCTAGTGGACCGTAAGTAATGACAGAGGCATTCTTTTTGTACGAGTCAATACTTTATTTTTTCGAAAATCCTCTATAGTGCACCTTTAAAGGGGCCCTATTATGCTTTTTCACTTTAGTTAGCGAAACTTTAGTTAGTGCGTAATGTTGCTGTTTGAGCATAAAAAAGATCTGCAAGGTTACAAAGCTCAAAATCCATTCTAAAGGGAGATCTTTTATTTAATAGAATCCACTTTTTAAGAGCTACAACGAACGGCTCGTTTGGACTACAACGCGTTTTTTCCGGATCTTATGAAGCCATAATGTTCCTCATTTAAATAATTCCCTCTCACGGAATACGTAGAAAAGTTGGCGAGGCCTGGTTGAGCTGCATTAGAGAAGATGAAGAGTGTTGTTGCTGTTTTTTCCACCCCGGAAAAAGTTTGTCCTAAGGCTGACGACCTTAAGAGTAGTTCAAAATTATTTTTAACACTGTTCCTGAACATTATAACCTCAACGTTTGTCTGTGCGCTGCACATTTTACGGAGAACAGAAGACAGACAGAGTAGAATGCAGGCTATACGCATACGCTAAAGCTTATCATGAAAGACGTAGCCATTTCCATTTTGTCTATAGAGGATAACATCGTATACAAGCAACAAAAACAAAACAAAAAAAACACAGCACTGAAACACCCTGTGAAATCCGTGCTTGCAAAGTACGTACATTAAATCCGCTCTGCAAGATCCTCTCGTCCGTTAACATAATCAGAGTCTGAATCCGGATCGAATTGGTTTGAAATTTACATCTGAGTAGAGCTCATGGTTATGAAGGGGCGGGACATTTCCCAAATACGCGCTAAGTGGTGCCAATCACAACACACTGGGCCAGCTAACCAATCACAATACATTTCGTATTTCGGAAGGAGGGGCTTCAGCGAAAACGACGCGTTTGAGACCAACTGGGGAGAGAGGAGATGTAATAGTGTGAAATATGTGAAAAATAATGTTTTTTGAACAATCAAGCATGAAAACATATTACAATACACCCCAAATTGGTACCCTATTTTTTTTTTTTTATTCTTTTAAATATATTTTATTCTTAGAATTGTATTACTATGTTTCTTGTTGTATTTGTATTTGTATATGTGCACTGGAAGCTTCAGTACCAAGAAAAATTCCTTGTGGGTGCAAGCACACTTGGCAATAAAGCTCTTTCTGATTCTGATTCTGAAAAACAAAATAAAGACTTCATAAAGGGGCATAATAGGACCCCTTTAAACATAAATTCCTCTCCTTGACCCCAAATCCACTCCATTGGCCGAGAAAGCTTTTTTATGGGTACACTAAACTGTGCCCAATTAGAAATTATGGAAAATAAGGTTGTTGTTTTTTTTTAATCCTGGCATAAACCATTTTTTGTCCAGATGGTCCAAAACCATCTTTTACATTATGTAGCCTATCCCATTATATTGCTTAAACTAAGAATTGTTAAATTAAACATTTCCCTTTCTCTGTGCTTTCAGTTGACCTTTGATTAACTACTTAACCTACTACCTTGGTATAGCACTACATGATTAAGAAAAAAAAGCTTTTTTGATTAGCTAGCTAGAATAAGATATCCATATAATATGGTACGTTTTTAAACAGGCATAGAGAAGGAGGGTTCTGGGGGTGATACGATCTTGCATAATCTTGGAAACCACATCTTTTGATTGGTCGAGCAGCATTCGAAGAGTGCTTATTTTTAGTCAAACTCTGACTGGTACTTTCATTGTTTATATAAGTCTGCTTGATTGTACTAATGCGGTTTGAGACTGTGTGCAGCACTGAGTTAAAAGCAGAGCTAGGCCTATATCTTTTCTTGGAAATAGAAGAGGTGGTGTGTGTGATTTTGCCTTAAGCTTGTAGTGTTTTTTTTGTTGTTGTTGTTGTTGTTTTTTTTTACTCAGTGAACAGTGCAGTTTCTCTCAAAATGTTAATGCTATGGCTTCTTTTAGAACTGTTTTCATAGGCAGCGAATAATTATGAACTGGCTAATTTGTCAAATTATTCAATATTAACTTATAATATTATATAAATGTTAGTATCGAGCAGCTGTCATTACCTAAGGCCTCATGTCTCCAGCCAATTTATGGACATATTGATATTCAGAACAACAGCTTGTGCGAAATTGCTTAAGTGTCAATTTTTTAAATAAATCAAGGTCTACAAAGAAAATCATATCATATGCTCAAACGTTGAGACAATTTTCAATTTCATTTTAGGGCAGCATAAACTGAAATTGTATTAGGAACTTTCTAGAATGTTTTCATTATTTACAATGAAATGATGGTGCTGCTTTATTCATTGTATAGTGGTTCAGAATTTCATCGTTCAAAGGTCTTTATGTAAATCCATACGGATCTCCCTGATGTATACATCCACAGACTGTGACAAGATGCAGGTTATAAACACATTTAAAGTCAATATAACGTTATTGAATAGCCTACTGTTCAACAGTTAACTTAGCTTCACATGCTAACCGCTAGCTAACATCATCACAACTCAATCTAGAACAAAACAAACCAACTGCAGCTTTATTATGAATCACATCTCGACATATATATGTATATTTATATATCGGGTGGTTTAAAACCGCTAAGTTAGTCATTTCAAAGATTCAATCAGAATGTTGGTATTTAATCTTAGAAGGCCTTTATACATCAGTGGAGAGCAGCAGGCTTTAAACAATGTTCAAATACACTAGCCAGACAGAAAATAAAGCAATCATCACATCTATCAACGATATCACAGTAGGTGTTATGTGCAAATCGCCTTTTATTCGATGCCTCTTTGATTCTATAGGACTCATAGTCTGTAAATACTGTTATCGGAAAGGCTTAAATCTGACTGACTGCAGCGGTTATATTTCACAATCTTCAAATATACTTACTTTCTGCTCCTCCACATTCGTTTCCTCAGGCTTTGTGTCCTCCATTTACTCTGATATGATCGGTCTGTGATGTTTAAAAATCACAATCTGAGCTCCTGATCTGCGGAGTAGTGTAGCCCACTCACGAATGTACCAATCCTACAAAATTGAAGGCGGGATCATGAATATTAACCACGCAACGTGACGTTCGCAAGTTGAAGGTTTATGAATACGTAACGTACAGTTTGCTGGACGAACACATGTGATACAATTGCACCCGAAAGCTGAAAAATGGGTGTTTTAGGCATCCTACAAAATGTAGATAATGTAGAAATGTAAATATAAATTACTTTGATACTAAACTTGCATTGCAGTAATATATTGCAGCAATATATAAATAACTTTGATATAACCTGCACTGCAGTAAACATGTCAATATTTTGATACAGTGTTGATACAACATTTCATGTACATTGCAACATAGTAAACATCTGTCTAAAGGCTGTAACAAGCAGAGATGGCAGTGGTAGGTCTTGAGTCTAATTTGGTCATTTTTGCCTAAGGTTGTTGCTGCTGGCTGTTAGTATCGCAGAGGAAACAGGTAGGCCTAAATTTAAGCCAAAGTAATAATTGAATTTATATACATTTTTGACAGAATCACTATTTTACAATTCACTGTCAATTACTAATTTACAGTGATCAACTGACCTGGCCAAAATGATTATAAAATAATTGAACACTTTGATGAAACTAAGGCTAATAAAAGAAAAAAAGAAACGACATTAGTTCCCTTTCGGTTCACTCGACCCCGCCAGTAGCTGCCATGGGAAGTCCCTCCAGGTGAGATGATTATCTGAAGCCCATTTAAAGGGATCCTATTATGCCCTTTTAAGTCTTGATTTTGTTTTTGAGGTGTAATAGAATATACTTTCATGCCTGATTGTTCAAAAAACACCTTTTTTTCATATATTTTACATTATTACAGCACCTCTCTCCTCAGTCTGGCCCGAACGCGCCATTTAGTTCCTGGTTCGATGAATCCTTCCGAAATACGAAATGTGCTGTGATTGGTTAGCTGGCCCATTGTGTTGTGATTGGCAGCACTTAGAACGTATTCGGGAAATAGAGAGCCTAAGTCCCGCCCCTCCGCTTCCGGCTCATGGGACCTTATTTCGGAAAAAATATGTATGGAAGTCAATGGCGAGAGATAACTTATCTTTTTATTCCGTCTGAACTGTGCCCTGAACTACACATATGATGTTTGCCAATTTAAAAGGTAATTATGAAAGTAAAGAAAGTCGCAGTTTGTCATAAAACAGAAGAGTAACGTTTAGTTTTATGTGAAAATCGCTCAATGAACTACATCTCTCGTCTCGCACTATGTGCGTCACAAGATCCGTTGCTCGTATGTGTGTATTCTGGCTCAAAACACTCGGGCATGACGGCGTAACGTTACGATTAAAATGTAAGACTATAGAAACAATGACTGACGTTAGCTTCAGTAAAGTTAGCTTCATTCATTGAGAGAAAAGGTATGACGTCGCGTCTGCGCCTTCTGGGTTTGTAGTCTTTGTAATTACGTGTTTTCACAGTCTTATACCTCAGCAGTTTTATATCAAGCTGCGACTTTCTTGACTTTAAAATGTATCTTTTAAATTGACAAACATCATATGTGTAAATCAGGGCACAATTCAAACGAGATCAAAATATTTGTTGTCTCTCGCCATTGACTACCATACAATGTTTTTCCGAAATAAGGTCCCATGGTGGTCGACCGGAAGGGGAGGGACTTAGGCTCTCTATGCCACGGTCACGCTCCTACCATAACCGCAAGCTCTACTCAGATGTAAATATCAAGGATGGCATCAATTATAGCTACATTTAAGATTTTATGTTACATAACATAAAATTATCATTGGAACTGTTCATAGAAAACGCAACTTCAAATAATAAGACATATACTTACAAGTTGTGATCCACAAACAACAGATTGTCTCAACAAAGTGGAAACTGCCCCATTTCAGGAGAAGCTATTGTGCGTATGGCCTTGTATTCTGGTTCTGGAAGCTGTTCTCCGTAAAATGTGCAGCGCACAGATAAACATTGGGATTATAATGTTCAGAAACAGTAATTCAAATAAAATTAAACCACTCTTTTCACTCAAGTTTATCAGCCTTAGGAAGGTCAAAGTCAAACAAATTAGTTTTGGAAAAGGGCTGGACAAAACAGCGTCTCTTTGACATAACGACAACACTGTCTTCTCTAATGCAGCTCAACCAGGCCTCACACTTTTTTTTGCGTATTCCGTGTGCATAATTCTTGATTTAAATTAATAACATTGTGACTTCATAAGATCTGGAAAAAACGTGTTGTAGTCCAAACGAGCTGTTCGTTGTAGTTCTTAAAAAGTGGATTCTGTTCAATAAGTCCCTGTAAAGTCAAAATTAAGTATGTGTTCTGAGTTTGTCACAGCACAGAAAAATGTGTTATTAGCCACCCAGCCAAATTTGAATGATAAAAAAAGCCGGCAAGTAGCCTACATAAAATAAGCGATCAAAATCTTGAAAAAATGAGCAGTAGGCTAGTCTCTGCACTCAAAAAAGTGCTCATGGGCATTCATTGTTTGAACATAAATCACTCATTTTAGATCAATTCAAATATTATACATTTATAAGGAAATGTATTTTTGTTTTTTTGAAGAAATGTAAATTACCTAGGTTGTACATGTAATGAGAGTGAATTTACTTGGATCAATGACTGAAATTTACGTTTGCGGCCTGACCCCGCCTACTGCGCGTGTCACTGAGAGCTGTGGACTGTGTTCGAGAAACTTTTTTTGCCGCCATTGATTGGAGTCGAGAACTTTCGACGGATCCTGCTAAAGTTGGGTGAGTAACGTTATTCAAGACATTTCTAACAATAACAATGCAATTTCATACCCAGTTACAGTTAAAAAAGTATTTTACCCCCTATGTACACTTTGTTAGGCGAAGCTGTATTCCATGGTGAAAAAAAAAACGTTTCCGTCGTTGACATTGAAATCAGTAACTTAGTTTTACCATTAGCTTTAAGTTTGTGAGATGTTACAATTGTCTGTATTCTGAGGTGTTTTGTTTTGTGTATTGTTTAAACTATAAGAATCTCATTTTCTGGTGATACAGTAAGGAAGCGATCGCATTACTGACAGTAATCCGCACTTTGCAACGGTCGTGATATGACGTCACATTCTGCGGCATCTTTTTTAAAAGCATAAATTCAGTAATATATAACAAATAATGATATATATCTAAAATGTAAAAATATACAATCTACTCCAGTGATGGGTCGTTCATTTTGAACGAATCTTTTACTCAGTAATGAGTCGCCAGAGTGATTCGAAGTGCGTTCTAATCGACCGTATAGTGGATTGTAACAGAGAGCATTCCGCCATCTGAGTGAGATTCGAATCCAAAGGGAGCGAACATGTTTAGTTCGAAGGGCACTGCGAACCATGCTGCGGACGGCATAGGGAATAATGGAACATCCATAGAGAGGTAAATGCGCACCGTGTCACCATCAGTCAGCACTTACGATGGTCGACTGGTGGACCTCTTTCATATGATTATGAATGGGTATAACAAAGTAAAAGTGTCCAGAAGAAGCTGAGACTGCCATTTTTTTGTTTGTCTTTATTTACCTGAGGAATGTATTATGAGGCAGCTACAATGCAATTATTATGACCATGGATTAAGAACACATTCACTTGATTAACTAATGATTAACTAAATCAACATTCATTTTCATATTGCTTGCAGACTCATCAAAGTCTCTTCTGCAGTGCCCAAGGAGTTGTTCAAATAAAGATATACAACATTTTGGCTGTGTTGGATGAGGTATGTTATATTTAAGCTATGCTTAAACACATGTAAATATGTATATCCAATTTCTACACATGAACAGCTATTTCTTAACTTTTGTGTATTTTTTTCTAATATTAAAGTGTTAGTTCACCCAAAAATGAAAATTCTGTCAGTAATTACTCTCCCTCATGTTGTTCCAGCCCTCGTAAGACTTTCGTTCATCTTTGGAACACAAATTAAGATATTTTTGAGGAAATCTGACAGCCGTCTCACTCCTTCAAAAGCTTCTATGTTATTTAAGACAATGTTTTAAATAGTCCAAGTGATTACAGTGGCTCAACTTTAAGTTTATCAAGCCACGCAAATTTTTAGCATCTTTTAGTGCGCAAACAATATACGACTTCAGTCATTACTCCAAAATAACAACTTTATTCAACTATTCATTTTCTTCTATGTGTGCCTCTGAGTGAGTTCACATAGAGCTGGTAAGTCCCGCCCTTTCCGCTGGACCTCTAGGTTGAAAAATCGTCAATGCAAGTGAATGGGAGAAAATAATTATTTTCTGGTCCCGTTTGAATTGTGCCATGAATGTGAACATATGTTGTCTGTGAATTTTTTTATATAATCTTTCGTGTGAAGAATGCTACAATTTAGCGGGTAGAAGTTTGATACGGTTAGACTTTGTGTGAGAGCACTTTGTGGACTACAACTCTTCGCTGCTTTCGACGCGTTTGAAACGCCACCACCATTCGCACACGGACACTAGCTCACGGATCCCGCTAAACATGGCTGTGTCTTTGGTGCACTTCACCGCCTTCTTTCAGGGAGAGGACAAAATCATTGAGGTTGGCGAAAACCACGGGTAAGTCAACTTTATGGGGTGACGTCACATAGGCGACATGTAGTCTTTCTCGTTATGTCTTTTCCACAACTGCTAGCCGAAGAATCATACCATATACTGTCAAACTCGTAACATGAAAAGTTATATAAAAAATTCACAGACAACATATGTTCACATTCATGGCACAATTCAAACGGGACCAGAAAATAATTATTTTCTCCCATTCACTTGCATTGACGATTTTTCAACCTAGAGGTCCAGCGGTGTTAGCGGAAGGGGCGGGACTTACCAGCTTTATAGTGCAACAACGCAGCGCTTATGTGTTGTATGTCACATGCATCACACACATGACCAGCGTCAGCCAATAGTGAGCCTACTTTCTGACGTACAACCCAGAAGCGCTGCGCTGTTACACTATGTGAACTCACTCAGATGCCCACATAGAAGAAAATGAATAGTTAAATAAAGTTGTTATTTTTGTATGTTTTTTGCACACTAAAAGTATTTGTGTCGCTTGATAAACTTAAAGTTGAGCCACTGTAGTCAATTTGACTATTTTAAACATTGTTTTTACTAACTTTCTGGTCTGGCAAGTTTCAATTACAAAGAAGCCTATGAAGGAGTAAGACAGCCCTCAGATTTCATCAAAAATATCTTAATTTGTGTTCCGAAGATGAACGAAAGTCTTACGGGGTTGGGAAAACATGAGGATGAGTTACTGTACTGTACGTTCACATGGCCGCCGGCGAGAGCGGCAAAATTCACTCCCGCCGCCCTGCCAAGGACGCTGGAGAAAGATTCGGGGACGCTCCGATGCTCTGACGTAGAACCAAGGCTATCTTTTGATCCAAAATACCACAAAAACAGTAATCCACATATCCAGGATCCACATTCTTTAAATTGTAATTTATTCCTGTGATCAAAGCTGAATTTTCAGCATCATTACTCCAGTCTTCAGTGTCACATGATCCTTCAGAAATCACTCTAATATGCCGATTTGCTGCTCAAACATTTATTATTATCAATGTTGAAAGCAGTTGTGTACAATTTCTTTTCACGATTCTTTGAGGAATAGAAAATTCAAAAGAATAGCATTTATCTGAAATAGAATAAACATAATATTAATAACATAACATAATAAATGTCTATACTGTCACTTTTGATCAATTTAATGCATCCTTTCGGAATAAAATTATTAATTTCTTTCCAAACGGTAGAAGATAATGTTATAAAAGCTTTTATGTGACACTGAAGACTGCAGTAATGATGCTGAAAATTCAGCTTTACCAACACAGAAATAAATTGCATTTTAAAATATATTCAAAAAGAAAAGTTATTTTAAATTGTAAAAATATCTCACAATATTACTGTTTTTGGATTAAATAAATGAAGCCTTGGTGAGCAGAAGAGACTTCTTTTAATACATTTTTATATATATATATATATATATATATATATATATATATATATATATATTTCTGTTTGTAATGCAAGTTTAGTGGGATGTTTTGTTGTTTTGACCATTACACACACACTGTTTGTGTTTCTTGTGTTCTCCAATTTCAAGGATTGTGAGAAGGCTGAGAAAGCAAGCTGAGATGGTCCTAAGGATCTGTGTGGTCCATGCGGAGGGTGCACAACAACCACCAAAAGAAGTGTCAATTGTAATTCAGACTGTGCTGTGTGCCATCACTTTGCTTATGGACATAATTTATTCTCTGGATCTGAGGTACCCATCCAACCTGCAGCATACTTTCGAGGTCTTTCAAAAACTGAATCTGGATGGACAAAGGCTAGCTGAAGATGTTTGATTTGAGTAGATCAGTTTTTAGTTTTTTTTTTTTTTTTTTGTCTGCATTTCTGTTATAACTGTTTATAGCATTATGAAATTAATAAACTGTTTGACTTGCTATTTGATTTGTTTGCTTTTTTGGTGTGCATACTGTAATGGCATATTTTTTAATGTATGCAACAATGTGAAAGACATGCATGGAAGCAATTCTATGATCAGCACAATATAGTCAATTTTGAATATTTGCCATTCTGTTAGACCTATAGAAAAACACATTGGTCAGTGTAATAAGTTATATTTTACCCTGGAAAAATTACATTAGTTCAATGTAATACAGTAAGTTTGACTTTCAAGGAAAATTACATTAGGTCAATGTAATACAGTTAAGTTTAATTTTCAAAAAAATTACATTAGGTCAATGTAATACTGTTAAGTTTAATTTTCAAAAAAATTACATTAGGTCAATGTAATACTATTAAGTTTGATTTTGAGGAAAATTACATTAGGTCAATGTAATTGTGATAATTCAGATAGAAATAGTTTGATTACATCCGACAGACATGATTACAAACAGCTTTATCAATGTAGTAATTTTATGTGGAAATTTGCCACATGATTAATATACATTCAACTGATGAGGTATTTTTTTGAGTGTGCTCTCAAACGCTGGGGGCGTGTCCGCTGGCTGCGCTGAAACCACGCCCACTCGCGGGAAAGCTCGCTGCCGTCGACTCGCCACAGTCTCAACTGTCACCGCTACAGCGGAAAGGATGCTCCTAGTAGCTTAATTTGTTTTACAAAGCCATACATGTTCGAGCCTGGACTACCTATAATTATAACATAAGCACACAAGGCAACTTACACTCATTGGTGGGCACGCACTGCCGATGATGGCACCAGTTGTCGGCGCGACGGGAGGATGAAGGCCGAGGCGGGAGATAGTCGGTTCGGCCACATTCACCAGTAACTGCGGATTATCAGTGAATGAATCCCAGTTGTCTCCGACGAAAGTTTATAAAATTATCCCGTGTAAAATGATCACTACAGAGCATACCTGTCAACCCTCCCGTTTTTCCCGGGATTCTCCCGTATTTTACATTTCTATCCCGCTATCATCCCGTTTAAATATTTTCCCGTATTTCTCCCGTATTTTTAATCTTTCTATAATTTTTTTTTTTTTTAAATCCCAATGGGCGCAATCCAGTTAAGCGAAAATCCCGCCCTGCAGCTAATTTCATTGGTTAAGGTTACAATGACGGGTAGGTTTAGGGATCAGTGTTTGGTGTAGGCAATCAGTACTGTGATTCACATGACCAATAAAATCTTTAGAATCGGCTGCAGGGCGGGATTTCCACTGAAGTAGTTTGGTGGAAAAAATCGCGCGAAGAAGAACAGCAGCATCCGAGGATGGACGAACATGAGAGAGATGGCATTAACACACGCAATTATGTCAAAATGTCCGTTTTGTCGAGTATCCTCATAAGAGCAGTCTGAGCAGTCTTAAATTAGTTAAAAAAAAGTCGTAAATGAAAGCAAAGAGTTGTGAGAGAATGAGACGCGTGTGAGATCCGTCAGCGGCTGTTTTTAAAGAGACAGTAGCCAATAAAGCTTTCTACAAAGGTAACAGAGAAAAGCACTCACTGCTCTTGACTAAAGATCTTTTTTTACTTTAATAAGGATTAATCTATGTACAATTTAAATTGTATGCAGTGCAAACTGTTTGATAACTTCAATTTCTGTATATTTTTCCTACCTGTTAGACAAATATTTAAAATATACTGTTTTATGTTTTTCTACCTTAATTTGGAGATTAATTGTGAAATTATTACATTATAAAATATGTTAAAAAGTAAATTTTTTAATGGCAATTAATCGTGATTAATTAATGTAGTTAATTGTTGCAATTGATACAAATAAAGAAAGAAACATGAATAAGTCTTATTTATGTTTATTTTAATTGAATAGTATGTATTTATTTATGTTAATATCTGCGCAATTAATGTCTATTTAGCCTGCCTCTGCCATCCCCCCCAACCCCCCCCCCCCCCCCCCCCCCCCCCCCCCCCGTTCAGATTTCCCGTATTTTGGTATCCAAATGTTGACAGGTATGCTACAGAGGCGGGTGTTGGAGGTGATCCTCAGCTCTCCATCGAGGTGGCTCTTCACAAAATTTATCCACCTCTTGTTGATATGATAGTTTTTCGGAAATTTAAATAAGGACACCGATCTGTTTTGTACGTGATCGCATCCAGGTAATACGCATTTCCGTGACGAAGGGATAGCTAGCTAGCAAACTGTAGGATGTAGTAAATAATACTGACTGTAACTCGCGATTGAGTTGCAAACTGATGTGAATGGGCTCCAGTGCGTCATCAAGTAGGGGCGTGTCCAGGAGCTCAGGGGCTCCAGTGCGTCATCGAGACCCCGTTTTAGCCCCGCCCAAAAATTCCGTAACACAGCAATGGTGAAAAACTGTTTAACGGTCTAACTCCACAATTCAGTACTTCACAGTTCTCAGTCTTTGTAATATGTTTTAGCAATAAATTTCTAACATTTATAATGTGTTTAGAATTTTTTTTTAGAATTGCCTTTACAGGGACTTTCAATAAAATATCTCCCTTTGGAGTGGACTTTGAGCTTTGTAACCAAGCGGCAACCTCCCCGTCTCTCTCTTGAAACCAACACGGAAGTGAGTTAAACTGCAATTCATTAACTGGCCGCTTGGCCTGGCTGCAGAAGTGAGTCAAATCTGTATCTCCCTCATGTTAAAATTACCAACTTTACAGCAGAAAAAAACATGTTTACAGCCTGGTTCTCTCTGTGGCTTTGGTCTATACAGCTAATTTTGCCCTTCATAACAACTGTGAGGGGGGTGAATTTTTTTATAACTCATCCGTTTAGTTGATTAATATTTAAATTTAAGGGTGTGGCCACTTGAGTGACAGGTGGATTTCCGCTGATGTCAATGCTAGCTGTTTGTCAGCTATTACTAGCCGTCACTTCACCCCAGCAAATGTTAGCTGCTGAACTTGCCTTCTCTGCAGTGTTTGTGCTTTTTTTCGGGATTATTTCATACAATTTAATACTTGGGTACAAAGCCCATGTCTTTGGATTCAGTCGTTGTCGTCGAGTATCGTTTGAGAGAACAACCAGCGCTGTATTTCAGTTGTTTTCCTCTGTGAACATGCACTAATGGATGTCTGACAATTTCGTTGCTTTTTGGGGTTTTCAAATTTAAAACGTAAATAAAGGCTCGTTCGTTCTGCTCTCACGATACAGATAGATTATAATATGCTTATGTACCGTCAGATGAAATCATGCAGGCGTCGGCGCTTTCTCCGTCCGTGCAATAAATGCACATCCATGAATGAGCGCGGATTTTCTAGCGCATTTACTTGCACTTCTAAGGCAATATATCTATGGTTTAACGGTTTAACCCATTTGAGAGGCGGCCAAAATCAGAATTTAAAATGGACTGAATAAGCTCTCTACGAACTTGAGCGATGCCGCGCTGACGGACCATGAAAGAGTGACTGACATGTATGCACATAAATCACTGTCACACACAAACACTCTCGAAGGAATACACAGTCTCACTTGTAGCCATGTATTTTAACTATTAAAATATTTCAAAGGGCAAAAACAGGAACTTTTAATTGGCTTTACATCATCAGCTAACTCGATCACGTCGAGCTAGGTGATTTCAGATAGCCAGGCTCATATCTATGGCCAGGCTCCTCAGCTCCACTCACGCCCCACCCCTATGGCCCCACCCCGCCCCACCTGTTCTGTTATCCGGGAGTGACGCAAGGCCAAGATGGCGACGGACGGCTCCGCCCACTTTAGGCTTCAAAAATGCTCTTCAGAAACCTACGGGTGACGTCACGGACACTACGTCCATATTTTTTTACAGTCTATGTTTGTAACCTTGCAGATGACGTCAAAAAAGTGCAGATACATTAAGTGGGGGAGGCTGCAGACCTGAGGCTGGTAGATATACGCCCCAGGCAGTTTTACACCCTGTTGTTCCTGATGCGTCCAGTAGGGGGAGGCTGTACAGCGACACGAATTGAGTTATGCATGTTAAATAATCTGCTTAAGTTATTGTTGTTTAGCAATGCTGCAACATTTATTAGTTATAAACGATTATCTGGATAAAGCTAGGGTAGGTAGATAAGATATATCATATCATTTCTATATATCAATGGAAGGGTCTGTATAATATTTTTCATGAGACAAAAAGTTCTTGACAGTCATGTTGATTTTCTGTCTGACTCAAACTTAGCTAACCACGTGTAGGTTTAGCTGCCCCTAGTCTTCTCTACTCACTTTCAAAATTAATTTTCTTTTTAATGTTCTTTTGTTGCCTGTCTTTAGCTTGCGTGAGATTGCCTCTTCTATAAGACCCTGTTTACTCCTTGCATTAAAACATAGCCTACTCCACATGGTTTCTGGGGCAACATTACAGTAGATATTACAAATATGTGAACTTGTTTTTTTTTTGTTTTTTTTACAGTCTACGGTGTGAACAAACAAAAGACACATTTGTAATAGGCATATATGTATGTAAATCTCTCTCTCTGAGTTTAACTGCACACTCACTCAAATATTTTGATTATTTCCAACGTCATACATGATAAAACCCACATTAAAAACTTTTCCCATATGGTTTGAATGTAGATTCTGGTTTGAGTTATTTCTTGTAGATTTATATCTTAATATACATTTTTCTTAAAATAACTTACTGATCTAGACTAAAATGTAGGGTATGTGCACTTAATGTGGGTTTTATCATAAAACAAGATCAAATTTTTTATCAATGAGCAGGAGCACTTTGACCGGAGGATAGAAAAACAGTTAAAGAAGAATGGCAAGCCATAGGGGAGTCATCTACGGGAGTCATCATAATTTATAAATGGTGTTAATAAATAATTTTTATGTAAAATCATTTTGTGAACAACAAATATTGCCTCTTCTAAATGGTCCTTGGAATTTTAGAAAAGGGGATAAATTGTGTTTGTCTTCATAAAATGCTATGTAGGACACTGTTTTGTAGCTGTACAACTAATAGAGAATAGTACAACAGATATTTCATAGAGGGTCCATATGATTACACGGCACTATATGTCTAATGGGCTAAATATGTTTAATATCTAAATGTAACTTTATATAAATTCATAACAACATATTTCACTCAGTCTCCTGTAATACCTACGTTGAATATAACTATTCTACAGTAGGTCATATATCATTACTTGTCATCTGATCCAACTATGTATTATACATTTTTTAATTCACAAAAACAAATAGTCTTCTGTAGGCTGAGTGAAGAGAGTGAAGCCCAACTGAATATTTTAATCCGTAGTGCATATCTACACTGTAACGTGTATATTTAAATGAACAAAAAACACAAACTTGGTCAAAGTCTATGGACGGGACGGTTATTAATGTGTACGTTTCGAGCGTCGATTTAATTATGTTATTTCGCAGTACATCCCCCTACTGGACGCATCAGGAACAACAGGGGCATAAAACTGCCTGTGCCGTATATCTACCTGCTCCAGGTCTGAAGCCTCCCCATATAGGATACATTGGATGGGTTTAATAAGTGAGACACTCGTGTTCGCTCTGTTAGCTACTCACATGCTTTCTCTCATGACACATCAGCACAGCTAAAAGTATTCGTAATATGTAGTAACCTACATTTACCTGTTGAGACATGCCTTCACTATGGAAAGCCAAACAGGTCATATTTCAACATTAACCCAACGCCTGGTGTCCAGAAAATGTTTTACGGCGTTTTAGATGAAAAAAATACCTCAAAAAATGGCATTCTGTAGGCAATTGTATTAACCGGCAACAACCTATGACGTCCGGAAGAATATAAGGGGCACCTAGAGAATGTCATCCACTTTTTCATCTTCAGGGACTGTTTTGTCTTTACGTGTCAACCTGAAAACTTCAAAAGGTAATCATGGCTTGTGAAAAACACAAGGAAGTGTGTGGATCCGTGTCTTAGATTTTTTACACCTGATGACACACACACAACTTGTGCGAATATAATTTGGGCTAAGAGTCCTTGAGGTAGCTGCTAGTGCCAACTGTGATATTTTCCTTTGAGAAAACTCCGCTCTTGTCTGGCCCTCTTCTCGAGGGAAGCGGGGCAGGCATCTGTGCCAAGTGGTTCAGGTCCCGCTCGCGCCGAGGCAGAACAGAGACTAGAATTGTGGGGTTCTCAGAGGAAGCTCGCTGAGGAGTTTGAGAGAGGTGTTAATCTCTCACACCCCTCAGAGGCTCGCGAGACTGAGCTGCCGGATGAGGATGTGTTGTCACTAACATCCTCTGATCCGGCAGCGAGTGCTCTACTGCCCAGCCCAAGAAAGCAGGAGATGGCTGATGAAGGTGAAGAGGATATATAACCCGAACCCTCACAGTGACCCTGCCCCGCGTATGTTGAGTTGTTGAGTGTTATGGAACGTGCTTCAGCGAGGCTTTGCTGCCATAGGAGCGCATGAGGGAAGAGACCGCTCGTGGCAGACTTGATGAACGGTTTCTTTCCGGCCAAAACGCTCCAGCTCCTATGAGCCTTCCATTTCTGCCCGATCTACACAATGAGAACGAAAAGGCATGGACGAACCCATATTCAGCGCGCATCCATCGCCATCAGCGAGCGAACTACGCTGATGTTGAGGGGATGCACGAACATGGGCATGTGTCAATACTCCCAATTGACGGGATGTTCGCGAACTATCTCGCAGCTGGATAGGCACCGATACTGAGTGCTCCAGCCCTACCTTTTAAACCACTAAAAAATGACATAGCGCTTAAATGGCGCATACGCGGTGGCGGGTCTGGCCGGTACTGCGTTGCACACAATGACTGAAAAGCCTTTCTTCCCGTTGTACCAGTGTCGCGTTTTAAACTGTTCGACACCTCCGTCGAGGCGGTGGTGGGAAAGTTCAGAGAGGTGAAGGAGCGCTCGGCTGCATTTAAATCTTGCACAACACTGCGGTCCGAATCTGCGCCTCCCCCACTTCCTGGAAGAAAGAAGAAGCACCTCAAGTGCTTCTTGCATCATCCCTGAGGCTGGACCTATGATGAGTTATTCCTTCAATTTGGAACCCTTCTGTAAGTCTGGCGTCGGGTTTGGTAGTAAGTGCGCTCTTTCGAGCTCTTAATGGTGATGGGCCTCCATTAATGGTGATGGGCCTTCCATCACTCTATGGGCAGCAGGCTGAGCTCTGTAGGTCTCCTCTCTTTTCGAGAGTTTTAGTAAGGTTGAACAGTAGACCTCGGTTCCCTGTTAGAAAGAATTAAGAGGGTGTTGGGTTGGGTTTTTATAGGATGGTGAAAATAGGGTGCTGAAGTTCCCATATATAGGTAAGCTATGCATACCCTTCCCATAGGCCTCCTCTTATGTTAGAGTCATCGGGCTTATGTAGTGGGTAGTGCCAATCTGTGGTAGTGAACAGATTGGCGTTATTATTGAAACAGACATTTCTGCATGAGATGGCTTCCTCCCTATCAGGAGTTAATCTACTGAGGCCACCATTCTGTCAAGGTCCAGATAGAACTACAAAGTCAAGTGTTAGCCCTCGTCGGGCCACCTTGAGAGCCACCTTATACTAGAGCAGCAGTTCTCCTCTCACTTTAGAGAGTCATTTTGAGATCATAGCTCTGAACTTCAGACATATAATATTTGTGAGTTGGCTCTCACCAGGCTGCCTCGATATCTGGCTTAGGCTTAGTAATTAAGAATTTGGTGGTGGTCTGCTAAGCATTCACACCTCAAGCCTCTCAGTATCTGAGTGTAGGTTCCTTAGAACTAGATCCCACCTGGAGATTTTATTCCTGTAAATCTAGTTTTTCCTTGTACTGGCCTCCTCTTACTACAAGAGTTGTCTAGCCAATGCCCGTCTTTTGCACTGGGTGTAAAAATTCTAGTGGTGTTACAGGGTAGATAGGTTAGGTTGCATAGGTTGCATAGCATAGGTTGCAGGCTATCTTCAAAAAGCCTCCCATGCAGATATATAATGGGCGTTCTTAGGCCTTTCAGCCTCGGTCCTTTAGAGCCGAGTATAATAGCTAGTATATCCAGCAAGGCCTTAAGTTGAAAAAGGATTTTACCTCTGAGCCCCTTAAATAAAATAATTCAAGTCATAAGGTTGAATGCCTTATATGAATATAAAAAAAAATTGCCTTGTAAAAAGTACAATATAATAGGCCTTGACCCTGATACATTTCTCAGGGTCATGCTGATAGAACTCCCCTTGTTAGGGTTATTATTTAGTGTAATTTGCTACCCATAGCTCGTATGTTATCACCCTTCACCACCCAGGCTCAGGTAGAAACGGATTAGTTACTGCCTCCCATTTTGGATGGTTGAGTATGCTCCCCTAGAGCCAAAGCACTCCCCGGGCGGACGCCCATGACATTCGAATCTGTAGGTCTTACAGTAGGGCTCCTCGATAGTCCGGTAGCGTAAGATAGTACTCCCCTTGCTTTAAAGGGTCGATATCACTTCTGCGGAGTACACTGCCTGTTTGCAATGTTAAAGGTGCCGTAGAATGGATTATTTTATTATTTTATAATGTTTCCTGGGGTGCCCTTATAATGTTAGTATGTTTTTTAGATCAAAATTTGTTATAATTTAGAAATAAAAGGCATATTTCCTAGCCTGATTTCATCCATTGATTTGAACACTCTGTTTGAGGGGGCGTGTCTGCTGTGAGACTTCAGAGTTGTTGCCCACTGCTGTGATTGGCTGACATGCTTGCATATGAAATATCTGGCATTACATGTAGAGCTATCTGGAAAACTTTTACTATTACAGCTTTTATACGTTTTTACTATTACAGCTATCGGGATTAACGAATCATGAGAAGTTTTTTAAGTATTTAGATCTATTCCCATCACATAAAAGGTTGCAGTGATGAGCATTGAGCAGATGACAGCCTGTTGATAGCGTGAATGAAGATCTTATCACTGCAACGCGATTTACTGATGCATAAACAGTGTTGAACGACTTTGAGAGAAAGATTATCTGTCTGAACTTGAACAATTACACATCAGAAATTCACATAACCCACTGGTTCTCCAGAGGCTCGGATGAAGGAGCTAAAAAAATACTTTTGTGTTCATTTGTACATCCAAACACTGAGCAACTGCCATCGTTCGCTCGTTTGCAAGCCACGATGTCTCTCGAGGAAAAAACAATATCGCGCTGGATCTAGATAACACAGTGTAAATTATCGTTAATAAAATCACTACTTACCGCTTGCGGGAATATAACGTTAGTTGAAATTGCCCCCTTCGTCCGTTTGAGACGCCGAGAGAAGCCTGGCTGCTTGATATTGTTCCAGGTTAGAAAAACAGTCCGTGGTGAAATGGGCAGAGCAACTAACAACTTCGAATTAAACTGTAGCGGTATCCGATTATAGATAGATTATAGATAGATCTGCCATTTTCCCTATGATCCTCCTCCTGCTTGTTTCTTCACCTGCAGAACTTCTGATGATTCGGCTGTGCAGTTCCGCCTGGCCTTGAACATGGGCTGGCATATGCAAATTTTTGGAGGCGTACATATTAATGATCCCAACTGTTGCGTCACAGTCGGTGTTATGTGGAGATTCGCCTGTTGTTCAGGGGTGTTTTTCAAAAACGAGATTTAAATAAGAAGGAGAAAACTATGGTGTTTGAGACTCACTGTATGTCATGTCCATGTACTGAACTCTTGTTATTTAACTATGCCAAGATAAATTCAATTTCACATTCTAGGGCACCTTTAAATAAGTATAACCAGGCCCACAGAAATTGTATGTAAGAGCACCTGGCTTCTTAGGCTAGCTCTGCTAACAGTCTTGTTACCAAGTAGTTAGTCCTTTACAGGCCTCCTTGAATCCGCCTCCCCAACTAGTTGGATGCTTAGCATTGCAAAGGCATTAAATATCACGTTGCAGGCCCCCATGGAGCCTCCCTGATTCTAGCCTAGAGCCTGGTCAATACTAATCAGGTTGAGCATAGCATTCTGGAATCTATCTGAGGATCACTCTTTATGAATACTTAACTCCCTAAGTCTGGTCGGAAGGTCGAAGGACTCTCACGAGCCCTCCCTGTTAGATCAGCCCTAGAGCTGGATGCGCTCCACTTATTTGGGTCCCTTATAGATTGCTTTGCCTCCACAGGGCTCTGAGGCACTGTGTAGATCCAGGATCGAATGGAGTTACTACCCTCTTTGCCAGGGTTAGAAAGCACTATGCTGAGTTCTACTCTCCAGGATGCCCAGATGCATATTTTTTTTTATTTTAAATTTTTATGATTTAATTACTTAATAGCTTTTCATTAAACTCACAAACCCCTGTACTTCATAAACCCCAGTCTGGGAAACCCTGACATAATGTAAAATTTAATGCACTTCAAAGAATGGAATACATTTTCTTTCTCTTTGTATTTTTAGATCAATATGGTACACAATTCTACTATTCAAATCAATGTAATGAACGAGTTGGGTCAAAAGTAATCTAAAAACTAATCAAACAGTAGTCAGAATACATGACCTACTGTAAGATTGAAAAAAAATCTAAGATATTTGAAAATGAACAAAGATATTTGCATTTACATCAACCCCCCTCTTTCTTACCCCAAGGACCATTTGGAATTCCTAACAACAGAGGTGTTGATAGTGCTCAAGGCCTGTAGGCCAAGATATGTGGACAATGGGTGTCTTCTAATTGTCACACCTTTAGTATGGTGGGGGAAGTTGTAATTGTCTGATTGGTCAGTTTGAACGTCTCACATTTGGGTTACAGTCACATGGTCAAGGAAGGGATAAAAGAAGATTGTAACAGTTGCTGTCTCTTTTATTTTCTGTCTCTCTTTCTCGGGGGCACTCTTTCTTTGCCTCCTCTTTTCTTTGTCTCTTACTCTTTACACTTTCTGTCTCTGTCTCCCTCTCTTTCCATCTCTCAAGCAACATTTTACATATATTATGGGTACAATTAATGGTATAAGTTTCTATCATCTCACACATCTATTTTGTAACTATTTTAAGTGTAACCATTGATATAGACTTTGAAGTGCTACCTTAGGGCGTGTCCGAGTCCACTTTTGCTAGTTTAACGAGGGGAAAAATGGTGTGCGCGTGTGTTCCAGAGAGGAAATGCCCGTGTGCGAGGTTAAAGTATGCAAGCAGACCATCTACGGGACAAGCCGGATTCCACCATATCTTTATGTGCACAATATGTGATGTGTTCTGGGGAAACGTTGGATGTCGTGCTGGTACGTTTTAAGGTCTAAAAATAGATTAAATGTCAGTTTATTCATTAAATTAATATTCTATAACATCTTGTCTATCATCTCTGAATATATCTTAGCAAAATTCACTAGTTTAGTGCAGAAAAATAGCGATTTATTGTGGCAAGCTGAAAAGACTGTGTCTTTCTCTTTAAGAAGACGCACGGTGTAGGTGCAAAAAAGAAAAAGAAAATCGCCCAGCTCACCTTCTCTTAACACTACAAAGACAGTTCACCTATCCAAATAAACCACATAACATGTAGAATAAAGGTATATCAATGCATGTTTCCCGCCAGTCCTGTGTAAACTACAACGGCACGCAAGTTTTTTTTAATTTAATTTTTTTTATCCAACATTATCGTGAGATGCGGAGCGAAGCACAAGAGAACAACGGAGTCTGAAGTAGCTTAAAAGATCTTGCTCGCCTCTCAATCGTCCAATTTCAAAACGGTTTTCACTTGATAAATTTTGAGTTTGTAAGCTTTCAAATGATACCTAATTTATGATGATTACTAAAATGTGTGATATGATATAAGGCAATAAAAAAAGCGCCAATCGTCCCGCTAGCAGGTTAATTAAACCTGTTTTTCTCAAAATTCCGTTCCTGAAAAACATTGAGATCAGCCGAATTCATATAACCATAACTTCTGTTACCGACAAACGATGAAAGAAATAAAAACAGTTTTGGAAAGGGCTTGAAACCAGCTTTAAAGGCACACTATGCAAGAATTGTACCTTAATATAACAGCTTCAAAGCCATTTCGGTGGTAAACAAACTCATAGTAGGGCGAATCATCCTGGTAGTAAAGCTTGGGGGGGACACCGCTGGAAAAACCAGCAACTTGCTTTACGGCAACGACGTCACACACATCAACAACATATGAAGCACGAAGACACTTGCGCGCATTTCAGACGTGATTCTTGGAAGACTCAACGATGGAAAAAACAAAGAAAGCACGTCGAAAGAGTGTAGGAAAAGGAAGAGAGAATCTGACCGCGTGAGGAACCAGACAAGAGTCCCACTCGGTCAGGCTTTCACTCGTTGGTGCGAGCTAAAAAGCAGCACTGGATGCAACAGCGATGCTGACCTGGTGATCTTGTTGATGGACTAAGTAAATCTCTTATTTGTAAACGACGCTGTTGACGTTGATTCCTGCGATTATCATGAGAACAGTTGTCAATATCTCACATAATTATCAGGACATAAATAAGCCTATAGGTTGTAAATAGTGTAAATGAGCACAATTTGCAAACTATTGATAAATTGCAATAATCATGTATAATGACATCATAACGGCCAATGAATAATGTGACGTACATTTAACTTTATTGATGTCATCTGGCATTTTGTAATGTTTACATTACAATCAAAAAACACAAATGAAATTATACAGTAGGCCTAGACTATAGGCTATTTACTTGTGATTTAGCTGCAATCATGTAAAAACGTTATAAGCCAGCAAACGCTGTAGGCTACTTTATTATTATAAAGTAGTCTAACACTTGACATAAACTTATAATTATCCTATTACCATCATCAGTAGTTCAGTAGACTATGCAGTAGCCTAATATTTGTATGAAATCGTGAAACATTACCTGGACAATATCTTCGGAGTCTATCTGTGCCTGTTCCATGCCTGACGCTTCTATCCTACTGAACAGGTACCGGTGTACAGGGTGGGGGTGGGTATTTACGACAGTGCAAGTATTCCACAGCGACTCTAGGGGTCGCTGTTTGACAAAAAAAACAATTTCTACATAGTGTGCCTTTAATATGGTATCAAAACTATAATAATGTAATAGGTAAAATTTTACCATGTGGTGGGTTTTCCCAGATCACATATTAATCTTTTAATTTGTAATCCTTTTATTTTTAATATTTGTCATGTTTGTGTGCTGCTGTGTGTAATAAACAGAGTGTATGCGCGTGGTGCACCTGTCTATAGGCGGATATTACTAACGTGTTCTGTAAATAACAAAAAAATAAATACTGCGCCATTGACAGGTTTTTGCTGGTCAATGGCGCAGTCTATTTCAGTTGCCTCAAAATAGCAACGTCAACAATGCGTCTGAACAAACCTCGTTTTCAGACCAACACGCCCATAGGCACACAAATGGGCGCAAATGCATTTGCTATTTAAACAACATGGCGCAGGACGTGAAAATAATAACTACGTCAGGCTGAAACTAGCAAAAAACACTTGCATTGCGCCTGGCATTGTACAGAGTGTATGATAGGGCCCATCGTCAGTCAAGCATATATGAAGATCCCATAGAAGCTTATGGAGTAGTGAGACAGCTCTCAGATTTCATAAAAATTATCTTAATATCTACGAAAGTCTTACGGGGTTGGAACAACATGAGGGTGAGTAATTACTGACAGAATTTTCATTTTTGGGTGAACTATCCCTTTAAGAACTCAATTCAACTATTAAGCTGCCCTACAGATGGCAATAGTGTCATTATTCAGCACAAATCAGCAGTTCAATAACAGTGCAAATGTCATCAATAATGAAACAAGTTCAGTTCAGCTGTAAAGAAGCTCTACAGAAGGACAATAGTGTCGTTATTCAGCTCAAGTCAGTTGTGAAACACTACAAAGTTCTTAAATGTCTATGTGGTGTTTTTAATATGCTATAAGACAAACACGTGCAAATTCAGAAATCAACACCATTGCTGGGTATTTTCTCCTTAAAACTCCAGTGAACCAAAGAGACAGTCTCAAAAACGTGGTTTGAAATCGCTGGTGTTTCTGACGTCACAAACTAGCTTGTAACCAATCACGTTAACGTGTGACCATCAAAAAGAGGATCTCTGAGCTGGTGTGAGTGGAGGCGGGGCTAATTTTTCATATTCATAGAACTCTGTATACTAAATGAGGCAAGGGTGTAAAGTTACATTCAAGCTTTGTTAGGATTTTTTTTTTCTATACTCTCATTTCCACTACCTAATTTGCCGGCTGCAACTACACAAACTTAGTGCCGGTCACTTTGGAAGTTACCTAGCTGGGGACTATTTTCAGGCACTGCGTAATATCATTGTGCCTGCTGCACCCATAGTACGGCAGCAAAGTTCCTTGATTATTACGCATAATCAAGCTGAATGAGAGCATATTAAACTCTAGGGGAGTTGGAAAATGAGCCTATTTAAAAAAAAAAAAAAGTGGAGTGTTCCTTTAAGGGAAGAAATTATTGACTACAGGGGGACTTTAAAGATTATAGTAGGTCAACTCAGCAGTAAAAAAAAATTATGAATGACCACTGTCCATAGAAATGCTTTATTACTGATTGCTAATCCAGAAAAAAAAGACTAAGACAAGAACTGAGCATCAACAAAGGAAATGTAAGTCTATAAAAAACATATGATGATGAACTAAACTAGACACAGGTGATGAATAATCAAACACTGTGGCAACAGATCAAACCAGGAAGTAAACAATGAAAGTGAAGACAGACACAACGGAACAGAAACACTATAAGAATTAATGAAGAATTTAAAATGTTTTATAATGTTACACCTCAGATGTGCATTCATTTTCAACAATGTCAAATGGACAAAATGAGTCAAATGGAAAATATTGGCTACAATATTGGCTGTAATTTTTTTCCAGCTGTTTTATTTCAAGACATTTATCAGGTTTTTGTAATTAAAATGCTCTTGTGTGTGAACTACTTTTACACATCCAATCCTAAGCATCCTTTCTGTAATGAACACACCAAACGGGAAGATGGCGTTAGGGCCCAAGTGCAGAAGTTTATTAATAGCAGTACAGCCAGACAGGTAAATATGCAGGCGAGTACTGTACAGTTGATAACACAGGAGAGTTACATGGGTAACGAGAGTAACTCAGGTAAGTGTCTGGCAGACTGGATGTAGGATAACAAACAGGTGAGTATCACCTGTATTGAGTATTCGAGGCATGAAATCTAAATCGCCTGGTGTGTGGTCTCATGGTCTATCGAATCGTCTAGTGCAGTGGATCCCAACCTTTTTCAACTCATGGCCCACACAACCAAACACATATGTTTCCGTTGCCCAATGCAAAAAAATTGGGTTAATAACTGAGTACTCAGAAGCTAGATTGACGCAAAATGACGATTTTTGCGTCATCTGAGGATTTTTTTCAAACAAAAAATACATAAATCTCTCCTCTCAGGGGGATATGAGGGTGGAAACATGGTAATTCGAACATACTACAGGTTTTCTACTACAAAGCTTAATGCTAAATCCTGAAGAATCCCTTTAACACCTTTTATGAATTCTATTGAGAAACCATGAGAAAGAGGTGAATTAAGACTGAGAGGTCAATGTAGTGTTCACATGTAACTCCTGTTCCATGTTTTCTGTTCAACATCAGACTGTAATGTAAGCACTTATTAGAAGGCTACGAAAGAAAGCGAAGGCTACGTGTTTGTCATGTGGTAGCCTAGCCTATAAGTGAATGCAAAAAAAAAGCAAACCAGAGAGCAACTCTTCCTGTCTATGTGTGCTTTCGTTTATTGTACAATAAAGACACAACATTTTGGCGATGAGTGATTATCGGTGTGAATTTAACACGAAAAACAAAAACAAAACTGCAACTTGAATCGCACGGATCGCGAGATGACGACTCGGAGTTCGATTTTCACTCCGAACCCAGCTGAGTCGCCTCGAGATGGAAAAAATGGCAGAATCGATTCGATATGTTCTACAAGCATTCAATAATGAGGAGGACAAGCAGAATCGAGTGCTCTTACTACATCACGCGGGACCCGATGTGTTCGACATTTTTGATACGCTGACAGAAACCAGCTAGACGCGTATTTCTGTCCAAAAGCCAATCCTGAATATGAAACATATTTATTCAGACAAACAAGACAACGTGAAGACGAAACATTGGATGCGTGTATCACACTAGATTGAGGCAGATGGTAACAAAATGCGAGTTCAAAAACGTGGACAAAGAAATCAAATAAAAAAAATGATCCTAAACTGCAGTTCATCGCGTCTCCGCAAGATGGCACTCCGCGACACAACAATGGCACTTTAAAGTGATACTTTAACAGAGCTCTTGAGCTTGTCCATGTTAACAAACAATTTCAAAAAACGTGTAATACATTTTTTGTTTGTCTTAATGTAAGTAATCAACTCAGTAATTTTCATGGTGATATCTAAAGGTTAAAATTTTTACCCTATTCACGTGAGAAAAATAATGAATAGGCGTATTAGGCTATATTTGGGTCTTTTTCGAAACTTTCCCCTAATGGGATTCTTCGGGGCTGTTTTTTCCTTACTCGGGACATATTGAGGATACAAAATCAGTTGAGTTTGCTTCTGTTGCAATTTGTTCAAGGTGGACCCCCATTTTGTCTTAAAATGACTGGACTAGGCACTTCAAAGCACTTTCAATTGCATGTGTCACATTTTCACTTTGCTGCAGTTTCCTAAATGTCATGTGATTTACTGAAAAGCAGCATCCTTCAGATCACATTTAGATTGGCTGAATTTTGCATCCTGGGTACATGTATTTAAGATCACAGCATATGGTGCAGCCTTCTTTTACACATTTGTTGTATGATATTCATCAGAGAGCTTTCATTTGCTGTTTGGAATCCGGATTCATTTCAGGTTTGTAAGATTTGACTTTATTACAGTTAGGAGAGGGTGTGGAGCTTTGTAAGAGGCAGAAGTGAATAAATATGTTACCCATAATTATACAATGTTCATGTTAGGTCATAAACCAACTAATGTTAATATTTAATGTATTAATATTTGTTGAAATTAACATTGATTATCCTTAATAGATTATTTAATTTTAGTTTTTGTTAATATTAACTGATGTTGTACAGCTGAGATATTGATGCACATTATTTTAAGATATTTATTTTAAGATATTTGTTTTATGATCAGCCCCTGGTGGCCCCCTCAATGTATATTGTTTATAAGTTCATGCTTATAGTCCCTAATTTAACTGAAGCTTAAAATAAAATAAAAATACCATAGAAACCAAAACAAAATAGAAATAATAATAAAATAAAAAAAAAAATTTTATTCTTTGGTCTAGTTGTTTTATGTTTTATCAGGCATAGAATATGTATATTCTTGTTTTGAGTTTTATTTCATGTTCATGTAGTTTGGGGTTTTGAGAAGTTGAGTGTATGACTGTGTGTGGGGGCCATCAATGCATCGGGATAGGTAAAGCTTAATGGACTAATAGCCTGCAGTGAAATAGGCTAAAAGACCAAACTCGCACCTTGGGGATGCAGGCTGTACTATATAGGCTACAGGCAAGCAGACTTAGAATATGTTTCACAATTTCATGTTAAGCGTTTCCCAGTGAAATACTGCAGGCTTGACATTGAACGTTTGATATTTGCAAGTTAAGGGACCTTCTCTAAAGTTACATACAACACTGGTATAGGGGAGACCGGGGATGGTTGTAACACGGGTCAGTTGTAACAATTCCAATCTGTCCAATCAGGAACTAGTTACAAATCACCTGATTCACTTCGCACATGCTCAGTTTAGTTCTTATTCCACATGTGATAAAGTAGAGCCCTGTGGCAGACACAGCACATGTTAGAGTGGAAAAAACAATTTTGAGATAAGAAAGTTACTTTTTTTACTTTTTTTGTTTTTGTTATGGGAATTTCTGCTTTGTAGTTAAACTCATCAAACTTTTATTATGTTTATTGTGTGTCTGTGTAGATATTTTCCATGCAAGTTGTTAGTGCTAATGTTTTGCCTGTTAGCTGTAAGGTGAGCTAGTTCATGGCTACATGACTCTGGGTTAGTTGTAACAACAATGAAACATTAAATTTTATTATGCCAATACTATAGACTGACAGTAACAACCATGGTTACACAAATAGAATGTTCAAGTGTTCAAGTTCAATTTATTATGGTCAATTACTATGACAGAGTAACAACAGAGTCACACACACACACACACACATGCGCGCACACACACACACGCACACACACACACACAATGTTCAAGTGTTCAGTTTTATTAATTATTATTATTTAAAATTTACAATTTTATTATTCAATTTATTATTATTATTTTATTTATTATTTATTATAATTTTATCAATTTATAATGGTCAATTACTATGACTGAGAGTGACAAACACACTGAGACTAAGAGTGACACACACACATCAGTTATATTGAAAAGTCAGTGTTGAATAAAAACCTTTCAAAATAATTTTTTTGTCAAAATCCTTATTTCATTATGTTACATATCACCCCGGTGGATATCATAATGTTACATCTCACCCCAGGGTATGTTACAACTAACCCAGACTATGGGGTGAATTGTAACATTTCACTCCTCGTGTTTGAAACTAAACCATGCATTTTCTGTTTGTGTTGCAAAGATAATAGCTATGTCATTTAATAGCAGACACTTGTAACTAGTTTGGATCACATTTTGAACACACTGACTTCAAAGTACTACAAGATATAGACAGAAAGGTCAAAACTGTTACAACCATCCCCGGTCTCTACATGTTTCTAACTTTAATAGCATTTGAAGAGAATGACTTACAGTCATAAAACCAACTGTTATGTGTTCATGTAAATGTCAGGCATAATACACACCTTTTAGATTGTTGATATTAAAATAAATATAAGCTCATGCAGAAGTCAAAAATAGTCAAGTCAAGTCAAGTTTATTTATATAGCGCTTTTCACAATACAGATTGTATCAAAGCTGCTTCACAGTATTAAATTAAAATAATACATCAATGTATGTTTCTAGTGGAAAACGTCCACGTTTGGTAATGCTGATCAATAGTATTGTTGATTGATTAATTAAATTAAAGATCCCCAACTGAGCAAGCCAAAGGCAACAGTGGCAAGGAACCGAAAAACTCCATCAGGTGACCTAATGGAGAAAAAAAAACCTTGGGAGAACCCAGGCTCAGTCGGGGGCCAGTTCTCCTCTGGCGTCTATGAACTAGAGACCGGATTTAACTGTAAGATTAAAAGTATTATATGAATGCCTGGCTGAAGAGATGCATCTAGATTTAGTTTTAAACTGGGAGAGCGAGTCTGAGCAACGAACAGTATCTGGAAGACTATTCCAGAGTTTTGGAGCTAAATGTGAAAATGCTCTCCCTCCTTTGGTGGATCTGGATATCCTAGGTATGACCAAAAGCCTCGAATTTAGTGATCTTAAAGAGCGCGATGGATTATAGGGCGATAGAAGGTCCATTAAATAGACTGGAGCTAAGCCGTTTAGGGCTTTATAAGTCAGTAGCAATACCTTGTAATTAATACGGAACTTTATAGGTAACCAATGTAGTGATGATAAAATCGGTGTTATATGATCATATTTTCTTGATCTAGTAAGAACTCTAGCAGCTGCATTATGGACTAACTGTATCTTGTTTATTGAGGATGCAGGACAACCGGCTAATAAAGCATTACAGTAATCTAGTCTCGATGTCATGAATGCATGAACTAACTTTTCTGCATCAGAAACTGATAGCATGTTACGTAGCTTCGCAATGTTTCTAAGGTGGAAAAAGGCTGTTTTTGTAACATATGAAATATGATTTTCAAAAGACAGGTTGCAGTCTAGTATAACACCCAGGTCTTTTACTGTAGAGGATAAAGTAACAGGACATCCTACTATGTTAAAGTTGTAGTGTGAGAGGTTTTGTGGGCGGTTTTTTGAACCGATGATTAGTACCTCTGTCTTGTCTGGATTTAATAAAAGAAAATTGCGCGTCATCCAATCTTTTATATCTTTAACACACTCTGTCAATTTGGATAATTAGCGTTTTCATCTGGCCGTGATGAAATATAGATTTGAGTGTCATCAGCATAACAATGGAAACTAATTCCATGTTTTCTTATAATATTTCCAAGTGGCAGCATATATATTGAGAATAACAGAGGGCCTAACACAGATCCCTGCGGCACTCCATAGTTTACTGGAGTTATGATCGATTTTTCTCCATTTAAATAGACAAAATGGTAGCGGTCAGATAAGTATGATAGCAATCATACTTATAGCAATATTAAAAAAAATAGCAATATTTACACATTATTTGACTGTTTATTTTTAAATATTAATATTCTTTGTCTGCTTGCCATTACAGCATATATCCCCAATAAGGTGTGAGTTTGGGGATGTAGGTATGAAGTTTCCTTTGTGTCTTTTTTATTCAATCAAACATACAGTGTTTGAGAGTATAACTAATTCTTTTGTAATTAAAAATAATAATAAAAGATTGCAAAAAAGTCTTCTTAAGGCTCAAAAATAAAGAAGGTGATAACAAAATTATTTGTAGTTCATGTAAATCTTTGAAAGCCTTTTTTTGTGCATTTCGAACACTTTTCATCACAAATGCACAAATTTTGCTCTCTTTTGTGCTATATTTTTTGCGGGTCTAAATCTTTTGTTTGCGATTTGAAAAGTTTTACTTGTGAATGAAGCTGTCTTAGTGGGCGGTCTCTACAAACCAGGATGAAATGCCCTTTTCTACTGGTCACCCTGGATCGAAGTAACAGGTTGACCACTAAAAAACGAAATAGGAACTGTTTTCTCAATACTTTCAATATAAAAATTTTTTTTTTAAAAAAACGACTGAACAAATGAGACACGGATTGATGTACATGCACTGCAAATAATTTTGAGCCTTAAGACGAATCTTTTAATGCAATCTTTGAAGTTTTTTAATTACTAAATAATTAGTTTTACTCTCAAAGGCAGTATGTTTGATTGAATAAAAAAGACACAGAGGAAACTCCATACCTGTTCCTGCTGTTCCCAGATGCCAAATGTCGAATTTGCTGTCGAATTTGAACCACTGAATTTGTGGAAGCGAATTTGTAAGGCGAAATAAAATGGACAGAAAATTGCCTGTCAAATATTATAGGTTGTATTTTAAACAGAATGAACATTTTAGAAGTGAAATCTGAAAGGTGATAATGGATTATTGAATTTTTAATAATGATAATGTTTGTGAAATGTTTTGAATTGAAATATTCACAGCTTAAATATTCAACCATGTTGAATTTCAGCTTATAAAAATGCAAGCCCTAAAAATACAGTGCATTAAAATGCAAGCACGGTTAATGCAAAGCAAAAAAAAATTATTTTTTTTTAATTAGTCCAATTCAACACGTTTTTTTTTGTTTCAAAAACATTTGTCATTATTTTACTTCCATAGACAACCACCCCTACATTGTGGTGTGCAAATCCTACCTTCTTCGTGTCCACATGATTTGGTCAAAATAATCTCAAATCGCTTGAGCAAAAGAAAAGAAAATCGTATAAATATTCAGAACAGAGAGAAAGACTGGGAGAAGTGTGTGTGTGTGTTTGTGCAATTTTTTATATATACAAACAAGGGTAAAGAGAAAGTTATTCATAAATATTCTGATAAATATGCAGTGATTTCAGGAGCCTGGAACTTTTAGATAGCATATTTTGTAACTTTGTCTCTTTAAAGGAGGGCAATTGGCTTGAAAGAAGAACCCTGAAAGAAGAAAGAAGAATCTGGAAAGCTGATCATTTTAGAAGACCTGCATGAGCAACATGGGTAAGAAATAAAATGTATAATACGATAACAATATCCAACACAAGTATATTTTATTTTTATAATGTGACATTTGATGCTAAAAATATTTTTAATTGTTTTTTAATTGTTGCATTGGCAGGAAAAGCAGCAGCTGGAGAAGAACCGAGGGCAACGCTACAATCACCTCTGATATTGCCAGTTGCAACAGTTGTAGTAGTAGTAGTGGGTTATGCATTAATGTCATCAGTAGAAGTAGTGGTAGGAGCAGCAGCAGGAGCAGCTGCTGGAGTGTGCATTTTAAAATATCTGTGGGAAGAAGAAGAAGAAGAAAGAAAAGGACCAGTAGGAGTAGCAGTGACAGCAATAGCAGGAGGCGTAGCAGGAGCAGCAGCAGCAAAGTTGCGATCAATGGTAGGAGCACAGTCACTAATAGGATCAGCAATAGTTGGAGCGATAGCAGGAGCTGCAATAGTAGCAATAGCAAAAAATTTGTTACAAAGGGGTATAAAAGTAATACAGTGGTTAAAAGATAACTTTAAGTCATGTGTAGTAATAGCTCTAGTGGCAATGGGAGGAATGCTATTAACATGGGTAAAAAATACAATAAAGTGGATGACAGATCTAATAAAGTGGGCAGTAGCCAAAGTAAAATCAGCATTACAATGGATTAAAGAAGCCGCAAACAAATTATTCAACACATCAGCATCAATGGTATCAGGATTACCGGCAATTGCAGCAGCAGCAGCATTAGGATTAGCAGCATTAGCATCATCTTCAGGATTAGCATCAATAGGAACAGCAGTATCAGGATTAGCATCTGGATTATTTGGAGGGTTACTGGTACTCGCGTTAGTAGTTGCATTAGGAGCAGCAATTTTTGGATCGCACACGAGTGAACAGTCACAAGCAAAAGATGTGGTGTTACCAATTGCTGTTCTTTTGCTTTTTGTTTTATTTTGTTTTCTTGTTACCTATGTGGGTGTGTTGCGATTTTGCTGTTTGTTGTTTCTCTCGGTTTTCCTATGGTTTCTGCTGTGCTACCGCTCTGACAGAAACTGATCATTTTCACTAAGACAGGCCAGCATAAAAGCCAGCTGATACATCAGACAAAAAGATGAGAGACATATCTCCCCACAGGGATGCTTTTCTCCATGTTCTCTCCGTATTTACGATTCTTTACAGCCTTTAGCCACTGTCTACAATGCTCTGGATCCTTCTCTGGAAATATCTCACTCCCGCTTAACATTTACTCTTTGAATTCTTGTACCCGGGAACAATACAAGTCGACATCATTGTGACTAAAAGTTTACTAAGAAGTATTTATTTCTTCTTCTTCTACTTCTACTTCTTTCTAGGTTTATTGGTGGTTGGCAAACAGCGAAATAGTGTATTACTGCCACCTACTGGTGTGGAGTGAATTTCTGTCATCTACAATATGTAAAAAAAATCCTTATTTCCTTTTACTCAAATTAGTTTATCTATTGAAATAAGAAATTATAACACTTATCTTTTGACTCCTTTCACAGAATATCTATTAAATCAAAGTGTTATTTTAGCTCTCTCAAGTTTTGGGTCAAATGTCTTCTTTCTCTTTCATATTTCCAACAGTATAGCATAACATGTTCTATGCCTTTTCTTCCTGCTTACAGAAATCACATTTCCCTGTTATGTTTACCTATTTTGAACAGCAATCCATTTAGCCCAGTGTGTCCAAACTTAAGTCTCGATATTATTATCCCGTCCCTCTTATTCCTTCCTGCATACCTCATTTCTCCCACTTTCCTTTGGATACTGTAAAACCATTGCCCTTTTCTCATGTCCCTTCTTTGCCACCTTTCCTTTAATCTCTTCTATAATTATGCTCTTAACTTCTGCCCTGCTGATGTTAACTGTCAAATCATTGTGATTACTTTTAGTGACTTCCTTTGCTACCTTATTTGCCATTTCATTTACTTTTACCCAAATTTGTGCTGGTATTCACAATAATCTACTGTAAGCCCCATCATATGTATTCTGTATAATGTTTCTCACATCTCTAACAACATGTATGGTCTGCTTCTAAATGACTGCACTGTAAACTGGTTAATGACGAGCTTGAGTCTGAACAAATGATTGCTCTTAGTAATCTACTGTACCATAATGCTAACATTACTGTGTAAAATGATAATCCCTAAATTATCCTTTTCTCCACTCTGATACGAAATTCTGGAACAATAAATGCTGAATACTTTGATGCATCTGTATATAACCATGTCCATGGTAATTATCAACTCAGCGATAGCTGTGTCCTTCTTATAGTGGCATTACTAACTTTAATGCCTGATATTGTATCATATCTTATTTTCTGAGAGATGTGTCTGTCACTGACGTATACAGGGATGGGCAGTATTTCAGATACATGTATTTAAAATATGTATTTGAAATACAAAATACTATTTTGTATTTTAAAGCCTTTGGAAAAAATCAAATGTAATTTGTATTTAAATACATTTAAGATGAGTTTTTTTTTTTTTTTTTTTTTTTTTAAATACATAAAATACTTTTTGCCAGGGTATCATGGTATTGATTTTGTGCATCAACTAGTTCAGACATTCACTAGCTCAGCACTGGATCAGCGATTTTTATTTTTTTTAAATAAGGTGAGAATGTCATGATCAATTCTACTTGTTGATTAAAGTTAAAATAGTGCATTATTCACTTCAGTTAACATGAAAGAATAAAAGAGCACAGACAAGTGGGAAAATAGCGTTAGCCAATCAGTCTTGACCGGTTGTTGATTTTTATCAACTAGCTTGTCAAATGTGTTTACAGCATTACTGCATGTTAGGGCTGGGTGATATGACACTACATATCATAGCGATGATATAAAGTGTGAATTGATGGAACTTTTTCTAAATCGTTTACATAGGCCTATTTGTGGGGTAAGCAAATGTATCCGTGCAGCTTTTAGTGGGCAGGAATTATTGGAACGTTGGAGTGGAAAAACAAACACTGATGAATGATACACCACAAACATCTTCAGCTTTTAGTTTTATCGTACATAAAAAATAATAATAAAAAAGAGGTAAATAGTGTCAAATTAATCTAAATTAATTCTAATTTAAAATTTTAGATACACTTTTTAATTTTAATTAACTTATAGAAACAAATAAACTTTACATAAAATAAACATAAAATTACTTAAAAAGCATTGGACTACCTGCAACAACAACAAAAAAACAAAACAAAAAAAACCTCAAAAGAGTTTGAAATTCAGTTTATGCTGTGGAATCAAAACTGATATTGAGAATTGTGAAACAATGGTATTGTAACTGTGAAGTAAAATTAAAATTTTGGTCATGTCGCCCATCCATATTCTTTGCTAGATAGCAGAAAAGGTTCCCACAGTTTTACATACAGTATGATTTTTTTAATAGTGTTCACCACAAGTAATAGACTACATTGTAACCAGAAATAAGTGTATACTATAAATGGCTGCTATTTTGCATAAGTTTATTTGTAATTGCCAGAAAGAAAGAAAGAAAGAAAGAAAGAAAGAAAGAAAGAGAGGGCAGAGTTGAGGTTAGGAATGAAAAGTCAGTAGGCCTATGTAGTTTCTTCATTCACTATGACCAGGGGTTAAATTGGGATTTATTATGTGGGGGGCAGTCACGGCCAGCTTGCTGCAGCTCTGACCAGGTCTCAGGTCTCACCTTGATGTTATGTGACACAGCAAGCTGAAAGGCTAGCTTTTTAACCTCACTGGGTGATAGGCCAAAGTAAATGTCGGCTAACTTGGACATACAGTATACTTAACCAGTTCCATTGTTTTATGGTGCGTAATTTTAAACACTTTTAACCTTATTTTAATTATTCTCAGGTTAGGTAAAGTAAGTCAAATCTGTCCTAAATAATAAGCATTTGAATTTCCATACTTACATTAAGATCACAGAAGACTTCTCCGTGGTCAGTTCAGCTCAGTCTTTTGTAAAACAGAGACTTATAACAGGCGAGCTTCTTAATTTCAATTATTTATATTTTTTATTAAATACAGATTAACTAGTTTACATAAAAGGTATTAATATAAAAAATAAAAATAAAAGTAAATCAAAACCAAATAATTTACAAGCTTCTAACTTCATGAGGCACAATGGCAAGGCATCCAACACCGGAGAGGCCGTCCTTGATGAATCAGCCTCTGACTGGACATGTCATTCCAGCTCTTTTTAAAGTCCATCAACTTTTTGACATCTTCAGAAATCTCCTCCTGGAAACTCCCTAAAACTTGTTCATTGGTAATCCCCTCCTGGAAACCCCCTAGGACTTGGTCATATAAAGCCTTTGCCTCTTCGTCCTCCTTCTTCTGGACCTTTTCTTCATCGCTGCATCCTCTGTGTCTCGTCCGCAACACATAGACGGTAATGCTTGCATTTTTCCTCTCTCTTTGGCAAAGCTCTTTCTAATACATTTTCAATTTCTCTCTACTCTGCCATATGCTTAATAAATGCTTACAACATTCAGTGTGGTATATATTTCTTTATAAACCATTTTCTCAATAAATAATTTTACAACAACAATTGCAGTGTTTTTCTTTATAAACCATTTTCTCAATAAATGATTTTACAAGTGTCTTACAATATATAACACTTTCTTAATAAATTGTTTAACAACAACTTATGGTACCTTTCTTTATAAAACTACTTTTTAATACAGTTACAATTGTGGTTTACTATGACCCATAAGTACTTCATATACCAAAAGTCATAATTAGAATAGAATAATTGCATATTTCACAACAATATATATATATATATATATATATATATATATATATATATATATATATATATATATATATATATATATATATATGGGCCATTCTACAGAATTGGTGCAAACTGCTGTCCCTCATCCAAAAAACACATTTGAAAAGCATTTAATTATTAAAATCTTAGATGTTTACTAAGATCCTTCAATTATCTATTGAAACCCACAATAATATTTAAGATATCAGTAAGCTTTATATATATAAAATCATAATTTATGGGCTACTTTCAATTAGGAGGTGGCTGTCCCAAACCCTAACCCCTAAATTTCAACTTGTGAAAATGATATTGAATAATTTTTTGCAAATTTTTCCATTCTTGTTTTAAAAAAAATATATATATTTTTTTTTTTTTAAATGAAGTTAAAAAAATATTTATTTTATATTTTATTTTTAAATCATGAAACTTTATCTAAAAAAACATGTCCCGCATTTTCATGTCACTACCAAAACAGTGAATGTTGTAGTCCATTGGCTGAGACTGATTTTAACCACACTCCTACATTTTTGATCAGGAAATATTCCTGTGTCCCTCTCTCTCATGTGCTATATGGTGAGTAGATTGATCCCATCATTTTGAGGTAAATGTGTTCTAAAGTCTAAAAATCTGTGTGTAACTTTAAGGAATGTCACTACCAAACTCATTTTTTCTGCTATTGAGAAATTTTTTTGGGATGTTATTCCATAAAATTTAGTTGTTATATGTGTTCAACTGTTCTGACCAGTGATGGCTAACCATGTGCTGATTAGCATCTTCGAGCTAGGCTCAAAAGTTATCTAAAATTGTCACTACCAAAACAGTCACAACCGAAACATTTTCTTGAAGTTTCGGTTGTGACATTGTTTTGGTAGTGACAAAAGGGAACACATAATCCTTTATTTGGAGGAATAAACTACATTTTAGTACAGTTATGCAAATAATTACTACTGTAGTATGTTTTAGTAGTGTTTTAGTATGCAATATTCTGTTAAAATTCTGTAATGTGATGAGGTTACAATTACTTAAGGTTGCAGTCCATGATACTAGCTTAGGTGTAAGGTTGTTGTCAGTAATGTTAATTTCTATGATTAACTTGGCAAGGAGAATGACATAAAACACCAACATGCCTAAAAAAAATAGAAAAACTACAACAGAGAGACAGAGAGAATACAAACAAAGGTTGAGGGAAGACCCAGTGAAGTACGAGGAATACTTAAGGAAAGAAAATGAAAGAAATAAGAAACGAAGGGAAGAAGGAAAGTTGAAGAGTATCAGTGAATTATCTGACAGGGAGCAAAGACATGTCAGAAAAGCATGGAGGAAAAGACAGAAAAGACACAGGATGATGGTGAAAAGACAAAAAGAGATGGAGACATTTTGCAGGGCTTCCACACCACCTAGCACTTCCAGTGAGGGTGATCAGACACCAGTACACACACACACACACACACACACACACACACACAGACAGAGAGTTCAGTGGTTCTGGAGATTTATCTGAATGACTCATAAACAAAATGTTGAAAATGTGAAAATAAAACAAAGTGGTTCTGAGTCTACATTGTAAGTTGTTGTTTTTTTAGGAAGAAAAATCTATGAGCATACCTCTTCTCACTTGCACCTCAAGACCCAAAATATAGAATAGCTCTAGGTGTTCTTATAAGATATTTACTGTCAGATGTGTGTCTGCTATATGTACTGACTGCATATGTGCATCATAGTTATTTATTTATATTAACATAAAATGTGGACAGTCTGATTCAGCCATGGCAAACTAATTTTCACTACCAAAACATTACTGTCACTACCAAAAATGTGCAGTCACTACCGTAACATGGGATGTTTTGTCAAAAATAAAGTATATTGAATTATCAACTAAGATGTTATGATAGTGTTTGGTTCAATGCATATTAATACTAATGAATCCTTAACTTTGAAATCAGTACGATAAACTTTATGCCTTCTACAAAGAAAGATTGGGTTCAAAATACAACAAATCTCATAAATCACACTTAAAATATTATTAAAATTATAATCTTTATTGATTTAACCAGTAAAAATATTTTTTAAAAATAGAAAAAATATATATTTATAAGGTAGATGTAAACAAAATCTTAATAGGTCATTATAAGCCTTCTTAATAAATTATTTAATATTGTGTTTCGGTAGTGACAAATTTGGGGAGAAGGAAAATATTCCAGCATTTTCTGAAAATACAATATGAGAATTAACTGCACAATTACTAGAAAAGCATACCTTGGATATTATACAATTTGCATACATGCAAAATTTGTGGGAAAAAACAAAAAAATTTCAAGATGTTTCCAACTCTGACTTTGCACCAATTCTGTAGAATGGCCCATATATAATATTCATTACGTTTTAACATACGTAAAATGCATAAATTAATACATTTATAACCAAATGGCTTTGCCAACCAACCCCCAAATCAGTGTCAACCTACCCCACCCACATTAGGACATACTTCTTTACTGAAATGATGTTAGCCACATAGCATAACTCATCAGAGACTTTTAAATTTAATTTCAAAATATAGAGGGCAGTCATTTTAATGTTAGATTTTTGTGGCAGTACCCTCTAGTGTACTGGAATTTAAAGGAGCTGTATGTAAGAAATGTATTTCAATTAATCATAAAATGGCCCTGATATGTCACTAGACAATAAGAAATCATGTTCATTTCAAATACTTATATCACTGACAACAGTAGTACGGCCAGGATATTGTCATTTAAAAAGTGAAGTTGCAGCCCTCAACTGATGTTGATGTTGTCATCTTGTGTTTTGGCCTGATGCTCCACCCTCTGCCTATCTACCAATCACGAAGTCAGTAGTGTTTCGGCATCCGGGTTGCCAGCTCTGCTCTAGTTACCACAGCTGCAGCTCCTTGTAGCAGCCTACGTTCCTGCTGGATCCTGCAACATATCTGGCAACCTCGAGTCAGGGGGGAGGGGGAGGGGATACAGTGATTGCAGTACCAGTTTTGGCCACAATCTTACATACAGCTCCTTTAACTGTGTGCCAAACAACCCTTGACTCAACCAGCCCCACTCTCCCCTACATTATGGGTGTTTCCCTAGTTTCCCTATAGGGGTTCCCTAACTTTTTGTCAAAAGGAAATGAAACAGGCAGTTTTCTCTGTTTTCTCTAGTCAGGTAGAACTGATTTCAAAACTTTTTTTCACCTTTCTACTGCATAGACAGCCAAGTTTTATTAAAAGCCCATTTTTTCCAGCAGTGAATTACCTCTTTAATTGTTGTTTATGTGTTTGAGTCTGTTCCAATACCCACTTGCGGTCTTTTCACTTGACCACTTGTCTACTTACATGATGTATTTCCAGTGATGGAAAGAGTAGGCTACTAAAAAAACTTTACTAGTACAAGTACAACTGTACAAGTAAAAGTATTGCTACTTAAGAAATAATTTACTTGAGTACAAGTAGAAGTACTGGGAAATAATATGACTCATGTAAGAGTAATTAAGTAGCTTGCTGAAAAACTACTCAAGTTACTATGTTACAAAGTACTTTAGTATTTTACATTTTTATCCTGATGTCAGCAATATGCAGAGGTGGAAAGTAACTAATTACAAATACTTTCGTTACAGTACTTGAGCAGATTTTTAAATGTGTTTTACTTTCTTGAGTATAAATAAATTGTGGTACTTTTACTTGAGTTGAATAAAAATAAAGAATTCAACTTCGCTACATTTATTATTCACTAAAAGTACAAAGTACTTTGACAAAGGTGCCGACGGAGCAACAGCGAGCTGGCATTTGACAGACACTTTTCAAACTACTGTGGTGGAGCCCTGCACTTCAGCCAATAACAGACAAGTCTGAAGCGCTTCAGCCAATAACAGACAGGTCTGACTCGGGTGCAAAACCAATCAAAACCTCCAGTCCAGCTGGGGGGCTAGTATCGCTAACGTTTCAATATTTTAGTGAATGTAAGTGAGCTATGCTCATATTGTGATTTTAAATTGAAATGGGTCATACCATTGATATTACTAGAGCACTGAGCAATTTAAGTAAATAGAAAACTCGGCTCATACAAGGACGCAGTTATTGCATGGACGGAGCAAGAACAATGCAAGTAAGTGTCTAAAATGCACGCACACAAATCAGTTAAGTGGTAAAGCTTGACCTCTTTAACAATGCAGTTAAACTAAATGTTCGAAACAAACTTTGTACGAAGCTGAAACATGAACATGCGTATTGCGTGCAAAACAGTAAAAACGTTGAACTTGAGACAGACAATATCTATATGGAGTCGTCGTCAAATTACAAACACAAAAGTGGCTTTCAAAAGCGAAAAACGAAAAGAGGAATTGGAGAAATTAATGAGTAAATTACCAAAAATAGGAAGCTTCTTTAAAAAGATAGCACAGGAGGGGGAGATCGAGATTGAGCTGGAGCAAGAGAGTGAAGCACTTGAAGCGACCGTAGGCAGTAGCAGCTCCCTGGCTAATGCTAGCACCAGTGGATCAGGCAACATTGATGTAGAAGGTGAAAATGTTGAGGAGGAAGGGAGTGAGGCACCTGGGAGTGAGCTCGGTGGCCTGTGCTAACACCAGCGGGTTATCCAACAGGACCGAGGAGAACGAGGTAGATTCTATGCCCATCACTGCTAATATATCCTCTTTGCATGAGTATCCAACTGACATGGGTAATTTTCCTGAGTATCTAGACTCAAATGTCAAACGTTATATTGTATCTACGGGGTCATGCAAACCTACTGGCCCTTTCCCACGGGATACCGCAAAGGATAACCGCTCCTTTACTATGGCATATTACGTTTGCAAAACCAAGTCTGGTTTGGACTAGATGTAGCCTACTGCGAGCCCTGTTGGCTTTTTGCCAAGTCAACATGGAAAACAAGTACCTGGCGTAATTTGTCAAAGAAAATTCAACAACACGAGTCATCCGCTCTACATAAAGCTGCATGTGTGATATGCGACCTTTGGCGTCAGAATAGAACTATGGATAAGGATATGGAGAGGGAGATACTTCATGAGGCCAGCTTTTGGAGACAGGTTCTACACCGTGTGATTAATGTTACGCTCACTTTAGCTATGAACAACATTCCGTTTAGAGGACATAGGGAAAAAATAGGGGAAATGACCAATGGTAATTTCCTTTCTGTCATTGATCCTGGCAATGTACGACCCAGTGCTTAAAGTTCTGATTAGCAAGTACCTAAGCCCACTGATACAAAATGAGCTAATCGAAATTCTAGCAAAACATACTCAGAAAGACATTCTAGACGAAATACGATCAGCTCCATTTTTCTCTGTGATTATGGACACAAGATGTGGCTAAAGAAGATCAGATGAGCCAGATCTTTAGATATGTCATAGTTGAGCGAGATGCTCTCGTGTTGCCACTGATGTGACGATCAAAGTGTCCTTCATTGGATTTCATGAAGTTAACGACTCATCGGCCAGCAAGCTTACTAGAGAGATTGTTGCGTCTGTGGAGGACAGCGGCTTAGACCTTTCCAAGTGCAGAGGGCAAGGGTACGACGGTGCCGCAAATATGCGCGCCATATACAGAGGCGTCCAAGCAAGGATAGCTGCCAAGGAGCCAACTGCCGTGTATGTACACTGTGCCTCACACAATTTGAATCTCATTCTTGATGCGGTGAAGATACAAGATTATATGCTCTTATATGCTGTGTCTCTATGACAGTTCTTTGACATTGTTGAGCGAATTTATGTCTTCTTTGGGCACAGCATAAAGAGATGGGGAATGCTCTCAAATAAAACACACAATGCATAACTTTTTCATTGTTATGTTGGAGTCATTGTTTGTGTCGTACAAACAATGACTCCAACATAACACTGAAAAAGTTATGCCCGACTAGATGGTCCTCATGTTACGAAGCAGTAACCGCTCTGAGATATTGGTACAATGATGTGATGAAGGCATTGGCAAAACTTTCACTGACAAGCAGAAAGAAAGGTGAACGGGATGAGGCTGCATCGTTGAGACAGGCAATGGAGAAATTCTCATTTGTTTGTCTTGTTGTCCTTTAAAGCAAAATCCTGGAGCGAACTAATGTGATATCAAAACTTCTACAATCCCAAGACATGAATCTGGCAACAGCAGTCCATCTACTGGACTGCACCATCAGAGACCTAACCGCGTTCCGAGAACATTTTGAAGATGCCAAACAAACAGCGAAGGGCCTTTCAGAGAAGTGGGGAGTGAGCAAGGCATTTGAGAACACACGGTTGAGAAAAGTGAAAGCGCATTTTGATGAGCTGTGTCAAGATGAACGTTTAGCAGATGCTGAGTCCATGGACTTTTGTGTACATGCGTTTAATGCATGCCTTGATAGTGTCATCTCTCAGTTGATCCAGAGATTCACTGGTTTACGATCAACAGTTGACAATTTCAAAGTTCTACTGCCCGAGACCCTTTGGACTGCAACAGATGATGAACAGTTTTTGCAAGCAAACAGGCTGGTGGAGATTTACAGAGATGACATTACTACTGATTTCCCAATGCAATTGTTATCATTCTGTGCATGCTTGAAAGACCGTATCTCACAAATGAAAACAGTGCAACAGCTGACGATTACGAAGATGCTGATCGTTGAGAATAGCTGCATCACTGCGAGTTTCGGGGAGGTTTGCACTGCTTTCATACTTTTTCTGACCATCCCAGTGACAGTGGCCTCTGCAGAGCGTTCTTTTTTAAAACTTAAACTGATAAAAAGCTATCTCAGGAGCTCAATGGGACAGAGTCGTCTCTCTGTACTTGCCATACTGTCAATTGAGAATGCCTGTGCGCGCCATCTGGATCTTAAGGATTTAATCGACAACTTCGCACAGAGAAAAACCCGGAAAATGCTGCTATAATGTAAGTGAGCATCTTTTTTATGTATTTGGACCTAGGCCTACACTGTTAGAAAAATCTGTAGAAATTACAGTATTACTGGCAGCTACTTGCCAGTAACTTACTGTAGATTTAAATTGATGTTATTTACTGGCAACAATTTGTTCAAAATTAAATGAACATTAAACATTAACAAGTCTTTATCTTTACAGAATAAAACTAAAATAACATCCTCATGCAAAGCATTCTGGGAACCAAAATCTGAAGGAAAAAAACAGAAAAAGGTTGATGAAGATTTCTGGTTCCCAGAATGCTTTGCATTAGATTGTTATTTTATAATTTTATTCTTTAAAGACAAAGACTTGTTAATGTTTAATGTTCATTTAACTTTGAACAAACTGTTGCCAGTAAATAACATAAATTTAAATCTACAGTAAGTTACTGGCAAACAGCTGCAAAAACTACAGCAAATTTTTTACAGTGTATGTGTGTGTAGTCATAGCAGTGAGTAACAATGTGTTATGGTGCGCCGTCACCAGTAGTGTTTTTTCATGCGTTATGGTGCGCATTCACCCGTGTTTTTTTGTTGTTGTGGTGCGCGTAGGCTACTCCTGATTTTTTCAGTTATCTCATCTCTTATATGCTGTGTCTCTATGATCCTATCCTGACCTATTCATGGTAGCCTACTCGTGGACATTGCGTCATCATGTGCTGTAGTAGGGAGGCCCGCCTTGATAATCCTGCATCAGGGCCCGGTGTTGGCTCGTTACGCCACTGGATGGCTTGAAGAACACAGATCATTGCAATCGTGTTTATTGTCTTCGTTTTTCATTAGTCAAAACGTCTGTATCTGCATGTTTTTCAGCTGTAGTGATATCTGATGTCCAAGTAATGGATTTCCTACAGTATAAGGACGCCCTCTGGCCTCCAGTATGAATGAAACAGACATTACATGAGAGTGTTTTTGCGCTCCAGTATTTCCTAATTTGGCCCAAGTGTTCAAGTGGGGGTGAAGACTACAAGTGTTTGTAGAACTTCTGATTTCCCAATGGGACACACTTACAATATAGTGTTGTAAGATTGCAATTATAAAACAGATCATTCTAGTCCATGATAATGATTTGCTGTTCCATTCGAATCCATTGTAAAATACTCTCACTTCACAAAAACATTCATTTGTGATCTAATTACATCCCACTGTGGCCAGTTGGATAAACTGTTTAGACTAGTCTTAAAAGTTAGTAATCAATTTTGTTTTCTTCAAGACTGCTCATAGTCATAACTTTCAGTCAGTTAACTTAAAAGGTAGATCGTTATCATCTGACTTGGAAAAGTAAGTCTGATTACCCCTGTGTTGACTGCTAGTTGGTAAGATACAGTCTTAACATAGTAGCTAAGTGTATGCAACTGGCCACAGAAACGGTGCCAGTGTTTCTGTGTTGCTTGACATCAAGTCTGCTAAACACTGTAAAATATGGCTAAATTACTAATTTACAATCTTCCCGTGCTGCGTTCCAGTCCACTTTTAGACACGCACCTGCAAACTTCCCTAAGCACTTCCCCTCGGGGAAATCCCTGCTGCCATTTTGAAGTGCTGTTAGTGAAGTGGACGAGGGAAGTTTATATGGACAGACCCTCGTTCCCTCGATTTTGACCGAGGGAGCGAGTCTACTTCAAATGTACACTTCAGGCACCTATATGTCCCACAATGCAGTACGATTGTGACGTCACCACAGATCTCGTCTAATTACCACCACAACAGACAACTCTATGATATATTAATTATATATTTTTTTTATTTAAAACAACCCAAACACACCTATAGGCATTTGGATGCTGCATTAAACAAATTCTTAAAGGGAAAAATAAATAAATAAATAAATCAACTCCACAGCTGATTCCAAGTGATCAAGGGCTTAGGGCATTCCAGTTCAGCCCGCCGCAGTTTCCTCCAGTAGTGGGCACTCGTGCAACGTAAGTAAGGTTCTTATTTATTGTTCTATTTATTTTATACTATTGTACTATTGAGACAGTAACAAGTTTGCAGTAATGCAAAGATGCCATTATTTAATTCTGTAACAATATTTTAATTTGAAAACACTGAGTTGAGAAATACACAATTCAGCATGATCACTAATCTGTGTGCATTTTCCTTGAGAACTGAAACCATTTGTTTATTATATCGCAATCACATTATTGACCTCAATAATCACAATATAACATTTTCCCCAAATCATGCAGCCCTATATATATATATATATAAGTTGGATATAGGCTCCAAACAAGCTCTTTTAACATAGACACTTAAAGTACAGAAAGATGTATTTTTGCTTCAAGTGATAGGCTAGGTGAGTGAAATTATATTGTCTTGCTGTACATGTCATTTTCTTTAAATTTTCTGTCTAAAAGTGAAACAATGCGTTTTGTGTTATAGGGAAGTTAGAGGTCTAAAACGTAAACGTTTTTTTATTTTTTTTGTCCTTGCTCTTGAAGTCATGTCTCCAGTTATTGTTCCCTTATTTCAATAAAACCAGTATATCACTTGAAAGTGTACTCCTATGGTGCTGGAGATTTTCCTCTTGTGATGTCTGGTTTGTTACAAATCTTTTTTTTTCTTCAACTTGTTCAGAAAATCAGACTGAAACAGTTTTCATCTTGAGTCAACACTGATTAACAAGTTACTCAATAAAAACTCACTTTGAACATGCCTGAAAGTCACCCTGACTTGAATTGAGCCAGTATTTGTAGTATGATCTTAAAATACCTGATGTTAGATTTTGCCATCTCTTCTTAGCAGCACTCTAGTTACTCCAACTGCACACTAAATGAACAGAGAACGGTCTCTTTCAGAAATGTCCAACATACTGAGAACTCACTGGTTTCATAATTTCTGATGTCTTTTGCTCTATAGCAGACAGTGTAAAAAATGACTGGAAATATATTTATGGCTTGATTACAGCAGTGTTCTTACACCTGGCTTAGGTAACAGTGGTTTCTCGAGTATATTTAGATTCTCGAATACATTGATGTGACAGCAGTTCTTGAGTCTAGAGTTGATTTCCAAACAATGATTGCAACAGTTCTTGTCTCACCTCTACAATAAAATGAGAATAATCTTGGATTCAAACATAACTCTCACTATTAATGAAAATGTTAAAACAGACGACTTGAGGACGACTTGTCTTCAGGAGCCGCTTGATTGTATGTAAGCTCAAAGGGAGCTGGATGCACGTTGCATTCACGGTAAGAACTCTGCTCTTGCTTGATTTTCTCCCGAGGGATAAAAATGTAACGTTTGCAAGGAGCACGTTTGGCTTTCGAGGGAGTTTGAAGGCACTTATGGCGATGCATTCGCAGTAAGAGGCTCTGTTATTGCTTGATTCTCTCTAGGAAGATAAGAATCTAGCACTTCCACAGAGCGATGTGTCCGTTGTAGGAAGCTCCACCAATGCTTGACTCTCTCTTGAGGGATGAGAGTCGAGGGTCAGCACCTCACGGTTCAGGTCCCATGCCCGCCGAGTTGGCAGGGTGGGATGGATTGCAGGAATTGTAGGCGGAGCATAGGGAAAAGCCTGACGGGCATCGCTTGTGGTGGAGTCCTTCCTCATTATCTGTCGCTTACTATGGTTTAGTGGTCTTAAAAAAATAAAATAAAAATTAAGTGCTAGCTATAGTGGGTCTTCGGTAGAGTGCCTTGACTTAAGACAGGGTATGAGCTGCCCTCCCCCAGTTACACTGGGGTCTTTTAAGTAGGGCCTAGGCTGCCCTGCGGCCCCCTTAGGGCATGGGTGATGAGAGTAATTGGGAAAACTGCATTATGTCCTGTTCTCGTTTGCCTCCCTTTCCTGAGTAAAGGATAAGGATGTATGCTCCCCCTTGGATGCGATTTTCTGAGGTTTTTAGCACCTAGCATGCACCCTTTTGTTGGCTGTTTAAGTACCCCTTAGGGCAGGGTTTCTCAAACTCGGTCCTGGAGGGCCACTGTCCTGTACAGTTTAGCTCCAACCCTGATCAAACACACCTGAGCAAGCTAATCAATGTCTTCAGGATCACTAGAAACTCACAGCTAGGTGTGTTTTATCAGGGTTGGAGCTAAACTGTGCAGGACAGTGGCCCTCCAGGACCGAGTTTGAGAAACCCTGCCTTAGGGTAAAGTTGGGTGAACAGAACTATGATGGGCAATTCACAAGAGTCCCTTTGTTACATTTACCTCCCCCCTCAACTGTTTGTTGGCTCTGGAAGAAGGAATATATATGCTCCCCTTTGGTGGGATACTTCTATAGGTATGATCAGTGTTACAACTAATGAGTGGTGGTGGATAGCCGATGGTGTCCCATATCATTGTAGCATTCTATAGTTTAGCCATTAACTATAGTGAGTGCTGGAGAAGTGCCTTTACTCAGATCAGGGTATGAGATATTCTCACCTAATAAATCTGGGGTTGTTAAAATGGAGTAGAAGCTCCACTGCGGTAGGCTGCTCTCTATGTTGTCAAATAAGATTCGCCTTACATAGCTAAGGCTATGTTGGATATTTTCCTCTTAGAGCTCTGCTCTTGGGGCCAGAAAGGGCTGAGGCCTGTTCCACAAGGGAGGGAGAAAGGTGTAACAGCCAGGACTTCCCTTGCTGTAGAACATAAAAGTTTGGGGATCTTTCTTAGTATATTGGCTTGGGGATGGCCACATGTGATGTTCCCATGGGGTTCTGACTCTGAATGAGTAATCCATAGAGTCAATTTATGCTATGTCCACTCAGTTTGTGCAAATTTACAGCCTAGTGAGGCAGACATTCCCTCAGGTTATGACTGTAACTCTGGCTACCCACTACGCCATGCTGAGGTTTTCAGGTTTTATGGGGAAATTCCATAGACATGATTTTTATACTGTACAAACTGTATATTCTATCTCCTAACCCTATCCATCACGAAAACATTCAGCATTTTAACATTTTCAAATAATGTCCCAAAAAGATACAAGATTTCTGGTATTACAATCCTTGTGGGGGCATTTTGGCCCCACAACATAGGCAACACCCCTATGCATTTTAAAAAAAAATCTAAAACAGAGCACAAACATATGCATGCTTAAAGTTAATTTTATAGATACAATATATAATTCTTTTATTTAAGATCTGAATTTGAAAGACAAAAATACATGGTATGATTGAAACATATCTTGTACTACATCATAATGTTTTGCACAACGGGCATCACATGTGCAGTAAATGAAAGTTCAATTTAAATATTAAATAACTGATGACAAAAAAAAAAAAAAAAAAAAAAAAAGTAAATATGTAAACACTAAGCTAGTAAGATATTTGTTTTTCTATTGCAACACTTCCGATTAAAGTGGTTTGGTAACAGTACAAAGAAAAAAGTAATTGAACAAAACTTATTTTGTTCCAGTTGTGGTGGAAAAACACAGTGCTCTTCAAACATCCTTGCAGTTATTCAGTTACTAGACTTTTTTTTTTTCTTCTTTTTTTCTAATGGTCCATGGATTTAGTTTTTCTGCATCATGTCTGCTCACGCCATTCCAAACATCTGGAAATTAGCCTAAATGAACTCCCAACCATCTGTTGTTTTAAACCAAAGCACTGACGATTCATTGGTGTGTATTTTTAGGGGCATTAATGTGAACAGTCCTGTGCATGTTGGTGTGTGTTAGTGGGCTTCTCTATTTTTAATTCCCATACAAGCAGATGACAGATTTTGATTTAGTAAGGCCCCTATGCTGGATTAAGATCAGAATATACTAGACTAGATTAAATTAGCATCTGGGAGAGAAAGGGGGGTCGGCAGGTGACTCTGTGAATGACTTGAGCTCATAGGCAGCACCACTGTCCACTTCCATGGATTTACGGGAGAAGAGGAGCCGGATGTCCCGATGGAGGTAGATCTTTCCAGATTTGGAGCTCTGGAACCTGAGAAACAGATGGAGAGCAATAAAGGTCAAACAGTTAATAAGAGTAACTAGTGTCATGCATACAACAACTGATCAGACATATTTTGGTAACATGTTTAAACCACTAGGTGGCAAATACAGTAAGCTAACAACAGTTTCTTTGTCTTCCTCAAGGTGGCGTTTGATGGCTCAGAATGTTGAATCCTTGGTGGAGTCTTATTTCAAAAGGGGCACTATTTTTCTTTTTTTGTGTGTGTGTGTGTGTGTGATGGGGGTGGTATTATAGATATTATACTAAATTATTATACAAAAAAAGTATCATTAAATGTGTCTATTAAAATGATTGGTGCCTGACATAAAAGTAGAACTCTTTAAATAAAGGCAGAGGCTAAAAAAGCGATGAGTGAAAAAAAAGTAAGTGAAAATGAAGTGAAAAAAAATACAAATAAATACTTGATAGATACTATTTGCACCTCAGTTTATTATAGTACATTATAAAACAGTATGCAATAATAACAACATATTGAGTATGAATGATTATATTTATTAAAACCATTAAATGGTTGCAGGCCTTGCGGCCTTACTTGGACAATAAAGCCCTCCCCACATCTACCCCTAATCCTACCCGATAAACACTTTTTTCCTAATATTAAATACCCGTTAGCCACTTTATTTCCACTTTTTTCAAATATTTTCTTCATTTTTTTTTTTAAATAAACATTATTCTGATCTGATATGCGATGGGAAAAGGGAGAAACAGGTCGATTGGGTCAAAAGTTACCACCACCTGCCTTACTCTTTGGCTTCTTTCTTTTGTAATTTTGTTTGGCACTAAAAATATACAAGTCTGTTAACAAAAAAACAACAACAACAACCTTTAAATGAGTCTTATCCAGTTATCAAAAAGGACTGTCCATGTTGATTGAGTTCACGCGCATAGGTTTTGTTACCTATGATCACGCGCGTGAACTCGACAATAGACTACTGTGGACTTCGACCGAAAACAGGATGTAAATACAGGTATGTGCGCTGGCTGAATTAACATCACTTTTATTCATATCTTTCACATCTACTGCAGTCAGATTCACCGTGTTCACTCTGAAGGAATCACTCACATGGCTGGGCACTTGTAATGACACATCAAGGATGTTAAGAGGCTAAAAGCAGGTTTAAAACTTGCCCCATTGAAGTCAACAGGGTGCAAATTTTAAAAATAGAATAACTCGGTGTAGGCAACACCGATTTTTGTCGTTGTTCTCTGTACTGACAGCACTCCAAATGTACAAAAAAATGAGCTCAATGTTAAAATTGACCGGAGTTCTCCTTCAAGGCCATGGTACTGACCTCAGATGGACAAGGTAGCGGAGAGTTCGTCCTTGCCCCAGTGAGGACGGCTTTTTGTTGTTCTGTCCATTGTACTCGCGTTTGACTGGGACTGAGAAGGTTCTCTGCCGCAGGAATGTCTGATGGCTGGCGGGCATTTCTCTCAGATCATACATCACCACAAACATCTTCACCACTGTCTTATTGGGGTTAAATAAGGTCTGACATTCAGAGACAAAAGACAAAACATCCGCTGAGCATCAAAGCTACAAAATCCAAAGCAGCAAATCCAGACACATTTACAGTAACAGTCGGTGAGCATTTCATCAGAAACACATGCTAATAATCTAAGTGGGCAGGGAAACCTTTAAAAACATAAAATAACGGTTTTATTTCACTATCCTCCAAAAAACATTCATTGAAAAGAGTGAATCAGAGTAATTTGTTCATGACTAATGCAAATCAAAGAATTTAAAGGAATATTCCAAGCACAAGTATCAGTAACATTTGGGTCATAATGTCAGTTACCATGGAAAAGACTGTTGCTTTAAATTTTTTAAAAAGATTTACACCAGATATGAAAGGACTACACGGAAAAGTTGAGTAAGGGGTTATTTTGTACTTCTTTTATTTTTACTATTGTTCTGTTTGCATGTAAATGTAATTCCTACACATTCACCAGTAGAGGGTGCATCTGTACACAATTTTAATGGTTGACATTCTCCTTTGTTCTCACAGTATTGTCTGATGGTTATTACACACACTTATGAGTAGTTATGACTCATTTGCAAAAGTGTGTCATTACAATGAAACATAGTGCGCAAGCAGATAATTATGTAGGTCTTTAAAATAATTTGATGAATCTTACCACTTGAATGGTTCCTGAAGGAGGTACTCGATATCCCCTCTTACCGAGGGACTCCAAGTTTATGACACCCTGAAGAGAAGCAAGAGAATTCAATAAAGATATAGTATTTAAACATTTAAAATTTTGAATTGACTCCTTAAAATATGTTTGTATTACATTTATGCTCTATGGGGGAGCATTAAAAAAAAAGTAACTTTTTTACTGTAAAGTTATTTTTACTTGAATTTACAGTAAAGTCAGCCAAATACTGACTTTACCGTAACATATTCAAAACAAGTACACAAAATATGTAAGAAACTCAGCTTGGGCCATTACCATGTAGGGGGAAGGTGCGTTATCATCAGAGACGCTGTAGAATAACACGTCCACAGGTAAGGTCATGTGACTGGGGCAGAAGGTTCCGCTGGCGCCAACCTCTGCTGTGAAACCCTCAATAGTGCCCAACGGCTCCAAGCGATAATTCAATACACACTCCTACACAAAAACACACAGAAATACACATCAACACACACAAAGAAACATCTGTCTATCTTTCCATCCATCCATCCATCCATCCATCCATCCATCCATCCATCAGAGACATATGTTTAATGTGTGATCAGGATAAAGACAATATCATTAGGCCAAATAAAAACAGAGGGTGTTCACTCAAAGGGTTGTTCACTAATTGTGTGTGCGTGTGTGTGTGTGTGGTCCAGGTATTCCTTTTTGTCCCCTCAAGGATAGTATAACCTGAGATTTTGACTTTGAAAAAATCTTATGAATCATACTAAATGATGTATTTGTTTTTTGTGTGTGAAAATGTAAAGGCTTATAAAAAATATTTAAATCTAGGGTTTTGCACAGGTATCTGTGAGAGTTGTTTAGAGGTAGGGGTCAGGTAGAAAATATCATTAACCTGATATAAATGTCTATGAGATATCCTGAAAAATACAGTGAAAAAAGCATGTATTTGTGTGTACCTACTTAAGTATATTTTGGGGGAAAATTTGTAACCAGAAGTGAGCGAAACAAAATCTCCCAAAAGCTCCTTTTGGGTAGTCCTCATAAGAACAACAAAACGATATAAAACTAAACGAAATAAAGTTATTTAAATTGTAAAAATGTAGGAAGTTTTCTGCTAGGGTTATAGTTTGGGTTATATTAAAAAATATAGTTTTTACAGTACTAAAATAATTATGTCTATGGAAAATCCCTATAAAACATGGAGATCCAACATGTGTGTGTGTGTGTGAGAGAGAGTGTGTGAAATAATTTGTTCATCTACCTCAAAGTTTCCTAAAAGACTGAGGCTGGCGGGTGGAGCGCTGGCACTGAGGATCTGCTGCTGAGACTCATCACAGTCTTGTGATCTTTTCAAAACCCTGCAAACACACACATAGAGACAGACACACACACACACATAGAGACAGACACACACACACACACACACACACACACACACACACACACACACACACACACACACACAAAGTTCAGTCAGCCATTTTGGATAGTCTGTAGCTTTAGGGATAACTCTAGTGTATGTGTGCACAGCAGATGGCAGTGTATGTAGAAAAGTCTCAGTAAAGGAAATGTCAGTGAAATTCGGAACAATGGCACTACAGCAGGAAATAAAGCGAGGAAAGAAAGTCATACCTCTTATTGGCTGCCCATGGAACACCTCTGCAATGAATCAGAGATGTGTCTAAATCAAAATATCCTGTCTGGCTTTTTCTTTGAGGAACCTGAGGGGAAAAAAGGAGGAAGCAGATGAACACATTTACATCTTTGTTTTGCAAGCTTGTGACCACTTGCAAAATGTGCTTAAAGTTTTTGTAAATCAAAAAATATTTTGTGTGCTATAATATGGTGTCAGGTGGTATACAGTGGTATATCAACGACAACATTTATCTATAAAGCACATTTATACACAATACATTGATCCAAAGTGCTGTACAATATGATTTAAGAGTAGATAAAAAAAAAAAGCCCAATAAAGAAGTAGACCTCACATGAAAGAGGGAGACTATTCCAAAGTTTGCAACTGGATTCAGTTGTTTGTAACATTTAATGAAAACCAATAGAAAGAGTAAGAACTACATCTGAGTGGATCTCATCTAAAAAAAACAAGAGCACCACTCATCTGGAGTAACAGCACCAAACTCCCACACACAGTGAAGTGCTTGAGTCATATGGCACAAAACAGAACTCAGTCCACAGAGAAAACCTGACATCGGTATGATTTGAAAACACTAATGGGCTTAATTTACCAAGAGTATTTATGGAAAGTATTAATAAAAACTTGGGTTATAGGGAGGAAGTTTTTATTATAGGTCTATTATAGGCCCATGAGACTTCATTTGTGTGTCATCTAGGAGGCATAGAAACTCTGTGGACAGCATTGAGACAAACAAGAAGTGATTCAGATGTGAGGCTAGATGAGTCACGGATACAAAGACTTTGGGGCCCTTTCAGTAAGATGCTGTGCTATAATCTATGTGTTGGAGGGCAACAGAGGGATCTGTGCTCTTACAGGGCTGGAGAGGAGAGGTAGGCCTGTGCAGGGGTGGAAGGCTTTTGTTGCAGTTCCGTCTATGGAGTGGCGATTCTGTTTCTTCCAGTTATTGCATGACTTCAGAGGGGAAGGGGGGCGTCTCTGTTATTAAAAAGAGGATAAATTCAGCAGAGAACATTAAATTAAGTAAAATGGCAATGCAAGTGCTCTGATAGACTGGGTTCCAAAGGAATAGATTCAAAACTCTCCACATTAACTAAAAACATATTAACATAGGTTTTACATGGCATGACAAGGTTTTAAAACAAAACAAAAGTAATCCTATAAACACACTTGAACTTAAAAAATCATATGGTAGGAAAGACATATCAACTCACTGTATAACTGCTCTTGGCAGGACTAGAGGAATTGAAGGTAAGGTTGACTGGTGTGCTAGAGGGGGACGTCCAGGGCTCCTGGTTCTCGTCCTTCTCAGGACAAGTGGACCCATCCCGGACATGCTTTTCTGCTCCTTTCTCATGGATTGCCTCTTGGGTCTTGAAGGGCTGGAGGTATCCAGTCTGGGTCAGCCCATTCTCCTGAGGAGAGCTTGCATGGCTAGAGTTATTTTTCAAGGAGGCCCAGGACTCTCTACTGGCATACTGTTGCTGATTACTTGCCGTTAAAGTCTGTGATTTTGTGACGCTGTGGTCTTCAAGTTTTGAGCTGGCCACGTTTAGTGGTCTAGGGGAACAGTCTCGCTTACTGCGACTAGAGTCAGGAGATCTGCAACATTTTGTTGCTTGAGACATACGAGGATCTGTGCTTGCCTCACCATTGGGTGCACTTGAAAACTTCTTATGGCTTGGTGGTGATACAAAGCCATTTGTCTGGGCTCCGTGGTTTGCACCAACCTGTTCATTATGAGAGGTCTTCAATTTATAGGTGCCATTCAGGAGACTGTAGGAATGTTGCAGTCGCTCCTGAATCAACCTCGAAATGTCCTGAACAGCATCTGCAATCAGCGAACCCTCAGCGGACTGGTCACTGAGTACCAGCCGCCTACATGTTGAGGGTTTTGGGGAGGTTTTTGATTCACGGTCAACTCCAACCAGCCGTGTTCTGCTTCTAGGGCTCAAGGGGGTGTTGAAGAGAGAAGACCGGCTCCTCTCTGGGAATTCTGGACTGGTTCCATTGTGGTTTTGAGGCTGGGGGACTGAGAAGAGGGGTTCTTTGGATTTCTTCAAGCGCTCCTTATCCTGTGATGAGTTCCAGGTTGTTTTGTGTCCTGGAGGTTCTTGAGAAGTGAAGAGAGCATCAGGGAGATGGGGAGCAGTAGGGTCGCAGAAATTCAATCGCTGAGCAATGCGAGCAATGACTTCCTGTCTTTCCTGAAGCAGGGAGCCAATGAGGGGGTTGGTTTCACCTGAGATGGAGCTGGGGCTTGGACTGGGGGTAAATAAAGGGTCAGTGATGGAGAGTGATTTAAAACCACGAATTGGTGACTCCATGGTTGATGTCTTGGGGCTCTCTGCCCCATTAGTACACGAGTTATACGCCTCCGTAGGGGAGGCGTCCACACCGCCATTCAGCCGAGAATACAGCCACTTGACTGCTTTGCCTGGTGGGAGAGGGGACTCAGGACGAGGGGGGCATTTACGGGTGTTAAGAGGGCTGTGGGGAGGTGGAGAAGGACGTAGCGGTCTGGAGAAGAGTGGAGATCCTGGCAGACGGAGGGAACTGTAGTTCTCTCCAGCACGGTTGCCACCCTCGCCACGCTCCAGGCCTCTCTTGCCCAAAAAACCAAGACCTGAGTGGATGCTACATTTGAGTATGGGGTATTTGGGCTGGCGGGGCAAAGACTGAACCCGCACTTTGAGAGCGACACTATGGGACACATTTGGGACAGGGAAGGCATGTTCAGAGGGTGTTTGAGAGAAGTTCCATATCAGTTCTTCATCAGCTGCACTTATTCTGCAAAATATAGCAAATGGGATTGTCAGAAAACAATGTAAGGTCTTTCTTCCTTTCTCTCTTGACTCTCCTGACTTCCTGTCTCTCCTGATCAAAATATTCTCCTGAAAGGCAAATACAAAATCTTCTGGATGGTTTTATGGACTTTTTAAACAGTACTTTTATTTAATTTCTGCTCATGTTTCATAAACAAGCCCTATGGAAATCACCAACATACACATTGGCCGTGTTCCAAAACCTATTGAGAATCCTAAAGAAATGCTGTATACCAACAATTATTGATAAATGAGTGCTACATGTCATAAAAATAATTAGTATTTTACTCATTTTTTACATTTTTGTATTTCTATCATTATTAGACTATCACAGATTTAACTTTGCAATGTGCTACTAACGACAAACCTTATTGGAATCAACAGCTCACTGTGTTTCAGAAAACAGCGTTCGAGATTGACAGCAAACACAGCTCTTGTCTACATCAGAAAACCCTCATCATTCTTTCCCACCCTTGAAAGAAGTTGTTTATCTGTAGAATATGTTACCTGTAAAGGATGTTTCTAGGTACAAGTCCGTGAGAGGCACTGAGCCACGCGCTGAGCTGCGAGAAAAACACGTAGGAACGCACGGCCAACAGCAAGGTTTTCTCCTCAATAAATCGATCTCCACTCCTGCAACAAATACCAAAACCACTTTGTTAAATCTCCCTAGATCTGTGTGAAAGAATGTATATTACAAGTACTGGAAGTGACGAGTATGTCTTACTCTCTGGGTACTGGCTGTAAAGTCCATCTCTCTAGTAAGAGCGCATCTTGCTTTATTGCTGGGTCATTTAGGTCCGTGCAGTCTGTGGTCGAGCCTTCATCGCTGTAGCAACAGTCAGGAAGCAGCATTACCTCGATCATGATGGGGATGTGATTGCGCCATAGTAACATGACCTCTGACCTTATTCTCCTTGCCTGACGACACTGTATTGGGAAAAAGTTTTTTCTTTCTTTACAAGATGCAAAATAACCTAAACAGTATGCACAACAACCTAAAGGTGACGTGTGCAATTTCCTTGTCACTAGTGGCAAAAAATGGAATTTCAAACATTTTGACTGTTATCAATCAGGTTTCCTGACATGATGATTTGTCGGTCCCAGTTAATAAAGAATTGAAAGGGTAGTATTTTCTCAGAGATGTACAGCTTTTGTACTTATTGCATAAGGGCATACTAATTGGATGCATCTTAACATCTCATATTTTTACTCTTACAAATCGTAAAATGGAACTACTAAATGCCCCAACTCGGGTGGATAAAAAGATGTAACCCACCTGTGGTATTTTGTCGCTGCATTCATGTTTGGTGAGGACAGGCATAGCAGACTGGGCGGGTGGGCAGTGAACACCCTCGGTCCGCCCCTTTACGGAACATTCTGGAGTCCGTCCTTCTGTGATCAGGAGTGTCAGGAACACCAGGAACTCCTCAGGATCATACTCAAAGAACTCCTCTGCTGCTTCTAAAAAGATACATGGACTGAATTACTGACATGTTGCCATTTAATAATAATAAAAAATAATAAAAAAATAAAAAAAGAGCAAGATTACTCCGATAACTTGTGGCATATACTTTCTCAGAGTAACACACTCTCACATCTGGATTATCAGATTGTGCAGTAGGTTTAAATATCTTTTTTTTGTGTGTTTCTGAGAAGAAAAGTTTGTCTCCTTGAAACGTTTTTTCTTTCCTTGGGGTAGGAAATACTGTGTGGTTTGTCAGCAGTTCACCTCACAGTGTGGCAAAACCATTTCCTTACTACTTGCTAATTAGTCGGTGTCAGATGATGGAGAGACCTACTCAATCTAAAGAGCAGTTGGATAAAAATGCCCATGCATGCGAACAAGATGATATATCTGCTATAAAAGTTCATTTTGTCTAGCTGTAGGAGTTCACTAGCATTTAGATCCTCAAAGCTATAGATTAGCCTCAAAGCCAATAGACATAGACTAAAAATGCTTATTGAAACAGGAGTAGCTTATCCATAGCAAACAATCTTTGCTCAGCTGTGAAAACTGGGCGTAACAAACAAGCATACTATTAATAAGAAACAGCTGTCAATTTACATGGAATGTAGAAATACGTGTAAAATGCGACACTTCAGATTATGAGTCAGAAATTCCAAAATATTTTTCCACAACCTGATGAACCTGTTGAATAACATGACATGTATTGTGTATACAGTATGTGTAAACAAGTAAAGCTGACAATTCAAATTCAATTCAATAGGACATTTTCATTAATCATTCCAATTAAATCTTGAACTGCAGGTGAATCCTCATAATTTGATCATGCGCAAATGAAACAGGCCCACGATGACAGCTAAAGTTCAACACAGATTAGTTGTGCTGGTAGTAGTTATTCCATGTTTGCTGAGAAGCAGATAGAAGTGAGATTCACAAGAGCAGAGTAGGTTTACCCACAGCTTTGAGCTGCAAACAAAGGCGTCTACATGGCAGTTGAGGTCCGTTACAGACGGCCAATGGGCCTATTGTTCTGACAGCGTCAGACTCCCAGGCCAACAGGGCCAACAGAGAGTATGTCATCCTGGACTCCACAGCCTTCTCTCTCTCTCTCTCTCTCTTAAAGGTGTGTGTTTTCAGAGTCAAAGTTTATAAACCAAAACAGTATTCCACAGAAAGTATATCACATCATTCCACACAAAAAACATCTTGGGTTTAACATGGTTTAATTTCAACAGCCTATAATGTTATAATATATTACACAAATATAATTCACTCTTGTTTGGCTGAACAAACAAACACTTTTAGTTTTTATATTTCCACTCTGATAGTTTCCACCATGTTATAGGGTTGAAAAAGTGTAACACAGTTAATTTAAACTTTAAACTTTCATTTTGTTCATGTTTAAATGTCTAAAAGAGGGAAATATATACTATTGCAATGAAATGTTTTAATTGTCACTCATTCATTTTCAAGTCTATAAAATGTACTAATAAAAATAAAATATTTTCTTGAAATGTTGGTTGGTGATGCACATTCAAATATTATTTCTATAACTATCTGATGAAATCTAGTACTGTTTTACATCCCTCTCATGATACAGTGTAAAAAGTTCTGACCTTTGAGGTTGAAAAGGCACAGAATCCACAGTATTATCCATGGGGTGGAGTACATGCAACATAGTTGTAAAGAGAAAGAGCCTATTGAAAGGGTTGTGTCAAAACAATCCTGATGCATTGAAGTCTATTTGAGGAATCTTTTCATTACACCAATCTGTCAATGGCTTGGAACCACATTTTACAACAGGGCTCTAGGGTGACTGGCTGAGCATTCATGAATTAACCTCCTTTCCAGTTCCACCACACTGGTGATAATTTTAGTTGGTGTTCACAAAGTGAATACAGATACTATGTTCGCCTTGTGGTTAAAATGATACTATGCAAACCAAATTTGATCCTGAAAAACCAATGGGTGGAGACACAGAATGACTGTTCTAAACAACAACATACTTTGCAGAACTTTTCTATGACCCACTTCTGTTGAATTAATATACTATTTTTCTTACATTCGCAAAAAGAAAAAAAATTCAGAGTGTACTTAATGTTTTTTTTTTTTTTTTTTTTAACTACCGTTTCATGATTTTGAAATTAAAAGCCAAGTTTTCCAAAAGGTACACAAAAAGTCCACACCAAATTGGGCACAATATTCCAGGTCTTCTGAAACCAAAAAAAGTTTTGTTTGAAAAACAGGCCTATATTCAAGTCGGAATTGAAGGGAAATCTTCTTTAATTTTATTTCAAATGCGTTTTGACAACACATTTGATTTTACTAAATTTGAAAGTTACAGCAGATGGGCAATAAAACTTGGATCGCAATAAAATGTATGTTGATGATGTTAATCTCTGGACATTTTTTATTCAATATGGATAAATCTAACAGACTATCAGAAAACAGAAATAAACAAAAGCCAGACATTTTCTAAGGTTTGAGCTACTGATGAAGAAAGCTCTGGAAACAACAAGGATAAAAAAAATGAGTGGAACCGGCAAGGGACACAAAAGCGACGGTAAAAAACTAACTTTCATTATCCAGCAAAGCTGAGGAAATCGTTTCAGATATTTTATATTTACACATTTATTTGTCATGTTATACGTGCCACCGTGTGAATGAGTAATGCAATTTTGTCTAGTTTGTACTCGAGAACGTGTGATGCTCAAGAAATTTTCAGCATTTGCTGTCTCACTATACAAGGACAGTCCCCATGAACTTCATCTCCAGAGATGAAGATCCAACACTGAAACTCAAAGGTCTTTACCGCTGCCAAATAAAAGTTCAGTTTAACTTGAAGAAATTATGACTGTTGTATAGTAAAAATGTACTTCTCAAAGTAATATTATTTTTGTTATTTTTGGAATATCATACAGTACGACCAATATATTTTTCATCCATGTTTTAATTTATAAACTAAATGGATGTAAAACTAGACGAGTACAAACTAGACTAGCTGCTCCCGACGAGCTGGATGGCGCCTTGCATGGCTGACACCGCCATCGGTGTATGAATGAGTGAGGAAATTGATGTGAGGCAATATGTAAAGCGCTTTGGTGGCCATAGGTCTGTGAAAGCGCTATATAAAATGCAGTCCATTTATACAGAATAAAAGTTCTGTTGGGAAACACTTTATTTGGCAAAAAAAATAAACGTTTTGATGTAAATTAACTGTTACAATTTAATTTGACCACATTTTAAAAGGTTGAATAAACCTTTTATGAATTCATTTCAATTCATATATATATATATTTTTTTATACGGTAGCTTTGGAGGTAGTGAAGTTAAACAAACAAGTTATGTTATATTCATTCTTAAGGTCTAACAAATACGTGGAGTGCATTTCCTCTCCATTTATCATACGCAATGAATATTGTGATAAATACTGATAATAAATAACATGAAAAAATATATATTTTGATCTTGTTTTGGGCCAGGTCACCGAGGCCTATAGCGGACGGGAAGATATTTAGAGAATAACTACCTGTGGCCAGAAAGTCACGCAAAGCTATGGCCTTTAAAATAAATTTTGGAATAATTATGGTACTATTTGGCATTTTTTGACTTCTAAATGAAAAAGAAAAAGAACTGCTGATATTCTGCAATTTATCATATGGGTTTCTCATGGAAGAAGAAAGCCATCGTGTTTACAACTGGGACAATAAGCGCTTATCAGAATCAACGAAACATTGGATTTTCAAAACTGTGTGAAGTTCGTGGCACCATTGTTGCAGTAAACTTGCACAACGTTCTTGAATTAATAATTTATTAGATGCATCTGTTATCATATGGACATCGATTTTACATTTTCACGCCCCTAAATATGACGTGGAAAAAACAAACTGTGATTGGTTGCTTTGCATGTCGGTCAGACGTCCTCAAGGGCGGTCCTTGGCCAATTAAAGCTGAGGTGAAGTCACATTTTTTGCGTTCCCCTGAGAAACTTTGCATTCGCTCACAAAACCTTTGAGCTCTTTGCGAGTGAACGCAAAGTTTCTTGGGGGAACGCAAAACTTTTGCGGGAAAACGCAAAAGCATTGACAAATATTTTTTCCTCCATCTCACATCATATTTTCTTCAACATGTCCCTTTAGGAGCATACTATAACGAACTATAACGATAAATATATTAGCGTTCACAGCAACGCACCTTAACCCTTTAACGCATACCTCAGGTCTTTAGTGACCAGGGAAGTCATTCGCTACCCTCCTTCTCATTAATTTTTTAAAGTTAGACATCAGCCTTCTTAGTATTCCTCAATCAATTAATTATAAGCAATATAACAAGAAAAAATAATACAATTATAAAAGAATGCCTGTTTGCCCATTCATATTTTTGCAAAAATTGTATAGGGTCGCTAGCAACTCGTAACAATGTAAGTATATTTTCTGCACAACAATAATTGAATCTTTAATGGCTGAATAAATGTAATTCACCTTTTTTTCCCACAAGGTGGCAATGTCTGATACACAATGATGAAGTGACGTTTCACTCATAGTTACCGCAGGCAGAAAACAAAAGAATAGGAAGTATCATCAGCAAAACTTGAAATGGCTCAGCGATTTACTGCAGAGCAAGTACTGAACGCAATCAAATATTAGTGTCACTGTCACTTGATGGTGGATCTGGTGAAGAAGCTGTCAGCGATCAAAATAATGATTTTGAAGATGTTGAAAATTATAGTTTTGAGAATATGTTTGATATTGCGAATATGAGCCAGATGCTGAATGTACTGGGAAATGAGCTCTGACGAGGACAGTGATGATGGTATAAAACATCTGCTCAAACTGAACCCTTCCAAGCTCCAAAAGGTAACAAAATATGCTTTATTTTATTCTTCTGTAATTGTTACTCTAATATCAGAAGAGTTTTATAATATCACGACAGTTAGAAATCCATCCGTGTTAGATATAGATCCGGGTCGCTAAAGACCCGAATATGTAGCCCAGGGGTGGGCAAACTACGGCCCGCGGGCCACATGCGGCCCGTTAGGCTGTTTAATCCGGCCCGCCGAGTATTTAAAAAAATTGTCTTAAGATCGCATTAATTTTGCCTTTTTTCTTGCAATACTTTGCGTTATATATATATATGCGTTGCATATATTTGACAATCGGAATATCAGATATTGCATGCCATAGCAAACAAATGTAAAAAAGGAAAAATGACATAAAAGCAGATCATCATTCATTCAGCGCTGTTGTGGCTGCGGTGTGTCACGTAACAAGCAATGACGCGTCACCATGGAAACCAAACAGACAGCAACTTGAGCGCATAGACTTGTTGCACGTTAATGTTTTTTCCTTTTTTGGAAACTCAATGAGAAAAAAAATGTTTGGTAACCGCTTGCACACCTTAGTTTTTCCTTTGATTTGTCTGCTATTTAGTTTCTTTGCTCCTCTGGATTTGTGGATGTATCCTGCCCGATTCCGTTTACCGACCTTTATCGTCCGGCTTTCGACTACGCTCCCCTGTCTGCCATGTACAGAACCCTTTTTTTTTTTTTTTCATTAAATGTTCTGATCTCCCTTTGCCTTTTATGTTTTATTTTATTATTCTTAAAATAAATTTGTATATTCGTTTATTTCCACAAATGTATGACTTTTGGAAGTGCAAATTGCCATTCAGTTTTAATAAAGTTGAATTAACGTAACCTGTAATTTTTACTCTTCTAAGTGTACACTTGCAGATGTTTTGTTTCTAATTTACTGTTAGGCCATTAAATAATAATAAGGATAAACAATATTTAAAAAGTATAGGCTATAATTATCTAACATCTTTAAAAATTAACATCAAAACATGCTAAATGGGGGATATCTAGCATAAAAAAATGTATCTGTTGTCGTTGTCTGTTTGCTTATGAAAGTGCGAATACCACGAATTGTATTTGTAGTGCATAATATGATTTCGTGTGCATATGATATGCACTTTATGGCGTGTAATAGGCACGCACTCCACACCCCTAATCCTAACCAAGGGGTTTACAGTGTGTAGCATGCACGCCAAAAAAAAAACAAAAAAACATTTTTGCCATATAAATGGCACGAGAAATAAAATTTGTGGTATAGATACGCACTTTCATGAGATCGTGCTTCATAATCTGCTACTGGGCCGGCCCTCTGTCAAATTTTTAAAACCCAGTGTGGCCCTTGAGCCAAAAAGTTTGCCCACCCCTGAGCCTGACGTCGTCATACTCAGATTCTAGTCAGAATATGAGTCTAATACTGCTCCATTGGGCTGTGATTAAGGGGCGTGTTTCAACAGAACCAGGAAAGAAAATGCCTCTGCACTCAATTGGATAGACCTACAACCAATCAGAGCAATGGAGTAGGCCTAAGTGACATATGTTCTTGATTCATCTTTCCGATCGACAAATGCCTTGATCGCGGTTCTCTGTTCCTCTTTTAAAATGAATGTGCTGTCGATATGTTCTATAACAGAGATCTACACATCTCAATTCTCCAGCGGCAGCCGTCTTTGTTGTAAACGAATTCAACCCAAGCGCTCTTTGGTGACATGGATGATTACTTTATTGTTGATCATCTGTCTGTCATGGTATAAAGCCCGTCCTAACCATTTGATTGGTCCGAACAGCTCTGGTTCGAGCATAGTTGCTCCACAACAGATCAAGTCCAGACCGAACTTCCCGACCTCAAATGTTGTGGGCGGGGCTAAGTTCGGCTGGCATCCAGGCTACCTAATATGTAATAATGATTGGCGAAACATTCATGCATTTAAGGCTGATTCAAACGATGTTGTTTCTCTGTGCCGTTATCATTTGAGTTAAGTGGACCCTGCAGTTCTTTTAAAATTTGAAAGATTTTTAAAACAATATCTTTATCCTTATCGTTATCGTCTTTGCTGTGAACAGGCACAATCCTTCACATCAGAAGGATTTTTTTTTTAATGAGATGAGTGCAGAAACACCATTATAATGTCATATTTAGCACAAATTCTGGATTTCTTTGACCCCAAATTTCCAATTTGGAGGCATGTCAGTTAAAAAAAATGCATGCTTGGTGTATTATTTGGTACGGACCATAAGAATGTGTGTAAGTGCAATAGAATTGTGAATTGCTCAAAATCGCTCCAAGTTGTAACACTGAATGTTTTCTAAATCTGTCTTTGTCAGAAATGAAATGAAATGACAGAAATAAAATCCTAAAATCACAGTATGATTACAAGTAGCAAGTAGGAACTTCTCTTTTTCTCCATTAAAATACTAATCACATTTAAAATACTAATTTAAATGTGTATCAAATGAACAACAAAACAAAGTTCTAAGATTTGGAACTCTAGCAAGGAAAGGGACATTGTGTTTTCCTTCACTAAGTACCATTATGACATCATCCTTCTCTTGGTGTTCTACATTTCCAGCACAAACACAGCTCTTTAAGCCAATAAGCGAGGCACAGAACACTTTTGGCCAATCAGCACATTCCAAGCTCCTGCCAATCACAGAAGTCAGCACAGAGGGTGGGGAAAAGCCACGTGCAGGCCAGGGCTAGCGTCACCCCAAGCCAACACGAACAGCTGATAGTCAATCTCGCGCGACTTTGTGAAACAAAGAGCCAGATCTCTGCGCAGATTCTATGCTGGAAATACCATGACAGCAGATAATGATGTTTGTTCCTGTTTATTCCAGCCATGTTTACACATAACCTCATCGTTATTCCATAAACACAATCTTATAAGAGCCTGAAGATTCTCAAGGCTTCTTGAGTATTTAGTGGGTGTATTTGTCAAGCCTGTTTTTTCACTGCACTGGCCGGCTGTTGCAAGTATGCATTTCCATATGCGTGTGTGTGTGTACACACATTCTTACAGGGAACTCCTCCCACGTGATAACTGCACGTGGAGAAACCGCAGACAACAGAGTGAAAAAGAAAGGGGTTAAATCTGCCAGCTGAAAAAAAGGGGAGAGAAAGACAGAGAAAGAGTATTTGCCTCATGTAGGTTAAAGGTAAAGTTTCAGCAGGGGAGGAGTGACAGAACATTAGGTTCAGACAGGGAGGAGGAGCAAACGAGAGGCAGAAAAACACAAAAGGAAGAATAAATTACCAGCACCCCATACTTTCTTGTTATGGACTGCCTGAACTTATTCTCTCACATGTAATCATAATTGTTTTTTTTTTTTTTTTAAACAAACTCGAACAAAAATGTGTGGCATGTGGAGGGTAAAAATATGCAAATTCTGCAGCAATCTAGAATTTACATATTTTTACCCTCCACATGTCACATATTTTTGAGTGAGCAGCAGTATGTTTACTGTACGAGATTATTAGATCTAGGACAGGACAGACCACTGTTTCTTATATAATATGGAGCTATTTCAGGCGCTTGTGTGCTGGGCTAGCATTATTAGTGTGTGTACATGTGCAAATATAAGAAAATGCAACTGGACTCTGTCTCTCTGTGTCTCTCTCTCTCTCTCTCTCTCTCT